>NW_027184766.1:0-655105 GCF_040668555.2 Bombus flavifrons | reverse complement strand
ATAATCGCGACGTAACGGTTTCCGTAGATCGGTTGAAGCCCGCGTTCGTCATTCCCGAAGACATCGAGCAAGGAACCGCCGAGACTCGCAACGTGCTAATTTCGGTAGAGCAAACGAATGTTCGCGACGAAAGCGGTGTGGACCCCAATAACAAAACGACGAACGAAGAAAATACCAGGAATAGATACGTTACGCGGTCTGGGCGAACTGTCCGATTTCCCGATCGCCTTCAGGCAGGTTTCGGATAAGCGTTAGGAACCGGCGAACGTCCACACCGCTTTGTAATACTTATATATTCTTTTAATTATGTAGAGTTATCACTGGTAAGGGGTACTGTAGCGCCACGGATCACGGAGCTTTCCAACGGCTTCGTGAAACAAAGCGCTACGTCGTTAAAGCGCAACACGACGTGCTCAATCCGTCATCGACATCTTCGCGCTCCTTCCGCCGAATTTCTCGGAGGAGCATACTCGTGCCAGCCGCGGCGACACATCTAATGAATACACTCTAGTGGGGATGTCGATGGGCAACGAAGGGAAGAATCATTTCGATCTGAGAAAAAAACGGACATTTTACCGCGAGTCGCGAAGCGCGTAGGGTGAAAGAAAACGAGTCAGCTATCGGTTGTTACGTTCTTGTTTGATTGAATTAATTTTAAACCGTTGAATTCGCAAGATTTTTTTTTATTTATTTATTTTAATTTTTATTTGTTTTTTGTGTTGTTTTAATTTATTTTAATTCAATTTAGCTCGATTTATACGGTAGTTGCTGCCACCAGAAATAGTCTAAGGACTATTTCGATTGGAGAAATTTCTTTCGATTGTTTATTAATTGATTATTCGCTCGGTAGCGTTAATTAATATTCAGGCTACTGATAATTAGTTTCCACGTTTCTGCTAACCTGCTATGCGCAGGGATACTGGCACGGGAGAGGATTAAAGTTGTATGCAATGGATATTTGTCCTCGTTGAACGGATCGAATCGCTTAAGTAGCTATTCACATATATATATATATATATTTTAATAATTGGTGATAAGTAGACTGGATTCAGTTCCCGGATGTGCCGAAATTGTCAGAGTAGAAGAAAATTTTACAAAATTGAGTTCTTACCTTGTAAAGTAGGTTGCGTCAGGGGCCATCACCTTGTAATGGTCGTTGGAGGTTTAATTATTCAACTCGGGTATAACCTTTAATCGAATTTCTACTTTATTTATTTATTTATTTATTTATTTTGATAAGCACTTACAAATATCTAACCGGATTAATATCGCAATTTTATTTTAACAACGAAAATGAGGACTTTAAGAATCTCTAACTCGCTCGCGACTCTCCCTCTTTTTCTTTATTTTATAATGAATGGCTAAAGACCGTCGAAACGCTAAGTGTTGATGAACGTTATGATGAGCTTACGCCGTAAGAAATTACAATGGAATGAGAGTTGACAACAAAATAATAAGCCGAAACGTAACGTACAATTAGCGACAAAATACTGGAATGAGAATCTAACGTACAATTAGCGACAAAATACTGGAATGAGGATCTTGCTCTATGTTGCTACGCTTATTTATAATGCCATCCCCCACGGGGTGGTGGTCCACTGGGGGTATGCTTCCGTGGGAATCGGGACGTTGCAGTTTTGGGTTTCCTGAGATCGTACGTGAGAGAATGTGAATTCTGTAATCGTTGATGTCTCCTTTGCTTCGTTATCTTGTCTTTTAACTTCCAGATTCCCATCGGTCCTATTTTCTGCTGAGGTAGCGTCTAGGAGACTTGAAGGGGTCCATGCTGATCTAGTCTTTTCTCGAGAATTTTTATGTGAGTTCTGTGCGAATAATTTTTGTTCTTTGGCGTGTGGAAGGGCCGGTGGCTGGAGTCTCATTATTATATCGACATTTGCTCGGGCAACACGCGTAGTCCGCTGTTCTCCCAAAACGAGGTCCTCCTCCTTCGAGTTATTTTACGTAAGTTTGGTTCGAGTGGATATTTGCATATTATGGTTGTTTTCGTGATTTTGATCTCTTTTCCTTTTTTTGTGTTGTTTCATTAGGCTTCGGTGATTGACGTTCGAACAATGTTTGTGGAGGCGTTTCTATCGGAGGTTCTCACGCAGATTTCCATGGTGCGTATTTTATCTTGTTTTTTTTTTGTCCGTTTAATTCGTCCTGTTTTGTTCTATTTAAGCGGTGTTGTGTCGTTTCAGCACAAGAGAAAGAGGAATTCCGAAGAACCCGTGGGCGACTCGGAAAGACCCCTCAAACGCATGCGGCGTTGTGATGAACCACAAGTATCAGGGTGGTCGGAGGATCTTTCCGACATCGATCCGGAGCCCGTGGATTTCCCGTCGGAATTGAATTTTGACAGTCTTGCAGATGGGAGTTTCTCCGATGTAGAGACCGTCGTGTTGGAGTGGGAACCCCCTCTGGTTGAAGCTATTGACACTGATCGTTGTGTGAAAGTTCGTTTTGCCGACGAAATTCCGGTAGAGGTTTTGGAGGCACATCTTCGTCACCATGCTTCTGGGAGAAAGGGAATTTCCCCTGTTGTGCGTTATTGGTGTATGTGTAAATTCAGCGAACTTTGCCCTGGAGCTCCTTGCTTCGATTTTGATTTAGTCTAACTGATTGTTTTGGATATATATATGTATATATATATATATATATATATATATATATATATATATATATATATATATACATGTCGGAGATGTAGGGATGGCGGGCCTTTCTTTTGGAATTTTGGGAAGATTCCCAATACTTTCGGTTAAACTGTTTGTTTAAGCTGTTCAATATAGTATTATAACAGTGGACTTGAGGTTGAGGTGACACTGTCGGTCACCGAACGTAGCCACGGTCTCGGGATGAACGTAGAAGTACAAATGTTGAGGGACACACGTTGTATTAACAAACAAGTCCCGAGGCGGGAGCAATAACGGCTCTACGCGAGCCTAGTAACGGTGCCTGGAATTTTGTTGATAACCCTGATCAATATGCAATTGACAAGTGTGATCGTGTCAGTCTTTTATTTGTATGATCACCTTGGAGAGTTGATACACAACGTCAAACGATTAGTCTAAAAGATACCGAACGTCATAGCAAACGTCATTTCAAGAATAGCTTATAACTAAATGTTCAAAAAGTTGTCCCGTTGACCGTGGATTCGTTAAACCCGAGAACATTGTTTATTTAAGAGTGACTTTACGTTATACAGTTAAACCTTGTTTAATCAACTCCTGTACATATTACTGTAAATATAAACCTTTGAACAACTATAATGGCTAGTCCTAATGAAGAAACACAAGGCGCCCCAAGAACCAGCATCAACCCAATAAACCCGATTAACCCGACATCAGAAGTGGGATCAGAGCCGTTTTTGTCCATGCGAGAGCATATAACAATCATGCGTGAGTTAATAAGGACGCTTGTGACAGAACCGGGTGCGGAAACGAAGAATCTATCGCTTCCGCGTTTTAGCCCAGAAATCGCAGGTTCTGACCCAGCTGCATGGTGTGCAGTAGTAAATCTGATTATGAAAGAAAATCCCTTGCAAAGCAGTGTGTTATATTCTGCTTTGAGTTGTGCTCTAGAAGGTACAGCAGCGCAATAGCTAACGCAAGTATTGGTTGGTAGAGATATTACTTGGACAAAATTTAAAGACCTTTTCACTGCGCGTTTTGGTGGTAAAGAAACAGCTACCTCAGCGCTAATGAAGATGTCTCATGAAAAACCACTGAAAGATGTAACTATGGGAGCTTTTGGTATACGTCTCCGTTCCTTCCTGAAGGCAAGATGGGAAAATTTAACTATGGCTGAGGTGATCAACGCTACCGTTCTTTTCCAATTGGCTACGCAAGATCAGCGTTTTGAACGGGTTGCACTTACAAGTGATATTAAGACTGAGGATCAATTTCTAAGTGAAATGAGAGCTTTCTCTTACGCAAAGAAGAGTCCGGTGATTGTTACGGACAACTTTTCTACGGGTCCTGAAGCTAAACGTCATAAGCCGCCGGATTACCGGATTAAGTGTCATTACTGTGGTAACCTCGGACATAAAGTGATGGAGTGTCAAAAAAGGATAAAATTTGGGAAACAGAGGAACACACGAAACCCGAACGAAAGTCAATCAGCCGCTACATCGAAGGTGATATGTTTCAAGTGTCGAGAGGAGGGTCATATTGCGCCCAGTTGCCCAATGTTGCGGAAAGGGAAAAATAACGGCAGTACACCTAAAGGAGGCAGTAACTCCAAAAACGAGAAACGGGTTGATTTCTGTGTAACGGAAGCTTCCATTGGTAAATTAATTCATCTGGGTGAGTCGTATCCATTTTACTTCGACTCAGCGGCTGAGTGTTCGTTAATTAAAGAATCCGTGGCATTGAAATTTTCCGGTAAAAGAAAGACTAATACAGTAATGATGCGTGGAATAGGAGATACCTGTGTTAAATGTATTTCGCAAATTTTGTCTTTAGTATGTATTAATGGATTTACATTGGAGATAATTTTTCATGTTCTTGCTGATAGTCACTTAAAATATGATATAATGATTGGTCGTGAAATTTTGAGCCGGTGTTTTGATGTAAATATTACTCAAAACGGCATTGTTATTAATAGAGGAAAAATAATTAGTGTGTGTAGTAAAGTCAAAGAAAACGAAATCAATATTAATGAGGTTGACACTGATATTATAGGGAATGATAAAAACCGTTTGATTTCTGTTCTTGAAAAATTCAAAGACTCGTTTATTACGGGGTTTCCACGAGCTCGCGTTAATACGGGACAATTAGAGATACGGTTAATAGATCCTAACGTCACTGTGCAAAGAAGTCCTTACCGGCTTAGTGAGGAAGAGCGAAGACTTGTACGTGAAAGAATAAGCAAATTAATAGAGGCGAAAATTGTACGGCCCAGCAATTCTCCTTTCGCGAGCCCCATATTACTTGTTAAAAAGAAGGATGGCTCAGAGAGACTATGCGTGGATTACAGAGAATTAAATAAAAACACGGTTGCGGATCGGTTTCTTTTACCTCTAATAGCGGATCAAATCGCGAGATTGCAGAAAGCTAAGTACTTTATTTCCTTGGATATGGCCAGTGGGTTTCATCAAATTCCTATTCATCCAAATTCCACGGAGTATACAGCGTTTGTTACTCCAGACGGGCAATACGAATACATAACAATGCCATTTGGGTTAAAAAATGCACCGTCCGTCTTTCAGAGAGCAATTTTTAAGGCCTTAGGAGATCTTGCTTATTCGTACGTAGTTGTATATTTGGATGATGTACTAATTACCGCTGATTCGGTTGACCAGGCTTTAGAAAGATTAGATATCGTATTGAACACCCTTGTGAACGCTGGATTTTCTTTTAATTTCTCTAAATGCTCTTTTCTAAAAACTTCGGTTCTCTATTTGGGTTATGTTATTCACAACGGTGAAGTTCGCCCCAACCCGGGTAAAATACAAGCCTTGAGTTCTTTATCCGCACCGACGACCGTTACGTAGCTCAGGCAGTTTATTGGTTTGGCTTCTTATTTTCGAAAATTTGTTCCAAAATTCTCACAAATAATGAAGCCTTTATATGCACTTACTTCTAGTAATAAAAATATAAGCTGGACGGATAGGCACGAAAAGATAAGACAAAGAATAATATCAATTCTCACCGATGAACCAGTGTTGATGATATTTGATCCTAAATATCCTATAGAATTACATACCGATGCCAGTCTAGATGGATATGGGGCTATTTTGATGCAGAAAGTTGAAGGGAAAAACAGAGTAGTGGAATATTATAGCAAAAGAACTAGTCCTGCTGAATCCAGATATCATTCGTATGAGTTGGAGACGTTAGCAGTAGTTAACGCTATTAAACATTTCCGACACTATTTGCATGGACGAGAGTTCCTTGTTGTAACGGATTGTAATTCTTTGAAGGCGTCCAGCAATAAAGTAAATTTAAATGACAGGGTTCACAGGTGGTGGGCGTATTTACAAACCTTTAATTTTAACATTATGTATCGCGAAGGAAAACGAATGGCTCATGTAGATTTCTTTTCGCGGAATCCTATAGATATTGATCGCGTAGAAATTAACAAAATTAAAGAAAAGGAAATTAATCTGACTGAAATTTCTAAAGGATGGTTGTTAGCGGAACAGCGTCGCGATCCTCAAATTTCGGAAATTGTTACTAAGTTACAAAATGATGAACTCGCGGAGGATATTGCAAGTACGTACGAATTACGGTCTAGTACCCTTTACCGCAAAATACAAAGAAAAGGCAGGACTCTCAGTTTGCCTATTGTCCCAAGAGGTTTTAGGTGGTCCGTAATTAATCATGTGCACCAGTCAATTATGCATTTAGGTTGGGATAAAACGCTTGAAAAGCTGTATGAGTATCACTGGTTTAGAGGAATGGCGAAATATGTTCGTAAATTCGTGGAGAACTGTCATGCTTGTCAGGTTTCCAAGACGAGTTCAGGTAAAGTTCAAGCTGAACTATATCCTATACCTAAAATCAGCATACCTTGGCATACGGTTCACATGGATATTACGGGCAAGTTAAGTGGAAAGAGTGACTTGAAAGAATATGTTATTGTTTTGATTGATGCTTTTACTAAATTTGTATTTTTGCACCATACGCGTAAGTTGGATTCCTTTAATACTGTTAAAGCACTCAAGTCAGCTATATTCTTATTCGGGAGTCCTTGCCGAGTAATAGCGGATCAAGGTAGATGCTTTACTGGTAAAGAGTTCAAAGATTTTTGTAGTGAAAAACAAATTAAACTACACTTGATAGCAACCGGTGCCAGTAGAGCTAACGGGCAGGTGGAGCGTGTTATGGGTACTTTGAAAAACATGTTCACTACAGTGGAGACGACCGGCCGCACGTGGCAAGATGCGATTGGTGAAATACAATTGGCTTTGAATTGCACTACTAATCGTGTGACAAAATCAAGTCCATTAGAGTTATTGATCGGCAAAGCAGCAAGACCCTTCGGTTTGTTGTTGCCTGATAATATGGAAGAAAGAGAAATAGTTATCTCCGATGTAAGACAGCAAGCTATAAAGAACATTGAGATTAACGCTAAGTACGATAAAGAAAGATATGATAAAACTAAGGCTAAGGTAGTTAGATTTAATCTTGGAGATTTTGTGTTGCGCAAAAACGAAGAGAGAAATCAAACCAAATTGGATCCAAAGTTTAGGGGCCCATTTGTAATAGCAGAGATTTTAGAAGGAAACAGGTACGTTTTAAAGACGTTGGATGGTAAACGATCATACAAGTACAGTCATGATAAGTTAAGGAAAATGCCAGATAGTTGCATTCCTGCTGAGTTGGATATCTGTAGTGATGGTGATGGAAGTGACAATGACAGTTTGAGTACACCGATCCAGGAGGAACATTAACACTATGACCATAACATCTAGCATAGTGTTTCCTCGTACACAATGTATTATGTTCATGGTATCTAGTATCGATTTTTGAGGAGCATTAACACTATGACCATAACATCTAGCATAGTGTTTCCTCGTACGTAATGTATTATGTTCATGGTATCTAGTATCGATTTTTGAGGAGCATTAACAGTATGACCATAACATCTAGCATAGTGTTTCCTCGTACGTTATGAACAATATTCATAACGCGAAGTTCAGTGTTCTCATGTGCATCCAGTGTGGTGATGAGAACGAAGTTCAGTGTTCTCATGTGCATCCAGTGTGGTGATGAGAACGAAGTTCAGTGTTCTCATGTGCATCCAGTGTGGTGATGAGAACGAAGTTCAGTGCTCTCATGAGCGTCTAGTGTGGTTGAGAACGAAGTTCAGTGTTCTCATGAGCGCCCATTGTGGTAATGTGATGAAATTTAGTGTGTACTTTAGTGTGTACGACCATGTACGACCAGAAGTGTTGAGGTGTGAACAGGTGTTAGATTGAATAAACTGATGACTGGTGGTTCACAGGATGCAACTAGCACTTTGGACGAAATTGTAATGTTACTGATTGTTGTGTTTCGATTTATTAAAGAGCATGTCATCGGAAACTTTGTTGTTGAACTGGGCCCTTGACTAGTTGGAATATTTAGTTAGATTGTAAAATGTCAATTGTGTTAAGTCTAATGTTAAGAAAATCGAATATTTTAGATGCACCCGAGGACGGGTGATTGTCAGGATGGCCGTGTCGGAGATGTAGGGATGGCGGGCCTTTCTTTTGGAATTTTGGGAAGATTCCCAATACTTTCGGTTAAACTGTTTGTTTAAGCTGTTCAATATAGTATTATAACAGTGGACTTGAGGTTGAGGTGACACTGTCGGTCACCGAACGTAGCCACGGTCTCGGGATGAACGTAGAAGTACAAATGTTGAGGGACACACGTTTTATTAACAAACAAGTCCCGAGGCGGGAGCAATAACGGCTCTACGCGAGCCTAGTAACGGTGCCTGGAATTTTGTTGATAACCCTGATCAATATGCAATTGACAAGTGTGATCGTGTCAGTCTTTTATTTGTATGATCACCTTGGAGAGTTGATACACAACGTCAAACGATTAGTCTAAAAGATACCGAACGTCATAGCAAACGTCATTTCAAGAATAGCTTATAACTAAATGTTCAAAAAGTTGTCCCGTTGACCGTGAATTCGTTAAACCCGAGAACATTGTTTATTTAAGAGTGGCTTTACGTTATACAGTTAAACCTTGTTTAATCAACTCCTGTACATATTACTGTAAATATAAACCTTTGAACAACTATAATGGCTAGTCCTAATGAAGAAACACAAGGCGCCACAAGAACCAGCATCAACCCAATAAACCCGATTAACCCGACATATATATTTATACATTTTAGATGTAACGTTTGTTAAATATATTTGTTTAGTTTTATATTTTCTTTTTACTCGATTATATATATATATTTTTTATACTTTTTGTATTTGACAAAGTAATTTTCGCATAATAAAATTGTTAACAATGTGTTTTATGATTCGTCTCTCGCGGCTGATTTCCACCAATCCCCAGCATTCCTGTCCCGTGTCATTATTTATTGCTACCTCAGCACGACGTTCCATTTTGTATTAAATTTTTATTTTCGCTGTTCTTTCCTTTTCCTTTTCTTTTCTTTTCCCCATCGAAAGTATAATTTTATTACTATTATTTTTTGTAACACGTACGAATTAGTGCGCGCATGTTTCAAAATGGCCGCCCGTGAATGTCCCTAGCATACAGTGACTTCTATTGATCTCGGATCTATTTATCGATTATGTGTAAATCTTGTTTCGGTGTTTTGACGTATAGTCGAAGTGAGAAATATAGTATTTCGTATTTATCCAATGCGTACAATCATTGCGTGTGTTCCGACGCGCGCGTGTAAATCTAACATGGCTGTTCGCAAATGTCATCAGTGAGGTTACAGTGGCGGGTCTTTAGTTTTATCGAACTGATTTTCCTGTCTGTCGCTCGTTTTCCCTTATTCTACCGCAATTAGACTATGTATTTATTATTATTATTATTGTTAAAATGACAGTAGTATTGTTCATTTAGATTATTAATACCTTAGTTAAAAATCTAGATTATATATATATATATATATATATATATATATATATATATATATATACATGCATGCTTCGTAGTATAGTTTTCATATGTAATTCCTTACTAGAATGATCACGAGTTTTGATTATGTATTTTATGTTTACCAGATTGTTAATTTGATTTAATAGTATAGAATACGCACACATATACATATTTCCATCAATGTGATTTTTATATAAGTTCTTTAATAGTGTAGTATTGTGTATTTTAGGTTATGTATTCATTAGACTGTTAACCATTTGATATCATATATACATATATATTTGTAATTTGTTACATAGTATTAAAAGTTTTATTTCTAATATCTACTAAATTGTTATGTGTTTGGCATATATGTTTATATTTATATGTAACTCTCCAAGTTGTTGCTGCGTTGATAAAAATATATTTCTATACACATTTATTCCTGGTGTTTCAATTATTTTCCTTTTGTAGTTATTCTTATTTCCTGGTTTACTCGTTTGGTTCGCGACTCGTTTAATTCATTAATTAATATTTATTTTCTGATTTAAATTCTTTCTTTTGTATTGTACATATTCCGTCTTCGTTACGGCACGTGCGGAGCGCGGGACGTGACACGGTCAATCGTCGCTGTTGTTGATCGTCGTTATGTATCAACTGTTGTTAACTGTTAATTGTTATTCATTGTTACCAAGCGTAATAAACGTTATTGGTTGAATATACTTGAGTGCACTTCAGTATCTATTACACCATACTCCTCATATCCATTAGAAATAGAAGGGGATACATCAAGTATTGTTCGCCTTTTATCTTCCTCTTTTTTCTTTTCATTTTTTTCGCAGTCTCATATCAGAATTCTATAATCCACACAAATCCACATGGAAATCATTATTTCCCACCAAACGCGTCCGTAATACCTAACTGCAATGTTTCAGTGTAGGGAATATAGAATATATAATTTGAGAAATATGTGTATACGCGCGTGTTGTACATTGCTTGACATTCTCTATTGTGAATTGTCCTTCGAAAGCTTTTGTATATTGTTTTATCAAATAAATTTAGATTGACTTGTGTGCAACTATCCACACTATTCTATAAAATTTTTCAATAAATATAAGTATTACAGCTGTTTCTTCCATATTTATGCAAAAAAATATTAGATGAGTTTTCAAATAACCGATAGTCTGCTGTGATGCCATCATTTTGTTTAACAAAATTTGAGCTGATTAATGCTTCTATAAATTAAAAAAATATTTAAGAAATGTTTATTTTAAGATTTACTACCTCAGCACGTTTTTTCACGATATTGTACATTAATATATTCTTTTTGCCTTATTGTACAGTTGCCCAGATCTAGGAACACGCAGGTCTTCGTTAAGACCTTAACAGGGAAAACTATTACTCTTAAAGTTGAAGCTTCTGACACAATAGAGAATGTTAAAGCAAAGAACTTTTAATACCTTATGCATTAGCTTTAAAGACAAATCAATCAGAAAGTGTTCAGAATAGTTTAATTTCACTCACCTTGACTTGCAATCTGAACGATCTGTTACGTACTTCTCCAAATATATATGTTATACAAAATAAACATAATGAGGAAATTAATTTGAATATAGAAGATGAAATAAAAGATAAACTATTATTTGTAAATGAAGATGAAGGCGTAGTAATGCTAACTTGTTCAAAAAGTAGAAAAAATGTAAGCGAACTACCTTTGCAGAGGTATGTTAGTTACTACTCTATATTATATACAAAATAATTATGATATTTTATTTTAACTGTATTGTTTGCAAAGATAAGGCTGTATTCCATTCGGCTACAAGATTGAAATATTCAACACAAAGAAGATCTTGATACAACTCTTGAATATGTGCCTGAATTTAGTCCATTGCGCCAACAAAATATTCCTCCAAATATGAATGATGAAAATGTATTTGGAGAAAATACACCAACACCACCACTTTTACAGGACACCTCCAAGAGGAGCAATTTTAAATTCAGAAGAAGCAAAGGTGTTTGTTTTACTAAAACATTACGGATTAGGTCAATACGTGCCTATATTTCTCGAACCAGAAGTAAATATATTATTAAATTATGTGTGTTATATATATGTAAACTCTCTAAGAGTTCAAATGCGGATAAACAAGGGGACTTTCTCTGTTTTACGGACAGCACGGCTTCTTTTGTTTCACGGACAGAGCGGCTTTCCTTGTTTTACGGAGAGCCATTTTCAGAGACACGCATTTCCCAAACGGACGGACAGAGATCAACATCGGAGATAGACAAGATCACAGAAGAAAGAGTAATTATTTAAAACATTGAAGACTGTCGGAGAAAGAACGGCAGCTCAGGACGTTGAAAATCGATTCTCGATTTTCAGGAAGACATTGCACAGAACTTCGTATTTATTGTTTACTGTTATTAATTGGTTGTTGTTTATTTAATTATTACTGTTATTGATTGTTGTTAATTATTAATTGTTGTTTACTCTTGTATTTCATTTAAGTATTTTCACAATAAACTCGATTTTCAGAATCGATCCCTGAATTATCCTAGAATTGAACCTTATAAATCGATTTTCGCTACGCCATGCCGCTGAAAGTTAACTTACGTATCGTCATGAACGAGAACGCGAAAGGGGAGAAGCTAGAGAGCATAGAATCCATAAGAAGACCAGAAGACGAAGTATACTACATTTTTCCACGGAATATCAAGCGAAAAGCTACCATCAGCAATTATTCCGTTCAGCAACAGTGAAGAAGTCCGCAAACAGTCTAACCAAGGTAGGCCAGTATAGAAATGTTAAACTCACGATGGATGACGAGACAGCAGCGCTTTATATCGATACAGACTTAAACTTCGTATTCCAAGACATGTTCCTAGACGAAGCAGAAATTACCCCCACAAGGAAAATAAAGACGGAAACCGAGAAGTCCAGTCTGGACATGGAAAGACTTCTAGAAACTCTCCAAAAACGAGATAAGCGTGAAAGAGAAGAAATAAACTTTAGTATAAAACAAATTGATGGAACTCAAGAAGCCACAGGCTGGATATCAGAGTATGAAGAAGAATGCAGTAAATATAAAATAAAAAGTGATGAGGAGAAAGTAAAAGGTTTAAAAAAGTATTTAGAGAAAACAGCAGCAAGATGGTACCAAACGAATCTGCTGAAAGCTGAAGGACACAACTGGGAAGACTGGAAGGATGCAATTTCTCTAAACATTTAACAATAAATCTCCTTCAGTATTAAATGTTTTAGTCTTTGATCCCTTTCCTGCGGTAGCTATTTTTAAATAGAGAATATTATAAGCGATGCATAAACAGAGAAAGTATAAATAAAAGAAAAAGTAAGCTATGATTCTTATGATTTGAAATTTATATATATATATATATATATATAATACAATTTCAAATATATATGTAATACAATTTCATTTTACTAACAATAAGGGGAATAAAACAAAGAACAATTAGTTAGATGCGGAAAATGTTAACTTTATTCAGATAAAATAAGATACATAATACAAAGTAATGTTTAATTAAGTAACACTTAAAATACAAAGAAAGCCAAAAAAATAGAGAAAAAATGTATTTGATTAGTTTAATATTATGTTTCTGTTTGTACACTTAATTTAATCGATACATGATACCATACATCTTAATGTGTGTATGTCATTGTTAAACAATTATAAAGTATATTTATATAAGAGATATGAATAAGCTAATTTTTACATGTGTATGCATTACGCCAAAAATGTACGGGTAACGGCCTTGACTTCTCTTCGGCAAATGATGCACGTTGTGAATGCTGGCGAACAGTACTGACAAGTAGCTAGATGTCCACAAGGTAGGAACGTAATAGTCGCTTGTCGTTCCGTGCAAACTTTACACGAACGAGCATCTTTCAATGCTCGATTTTCTTGCTCCAGAGCAGCTAAAATAGTAAACAGTATATTTAAATACAATATATAATAGAATTTATTATATGTATACGGATTTCAGACAAATTAACGAATCTGTGTTTTTATTTTTATTACTTACCTACTTTCTCAGCGAGAGCTATTTCATTAGTATCATTTTCACTATTGGATCTCTCAGGACTCTCATCTGTAATTTCAATTGGTGCCTGAAATAAATATAATGTACATAAGTATATATTCTAATTATTAATTATACATATGGTTCAGGCTTTAAGTTTTTGTACTTACTTCCGCAGAAGTTTCATATAACTCCTGGCCTGTTACATTATTGACATATTCCCAGCCCCGTACTGGTAAAAAATGACCACAGCTGGGAGACGAAATCATATGTCTCTCCCATGGATCCTCTTCCGATCTCCAATTTCCTATTGTAATTCCACAATGGTAACAGGTAGTGAAATCATTTATTCCGGTGTAGAAGAAGCCTGCATGGGCTAATTCTTCACTTGTCTGTGTCATATATGTAGGCCATTTTGCGAATGAATTTAATCTGGATTCGTAAGTAGCGTATTCCAATATTGCTGCTTTCATATCATCTTTTAGTCCCAAACGGCTGAGATCATATGCCGTCGGGTTTCGTGAAAATCGATGGTCATTAAAATCAAATGACTCCTGATAATGTAAACCATAAGGACAAGATATATTTCTATTTCTTCGTCTTGTCCGTAGAACTTTAGCTGGATCTGCTCCCATTGGTACATTATTACAATGTTCATTGCGGATAAATCTGCACTCTGGAGAACGCATCTCATGAATTTGCATGGGAATATCACCCACAGACCACTGACTTGCCAGCAATTGACATTCAAAGCACCTTACGATATCCGCCTCGCCTGTATAGTAGAATCCTGCAGCTGCAAGACTGACAGGGTCAATGAAAGATACAGGCCAATTTCGAAAACTCGAACGTCTTACTGCTTCAAAACGAAAATCAGCATAATTTTCTTGAACGTCACGCGGCATTTCTATCGAGAATATCTGTGGCATTGTCGACGTCGACGGTATCGGTGATGTTAAATCAATCACCCTTGCTGAAGGATCAGGGGATGGTATATCAACCATAATTTCTGGAAGTACCATGGATGTTGAAGGTACGGCTAACTCAACCGCCGATATTGAATGAACCGACGGATTTGAATCATCTGACAATGTCGAAGGAACAGCCAGTAATTCTTCATCTTCTGAAGATTCTGTATTATGTTCCATCAAATATCGGAAGTTGATTGTAGGAATCATTGCATCCATTTTAATTGTAATTTATTGCGCCTTTAAACCTATTTAAAAGAAAAAGACATTGAAATTGAATCTACTAATTGTAGATGACTTAAGAAATATTATACGTGTACAATTGATCAAACAGAAATGTATTACAGACAAAACCTACGAATATCAGATGTTCTCGTTCCGCTTCAACAGCTCTCCAATTCTTCAAATGGAATCTTGACAAATATTTAATATCTTATTCTTGTATATTTTATATTTTTAAATTTACTAAAACTGCTCAATCGTACGAACGAGCCACACAAACTCTTCGAACATCAGTGTAATACTGAACCTTGCTGCTAGTATGTACCGAGAAGCTACTACCTGTTTTCTACAAATCTTATCCCTACCCGCAGTACTCGGTAGCAATATAACCCTTCAATGCACTATAAGGCACACCCACTGCGCAGAATGGGCAAGTTGTCGCCCAATCAAATTTCATCGATGCTCCGGCCCTTACTGTACTGTGTAAAGTAAACGATGCTCGCTAGGTACAGCGTTAAAATACATCTCTTATTTACTCACATTCGAAAATGATGCCGCTTTTGAAGGAATTCTTATTTGCTCCGTTTTTACTTGGCAATATTAACACGTTGTTTAAAATATCAGTAAAAACTGCAACGGAGCCTAGAGAGCCAAAGAGAACGACAAAAATTAACAATTTATTATTAACAGATATAATAAAAGGGGGAATGATAATAGATGCTTGCTATTAGCTCCTAATAGAGTTTTCGTAATATCTCTAGTTCGACATCGTCTTCCTACAATTCTTACCGGAATCTCCATATCGTTCTGCTTCAGATTTGCAATATTCGACAAATCCTAATCGGTACATTATTTCGTTTCAGGGGCCCAGAGTCCTAATCCGGCACCTGTTTCCTGGTGGGTATAATATTTAGTAGAAGGATAATTGCTGTCGTAAACAGTATAGTCTGAATACTCAGATTAGTCTTTGGTAATCATTACTTTATGACACCCTACACCTTTTGGCGTATACCCTGCCTCGGTATTAATCACCGCAGATTATAATTTAATTATTTTTACAAATGGGACGTTTTCAGCAGTTTTTCAATATGTGAAACATCTGACTCGGGGTTTCTGCAGAAAAATTCAACCGTTTGCATCATATTCTAAATTTATTTTGAGATAAAGTTCCCTCGCGATGCGAATAGTAAAACGCTGTAGCATTATGTTATTTTACATTATACATATTATATCATATTATATATATCATATATATATTATATATTATTATATCATATATATATTAATACTTTTATTAAAAGTATTAAAAGTGTTAATTGCGTATGCACGAGATGATAGTAAAAACGAAGAATAAACATATTCGGGCAAAACGCAATATACTAAGCTTGAAAAGCAGTAATATCTTGAAGAATTACGAGGGAAACGTTCTCGTCTGACAACTGCAAAAAAGTATCGACGAAGTAAATTGACGATATGTCTATGTTTTGTTAATAACAATACTGAAATTGCTAAAGTGAGTCCATCATTCTCATAATTGTATTTTCTGGCAGCTGTTTATATTCGTGTACAATGTAACGGCATATATACGGTATCCGTTTACTCTCATATCGCTTGTTTTTCTAATTTTTCTTTATTTTTCTCCAGCATCCTGCATTCGTCTTATTGAGATAAATGTCATGTTGGTATGATCACTAGTTCCTACATCCAGCGTTGGTGCAAGTGCTTGACATCCTCTTCTGTTTTTCCCCGTCCGTCACGTCCTCTTTATCTGAGTATCCCGTGTGTTGTAAATGGCTGTACAAGGTGGTGAAATACACAGCATATAAAACTAATCTGTATGAATCAATTGAATATCAAAACCCAAACCAATGAAATAACAGCTATAAAGAGCATCTGAAAGACGATAGCATCGAAGAAAGCAACTTGCGATTAAAAGAGTCGTATGTCGAAAAATGCATTGGTTTATTATAAATTAATATAAAAATATTACCCTGAACATTTTTCAATGATTTTCTACGCAATAATAGAATAATTCTATATAATAATTTTCTCCGTTTTCGTTTGTAACATTTACATTCTTTATCATTTCTACAGTTCAAAAATCTCGCTTTTCATTCCATTCGGAATTTTTTCCCGAAAGACGAAATAAATATTTTCTCCCACGTACTTAACAAAGGAGGGTTAGAGGTGTTCGTAAACGTTTGCAACATTTCTCAAATTTTTTAACAGCTTTCCTGGGAAACATATTACATAACAGTTAACTAATTTTAACAAATATGCATTATGTACTTGTATGTGCAAATGAAATAATGTACATGCACTTAATTTAAAGAAATGGTCAAAAGTGTTGAGGTTATTCGATGTGTAATCAGAGAAAACTAGTGGATAAATTGAAAGGCAGAAAATATATTTAAATATAAGTGTAATTATAAATAAGAATACAATTTGAGCTGGTCCAGATTCGCACGCTAGCTGTGTTACAAAATAACTGAAAACCCAAAAGCCAACGTCGCCTGTCTACTGTTTATGGTCTGACTTCGTCGCAGTCTTTTGTCTACGCGCTGTCGATGGCTTCAGTGCTTGAGAAACTAAAAAGACCAGATGTAGAGTTTTCTTATAAGTGGTGATCGCTTCAACACCCTCCCTAAAACTCTACATCTCCACAAACAATTATCTCAAATTTACAAATTATCTCTTAATATTTTTCTAACTCTTGTCGTAAATATCTGAAAATCAATTTGTCGATGCCTCCACAAGTACATTTGCCAGACGCCTTTCTCTTTTTCATTCAAATTAATTTATTACAAAAAGAATTCTGGAAGACTAAACAGATCGTGTAGAGTTTTTCCTTTTTTTTTTTTTTTTTTTTTTTTTTAGAAGTGATAACCACTTCGACACCCTCCCTAAAAACTCTACATGCCTACAAAAAATTACCTCTTAATATCCTTTTTATTTTTCAAACCTAACTTTTGTCTTAAATATTCAAATCTTGGTTTTGGCAACGCCTTTGTACATATATCTGCCAGTTGCTCTTCGCTTGTTACATACGTTACATCAATTTCGCCTCTATTGTATAAATCTCGCAAGAAATGATATCTTACGTCAATATGCTTACTTCTTTGATGGAATTCTGGATTCTTAATTAATTTGACGGCACTAGTATTTTCTACATAGCATATACTTAAGGATCTCTATTTTACATTCAAGAAATATTTTCTTTAGCCACATAATTTCTTTCGCTCTTGAGGCTGCACTGACATACTCAGCTTCGGTCGTAGATAGAGCAGTAGAGATACATTGTTGTCGCTTACATTGCCATGTGATGGCCGCATTCGCATACTTACATACAACGCCTGATGTCGACTTTCTTGTTTCTTTGTTGCCTGCATAGTCAGCATCGCTAAAGGTTTCGAGACTGCCTGCTTTTGTATATAAGAGTCCCATGTCCGCGGTCCCTTTTATGTTGCGCAAAATTCGTTTGACTAATTTCCACTGATACTGGTTTGGATTCTCTAAATGTCTCGCCGCTATATTTATTGCAAAACTAATATCTGGCCTACTTACGGTTTGTAAAAACATTAAGTTCCCTACGGCTTCTCTGTATGGTGCGTTACAATCATTATTGCCACTATAAACACTGTTTGCCTCATTCATATTAAATTTTTCTAATATTTTTTCGATATATCTACTCTGATGAATGAATATTGAACCATCTTTTAATCTTTTAATTTCAAGTCCAAGAAAACTCTTGACTTCTTTGGAACTCGTAATTTTGATTTCTTTATTTAAATCATCGAAAAATTTATCAATTAGAGATTCGTCTGAAGCTGCTACCAGTCCATCGTCTACGTATATGGTCATCAACATTAATTTGTTGTCTTCGCTATAAATATAAAAACAAGGATCTGCGTTACTCTGATAAAATTTTAAGTTTGAAATATATTTTGTGAAACGTTCCGTTCAACTTCTTGGAGACTGCTTTAAGCCATATAGGCTTTTTAGCAATTTACAAACGCGATTCGTACCATCATCATAACCTTTAGGTTGTTTCATATAAATATCTTCTTTCAGACCTCCATATAAAAATGCGGTTTTAATGTCATACTGTCCGAGGTGTAAATTATTTTTGGCTGCAATACTGAGCATTAATCTAATTGTATCAAACCGAGCAACGGGACTATAGGTTTCCTTATAATCTACGCCTTCTTTTTGTGAACACCCTTTTATTACAAGTCGCGCTTTTTATCGTTCCGAATTGTCCGGATTTAGCTTTACCGTTAAAACCCACCTATTACTAAGTACCTTCTGATCTTTAGGTTTTTCTACAAGAATCCACGTCTTATTTTCATGGTGCGATTTCATTTCATCGTTCATAGCCGTTTCCCATAACTCTTTCTTTTCGGAACTCATCGCTTCGTTAAAATCCACCGGTAATTTTTCCGCTACGTACGTTACTGGGCTACCATAAAAATCGGTTCGTTTGATCTTAGCTCTATCTCTCAATTGTCTCACATTGTCGCTATTTCCAGGAGGTTGTTCTTCGTGTTCACTCTGTGCACTTTCATACGTACATGCTCTATCGCTCTGCGCACACATATCTTCGCGCTCGACAATTTTCGGTAAACTTAAATTAATAAATTTCGCACTTTCTAGTTCGGGCTTAAATATTACGTCACGGCTTAATATTACATTTCTTACTGTTGGCGCATACACTCGACACCCTCGTGCGTCATCTAGATAGCCTACCAAATATCCTTTGTTCGCCTTTTTGTCAAGTTTTGTCTTCTCCGCAGGTATGTGTGCAAAGCACTCAGTACCGAAAACCCTAAACTTTTCTAAATTTGGCGGTTTCCCGTACCACAGTTCATACGGTGTTTTCTTGTCTTGTATCGTCGGCCCGGTCTTATTTATGACATGTACTGCTGTGTTCATGGCTTCGGCCCATAAAAACAGCGGTAGATTTGGTTTCGAATATAGCATCGATCGGCCTGCCTCTACTATTGTTCTATTTTCCCATTCTGCGACACCATTCTGTTCAGGAGTGTATGGGACGTTAATTGTGTGCCTAATTCCCTGACTTCTTAAAAATTCTTTAACTTCTTTATTTTTGAATTCTTTCCCTCCATCACTATGAATTTCTTTAATCTTATCGTTGAATTGATTCTCAACTTCCAGGCAAAAAGTTTTTAATTTTTCGATTACTTCTGACCTATGTCGTAAGAAGTAAATCTTTGTGAATTTTGAAAAATCATCATTAAATGTAAGAAAATACAATTTCTTGCCTAATGACTCGACTTGTATAGGTCCACATACATCCGTATAAATAATTTCGCGAGGTTTATTCGCACGATTGATTTTCTCATGAAAACTCGATCTATGCTGTTTCCCGTACGCTCAACCTTCACAGAAAAAGCTACTATCCTCCACGACTTTCATATTCGAATTCTTTAAAAACTCTTTAACATGTCTGTTGTTTTGAGGACATAGCCGTTCGTGCCATAACTGCAATGTGTCCGCGTTTGACTCTGCTCTATTGCTAAAATTACAAACTGACGGTATGATAACTCGCATAACTATTTTATACAAATTTCCGATAACAGAACCTTTTGCTATTATTTTCTGGTTTTGTAAAAACATACAATTGGTCCCTTCCTTTAAAACACAGAAATCTATGCCCCTTCTCGCAACAGATCTAATGGAAAATAGGTTTCTTTTCATACCTGGTACGTACAGAACATCGTTCATTGTACATGTTACCCATTTGCCGTCCACAAAAGTCTCTACTTTGATTGTTCCTTTGCCGCACGCATTCATGAACGTAAGCCGATCTCTATCTTCACCGTGTTATCGAATTCTTCGAAGACGTTGAACCATTCCCGTCGTCCTGTCATGTGATCCGTAGCTCCTGAGTCGATTATCCAAACATCAGGGTTTGCCGCTTGTATGATTTTGATTTCTAGGTTCCTGGTTGTTTCTACTGTTGCTTCTTTTATTATTTTTAAAACAATTTTTACTGGTGTGGCCTTTCCTTTTGCATATAAAAAATCTAAAGCAATCCTTCTTTAGATGGCCAACTTTTCCACAATTGAAGCAGCTTGGTCCTTGTTTCTCGTATTCACATTTGCTTGACTGTTTCTGCTGTTCCCTTTTATAATTGTTACTCTTTGTTACCAGCGCCACCGATGTTTCCTGGTCGTCTTTCTTCCATCTGGTTTCTTCTGTCATCAGCCTGGTACTAAGCCTGTCTAGGGTATTCTTTCCTTCTTCCACCGAATCCCACGCACTGTGAAAATGGTCAAATTTGTTTGGTAACACCGATAAAATGCGTGTTATCAGCATTTTCTCGCCAATTTCACTCCCAAGGGCTTTCATCTTCGCCGCTATCACTTCCAACTTTGACAGGTTGTAGGCGACATTTTCAGATTCTTCCCATTTAAAATCGAAGAACTGCTTCTGGACCATATTTAGATTCTCATCTGACTTCATGTCATATACTGTATTCAACTTTTTCCACATTTCATGTGCTGTTGTGCAACATAAAGGAAGATCCAACGGTTTCTTTCCTACTGAAGTCACGATTAATTTTCTCGCTAACCGATCTGCTTTCAAAAATCTTTCACGAGCGATTTCTTTCTCCGCGCTGTTACCTGGATGACACAGATTCCCTTCACACACGTTGATCAGGTCGTCATCTTCCTCCAAAAGTGTACGCATAACAAAACGCCACTGGAGCCAGTTTTCTTCGCCGCGTAACATCTCGATCTTCGCACTTGCTGATTCCATTTTAGCACTATCCCTTACTTTACTAAGCACAACACTTTTACAATTTATTCACTTTACGTTGCTGCCTTGCAATTTACAGCTCTGGGCCCATAACTTGTTGAGGTTATTCGATGTGTAATCAGAGAAATCTAGTGGATAAATTGTAAGGCAGAAAATATATTTAAATATAAGTGTAATTATAAATAAGAATACAATTTGAGCTGGTCCAGATCCGCACCCTAGCTGTGTTACCCAATAACTGAAAACCCCGAAGGCAACGTCGCCTGTCTACTGTTTATGGTCTGACTTCGTCGCAGTCCTTTGTCTACGCGCTGTCGATGGCTTCAGTGCTTGAGAAACTAAAAAGACCAGATGTAGAGTTTTCTTATAAGTGGTGACCACTTCAACAAAAAGTTATGAAATTTTGTCTCAATACACCCTTTACTTTCTTTACTAAACTACGCAGTTATTGTGTATGTCAAAAGATGGCACAAAGTACAAAATTCCAATCACTTGATCTCAGCGTTTAACTATGGTCGGTTGACTCCTATTACTATTTATTAAAATTGATTTCCTCAAAATCTAATATAATTTATCGAAATATAATTTTCCTAATCAAAATAATATATATGTCGGAGATGAAAGGACATCGGAGGCTTCCCTTTGGAACTTCGGGAAAATCCCTTAACACCGTAATCTAGATTTTATTGTAGGCGTAATTAAACAATTGCCGTCATTCGATCCGATTGTATTTGTTCGAGATTTGTGATAATGAGCTTGGGATCGAGGCGACAACCAGTCGCCGAACGTAACCGCGGTCACAGGTTTGTCTAACAAAGGTACGGAATAATTCTATAGCTCTCCTTAAAAGAAATATTTGTGACGGCACGCGACAGTAAACATTCCAACGGTTTGTGTCCCGTGGCTCGTCACACGCAGACCCTATTCTTCGAGTAAGATGATTGCCAGATGTCGATGCGTCTTCGCAGTACATATTAGGCTAGCCTGAGGGCCTGATACAAATCTTAAGATTTAGTTGGCTAAAGTCCTTCAGACAGACAAACAATCTTTGTCCCAGCTACGGGAAGATAGGAGAGAACTATTTTTCAACGAACGGCGTCTCCCACTAGCAACTTTCCCTCGAGGGCGGCTAGCATCGTTTTCTAACCACCGATATGGAGATTGACCAATTAGCAGCAACGCCAATTTCCCTCACCTACTAAACGAAGGCTATCCTCGACGAATCCAAGGATCTCTTAGACACACCCCATCATAGTTTTCCTCTGCAGCATCATCGCGACGGAAAGTCATTCTCTCGTGAGGCAGTATTAGCGAATAACTTAGTGTCTGTACGCTCGGTGGATATTCTACGTTTCAACAAAGAGTCCGACTTAGATTTTGCGAGCATATTCATCTATCATCCCGTTGACCGCGGATTCGTTATTGAACCTAGGATCATTGTCATTAGTTTCTCGAGTACCTAATTACCACGGTTACTTGTCCAATTCTATAATTATCGTATTTGCACTAGTCAATGTCATGCCCCTAACCCTAATTCTAATGTAAACCCGACATACATATATAACTTGTAATATATAATTTTTTATATTACATTTTTTATATTACATACAAGGAAATGACGGTTAGTTTTCTTCAAAATTGACGAAATCACCGCGATTTGCGAGCTCTTAGGCTTGTTCCGACGGTGAAACGTGCGTGCATTACATTCTGCACGTATAATGGAGTGAAACGTGCACTTAAACGTCGAAATATACCAAACGGGAAGGAAATAACACTTCAAAATCGACGAAATCATCGCGATTTGCGAGCTTTTGGGCTTGTGTCTACGGTGAATCGTGCGCGCATTACATTTGGCGAGTAAAATGGAGTCAAGAGAGCGCTTGAGCGTCGAAATATCTCAAACGGGAAAGAAATTACGGTTAATTTTCGGCAAAATCGACGAAATCATCGCTAGTTTCGAGCTGTTGAACTTGTTTCGACGGTGAAAGAGGCGTGCATTACATTCGGCGCGAAAAATAGAATGAAAAGATCGCTTAAACGTAGAAATATCTCAAACAGGAAGGAAATAACTGTTAGTTTTCGACAATATCGACGTTATCATCGCGATTTGCGAGCTCTTTGTCTGGTTTCGAAGGTGAAACGGGCGTGCATTACATTCGTCGCGTAAAATGAAGTGAATGGAGTGCTTAAGCGTCGAAAGATGTGAAATCGTAAGGATGTAACGCTTAATTTTCGTCAAAATCGACGAAATCATCGCGATACCAGCTGTTGTTCTTGTGTCGACAGTGAAACGTGCGTGCATTACATTCGGCGTGTAAAACGGACTGAAAAGAGCGCTTAAACGTTGAAATATCTCAAACGCGAAGGAAATGACGGTTAATTTTCGACAAAATCGACGAAATCCAGCTCTATTTGCGAGCTGTTGGTCTTGTTACAACGGTGAAACTGGAGTGCATTGCATACCGCGCGTAAGTGGAGCGAATAGAGCGCATAAACATAGAATTTGCTCAAACGGGAAGGAAATAACGGTTAGTTTTCGACAATATCGACTCGTGGGCTGGTTTCGAAGATGAAACGGGCGTGCATTTCATTCGGAAACTAAAATGGAGTGAGAGGAGAGCTTATTCGTTGAAATATCTCAAACGGGAGGGAAATGACGGTTAATTTTCGACAATATCGACGAAATCATTGCGATTTGCGAGCTGTTGGGCTAGTGTCGAAGGAGAAGCGAGAGTGCATTACATTCGGCGCGTAAAATGGAAGAAAAGGCGCTCATAAAAGTCGAAATATCTCAAACGGGATGGAAGCAACGCATAGTTCTCTTCAAAGTAGACGAAATCATCTCTACTTGCGAGCTGTTGGGCTTGTGACGAAAGTGAAACGAGAGTGCATTAAATTCAGCCCTCACAATGTAGTGAAAAGAGCTCTTAAACGTTGAAATATGACAAACGCGAAGGAAATGACACTTAGTTTTCGTGAAAATCGACGAAATCATCGAGATTTGCTAGCTGTTGGGCTTCTTTCTACGCTGAAACGGTCGGGCATTTCATTAGCAGCGTAAAATGGAGTGAGAGGACTGCTCATTCGTTGAAAAATCTCAAACGGGAGGGAAATGACGGTTAATTTTCGACAATATCAACGAGATCATTGCGATTTGCGAGCTGTTGGGCTTGTGTCGACAGTGAAACTGGGGTGCATTGCATTCCGCGCGTTAGTGGAATGAATTGTGCTCTTAAACGTCGAAATATGACAAACGCGAAGGAAATGACACTTAGTTTTCGTCAAAATCGACGAAATCATTGCGATTTGCGAGCTGTTGGGCTAGTGTCGACGGAGAAGCGAGAGTGCATTACATTCGGCGCGTAAAATGGAAGAAAAGGCGCTCATAAAAGTCGAAATATCTCAAACGGGATGGAAACAACGCATAGTTCTCTTCAAAATAGACGAAATCATCTCTACTTGCGAGATGTTGGGCTTGTGACGAAAGTGAAACGAGAGTGCATTAAATTCAGCGCTCACAATGTAGTGAAAAGAGCTCTTAAACGTCGAAATATGACAAACGCGAAGGAAATGACACTTAATTTTCGTCGAAATCGACGAAATCATCGAGATTTGCTAGCTGTTGGGCTTCTTTCTACGCTGAAACGGTCGGGCATTTCATTAGCAGCGTAAAATGGAGTGAGAGGACTGCTCATTCGTTGAAAAATCTCAAACGGGAGGGAAATGATGGTTAATTTTCGACAATATCAACGAGATCATTGCGATTTGCGAGCTGTTGGGCTTGTGTCGACAGTGAAACTGGGGTGCATTGCATTCCGCGCGTTAGTGGAATGAATTGAGCTCTTAAACGTCGAAATATGACAAACGCGAAGGAAATGACACTTAGTTTTCGTCAAAATCGACGAAATCATCGCGATTTGCGAACTGTTGGGCTTGTTTCGACGGTGAAAGTGTCGTGCATTTCATCGGCGCGTGAAATGGAGCGTAGTGGGCGGATAAACGTCGAAATATCACAAACGGGGAAGAAATAACGCTTCGATTTCTTCAAAATCGACGAAATCATTGCTACTTGCGAGCTGTTGGGCTTGTTATAACGGTGACACTGGAGTGCATTGCATTCGGCGCGTAAAATGGAATGAAAAGAGCGCTGAAACATCGAAATGTCTCAAACGGCAAGGAAACAATGCTTAGTTTTCGTCGGAATAAACGAAATAACGCGATTTGCGAGCTGTTGGGCTTGTGTCGATGGTGAAACGGGCGGGCTTTACATTTGGTGCGTTAAATGGAGTGAAAAGAGCGCATAAACGTTGAAATATCTCAAACGCGAAGAAAATGACGGGTAGTTTTCTTCAAAATCGACGAATTCATCGTGATTTGCTAGCTGTTGGACTTGTGTCGACGGTGAAACCTGCATGCATTAAATTCGGCGCGTGAAGTGGAGTGAAAAGAGTTCTTAAACGTCGAAATATCTCAAACGGAAAAGAAATGACGGTGAGTTTCCGTCATAATCGATGAAATAATCGCGATTTGCGAACAGTTAGGCTTGTTTTGACGGTAAAAGTGTCTTGCATTTCATTCGGAGCGTAAAATGGAGCGAGAGTAAATATCATCTCGGCTGTGTAAAACAATGGCTAATTCACGCGAAGAGTTGTTACGCGCCAAAAATTCTAACCCTAACCCGACATCAGAAGTGGGATCAGAACCGCTTATAGTGATACAAGAGCAGATGGCCCTTATGCACGAGTTAATTTAGACGATAGCGCTAAAACCGAGGGAGCAGGAACCGAGTGTAAAACCCGAAAAATTTTCGCTACCGCGTTTTAACCCCGAAATCGCGGGTGCCGACCCAGCTGCGTGGTGCGCGACTGTTAGTGTAATTATGGAAAAAAGACCTCTACAAGACGACGAGATATATCTCACTATAAGTCGTGCTCTAGAGGGTACAGCAGCACAGTGGCTTATCCATGTTCCGGTCAGTGGTTTTACTTGGATAAAATTTACGGGACATTTTCTTGCGCGTTATGGTGGCACGGAGACGGCAACCTCAGCGCTAATGAGGATGTTCAATGAACCACCACTGAAGGGCGAAACCACGGCGGCTTTTGGTAATCGTCTTCACTCCACTGTCTTTTGTCCACTGTCTGCATTAATGGTCTCACATTGGAGATAATTTTTCATGTCCTTGCTGATGATTACTTAAAATACGATATCATGATTGGTCGCGAGAATTTAAGCCAACGATTCGACGTAAATATCACGCAGAATAACCTCGTTATTTGTAAAACAAAGATAATTAACACCTGTGGTAAAGTTGCGGAAGATGCGGTCAACATTAACGAGATCAACACTGATGTAGTTGGTAACAATAAAGATCGATTAATCTCTGTTCTCGAAAAATTTAAAGAATCATTCTTTACGGGTTTCCCGCGTAATCGCGTAAGTAGGGGCCAGTTAGAAATACGGCTGATTGATCCCAACGTCGTCGCGCAAAGAAGCCCTTACAGGCTTAGCGAGGAAGAGCGAAGAATAGTACGTGAGAGAATAGCCGAATTAATTAATTTAATTAATTAATGCACCAGCCGTTTTCCAGAGAGCCATTTTCAAAGCCTTAGGCGACCTCGTGAACACCTGATATTCGTAATTTTGTCTCTAATACGTTTTTGTTTGATCGATTGTACACGTATAATATTTCTTAAGTCATCTACAATTAGTAGATTCAATTTCAATGTCTTTTTCTTTTAAATAGGTTTAAAGGCGCAATAAATTACAATTAAAATGGATACAATGATTCCTACAATCAACTTCCGATATTTCATGGAACATGATGCAGAATCTACAGAAGATGAAGAATTACTGCCTGTTCCTTCAACATTGTCAGATGATTCAAATCCGTCGGTTCATTCAATATCGGCGGTTGAGTTAGCCGTACCTTCAACATCCATGGTACTTCCTGAAATTATGGTTGATATACCATCCCCTGTACCTTCAGCAAGGGTGATTGATTTAACATCACCGATACCGTCGATGTCGACAATGCCACCGATATTCTCGATAGAAATGCCGCCGGTTCCATCCACATCGCGTGACGTTCAAGAATATTATGATGATTTTCGTTTTGAAGCAGCAAGGCGTTCAAGTTTTCGAAATTGGCCTGTGTCTTTCATTGACCCTGTCAGTCTTGCAGCTGCAGAATTCTATTATACTAGAAACTTTGATGTCGTTAGATGCTTTGAATGTCAATTGGTGGCAAGTCAGTGGTCAGTGGTTGATATTCCCATGCAAATTCATGAGATGCGTTCTCCAGAGTGCAGATTTATCCGCAATGAACATTGTAATAATGTACCAATCGGAGCAGATCCTGCTAAAGTTCGACGGACAAAACGAAAAAATAGAAATATATCTTGTCCTTATGGTTTACAATATCAGAAGGCATTTGATTTTAATGACCATCGATTTTTAAGATATTCAAGAAACCCGACGGCATATGAACTTAGCCGTTTGGGACTAAAAAGAGTTAAGAAGCTACGAATCCAGATTAAATTCGTTCACAACATGGCCTACATATATGACACAGACAATTGAAGAATTAGCCCATGCAGGCTTCTACTAGACCGGAATAAATGATTGCACTACATGTTACCATTGTGGAATTGGTATAGGAAGTTGGAGAGCAGAAGATGATCCATGGGAACAGCACGCAATTTCGTCTCCCAGCTGTTGTTATTTATTAACAGTACGAGGCTGGGAATATGTTAATAAAGTAACAGGCCAGGAGTTATATGAAACTGCTGAAGGTGCAAGTATAAAAACTTATACCCTGAACAATATATATAACATTGTGTATAATGAATAATTGCAATACATACTTATGTACAGTATATTTATTTCAGGCAGCAATACAAATTGCAAATGGGAATCCTGAGAGATCCACTAGTGAAAATGATACTAATGAAATGACTCTCGTTGGGAAAATTGGTAAGTGATAAAAATGAAAACACATATTCGTTAATTTGTATGAAAGCCGTATACATATAATAAATTCCATTATATATTACATTTAAATACACTGATTACTATTTTAGCTGCTCTGGAGCAAGAAAATCGACAACCAGTCGCCGAACGTAACCGCGGTCACGGGTTTGTATAACAAAGGTATTGCATAATTCTATAGCCGTCCTTAAAAGAAATATTTGTGACGGCACGCGACAGTAAACATTCCAACGGTTTCTGTCCCGTGGCTCGCCACACGCAGACCCTATTCTTCGAGTAAGATGATTGCCAGATGTCGATGCGTCTTCGCAGTACATGTTAGGCTAGCCTGAGGGCCTGATATAAATCTTAAGATTTAGTTGGCTAAAGTCGTTCAGACGGACAAACAGTCTTTGTTCCAGCTACGGGAAGTTAGGAGAGACCTATTTTTCAACGAACGGCGTCTCCCACTAGCAACTTTCCCTCGAGGGCGGCTAGCATCTTTTACTAACCACCGATATGGAGATTGACCAATTAGCAGCAACGCCAATTTCCCTCACCTACTAAACGAAGGCTATCCTCGACGAATCCAAGGATCTCTTAGACACACCCCATCATAGTTTTCCTCTGCAGCATCATCGCGACGGAAAGTCATTCTCTCGTGAGGCAGTATTAGCGAATAACTTAGTGTCTGTACGCTCGGTGGATATTCTACGTTTCAACAAAGAGTCCGACTTAGATTTTGCGAGCATATTCATCAATCATCCCGTTGACCGCGGATTCGTTATTGAACCTAGGATCATTGTCATTAGTTTCTCGAGTACCTAATTACCACGGTTACTTGTCCAATTCTATAATTATCGTATTTGCACTAGTCAATGTCATACATATATAACTTGTAATGTATAATTTTTTAATTAAAATGTTAACCATTCCTAGTCACCTGGTTTGTTAACAGGTTTATTTAGTTATTTTATTTATCCATTTATTTCTTGTATTTGTTAATAAAATATAACATGTATTCTTGCCCTTTTCTCCCAATTATTTCCTCTTCGCCATGATGTCGTATGTTGTTATTTTTATTTTGGATCCATCAGATGATTTCGCAATTAATTCAGTTTATTAATTAGTTTTATTCAATTATTTTATAAATTTCTCCTTTTTCTTGTTGGTTGATTAAAATATATCTTCCTATTGTTCCATTTATTCTCTTTTACTATTATGTGGTACATAATTATTTTAATTTCTGGATGTTACCTGCTTATTCGATTTACTAGTTGGTTTTATTTAATAATTTGTTTTGCATTTGCATATCCCATGTTCGCTAATTAATTGTAGTATATTTTCCTGTCGTCGGATATAATTGTTCTGGTTCCAGGTTGATTGTTAGTTGGTATAGATTATGCTATACTCTTTATATTTACTACTTCGTTAGAATATCTATTTCTATTTTATTATTTGTTATTTACCCTCATATGCTAATTCTATATATATAATTACGTTTAATTAATCTTTTATTAAAGTATTTCCATTTTCGTTGTACCGTGCGTTTGTTTCGGGTGTTCGAATTGTCACTCGCGTTGTTTGTATATTGTGACTTTCTGCTTTTCGTTACCGTACGTGCGGAGCGCGGGGCGTGACAATAGCATTTTACGTTGTAACGGGCTTGTTCCGAATTTCAAAAAGGAGTGTACAGCATTCGGCGTGCAAAATGGAATAGCATTACATTTCGCGCGTAAATAGTGTGAAAAGAGCGCTTAAACGTCGAAATATATCAAACGGGGAGGAAATAACTCTTAGTTTTCGCCAAAATCGACGAAATCATCGCGATTTGCGAGCTGTTGCGCTTGTATCAAAGGTGAGAGATGCGTGCATTACCTTCCGCACGTAAAATGGAGTGAAAAGAGCGCTGGAACTTCGAAATATCTCAAACGGGATGGAAATGACACATAGTTTTCGACAATATCGACGTTATCATCGTGATTTGCGAGCTCTTGGGCTGGTTTCGAAGGTGAAACGGGCGTGCATTTCTCTCAGCATGTAAATTCGGGTGAACAGAGCGCATAAACGTCGATATATCTCCAACGGTAAGGAAATGACGCAAAGTTTTCGTCAAAATTGAGGAAATCATCGAGATTAGCGACATGTTGAGCCTGCTTGGACGGTGAAACAGTCGTGCATTACATTCGTCGCGTAAAATGGAGTTAAAGGAGCTCATAAACGTCGAAATATCTGAAACGGGAAGGAAATCACCGTTAATTTTCGACAATTTCGACGAAATCATTCCGATTTGCGAGCTCTTGGGCTGGTTTCAACGGTGAAGCTGGAGTGCATTACATTTAGCGCGTAAATAGAGTCAAAAGAGCGCTTAAACGTTGAAAAATCTATAACGGGATGCAAACAACGCTCAGTTTTCTTCAAAATAGACGAAATCATCGCTGTTTGCGAGATGTTAGGATTGTGTCGACGGTGAAACGGGCGTGCATTAAATTCAGCGCGTACAATGTAGTGAAAAGAGCGCTTAAACCTTGTAATATCTTTAACGGGATGGAAATGACGCATAGTTTTCGTCAAAATCGACGAAATCATCGCTATTTGCGAGATGTTAGGATTGTGTCGACGGTGAAACGGGCGTGCATTAAATTCAGCGCGTACAATGTAGTGAAAAGAGCGCATAAACTTTGAAATTTCTCAAACTCGAAGGAAATGACGGTCAATTTTCGATACAATCGACGATGTCCGGCTCTATTTGCAAGCTTTTGGGCTCGTTCCGAAGATGAAACGGGCGTGCATTAAACTCTGCACTTAAAATGGAGTGATAAGGACGCTTAAACGTCGAAATATCTCAAGCGGGTAGGAAATGACTCCTAGTTTTCTGCAAAATCGACGAAATCATCGCGGTTTGCGAGCTGTTGAGCTCGTGTCGACTGTGAAACCTGCCTGCACTACATTCGGTGCGTAATATGGAGCGAAACGATTGCTTAAACGTCGAAATATCTCAACCGGGAAGGAAACAAACGCTTAGTTGTCGTCGGAATAGACTAAATCATCGCTATTTGCCAGCTGTTGAGCTTGTGCCGACGGTGAAACATGCATGCCTTGAATTCGGCGCGTAAAACGGAGTGAGAAGATCGCTTAAACGTCGAAATATCTGAAACGGAAAGGAAACAAAGATTAGCTTTCGTGGGAATAAACGAAGTAATCGCGATTTCCGGGCTGTTGGGCTTGTTTCGACGCAGAAACGGTCGGGTATTACATTCGGCGCGTAAAATGGAGGGAAAGGAGCGCTTAAATGTCGAAATATCTGAAACGGGAAGAAAGTAACGCTTAATTTACGTCAAAATCGACGAAATACAGCTCCATTTGCGAGCTGTTGGGCTTGTTTCGACGCTGAAACGGGCGGGCATTACATTTCGTGCGTTAAATGGAGTGAAAAGGGAGCATAAACGTTGAAGTATCTCAAACATGTAGGAAATGACGGGCAGTTTTCTTCAAAATCGACGAATTCATCGTGATTTGCGAGCTGTTGAGCTTGTGTCGACGGTGAAACCTGCATGCATTACATTACGCGCGTAAAACGGAGTGAAAAGATCGCCTAAACGCCGAAATATTTCAAGCGGGAAGGAAATGACTCATAGTTTTCTGCAAAATCGACGAAATCATCGCGGTTTGCGAGCTGTTGGGCTTGTGTCGACGGTGAAACCTGCATGCATTACATTCGGCGTGTAAAACGGAGTGAAAAGATCGCTTAAACGTCGAAATATCTCAAACGGGAAGGAAATAACAGTTAGTTTTCGACAATGTCGACGTTATCATCGCGATTTGAGAGCTCTCTGTCTGGTTTCGAAGGTGAAACTGGCGTGCATTATATTCGCCGCGTAAAATGAAGTGAAAAGTGCGCTTAAACGTCGAAATATCTCAAACGGGATGGAAGTTACGCTTTGTATTCGTCAAAATCGACGAAATCATCGCCCTATGCGAGCTGTTAGGGTTGTGTCAACGGTGAAACTAGCGTGCATTACATTTCGCTCGTAAATAGAGTGCAAAGGGCGCTTAAACGTCGAAATATCTCAAACGGGAAGGAAATAACTGATAGTTTTGTCAAAATCGACGAAATCATCGATACTTGCGAGCTGTTGGGCTTGTGTCGACGGTGAAACGAGCGTGCATTACATTCCGCGCGTGAAATAAAGTGAAAACGGCGCTAGAACGTAGAAATATCTCAAACGGGAAGGAAATAACGATTAGTTTTCGTCAATGTCGACGAAATCAACTGCAATTCCTTGAGGGCATCCAGTAATAAGATGCATTTAAATGACAGGGTTTACAGGTGGTGGGCTTACCTACAAACTTTTACCTTTGACATTATGTATCGGGAAGGCAAACGAATGGCTCACGTCGGTTCCTTTTCGCGGAACCCCGTTGACTCGGATCACCGTACGATCCACAAAATTGCCGAAAAAGAAATCAATCTGGCCGAAATCTCCGAAGATTGGCTCTTGGCGGAGCAACGTCGCGATCCCCAAATTACGGAAATCGTCGATAAGTTGCGGAACGATGAGCTTGCAGATGATATCGCGAATACGTGTGAACTGCGATCCGGTACCCTTTACCGTAAACTACAACGAAAAGGCAGAACTCTCTGCTTGCCCATTGTCCCAAGAGGTTTTAGGTGGTAAGTGAACAACTATGTACACCAGTCGATTATGCACTTAGGATGGGATAAAACGCTCGAGAAACTGTACTAGTATTACTTTTTAGAAGGAATGGCGAAATACTTTCGCAAATTCGTTGAGAACTGTCATGCTTGTCGAGTTTCAAAGGCTAGCTCAGGCAAGACACAAGCCGAAATACATCCCATGCCCAATACCAGCATACCTTGTCACAGGGTTTATATGGATATAACGGGCATACTACGCGGTAAAAGCGACTCGAAGGAATATGTCACTGTGTTGGTCGACGCCTTCACCAAATTCGTATATTTGCACCATACCCGTAGGATAGACTTCGTTAATACCATTAAAGCGCTTATATAGCTCCGCTATATTTTTATTCGTAAGTGCTAAATGCGGCTTCGTGAAACAAAGCGCTACGCAGTTAAAGCGCAACACGACGTGCCCAATCCGTCATCGACATCTTCGCGCTCCTTCCGCCGAATTTCTCGGAGGAGCATACTCGTGCCAGCCGCGGCGACACATCTAATGAATACACGCTAGTGGGGATGTGGATGGGCAACGAAGGGAAGAATCATTTCGATCTGAGAAAAAAACGGACATTTTGCCGCGAGCCGCGAAGCGCGAAGGGTGAAAGAAAACGAGTCAGCTATCGATCAATCGTCGCTGTTGTTGATCGTCGTTAAGTATCAACTGTTGTTAACTGTTAATTGTTATTCATTGTTATCAAGTTTAATAAATGTTATTGGTTGAACATACCCGAGTGCACTTCAGTACCTATTACACCATACACCTCAATTGGTGACCCTGACGTGAGTTAATGTTAAAGAGGTGACTGTGATAGTGACCTGAGACTCTAAACGGCGCGAATTTAAACTGCTGTGCGATGGCAAATACCGACGGGACCGCGAACGGCGCACAACGAGTCCACCCAGTAATCAGCATGGCCCCGCTGCAGCCCTCGGAGGTCACGGCGTGCTTCACGCTTCTGGAAATGCAATTCGAGGACATGGATCTTACGGACGACAAACGAAAGTTCGTGACCCTCGCCAGGTGCCTCGGCGGCCGGTATCTATTGCATATCGAGGACGTGAAGAGGAGGATACCAAGGCGGAACAATACCATAAGTAAAAAAACGAGATCATCGAGAGTTGGCTGATACACCCAGCACGATGTAACGCAGGCTGCTGACCTTCGAAGTAATGGGCGACCAAAAGCCGATCCAATTCCACCAACACCTAAGAAGACTAGCCGATCGAATCTACGAGACACATTTGTTAAGAAGACAGAAGGTCGCCGTCATCAAGACCGATCGAGCGGGAGGCGAACAGCGAGATCGCCCCCCACGGAATCGTCAGATTACAGGTTCTCCAGAATAGAGGCACAAATCGAGGCACTGCGCCTCGACCGGCGCCCCTACCAGCGTCCAAACACGAGACGGTACGGACCGCGCCCGAGAGATGTGTAACAGGACTCCGGTCATTGTTACTACCACGCGACGTTCCGAGCGCGCGCGAAGAAGTGCCGCCAACCTTGTACATGGAGGCAGAGAAACGAGACCGGCCGTCTGTAAACGCGACAAGTCACGACGGCCTAACATCCCGCCGCATATTCGTGAGGGACAGGAACTCAAAAACCTCCTTCCTAGTGGACACCGGCGCCGACGTATGTGTATTTCCGCGCAACAAAATACACGGGCCCGCGAACAAAGTTCAACAAAGTACGAATTGTTCGCGTCTAACGGGTCACGCATCGCGACCTACGACACCACTCTAGTGTCTCTCGACTTGGCATTGCGTCGAGCGATGAAATGGCGTTTCTGTATAGCGGACGTCGAAACACCCATCATCGTAGTGGATTTCCTCAGTCACTACGAATTATGGGTGGACGCGAGGAATAAACGCCTTATAGATTCTACTTCGAACCGGTCAACGAGAGGATACACGCCCGCGACGGCGTCGACCAAGACAATTATCGGAGAATCGACGTATCACCGACTCCTCTCTGAATTTCCGGAACTAACCCACCCACCGGCTTTCGGGCGAGAGAAAACTGTTCACGGTGTGGTACATCACATCGAAATCACACCAGGCCCGCCTGTCCACAGCAAACCCCGCCGACTCGCACGTGACCGTCTTAAACAGGTTAAGACGGAGTTCGAAGTCATGATTGAGCAAGGCGTGATGCAGCCATCGAGAAGCCCATGGGCATCATCCTTGCACGTCGTTTCAGAAAAGGACGGAGGGATTCGACCGTGCGGCGAATACCGGGCGTTGAACGCCCTCAGCATCCCGGACAGATATACACCGCCGCACATAGAGGATTTCGCACAGAACTTACATGGTAAGCGCATTTTCTCCAAAATCGACCACGTTCGCGCTTATCATCAAATTCCGATCGCGCCGGAAGACGTCGAGAAAGCAGCCATAACGACACCGTTCGGTCTGTTCGAAGCGACCAACATGATGTTCGGGTTTCGGAACGCCGCGCAAACGTGTCAGAGATTCGTAGACGAAATCGTACGAGGCCTTGATTTCGTCTACGCATACATAGACGATTTCCTCGTAGCTTCCGAGAATGACGTGCAACACCGCGAATACTTGCGGGTCCTGTTTCAACGCCTCAACGACTACGGGGTCGTTATTAATACCGCGAAGTGCGAATTCGGCGTCCGCGAAATTCAATTCCTAGGTTATACTGTAACGGCCGAAGAAATAGAGCCGCTGGCTGAACGCGTGGACGCCATCGCAAAAGTGCCGCTACCCGCGACCATTAAATATCTTCGAAGATTCCTCGGTATGATTAACTTTTACAGACGTTTCATACCGAGGGCCGCGCACACTCTCCGACCACGCAACGATATATTGAAAGGCACAACGAAGCGCAACACGTCTATTGAGTGGTCCGAGCACGCCGAAAAAAGCTTCCGCGAGTCGAAACGCGTCTTGGCCGACGCGACAATGTTAGCGCACCCGATCCCCGGCGCGCCCCTTAGCCTCGCGGTGAACGCATCCGACTACGCTATTGGTGCGGTATTTCAGCAGCGCGTCAACGATTGTTGGCAACCACTTTGCTTTATGACACAAATGCTATGCCCCGCGCAACGGAAATACAGCGCGTATGATCGGGAATTGCTGGAGATGTACTACGCGGTTAAACGCTTCCGACATGCCGTCGAAGGTAGAAAATTCACGATCACAATTATATCACAAACCCCTTATTTACGCGTCCAAGCAGAACCCCGGTAAGTGTTCGCCAAGAGAGTTCCGACATCTGGACTACGTCGGACAGTTTACGACGGATATCCGACATATAAAAGGGGTAGAGAACAACGTAGCCGATACTCTATCTCGCATCGAAGCGATCGGGAAACCTGTAGACCACCACAAGCTAGCTGCAGCGCAAGGGAAGCTGCATAGCGAGCTGCGCGAAATTATCAACACTGGATCGAGCGCGCTGCATTTGAAAAAGGTACGATTTCCCGATCACGACGTCGAGTTATATTGCGGTATTACAGCCGAGACCGTGCGACCGTACGTACCGGAACCGTTACGGCGCATCGTATTCCAATCACTACATGGAATTTCACATCCGGGGATGCGTGCCACGCGAAAATTGGCTTCGTCTGGCCGTCCATAAAGAAAGATCGCCGAACGTGGACACGACAATGCATACCGTGTCAGCGCAATAAAGTCACCAGACACGTATTCTCGCCTGCCGGAACGTTAGCAGGCCGGTTCGAGCATATACACTTAGTCATCATCGCCATGCAATATTCGCAAGGATAAGGGTATTCTCTAACGTATATCGATCGTTTTCCGCGTTGGCCCAATGCCATTCCTATCGCCGATATGGCTTCGGCCCTCCTTTCTACCTGGACATCTCGTTTCGGCGTACCTTTGAAAATTACTTCTGATCCAGGACGTCAATTCGAATCGCGTTTATTCGAGGAATTATGCCGGTTGCTCGGCGTCAAACATCTGCGTACAACGGCCTACCATCCAGCGTCTATCGGGATGGTAGAACGCCGACACAGACAACTAAAGGCGGCGATTAAATACCACGACACGTGCAACTGGGTCGGAATTCTGCCAATCGTCTTATTAGGTATCAGAACCGCGATAATGGAGGACCTAAACGCAACGCGGCCGAAATGATTTACGGCACCGGCATACGTCTGCCGTCGGAATTCTTTTTGCCAACTAGTCAACGGGCCAACTCGGAATACGCGAATCGGCTAAGAGAACGTATGGAGAGGGTGAGACCACACCCGGTTACGCGTCATGGCGAAAAGAAAACTTTCATTTTCAGAGAATTAGAGACGTCGCCATATGTATTCATGCGCCATGGCGCGATTGGAGGACCATTACATCCGCCGTAAGATGGACGTATAAAGTTATACAGAGAGGGGATGAGACATATACGGTAAAAATAAATAATCGCGACGTAACGGTTTCCGTAGATCGGTTGAAGCCCGCGTTCGTCATTCCCGAAGACATCGAGCAAGGAACCGCCGAGACTCGCAACGTGCTAATTTCGGTAGAGCAAACGAATGTTCGCGACGAAAGCGGTGTGGACCCCAATAACAAAACGACGAACGAAGAAAATACCAGGAATAGATACGTTACGCGGTCTGGGCGAACTGTCCGATTTCCCGATCGCCTTCAGGCAGGTTTCGGATAAGCGTTAGGAACCGGCGAACGTCCACACCGCTTTGTAATATTTATATATTCTTTTAATTATGTAGAGTTATCACTGGAAAGGGGTACTGTAGCGCCACGGATCACGGAGCTTTCCAACGGCTTCGTGAAACAAAGCGCTACGTCGTTAAAGCGCAACACGACGTGCTCAATCCGTCATCGACATCTTCGCGCTCCTTCCGCCGAATTTCTCGGAGGAGCATACTCGTGCCAGCCGCGGCGACACATCTAATGAATACACTCTAGTGGGGATGTCGATGGGCAACGAAGGGAAGAATCATTTCGATCTGAGAAAAAAACGGACATTTTTCCGCGAGTCGCGAAGCGCGTAGGGTGAAAGAAAACGAGTCAGCTATCGGTTGTTACGTTCTTGTTTGATTGAATTAATTTTAAACCGTTGAATTCGCAAGATTTTTTTTTATTTATTTATTTTAATTTTTATTTGTTTTTTGTGTTGTTTTAATTTATTTTAATTCAATTTAGCTCGATTTATACGGTAGTTGCTGCCACCAGAAATAGTCTAAGGACTATTTCGATTGGAGAAATTTCTTTCGATTGTTTATTAATTGATTATTCGCTCGGTAGCGTTAATTAATATTCAGGCTACTGATAATTAGTTTCCACGTTTCTGCTAACCTGCTATGCGCAGGGATACTGGCACGGGAGAGGATTAAAGTTGTATGCAATGGATATTTGTCCTCGTTGAACGGATCGAATCGCTTAAGTAGCTATTCACATATATATATATATATATATTTTAATAATTGGTGATAAGTAGACTGGATTCAGTTCCCGGATGTGCCGAAATTGTCAGAGTAGAAGAAAATTTTACAAAATTGAGTTCTTACCTTGTAAAGTAGGTTGCGTCAGGGGCCATCACCTTGTAATGGTCGTTGGAGGTTTAATTATTCAACTCGGGTATAACCTTTTATCGAATTTCTACTTTATTTATTTATTTATTTATTTATTTTGATAAGCACTTACAAATATCTAACCGGATTAATATCGCAATTTTATTTTAACAACGAAAATGAGGACTTTAAGAATCTCTAACTCGCTCGCGACTCTCCCTCTTTTTCTTTATTTTATAATGAATGGCTAAAGACCGTCGAAACGCTAAGTGTTGATGAACGTTATGATGAGCTTACGCCGTAAGAAATTACAATGGAATGAGAGTTGACAACAAAATAATAAGCCGAAACGTAACGTACAATTAGCGACAAAATACTGGAATGAGAATCTAACGTACAATTAGCGACAAAATACTGGAATGAGGATCTTGCTCTATGTTGCTACGCTTATTTATAATGCCATCCCCCACGGGGTGGTGGTCCACTGGGGGTATGCTTCCGTGGGAATCGGGACGTTGCAGTTTTGGGTTTCCTGAGATCGTACGTGAGAGAATGTGAATTCTGTAATCGTTGATGTCTCCTTTGCTTCGTTATCTTGTCTTTTAACTTCCAGATTCCCATCGGTCCTATTTTCTGCTGAGGTAGCGTCTAGGAGACTTGAAGGGGTCCATGCTGATCTAGTCTTTTCTCGAGAATTTTTATGTGAGTTCTGTGCGAATAATTTTTGTTCTTTGGCGTGTGGAAGGGCCGGTGGCTGGAGTCTCATTATTATATCGACATTTGCTCGGGCAACACGCGTAGTCCGCTGTTCTCCCAAAACGAGGTCCTCCTCCTTCGAGTTATTTTACGTAAGTTTGGTTCGAGTGGATATTTGCATATTATGGTTGTTTTCGTGATTTTGATCTCTTTTCCTTTTTTTGTGTTGTTTCATTAGGCTTCGGTGATTGACGTTCGAACAATGTTTGTGGAGGCGTTTCTATCGGAGGTTCTCACGCAGATTTCCATGGTGCGTATTTTATCTTGTTTTTTTTTTGTCCGTTTAATTCGTCCTGTTTTGTTCTATTTAAGCGGTGTTGTGTCGTTTCAGCACAAGAGAAAGAGGAATTCCGAAGAACCCGTGGGCGACTCGGAAAGACCCCTCAAACGCATGCGGCGTTGTGATGAACCACAAGTATCAGGGTGGTCGGAGGATCTTTCCGACATCGATCCGGAGCCCGTGGATTTCCCGTCGGAATTGAATTTTGACAGTCTTGCAGATGGGAGTTTCTCCGATGTAGAGACCGTCGTGTTGGAGTGGGAACCCCCTCTGGTTGAAGCTATTGACACTGATCGTTGTGTGAAAGTTCGTTTTGCCGACGAAATTCCGGTAGAGGTTTTGGAGGCACATCTTCGTCACCATGCTTCTGGGAGAAAGGGAATTTCCCCTGTTGTGCGTTATTGGTGTATGTGTAAATTCAGCGAACTTTGCCCTGGAGCTCCTTGCTTCAATTTTGATTTAGTCTAACTGATTGTTTTGGATATATATATGTATATATATATATATATATATATATATATATATATATATATATATATATATATATATATATATATATATATGTGTCGGAGATGAAAGGAAAGCCGAAGCCGTTCCTTGGAAATTTTGGGAACATCTTCTAGTAGTCTAGCCCGGATTTTATCATAGCTGTAATTGTTCGAGATTTGTGATATCAAGTTTGGGTTCGAGGCGACAATTGGTCGCCGAACGTAGCCACGGTCACGGGATGGATGTTTTATCTAACGGAGGTCTGGAGTGGTTGTATGTGTTCTCCGAGAAATGTGGTTGTGGCGGCATGCGACCTCGAGAGCGGGCCTAGCCACGTGTGCTGTTGCCTCGGAGGTGCCGATGCAATGGGACATACATTGTATTAGTAATCAAAACTCCAGGCAGAAACTGCCTAGCAACGGCGTTTGGAACTTTCTCGATGCTTCCAACGAGTGTGCCTAGCAACGGCGTTTGGAACCTTCTCGATGCTTCCAAACGGGTATAGAAAACAAAATGCAATCGTACAGGGAGAAAAATCTCCACGAGACTGGCATTCGTCTTATGACTGCTTTAGAGAGGGACACGTCGTGTTTCTGTGCTTAAGATCAGTCTACGCTTAGTAAGGAGTCATCCCGTTGATCGTGGATTCGTTTGAACTCAAATTGTTGTTTATAACGATTATTAACTTATTGTTTGTAAACCATATTATTCATTGAACTTACTATCCGTTAAACGTATTATTCATTAGCTTTATTATCTGTTAGACTTACTAACCGTTCAACTTATTATCCACTAACTTTATTATTTGCTTAATTTATTATTCGTTCAATATATTTTTCGCTAACTTCATTATTTGTTAAGTTTATTATTCTCTAGACTTATTATTTGTTAATCTTTGTAATAGACTTGTGTATACGTGAAAATATAATCTTAGTTGTGTTAAACAATGGATAACTCACGTGAAGAATTGCCACGCGCCCAAAATTCCAATCTCACCCCGACATCAGAAGTGGGATCAGTGCCGATTATGCCAATGCAAGAACGTGCGGCCATCGTGCGCGAGTTAAGTCAGACGCTGGCGCCGAAGTCAAGTGTGGAACCTAAGAACATCGTGCTACCACGTTTTAACCCCGCGATCGCGGGCGCCGATCCAGCCGCATGGTGCTCGACTGTGGACCTGCTTATGAAGGGTAATCCTCTGCAAGACAGTGCACTAGTTTCTGTTTTAAATAGTGCTCTAGAGGGTCGTGCAGCGCATTGGCTCACGCAGGTAGTGACCGGCGAAGGGCTTACCTGGCCAACGTTTAGGAAACTTTTCGTTACACGTTTTGGTAGCAAAGATACGGCGACCTCGACGCTAATGAAGACGCTCAGGGAACCACCACAAGAGGACGAAAACATGGCTGCGTACGCCATCCGTCTCCGTTCCCTGCTGGAGACGAAGTGGCAAAATGCCACTACGGCTGAAGTAATCAACGCTACCGTTCTTTGTCACCTGAGCTCACGGGATCAGCGCATCGAAGAGATAGCAGCTATGAAAGATATCAAGACCAAGGACCAATTTTTAGACGAAATGAGAGCTACTGCTTTCGCGAAGAGGCCCGTATTTTCGACGAGCGACACCTCCACGGGCCCTGAAACCAAAAGACACAAGCCGTCGGCCCACCACGTGAAGTGCCTCTACTGTGGTAAACACGGACACAGAATAGCGGAGTGCCGCAGTAGGATACAGAAAGAGCAGCGAGGAAATACACAACGCCCGGAAGGAAGACGACCGGCAACATCGCCCCAGGTGGTTTGCTTCAAGTGTAAGGCGGAGGGCCATATCGCACCTGATTGTCCGCTACTGCAGCACAGAAAACCCGGCTCCAAGAACGAACGACGAGTCGACTCCTGCATGGTGGAGTCTCCAGCTGGTAGTTTAAGTCATCTGGGTGAGTCGTACCCATTTTGTTTCGATTCCGGAGCCGAATGCTCGTTGATTAAAAAATCTATATCTTCGAAATTTTCTGGCAAAACAAACGACTGATGTAGTAGTAATGCGAGGTATAGGAAATACTTGTGTTAACAGTACATTTCAGATCTTGTCCACTGTATGTATTAACGGTTTTACACTGGAGATGACTTTTCATGTCCTTGCCGATAGCTACTTAAAATACGATATCATGATTGGTCGTGAAATTTTGAGCCAAGGTTTTGACGTGAATATTACACGAAATAGCGTCGATATTTGCAAGACAAAAATGGTTAACGCCTGTAGCATAGTCGCGGAAGATGCGGTCAACATTAACGAGATCAACACTGATGTAGTTGGTAACGACAAAGATCGATTGATCTCTGTTCTCGAAAAATTCAAAGAGTCATTTATTACGGGTTTCCCGCGGACGCGTGTGAGTACGGGCCAGTTAGAAATTCGGTTGATTGACCCTAATGTCACCGTACAGAGAAGTCCTTACAGACTTAGCGGGGAAGAGCGGAGAATAGTGCGCGAACGGATAAGTGAACTGATTAGGGCAAAAATTGTAAAACCTAGTAATTCGCCGTTCGCGAGCCCCATGTTACTCGTGAAGAAGAAGGACGGATCGGACAGATTGCGCGTAGATTTCCGGGCGCTAAATAAAAACACGGTCGCGGATCGGTATCCCTTACCCCTTATTGCTGATCAAATCGTGAGATTGCAGAGTGCGAGATACTTCATTAGCTTGGACATGGCCAGTGGATTCCATCAGATCCCTATTCACCCTAACTCCACTGAATATACAGCGTTCGTCACCCCCGACGGTCAGTACGAATATGTAACGATGCCGTTTGGGTTGAAAAATGCACCAGCCGTTTTCCAGAGAGCCATTTTCAAAGCCTTAGGCGACCTTGCTTATTCATATGTCGTAGTTTACTTGGATGACGTCTTAATTATCGCTGACTCGGTAGATCAAGCCCTAGAACGATTGAACATCGTATTAGATACCCTTATAAAAGCCGAACTACATCCCATACCTAAGACCAGCATACCTTGGCACACGGTTCACATGGACATCACGGGAAAACTAAGTGGTAAAAACGACTCGAAGGAATATGTCGTTGTGCTGGTCGACGCCTTCACCAAGTTCGTATATTTGCACCATACCCGTAAGATAGACTCCCTAAATACCATTAAAGCGCTTAAGTCCGCTATATTTTTATTCGGTAACCCCTGCCGGGTAATAGCGGACCAGGAGAGATGCTTTACGGGTAAAGATTTCCAAAGTTTCTGTCAAGATAGGCACATTAAACTCCACTTAATAGCAACCGGTGCTAGTAGGGCCAATGGACAAGTAGAGCGTACTATGAGCACCCTAAAAAATATGTTTTCGACGGTAGAAACGACCGGGCGAACGTGGCAAGACGCGATTGGCGAGATACAGTTAGCCTTGAATTGCACCACCAATCGTGTAACTAAGTCAAGTCCTCTGGAGTTATTAATTGGCAAGGCAGCAAGGCCCTACGGTTTAACGTTGTCTGATAGTGTCGAGGAAAAGGAAGTAGACATCTCCAGTGTAAGACAACAGGCGATACGGAACATGGAGACTTGCGCTAGCTATGATAAAGACAGGTTCGACAAAACGAAAGCCAAGATAGTTAGGTTTAACCTTGGTGACTTTGTGTTACGAAAAAATGAGGAAAGGAACCAAACGAAGTTGGACCCGAAATTCAGGGGTCCATTCGTGATAGCAGAGATTTTGGAAGGGGACCGATATACATTAAAGACCTTAGACGGTAAACGGACATACAAGGACAGACATGACAAACTAAGAAAAATGCCAAATAGTTGCGTTCCTGATGAGTTGGACGTCTGCGACGATGACAGCGATGGTGATAATAACGATGCGAGTACACGGACCTCAGAGGATCATTAATACCACGTCGTGGTCGTACACCCAGTGTGGTGCTCTGCGCGTTCGTAATGCGTCCACTGTGACCCTCTGCGCCTTAGTAATACACCCAGTGTGGTGCTGTGCGCGTTCGTAATACGTCCAGTGAGATGCTCTGCGCGTTCGTAATACGTCCACTGTGACCCTCTGCGCCTTAGTAATACACCCAGTGTGGTGCTGTGCGCGTTCGTAATACGTCCAGTGAGATGCTCTGCGCGTTCGTAATACGTCCACTGTGACCCTCTGCGCCTTAGTAATACACCCAGTGTGGTGCTGTGCGCGTTCGTAATACGTCCAGTGAGATGCTCTGCGCGTTCGTAATACGTCCACTGTGACCCTCTGCGCCTTAGTAATACACCCAGTGTGGTGCTGTGCGCGTTCGTAATACGTCCAGTGAGATGCTCTGCGCGTTCGTAATACGCCCACTGTGACTCTCTGCGCGTTCGTAATACGTCCACTGTGACTCTCTGCGCGTTCGTAATACGTCCACTGTGACTCTCTGCGCGTTCGTAATACGTCCACTGTGACTCTCTGCGCGTTCGTAATACGTCCACTGTGACCCTCTGCGCTTTAGTAATACACCCAGTGTGGTGCTCTGCGCGTTCGTAAGACGTCCAGTGAGATGTTCTGCGCTTTTGTAATATGTCCAGTGAGATGTTCTGCGCTTTCGTAATACGCCCAATGTGGTAACACGATCCAACAATCTGAGATTCACCCGTGTGCGGAATCGAAAATGATCTGTCGTGTCGTTGCGGTCTGACTGGTGACTCACAGAATGCAACTAGCACTTCGAAATACAAACTATGACACTACCAATTTGAGTTCTCTTTCATTTCTTTGTTTGTTAAACCTTCGAACGGAATCTTGCTGTCAAACTGGACCCTTGACTTATTTGGAACATTTAACTGAATGGTAGATAATATTAGTTACAACGAGTCTAATGTTAAAAAAAAAAACTCTGTATTTTAGCTACACACGAGGACGTGTGACAGTCAGAATGGCCGTGTCGGAGATGAAAGGAAAGCCGAAGCCGTTCCTTGGAAATTTTGGGAACATCTTCTAGTAGTCTAGCCCGGATTTTATCATAGCTGTAATTGTTCGAGATTTGTGATATCAAGATTGGGTTCGAGGCGACAATTGGTCGCCGAACGTAGTCACGGTCACGGGATGGATGTTTTATCTAACGGAGGTCTGGAGTGGTTGAATGTGTTCTCCGAGAAATGTGGTTGTGGCGGCATGCGACCTCGAGAGCGGGCCTAGCCACGTGTGATGTTGCCTCGGAGGTGCCGATGCAATGGGACATACATTGTATTAGTAATCAAAACTCCAGGCAGAAACTGCCTAGCAACGGCGTTTGGAACTTTCTCGATGCTTCCAACGAGTGTGCCTAGCAACGGCGTTTGGAACCTTCTCGATGCTTCCAAACGGGCATAGAAAACAAAATGCAATCGTACGGGGAGAAAAATCTCCACGAGACGGGCATTCGTCTTGTGACTGCTTTAGAGAGTGACACGTCGTGTTTCTGTGCTTAAGATCAGTCTGCGCTTAGTAAGGAGTCATCCCGTTGATCGTGGATTCGTTTGAACTCAAATTATTGTTTATAACGATTATTAACTTATTGTTTGTAAACCATATTATTCATTGCACTTACTATCCGTTAAACGTATTACTCATTAGCTTTATTATCTGTTAGACTTACTAACCGTTCAACTTATTATCCACTAACTTTATTATTTGTTTAATTTATTATTCGTTCAATATATTTTTCGCTAACTTCATTATTTGTTAAGTTTATTATTCTCTAGACTTATTATTTGTTAATCTTTGTAACAGACTTGTGTATAAGTGAAAATATAATCTTAGTTGTGTCAAACAATGGATAACTCACGTGAAGAATTGTCACGCGCCCAAAATTCCAATCTCACCCCGACATATATATATATATATATATACATGCATGTTTCGTAGTATAGTTTTCATATGTAATTCCTTACTAGAATGATCACGAGTTTTGATTATGTATTTTATGTTTACCAGATTGTTAATTTGATTTAATAGTATAGAATACGCACACATATACATATTTCCATCAATGTGATTTTTATATAAGTTCTTTAATAGTGTAGTATTGTGTATTTTAGGTTATGTATTCATTAGACTGTTAACCATTTGATATCATATATACATATATATTTGTAATTTGTTACATAGTATTAAAAGTTTTATTTCTAATATCTACTAAATTGTTATGTGTTTGGCATATATGTTTATATTTATATGTAACTCTCCAAGTTGTTGCTGCGTTGATAAAAATATATTTCTATACACATTTATTCCTGGTGTTTCAATTATTTTCCTTTTGTAGTTATTCTTATTTCCTGGTTTACTCGTTTGGTTCGCGACTCGTTTAATTCATTAATTAATATTTATTTTCTGATTTAAATTCTTTCTTTTGTATTGTACATATTCCGTCTTCGTTATGGCACGTGCGGAGCGCGGGACGTGACACGGTCAATCGTCGCTGTTGTTGATCGTCGTTATGTATCAACTGTTGTTAACTGTTAATTGTTATTCATTGTTACCAAGCGTAATAAACGTTATTGGTTGAATATACTTGAGTGCACTTCAGTATCTATTACACCATACTCCTCATATCCATTAGAAATAGAAGGGGATACATCAAGTATTGTTCGCCTTTTATCTTCCTCTTTTTTCTTTTCATTTTTTTCGCAGTCTCATATCAGAATTCTATAATCCACACAAATCCACATGGAAATCATTATTTCCCACCAAACGCGTCCGTAATACCTAACTGCAATGTTTCAGTGTAGGGAATATAGAATATATAATTTGAGAAATATGTGTATACGCGCGTGTTGTACATTGCTTGACATTCTCTATTGTGAATTGTCCTTCGAAAGCTTTTGTATATTGTTTTATCAAATAAATTTAGATTGACTTGTGTGCAACTATCCACACTATTCTATAAAATTTTTCAATAAATATAAGTATTACAGCTGTTTCTTCCATATTTATGCAAAAAAATATTAGATGAGTTTTCAAATAACCGATAGTCTGCTGTGATGCCATCATTTTGTTTAACAAAATTTGAGCTGATTAATGCTTCTATAAATTAAAAAAATATTTAAGAAATGTTTATTTTAAGATTTACTACCTCAACACGTTTTTTCACGATATTGTACATTAATATATTCTTTTTGCCTTATTGTACAGTTGCCCAGATCTAGGAACACGCAGGTCTTCGTTAAGACCTTAACAGGGAAAACTATTACTCTTAAAGTTGAAGCTTCTGACACAATAGAGAATGTTAAAGCAAAGAACTTTTAATACCTTATGCATTAGCTTTAAAGACAAATCAATCAGAAAGTGTTCAGAATAGTTTAATTTCACTCACCTTGACTTGCAATCTGAACGATCTGTTACCTACTTCTCCAAATATATATGTTATACAAAATAAACATAATGAGGAAATTAATTTGAATATAGAAGATGAAATAAAAGATAAACTATTATTTGTGAATGAAGATGAAGGCGTAGTAATGCTAACTTGTTCAAAAAGTAGAAAAAATGTAAGCGAACTACCTTTGCAGAGGTATGTTAGTTACTACTGTATATTATATACAAAATATTTATGATATTTTACTTTAACTGTATTGTTTGCAAAGATAAGGCTGTATTCCATTCGGCTACAAGATTGAAATATTCAACACAAAGAAGATCTTGATACTACTCTTGAATATGTGCCTGAATTTAGTCCATTGCGCCAACAAAATATTCCTCCAAATATGAATGATGAAAATGTATTTGGAGAAAATACACCAACACCACCACTTTTACAGGACACCTCCAAGAGGAGCAATTTTAAATTCAGAAGAAGCAAAGGTGTTTGTTTTACTAAAACATTACGGGTTAGGTCAATACGTGCCTATATTTCTCGAACCAGAAGTAAATATATTATTAAATTATGTGTGTTATATATATGTAAACTCTCTAAGAGTTCAAATGCGGATAAACAAGGGGACTTTCTCTGTTTTACGGACAGCACGGCTTCTTTTGTTTCACGGACAGAGCGGCTTTCCTTGTTTTACGGAGAGCCATTTTCAGAGACACGCATTTCCCAAACGGACGGACAGAGATCAACATCGGAGATAGACAAGATCACAGAAGAAAGAGTAATTATTTAAAACATTGAAGACTGTCGGAGAAAGAACGGCAGCTCAGGACGTTGAAAATCGATTCTCGATTTTCAGGAAGACATTGCACAGAACTTCGTATTTATTGTTTACTGTTATTAATTGGTTGTTGTTTATTTAATTATTACTGTTATTGATTGTTGTTAATTATTAATTGTTGTTTACTCTTGTATTTCATTTAAGTATTTTCACAATAAACTCGATTTTCAGAATCGATCCCTGAATTATCCTAGAATTGAACCTTATAAATCGATTTTCGCTACGCCATGCCGCTGAAAGTTAACTTACGTATCGTCATGAACGAGAACGCGAAAGGGGAGAAGCTAGAGAGCATAGAATCCATAAGAAGACCAGAAGACGAAGTATACTACATTTTTCCACGGAATATCAAGCGAAAAGCTACCATCAGCAATTATTCCGTTCAGCAACAGTGAAGAAGTCCGCAAACAGTCTAACCAAGGTAGGCCAGTATAGAAATGTTAAACTCACGATGGATGACGAGACAGCAGCGCTTTATATCGATACAGACTTAAACTTCGTATTCCAAGACATGTTCCTAGACGAAGCAGAAATTACCCCCACAAGGAAAATAAAGACGGAAACCGAGAAGTCCAGTCTGGACATGGAAAGACTTCTAGAAACTCTCCAAAAACGAGATAAGCGTGAAAGAGAAGAAATAAACTTTAGTATAAAACAAATTGATGGAACTCAAGAAGCCACAGGCTGGATATCAGAGTATGAAGAAGAATGCAGTAAATATAAAATAAAAAGTGATGAGGAGAAAGTAAAAGGTTTAAAAATGTATTTAGAGAAAACAGCAGCAAGATGGTACCAAACGAATCTGCTGAAAGCTGAAGGACACAACTGGGAAGACTGGAAGGATGCAATTTCTCTAAACATTTAACAATAAATCTCCTTCAGTATTAAATGTTTTAGTCTTTGATCCCTTTCCTGCGGTAGCTATTTTTAAATAGAGAATATTATAAGCGATGCATAAACAGAGAAAGTATAAATAAAAGAAAAAGTAAGCTATGATTCTTATGATTTGAAATTTATATATATATATATATATATATATATATATATATATATAATACAATTTCAAATATATATGTAATACAATTTCATTTTACTAACAATAAGGGGAATAAAACAAAGAACAATTAGTTAGATGCGGTAAATGTTAACTTTATTCAGATAAAATAAGATACATAATACAAACTAATGTTTAATTAAGTAACACTTAAAATACAAAGAAAGCCAAAAAAATAGAGAAAAAATGTATTTGATTAGTTTAATATTATGTTTCTGTTTGTACACTTAATTTAATCGATACATGATACCATACATCTTAATGTGTGTATGTCATTGTTAAACAATTATAAAGTATACTTATATAAGAGATATGAATAAGCTAATTTTTACATGTGTATGCATTACGCCAAAAATGTACGGGTAACGGCCTTGACTTCTCTTCGGCAAATGATGCACGTTGTGAATGCTGGCGAACAGTACTGACAATTAGCTAGATGTCCACAAGGTAGGAACGTAATAGTCGCTTGTCGTTCCGTGCAAACTTTACACGAACGAGCATCTTTCAATGCTCGATTTTCTTGCTCCAGAGCAGCTAAAATAGTAAACAGTATATTTAAATACAATATATAATAGAATTTATTATATGTATACGGATTTCAGACAAATTAACGAATCTGTGTTTTTATTTTTATTACTTACCTACTTTCTCAGCGAGAGCTATTTCATTAGTATCATTTTCACTATTGGAACTCTCAGGACTCTCATCTGTAATTTCAATTGGTGCCTGAAATAAATATAATGTACATAAGTATATATTCTAATTATTAATTATACATATGGTTCAGGCTTTAAGTTTTTGTACTTACTTCCGCAGAAGTTTCATATAACTCCTGGCCTGTTACATTATTGACATATTCCCAGCCCCGTACTGGTAAAAAATGACCACAGCTGGGAGACGAAATCATATGTCTCTCCCATGGATCCTCTTCCGATCTCCAATTTCCTATTGTAATTCCACAATGGTAACAGGTAGTGAAATCATTTATTCCGGTGTAGAAGAAGCCTGCATGGGCTAATTCTTCACTTGTCTGTGTCATATATGTAGGCCATTTTGCGAATGAATTTAATCTGGATTCGTAAGTAGCGTATTCCAATATTGCTGCTTTCATATCATCTTTTAGTCCCAAACGGCTGAGATCATATGCCGTCGGGTTTCGTGAAAATCGATGGTCATTAAAATCAAATGACTCCTGATAATGTAAACCATAAGGACAAGATATATTTCTATTTCTTCGTCTTGTCCGTAGAACTTTAGCTGGATCTGCTCCCATTGGTACATTATTACAATGTTCATTGCGGATAAATCTGCACTCTGGAGAACGCATCTCATGAATTTGCATGGGAATATCACCCACAGACCACTGACTTGCCAACAATTGACATTCAAAGCACCTTACGATATCCGTCTCGCCTGTATAGTAGAATCCTGCAGCTGCAAGACTGACAGGGTCAATGAAAGATACAGGCCAATTTCGAAAACTCGAACGTCTTACTGCTTCAAAACGAAAATCAGCATAATTTTCTTGAACGTCACGCGGCATTTCTATCGAGAATATCTGTGGCATTGTCGACGTCGACGGTATCGGTGATGTTAAATCAATCACCCTTGCTGAAGGTTCAGGGGATGGTATATCAACCATAATTTCTGGAAGTACCATGGATGTTGAAGGTACGGCTAACTCATCCGCCGATATTGAATGAACCGACGGATTTGAATCATCTGACAATGTCGAAGGAACAGCCAGTAATTCTTCATCTTCTGAAGATTCTGTATTATGTTCCATCAAATATCGGAAGTTGATTGTAGGAATCATTGTATCCATTTTAATTGTAATTTATTGCGCCTTTAAACCTATTTAAAAGAAAAAGACATTGAAATTGAATCTACTAATTGTAGATGACTTAAGAAATATTATACGTGTACAATTGATCAAACAGAAATGTATTACAGACAAAACCTACGAATATCAGATGTTCTCGTTCCGCTTCAACAGCTCTCCAATTCTTCAAATGGAATCTTGACAAATATTTAATATCTTATTCTTGTATATTTTATATTTTTAGATTTACTAAAACTGCTCAATCGTACGAACGAGCCACACAAACTCTTCGAACATCAGTGTAATACTGAACCTTGCTGCTAGTATGTACCGAGAAGCTACTACCTGTTTTCTACAAATCTTATCCCTACCCGCAGTACTCGGTAGCAATATAACCCTTCAATGCACTATAAGGCACACCCACTGCGCAGAAACGGCAAGTTGTCGCCCAATCTAATTTCATCGATGCTCCGGCCCTTACTGTACTGTGTAAAGTAAACGATGCTCGCTAGGTACAGCGTTAAAATACATCTCTTATTTACTCACATTCGAAAATGATGCCGCTTTTGAAGGAATTCTTATTTGCTCCGTTTTTACTTGGCAATATTAACACGTTGTTTAAAATATCAGTAAAAACTGCTACGGAGCCTAGAGAGCCAAAGAGAACGACAAAAATTAACAATTTATTATTAACAGATATAATAAAAGGGGGAATGATAATAGATGCTTGCTATTAGCTCCTAATAGAGTTTTCGTAATATCTCTAGTTCGACATCGTCTTCCTACAATTCTTACCGGAATCTCCATATCGTTCTGCTTCAGATTTGCAATATTCGACAAATCCTAATCGGTACATTATTTCGTTTCAGGGGCCCAGAGTCCTAATCCGGCACCTGTTTCCTTGTGGGTATAATATTTAGTAGAAGGATAATTGCTGTCGTAAACAGTATAGTCTAAATACTCAGATTAGTCTTTGGTAATCATTACTTTATGACACCCTACACCTTTTGGCGTATACCCTGCCTCGGTATTAATCACCGCAGATTATAATTTAATTATTTTTACAAATGGGACGTTTTCAGCAGTTTTTCAATATGTGAAACATCTGACTCGGGGTTTCTGCAGAAAAATTCAACCGTTTGCATCATATTCTAAATTTATTTTGAGATAAAGTTCCCTCGCGATGCGAATAGTAAAACGCTGTAGCATTATGTTATTTTACATTATACATATTATATCATATTATATATATCATATATATATTATATATTATTATATCATATATATATTAATACTTTTATTAAAAGTATTAAAAGTGTTAATTGCGTATGCACGAGATGATAGTAAAAACGAAGAATAAACATATTCGGGCAAAACGCAATATACTAAGCTTGAAAAGCAGTAATATCTTGAAGAATTACGAGGGAAACGTTCTCGTCTGACAACTGCAAAAAAGTATCGACGAAGTAAATTGACGATATGTCTATGTTTTGTTAATAACAATACTGAAATTGCTAAAGTGAGTCCATCATTCTCATAATTGTATTTTCTGGCAGCTGTTTATATTCGTGTACAATGTAACGGCATATATACGGTATCCGTTTACTCTCATATCGCTTGTTTTTCTAATTTTTCTTTATTTTTCTCCAGCATCCTGCATTCGTCTTATTGAGATAAATGTCATGTTGGTATGATCACTAGTTCCTACATCCAGCGTTGGTGCAAGTGCTTGACATCCTCTTCTGTTTTTCCCCGTCCGTCACGTCCTCTTTATCTGAGTATCCCGTGTGTTGTAAATGGCTGTACAAGGTGGTGAAATACACAGCATATAAAACTAATCTGTATGAATCAATTGAATATCAAAACCCAAACCAATGAAATAACAGCTATAAAGAGCATCTGAAAGACGATAGCATCGAAGAAAGCAACTTGCGATTAAAAGAGTCGTATGTCGAAAAATGCATTGGTTTATTATAAATTAATATAAAAATATTACCCTGAACATTTTTCAATGATTTTCTACGCAATAATAGAATAATTCTATATAATAATTTTCTCCGTTTTCGTTTGTAACATTTACATTCTTTTTCATTTCTACAGTTCAAAAATCTCGCTTTTCATTCCATTCGGAATTTTTTCCCGAAAGACGAAATAAATATTTTCTCCCACGTACTTAACAAAGGAGGGTTAGAGGTGTTCGTAAACGTTTGCAACATTTCTCAAATTTTTTAACAGCTTTCCTGGGAAACATATTACATAACAGTTAACTAATTTTAACAAATATGCATTATGTACTTGTATGTGCAAATGAAATAATGTACATGCACTTAATTTAAAGAAATGGTCAAAAGTGTTGAGGTTATTCGATGTGTAATCAGAGAAAACTAGTGGATAAATTGAAAGGCAGAAAATATATTTAAATATAAGTGTAATTATAAATAAGAATACAATTTGAGCTGGTCCAGATTCGCACGCTAGCTGTGTTACAAAATAACTGAAAACCCAAAAGCCAACGTCGCCTGTCTACTGTTTATGGTCTGACTTCGTCGCAGTCTTTTGTCTACGCGCTGTCGATGGCTTCAGTGCTTGAGAAACTAAAAAGACCAGATGTAGAGTTTTCTTATAAGTGGTGATCGCTTCAACACCCTCCCTAAAACTCTACATCTCCACAAACAATTATCTCAAATTTACAAATTATCTCTTAATATTTTTCTAACTCTTGTCGTAAATATCTGAAAATCAATTTGTCGATGCCTCCACAAGTACATTTGCCAGACGCCTTTCTCTTTTTCATTCAAATTAATTTATTACAAAAAGAATTCTGGAAGACTAAACAGATCGTGTAGAGTTTTTCCTTTTTTTTTTTTTTTTTTTTTTTTTTAGAAGTGATAACCACTTCGACACCCTCCCTAAAAACTCTACATGCCTACAAAAAATTACCTCTTAATATCCTTTTTATTTTTCAAACCTAACTTTTGTCTTAAATATTCAAATCTTGGTTTTGGCAACGCCTTTGTACATATATCTGCCAGTTGCTCTTCGCTTGTTACATACGTTACATCAATTTCGCCTCTATTGTATAAATCTCGCAAGAAATGATATCTTACGTCAATATGCTTACTTCTTTGATGGAATTCTGGATTCTTAATTAATTTGACGGCACTAGTATTTTCTACATAGCATATACTTAAGGATCTCTATTTTACATTCAAGAAATATTTTCTTTAGCCACATAATTTCTTTCGCTCTTGAGGCTGCACTGACATACTCAGCTTCGGTCGTAGATAGAGCAGTAGAGATACATTGTTGTCGCTTACATTGCCATGTGATGGCCGCATTCGCATACTTACATACAACGCCTGATGTCGACTTTCTTGTTTCTTTGTTGCCTGCATAGTCAGCATCGCTAAAGGTTTCGAGACTGCCTGCTTTTGTATATAAGAGTCCCATGTCCGCGGTCCCTTTTATGTTGCGCAAAATTCGTTTGACTAATTTCCACTGATACTGGTTTGGATTCTCTAAATGTCTCGCCGCTATATTTATTGCAAAACTAATATCTGGCCTACTTACGGTTTGTAAAAACATTAAGTTCCCTACGGCTTCTCTGTATGGTGCGTTACAATCATTATTGCCACTATAAACACTGTTTGCCTCATTCATATTAAATTTTTCTAATATTTTTTCGATATATCTACTCTGATGAATGAATATTGAACCATCTTTTAATCTTTTAATTTCAAGTCCAAGAAAACTCTTGACTTCTTTGGAACTCGTAATTTTGATTTCTTTATTTAAATCATCGAAAAATTTATCAATTAGAGATTCGTCTGAAGCTGCTACCAGTCCATCGTCTACGTATATGGTCATCAACATTAATTTGTTGTCTTCGCTATAAATATAAAAACAAGGATCTGCGTTACTCTGATAAAATTTTAAGTTTGAAATATATTTTGTGAAACGTTCCGTTCAACTTCTTGGAGACTGCTTTAAGCCATATAGGCTTTTTAGCAATTTACAAACGCGATTCGTACCATCATCATAACCTTTAGGTTGTTTCATATAAATATCTTCTTTCAGACCTCCATATAAAAATGCGGTTTTAATGTCATACTGTCCGAGGTGTAAATTATTTTTGGCTGCAATACTGAGCATTAATCTAATTGTATCAAACCGAGCAACGGGACTATAGGTTTCCTTATAATCTACGCCTTCTTTTTGTGAACACCCTTTTATTACAAGTCGCGCTTTTTATCGTTCCGAATTGTCCGGATTTAGCTTTACCGTTAAAACCCACCTATTACTAAGTACCTTCTGATCTTTAGGTTTTTCTACAAGAATCCACGTCTTATTTTCATGGTGCGATTTCATTTCATCGTTCATAGCCGTTTCCCATAACTCTTTCTTTTCGGAACTCATCGCTTCGTTAAAATCCACCGGTAATTTTTCCGCTACGTACGTTACTGGGCTACCATAAAAATCGGTTCGTTTGATCTTAGCTCTATCTCTCAATTGTCTCACATTGTCGCTATTTCCAGGAGGTTGTTCTTCGTGTTCACTCTGTGCACTTTCATACGTACATGCTCTATCGCTCTGCGCACACATATCTTCGCGCTCGACAATTTTCGGTAAACTTAAATTAATAAATTTCGCACTTTCTAGTTCGGGCTTAAATATTACGTCACGGCTTAATATTACATTTCTTACTGTTGGCGCATACACTCGACACCCTCGTGCGTCATCTAGATAGCCTACCAAATATCCTTTGTTCGCCTTTTTGTCAAGTTTTGTCTTCTCCGCAGGTATGTGTGCAAAGCACTCAGTACCGAAAACCCTAAACTTTTCTAAATTTGGCGGTTTCCCGTACCACAGTTCATACGGTGTTTTCTTGTCTTGTATCGTCGGCCCGGTCTTATTTATGACATGTACTGCTGTGTTCATGGCTTCGGCCCATAAAAACAGCGGTAGATTTGGTTTCGAATATAGCATCGATCGGCCTGCCTCTACTATTGTTCTATTTTCCCATTCTGCGACACCATTCTGTTCAGGAGTGTATGGGACGTTAATTGTGTGCCTAATTCCCTGACTTCTTAAAAATTCTTTAACTTCTTTATTTTTGAATTCTTTCCCTCCATCACTATGAATTTCTTTAATCTTATCGTTGAATTGATTCTCAACTTCCAGGCAAAAAGTTTTTAATTTTTCGATTACTTCTGACCTATGTCGTAAGAAGTAAATCTTTGTGAATTTTGAAAAATCATCATTAAATGTAAGAAAATACAATTTCTTGCCTAATGACTCGACTTGTATAGGTCCACATACATCCGTATAAATAATTTCGCGAGGTTTATTCGCACGATTGATTTTCTCATGAAAACTCGATCTATGCTGTTTCCCGTACGCTCAACCTTCACAGAAAAAGCTACTATCCTCCACGACTTTCATATTCGAATTCTTTAAAAACTCTTTAACATGTCTGTTGTTTTGAGGACATAGCCGTTCGTGCCATAACTGCAATGTGTCCGCGTTTGACTCTGCTCTATTGCTAAAATTACAAACTGACGGTATGATAACTCGCATAACTATTTTATACAAATTTCCGATAACAGAACCTTTTGCTATTATTTTCTGGTTTTGTAAAAACATACAATTGGTCCCTTCCTTTAAAACACAGAAATCTATGCCCCTTCTCGCAACAGATCTAATGGAAAATAGGTTTCTTTTCATACCTGGTACGTACAGAACATCGTTCATTGTACATGTTACCCATTTGCCGTCCACAAAAGTCTCTACTTTGATTGTTCCTTTGCCGCACGCATTCATGAACGTAAGCCGATCTCTATCTTCACCGTGTTATCGAATTCTTCGAAGACGTTGAACCATTCCCGTCGTCCTGTCATGTGATCCGTAGCTCCTGAGTCGATTATCCAAACATCAGGGTTTGCCGCTTGTATGATTTTGATTTCTAGGTTCCTGGTTGTTTCTACTGTTGCTTCTTTTATTATTTTTAAAACAATTTTTACTGGTGTGGCCTTTCCTTTTGCATATAAAAAATCTAAAGCAATCCTTCTTTAGATGGCCAACTTTTCCACAATTGAAGCAGCTTGGTCCTTGTTTCTCGTATTCACATTTGCTTGACTGTTTCTGCTGTTCCCTTTTATAATTGTTACTCTTTGTTACCAGCGCCACCGATGTTTCCTGGTCGTCTTTCTTCCATCTGGTTTCTTCTGTCATCAGCCTGGTACTAAGCCTGTCTAGGGTATTCTTTCCTTCTTCCACCGAATCCCACGCACTGTGAAAATGGTCAAATTTGTTTGGTAACACCGATAAAATGCGTGTTATCAGCATTTTCTCGCCAATTTCACTCCCAAGGGCTTTCATCTTCGCCGCTATCACTTCCAACTTTGACAGGTTGTAGGCGACATTTTCAGATTCTTCCCATTTAAAATCGAAGAACTGCTTCTGGACCATATTTAGATTCTCATCTGACTTCATGTCATATACTGTATTCAACTTTTTCCACATTTCATGTGCTGTTGTGCAACATAAAGGAAGATCCAACGGTTTCTTTCCTACTGAAGTCACGATTAATTTTCTCGCTAACCGATCTGCTTTCAAAAATCTTTCACGAGCGATTTCTTTCTCCGCGCTGTTACCTGGATGACACAGATTCCCTTCACACACGTTGATCAGGTCGTCATCTTCCTCCAAAAGTGTACGCATAACAAAACGCCACTGGAGCCAGTTTTCTTCGCCGCGTAACATCTCGATCTTCGCACTTGCTGATTCCATTTTAGCACTATCCCTTACTTTACTAAGCACAACACTTTTACAATTTATTCACTTTACGTTGCTGCCTTGCAATTTACAGCTCTGGGCCCATAACTTGTTGAGGTTATTCGATGTGTAATCAGAGAAATCTAGTGGATAAATTGTAAGGCAGAAAATATATTTAAATATAAGTGTAATTATAAATAAGAATACAATTTGAGCTGGTCCAGATCCGCACCCTAGCTGTGTTACCCAATAACTGAAAACCCCGAAGGCAACGTCGCCTGTCTACTGTTTATGGTCTGACTTCGTCGCAGTCTTTTGTCTACGCGCTGTCGATGGCTTCAGTGCTTGAGAAACTAAAAAGACCAGATGTAGAGTTTTCTTATAAGTGGTGACCACTTCAACAAAAAGTTATGAAATTTTGTCTCAATACACCCTTTACTTTCTTTACTAAACTACGCAGTTATTGTGTATGTCAAAAGATGGCACAAAGTACAAAATTCCAATCACTTGATCTCAGCGTTTAACTATGGTCGGTTGACTCCTATTACTATTTATTAAAATTGATTTCCTCAAAATCTAATATAATTTATCGAAATATAATTTTCCTAATCAAAATAATATATATGTCGGAGATGAAAGGACATCGGAGGCTTCCCTTTGGAACTTCGGGAAAATCCCTTAACACCGTAATCTAGATTTTATTATAGGCGTAATTAAACAATTGCCGTCATTCGATCCGATTGTATTTGTTCGAGATTTGTGATAATGAGCTTGGGATCGAGGCGACAACCAGTCGCCGAACGTAACCGCGGTCACAGGTTTGTCTAACAAAGGTACGGAATAATTCTATAGCTCTCCTTAAAAGAAATATTTGTGACGGCACGCGACAGTAAACATTCCAACGGTTTGTGTCCCGTGGCTCGTCACACGCAGACCCTATTCTTCGAGTAAGATGATTGCCAGATGTCGATGCGTCTTCGCAGTACATATTAGGCTAGCCTGAGGGCCTGATACAAATCTTAAGATTTAGTTGGCTAAAGTCCTTCAGACAGACAAACAATCTTTGTCCCAGCTACGGGAAGATAGGAGAGAACTATTTTTCAACGAACGGCGTCTCCCACTAGCAACTTTCCCTCGAGGGCGGCTAGCATCGTTTTCTAACCACCGATATGGAGATTGACCAATTAGCAGCAACGCCAATTTCCCTCACCTACTAAACGAAGGCTATCCTCGACGAATCCAAGGATCTCTTAGACACACCCCATCATAGTTTTCCTCTGCAGCATCATCGCGACGGAAAGTCATTCTCTCGTGAGGCAGTATTAGCGAATAACTTAGTGTCTGTACGCTCGGTGGATATTCTACGTTTCAACAAAGAGTCCGACTTAGATTTTGCGAGCATATTCATCTATCATCCCGTTGACCGCGGATTCGTTATTGAACCTAGGATCATTGTCATTAGTTTCTCGAGTACCTAATTACCACGGTTACTTGTCCAATTCTATAATTATCGTATTTGCACTAGTCAATGTCATGCCCCTAACCCTAATTCTAATGTAAACCCGACATACATATATAACTTGTAATATATAATTTTTTATATTACATTTTTTATATTACATACAAGGAAATGACGGTTAGTTTTCTTCAAAATTGACGAAATCACCGCGATTTGCGAGCTCTTAGGCTTGTTCCGACGGTGAAACGTGCGTGCATTACATTCTGCACGTATAATGGAGTGAAACGTGCACTTAAACGTCGAAATATACCAAACGGGAAGGAAATAACACTTCAAAATCGACGAAATCATCGCGATTTGCGAGCTTTTGGGCTTGTGTCGAAGGAGAAGCGAGAGTGCATTACATTCGGCGCGTAAAATGGAAGAAAAGGCGCTCATAAAAGTCGAAATATCTCAAACGGGATGGAAACAACGCATAGTTCTCTTCAAAATAGACGAAATCATCTCTACTTGCGAGCTGTTGGGCTTGTGACGAAAGTGAAACGAGAGTGCATTAAATTCAGCCCTCACAATGTAGTGAAAAGAGCTCTTAAACGTCGAAATATGACAAACGCGAAGGAAATGACACTTAGTTTTCGTCAAAATCGACGAAATCATCGAGATTTGCTAGCTGTTGGGCTTCTTTCTACGCTGAAACGGTCGGGCATTTCATTAGCAGCGTAAAATGGAGTGAGAGGACTGCTCATCCGTTGAAAAATCTCAAACGGGAGGGAAATGACGGTTAATTTTCGACAATATCAACGAGATCATTGCGATTTGCGAGCTGTTGGGCTTGTGTCGACAGTGAAACTGGGGTGCATTGCATTCCGCGCGTTAGTGGAATGAATTGAGCTCTTAAACGTCGAAATATGACAAACGCGAAGGAAATGACACTTAGTTTACGTCAAAATCGACGAAATCATTGCGATTTGCGAGCTGTTGGGCTAGTGTCGAAGGAGAAGCGAGAGTGCATTACATTCGGCGCGTAAAATGGAAGAAAAGGCGCTCATAAAAGTCGAAATATCTCAAACGGGATGGAAACAACGCATAGTTCTCTTCAAAATAGACGAAATCATCTCTACTTGCGAGATGTTGGGCTTGTGACGAAAGTGAAACGAGAGTGCATTAAATTCAGCGCTCACAATGTAGTGAAAAGAGCTCTTAAACGTCGAAATATGACAAACGCGAAGGAAATGACACTTAATTTTCGTCAAAATCGACGAAATCATCGAGATTTGCTAGCTGTTGGGCTTCTTTCTACGCTGAAACGGTCGGGCATTTCATTAGCAGCGTAAAATGGAGTGAGAGGACTGCTCATTCGTTGAAAAATCTCAAACGGGAGGGAAATGATGGTTAATTTTCGACAATATCAACGAGATCATTGCGATTTGCGAGCTGTTGGGCTTGTGTCGACAGTGAAACTGGGGTGCATTGCATTCCGCGCGTTAGTGGAATGAATTGAGCTCTTAAACGTCGAAATATGACAAACGCGAAGGAAATGACACTTAGTTTTCGTCAAAATCGACGAAATCATCGCGATTTGCGAACTGTTGGGCTTGTTTCGACGGTGAAAGTGTCGTGCATTTCATCGGCGCGTGAAATGGAGCGTAGTGGGCGGATAAACGTCGAAATATCACAAACGGGGAAGAAATAACGCTTCGATTTCTTCAAAATCGACGAAATCATTGCTACTTGCGAGCTGTTGGGCTTGTTATAACGGTGACACTGGAGTGCATTGCATTCGGCGCGTAAAATGGAATGAAAAGAGCGCTGAAACATCGAAATGTCTCAAACGGCAAGGAAACAATGCTTAGTTTTCGTCGGAATAAACGAAATAACGCGATTTGCGAGCTGTTGGGCTTGTGTCGATGGTGAAACGGGCGGGCTTTACATTTGGTGCGTTAAATGGAGTGAAAAGAGCGCATAAACGTTGAAATATCTCAAACGCGAAGAAAATGACGGGTAGTTTTCTTCAAAATCGACGAATTCATCGTGATTTGCTAGCTGTTGGACTTGTGTCGACGGTGAAACCTGCATGCATTAAATTCGGCGCGTGAAGTGGAGTGAAAAGAGTTCTTAAACGTCGAAATATCTCAAACGGAAAAGAAATGACGGTGAGTTTCCGTCATAATCGATGAAATAATCGCGATTTGCGAACAGTTAGGCTTGTTTTGACGGTAAAAGTGTCTTGCATTTCATTCGGAGCGTAAAATGGAGCGAGAGTAAATATCATCTCGGCTGTGTAAAACAATGGCTAATTCACGCGAAGAGTTGTTACGCGCCAAAAATTCTAACCCTAACCCGACATCAGAAGTGGGATCAGAACCGCTTATAGTGATACAAGAGCAGATGGCCCTTATGCACGAGTTAATTTAGACGATAGCGCTAAAACCGAGGGAGCAGGAACCGAGTGTAAAACCCGAAAAATTTTCGCTACCGCGTTTTAACCCCGAAATCGCGGGTGCCGACCCAGCTGCGTGGTGCGCGACTGTTAGTGTAATTATGGAAAAAAGACCTCTACAAGACGACGAGATATATCTCACTATAAGTCGTGCTCTAGAGGGTACAGCAGCACAGTGGCTTATCCATGTTCCGGTCAGTGGTTTTACTTGGATAAAATTTACGGGACATTTTCTTGCGCGTTATGGTGGCACGGAGACGGCAACCTCAGCGCTAATGAGGATGTTCAATGAACCACCACTGAAGGGCGAAACCACGGCGGCTTTTGGTAATCGTCTTCACTCCACTGTCTTTTGTCCACTGTCTGCATTAATGGTCTCACATTGGAGATAATTTTTCATGTCCTTGCTGATGATTACTTAAAATACGATATCATGATTGGTCGCGAGAATTTAAGCCAACGATTCGACGTAAATATCACGCAGAATAACCTCGTTATTTGTAAAACAAAGATAATTAACACCTGTGGTAAAGTTGCGGAAGATGCGGTCAACATTAACGAGATCAACACTGATGTAGTTGGTAACAATAAAGATCGATTAATCTCTGTTCTCGAAAAATTTAAAGAATCATTCTTTACGGGTTTCCCGCGTAATCGCGTAAGTAGGGGCCAGTTAGAAATACGGCTGATTGATCCCAACGTCGTCGCGCAAAGAAGCCCTTACAGGCTTAGCGAGGAAGAGCGAAGAATAGTACGTGAGAGAATAGCCGAATTAATTAATTTAATTAATTAATGCACCAGCCGTTTTCCAGAGAGCCATTTTCAAAGCCTTAGGCGACCTCGTGAACACCTGATATTCGTAATTTTGTCTCTAATACGTTTTTGTTTGATCGATTGTACACGTATAATATTTCTTAAGTCATCTACAATTAGTAGATTCAATTTCAATGTCTTTTTCTTTTAAATAGGTTTAAAGGCGCAATAAATTACAATTAAAATGGATACAATGATTCCTACAATCAACTTCCGATATTTCATGGAACATGATGCAGAATCTACAGAAGATGAAGAATTACTGCCTGTTCCTTCAACATTGTCAGATGATTCAAATCCGTCGGTTCATTCAATATCGGCGGTTGAGTTAGCCGTACCTTCAACATCCATGGTACTTCCTGAAATTATGGTTGATATACCATCCCCTGTACCTTCAGCAAGGGTGATTTATTTAACATCACCGATACCGTCGATGTCGACAATGCCACCGATATTCTCGATAGAAATGCCGCCGGTTCCATCCACATCGCGTGACGTTCAAGAATATTATGATGATTTTCGTTTTGAAGCAGCAAGGCGTTCAAGTTTTCGAAATTGGCCTGTGTCTTTCATTGACCCTGTCAGTCTTGCAGCTGCAGAATTCTATTATACTAGAAACTTTGATGTCGTTAGATGCTTTGAATGTCAATTGGTGGCAAGTCAGTGGTCAGTGGTTGATATTCCCATGCAAATTCATGAGATGCGTTCTCCAGAGTGCAGATTTATCCGCAATGAACATTGTAATAATGTACCAATGGGAGCAGATCCAGCTAAAGTTCTACGGACAAGACGAAGAAATAGAAATATATCTTGTCCTTATGGTTTACAATATCAGAAGGCATTTGATTTTAATGACCATCGATTTTTAAGATATTCAAGAAACCCGACGGCATATGAACTTAGCCGTTTGGGACTAAAAAGAGTTAAGAAGCTACGAATCCAGATTAAATTCGTTCACAACATGGCCTACATATATGACACAGACAATTGAAGAATTAGCCCATGCAGGCTTCTACTAGACCGGAATAAATGATTGCACTACATGTTACCATTGTGGAATTGGTATAGGAAGTTGGAGAGCAGAAGATGATCCATGGGAACAGCACGCAATTTCGTCTCCCAGCTGTTGTTATTTATTAACAGTACGAGGCTGGGAATATGTTAATAAAGTAACAGGCCAGGAGTTATATGAAACTGCTGAAGGTGCAAGTATAAAAACTTATACCCTGAACAATATATATAACATTGTGTATAATGAATAATTGCAATACATACTTATGTACAGTATATTTATTTCAGGCAGCAATACAAATTGCAAATGGGAATCCTGAGAGATCCACTAGTGAAAATGATACTAATGAAATGACTCTCGTTGGGAAAATTGGTAAGTGATAAAAATGAAAACACATATTCGTTAATTTGTATGAAAGCCGTATACATATAATAAATTCCATTATATATTACATTTAAATACACTGATTACTATTTTAGCTGCTCTGGAGCAAGAAAATCGACAACCAGTCGCCGAACGTAACCGCGGTCACGGGTTTGTATAACAAAGGTATTGCATAATTCTATAGCTGTCCTTAAAAGAAATATTTGTGACGGCACGCGACAGTAAACATTCCAACGGTTTCTGTCCCGTGGCTCGCCACACGCAGACCCTATTCTTCGAGTAAGATGATTGCCAGATGTCGATGCGTCTTCGCAGTACATGTTAGGCTAGCCTGAGGGCCTGATATAAATCTTAAGATTTAGTTGGCTAAAGTCGTTCAGACGGACAAACAGTCTTTGTTCCAGCTACGGGAAGTTAGGAGAGACCTATTTTTCAACGAACGGCGTCTCCCACTAGCAACTTTCCCTCGAGGGCGGCTAGCATCTTTTACTAACCACCGATATGGAGATTGACCAATTAGCAGCAACGCCAATTTCCCTCACCTACTAAACGAAGGCTATCCTCGACGAATCCAAGGATCTCTTAGACACACCCCATCATAGTTTTCCTCTGCAGCATCATCGCGACGGAAAGTCATTCTCTCGTGAGGCAGTATTAGCGAATAACTTAGTGTCTGTACGCTCGGTGGATATTCTACGTTTCAACAAAGAGTCCGACTTAGATTTTGCGAGCATATTCATCAATCATCCCGTTGACCGCGGATTCGTTATTGAACCTAGGATCATTGTCATTAGTTTCTCGAGTACCTAATTACCACGGTTACTTGTCCAATTCTATAATTATCGTATTTGCACTAGTCAATGTCATACATATATAACTTGTAATGTATAATTTTTTAATTAAAATGTTAACCATTCCTAGTCACCTGGTTTGTTAACAGGTTTATTTAGTTATTTTATTTATCCATTTATTTCTTGTATTTGTTAATAAAATATAACATGTATTCTTGCCCTTTTCTCCCAATTATTTCCTCTTCGCCATGATGTCGTATGTTGTTATTTTTATTTTGGATCCATCAGATGATTTCGCAATTAATTCAGTTTATTAATTAGTTTTATTCAATTATTTTATAAATTTCTCCCTTTTCTTCTTGGTTGATTAAAATATATCTTCCTATTGTTCCATTTATTCTCTTTTACTATTATGTGGTACATAATTATTTTAATTTCTGGATGTTACCTGCTTATTCGATTTACTAGTTGGTTTTATTTAATAATTTGTTTTGCATTTGCATATCCCATGTTCGCTAATTAATTGTAGTATATATTCCTGTCGTCGGATATAATTGGTCTGGTTCCAGGTTGATTGTTAGTTGGTATAGGTTATGCTATACTCTTTATATTTACTACTTCGTTAGAATATCTATTTCTATTTTATTATTTGTTATTTACCCTCATATGCTAATTCTATATATATAATTACGTTTAATTAATCTTTTATTAAAGTATTTCCATTTTCGTTGTACCGTGCGTTTGTTTCGGGTGTTCGAATTGTCACTCGCGTTGTTTGTATATTGTGACTTTCTGCTTTTCGTTACCGTACGTGCGGAGCGCGGGGCGTGACAATAGCATTTTACGTTGTAACGGGCTTGTTCCGAATTTCAAAAAGGAGTGTACAGCATTCGGCGTGCAAAATGGAATAGCATTACATTTCGCGCGTAAATAGTGTGAAAAGAGCGCTTAAACGTCGAAATATATCAAACGGGGAGGAAATAACTCTTAGTTTTCGCCAAAATCGACGAAATCATCGCGATTTGCGAGCTGTTGCGCTTGTATCAAAGGTGAAAGATGCGTGCATTACCTTCCGCACGTAAAATGGAGTGAAAAGAGCGCTGGAACTTCGAAATATCTCAAACGGGATGGAAATGACACATAGTTTTCGACAATATCGACGTTATCATCGTGATTTGCGAGCTCTTGGGCTGGTTTCGAAGGTGAAACGGGCGTGCATTTCTCTCAGCATGTAAATTCGGGTGAACAGAGCGCATAAACGTCGATATATCTCCAACGGTAAGGAAATGACGCAAAGTTTTCGTCAAAATTGAGGAAATCATCGAGATTAGCGACATGTTGAGCCTGCTTGGACGGTGAAACAGTCGTGCATTACATTCGTCGCGTAAAATGGAGTTAAAGGAGCTCATAAACGTCGAAATATCTGAAACGGGAAGGAAATCACCGTTAATTTTCGACAATTTCGACGAAATCATTCCGATTTGCGAGCTCTTGGGCTGGTTTCAACGGTGAAGCTGGAGTGCATTACATTTAGCGCGTAAATAGAGTCAAAAGAGCGCTTAAACGTTGAAAAATCTATAACGGGATGCAAACAACGCTCAGTTTTCTTCAAAATAGACGAAATCATCGCTGTTTGCGAGATGTTAGGATTGTGTCGACGGTGAAACGGGCGTGCATTAAATTCAGCGCGTACAATGTAGTGAAAAGAGCGCTTAAACCTTGTAATATCTTTAACGGGATGGAAATGACGCATAGTTTTCGTCAAAATCGACGAAATCATCGCTATTTGCGAGATGTTAGGATTGTGTCGACGGTGAAACGGGCGTGCATTAAATTCAGCGCGTACAATGTAGTGAAAAGAGCGCATAAACTTTGAAATTTCTCAAACTCGAAGGAAATGACGGTCAATTTTCGATACAATCGACGATGTCCGGCTCTATTTGCAAGCTTTTGGGCTCGTTCCGAAGATGAAACGGGCGTGCATTAAACTCTGCACTTAAAATGGAGTGATAAGGACGCTTAAACGTCGAAATATCTCAAGCGGGTAGGAAATGACTCCTAGTTTTCTGCAAAATCGACGAAATCATCGCGGTTTGCGAGCTGTTGAGCTCGTGTCGACTGTGAAACCTGCCTGCACTACATTCGGTGCGTAATATGGAGCGAAACGATTGCTTAAACGTCGAAATATCTCAACCGGGAAGGAAACAAACGCTTAGTTGTCGTCGGAATAGACTAAATCATCGCTATTTGCCAGCTGTTGAGCTTGTGCCGACGGTGAAACATGCATGCCTTGAATTCGGCGCGTAAAACGGAGTGAGAAGATCGCTTAAACGTCGAAATATCTCAAACGGAAAGGAAACAAAGATTAGCTTTCGTGGGAATAAACGAAGTAATCGCGATTTCCGGGCTGTTGGGCTTGTTTCGACGCAGAAACGGTCGGGTATTACATTCGGCGCGTAAAATGGAGGGAAAGGAGCGCTTAAATGTCGAAATATCTGAAACGGGAAGAAAGTAACGCTTAATTTACGTCAAAATCGACGAAATACAGCTCCATTTGCGAGCTGTTGGGCTTGTTTCGACGCTGAAACGAGCGGGCATTACATTTCGTGCGTTAAATGGAGTGAAAAGGGAGCATAAACGTTGAAGTATCTCAAACATGTAGGAAATGACGGGCAGTTTTCTTCAAAATCGACGAATTCATCGTGATTTGCGAGCTGTTGAGCTTGTGTCGACGGTGAAACCTGCATGCATTACATTACGCGCGTAAAACGGAGTGAAAAGATCGCCTAAACGCCGAAATATTTCAAGCGGGAAGGAAATGACTCATAGTTTTCTGCAAAATCGACGAAATCATCGCGGTTTGCGAGCTGTTGGGCTTGTGTCGACGGTGAAACCTGCATGCATTACATTCGGCGTGTAAAACGGAGTGAAAAGATCGCTTAAACGTCGAAATATCTCAAACGGGAAGGAAATAACTGATAGTTTTGTCAAAATCGACGAAATCATCGATACTTGCGAGCTGTTGGGCTTGTGTCGACGGTGAAACGAGCGTGCATTACATTCCGCGCGTGAAATAAAGTGAAAACGGCGCTAGAACGTAGAAATATCTCAAACGGGAAGGAAATAACGATTAGTTTTCGTCAATGTCGACGAAATCAACTGCAATTCCTTGAGGGCATCCAGTAATAAGATGCATTTAAATGACGGGGTTTACAGGTGGTGGGCTTACCTACAAACTTTTACCTTTGACATTATGTATCGGGAAGGCAAGCGAATGGCTCACGTCGGTTCCTTTTCGCGGAACCCCGTTGACTCGGATCACCGTACGATCCACAAAATTGCCGAAAAAGAAATCAATCTGGCCGAAATCTCCGAAGATTGGCTCTTGGCGGAGCAACGTCGCGATCCCCAAATTACGGAAATCGTCGATAAGTTGCGGAACGATGAGCTTGCAGATGATATCGCGAATACGTGTGAACTGCGATCCGGTACCCTTTACCGTAAACTACAACGAAAAGGCAGAACTCTCTGCTTGCCCATTGTCCCAAGAGGTTTTAGGTGGTAAGTGAACAACTATGTACACCAGTCGATTATGCACTTAGGATGGGATAAAACGCTCGAGAAACTGTACTAGTATTACTTTTTAGATGGAATGGCGAAATACTTTCGCAAATTCGTTGAGAACTGTCATGCTTGTCGAGTTTCAAAGGCTAGCTCAGGCAAGACACAAGCCGAAATACATCCCATGCCCAATACCAGCATACCTTGTCACAGGGTTTATATGGATATAACGGGCATACTACGCGGTAAAAGCGACTCGAAGGAATATGTCACTGTGTTGGTCGACGCCTTCACCAAATTCGTATATTTGCACCATACCCGTAGGATAGACTTCGTTAATACCATTAAAGCGCTTATATAGCTCCGCTATATTTTTATTCGTAAGTGCTAAATGCGGCTTCGTGAAACAAAGCGCTACGCAGTTAAAGCGCAACACGACGTGCCCAATCCGTCATCGACATCTTCGCGCTCCTTCCGCCGAATTTCTCCGAGGAGCATACTCGTGCCAGCCGCGGCGACACATCTAATGAATACACGCTAGTGGGGATGTGAATGGGCAACGAAGGGAAGAATCATTTCGATCTCAGAAAAAAACGGACATTTTACCGCGAGCCGCGAAGCGCGAAGGGTGAAAGAAAACGAGTCAGCTATCGATCAATCGTCGCTGTTGTTGATCGTCGTTAAGTATCAACTGTTGTTAACTGTTAATTGTTATTCATTGTTATCAAGTTTAATAAATGTTATTGGTTGAACATACCCGAGTGCACTTCAGTACCTATTACACCATACACCTCAATTGGTGACCCTGACGTGAGTTAATGTTAAAGAGGTGACTGTGATAGTGACCTGAGACTCTAAACGGCGCGAATTTAAACTGCTGTGCGATGGCAAATACCGACGGGACCGCGAACGGCGCACAACGAGTCCACCCAGTAATCAGCATGGCCCCGCTGCAGCCCTCGGAGGTCACGGCGTGCTTCACGCTTCTGGAAATGCAATTCGAGGACATGGATCTTACGGACGACAAACGAAAGTTCGTGACCCTCGCCAGGTGCCTCGGCGGCCGGTATCTATTGCATATCGAGGACGTGAAGAGGAGGATACCAAGGCGGAACAATACCATAAGTAAAAAAACGAGATCATCGAGAGTTGGCTGATACACCCAGCACGATGTAACGCAGGCTGCTGACCTTCGAAGTGATGGGCGACCAAAAGCCGATCCAATTCCACCAACACCTAAGAAGACTAGCCGATCGAATCTACCAGACACATTTGTTAAGAAGACAGAAGGTCGCCGTCATCAAGACCGATCGAGCGGGAGGCGAACAGCGAGATCGCCCCCCACGGAATCGTCAGATTACAGGTTCTCCAGAATAGAGGCACAAATCGAGGCACTGCGCCTCGACCGGCGCCTCTACCAGCGTCCAAACACGAGACGGTACGGACCGCGCCCGAGAGATGTGTAACAGGACTCCGGTCTTTGTTACTACCACGCGACGTTCCGAGCGCGCGCGAAGAAGTGCCGCCAACCTTGTACATGGAGGCAGAGAAACGAGACCGGCCGTCTGTAAACGCGACAAGTCACGACGGCCTAACATCCCGCCGCATATTCGTGAGGGACAGGAACTCAAAAACCTCCTTTCTAGTGGACACCGGCGCCGACGTATGTGTATTTCCGCGCAACAAAATACACGGGCCCGCGAACAAAGTTCAACAAAGTACGAATTGTTCGCGTCTAACGGGTCACGCATCGCGACCTACGACACCACTCTAGTGTCTCTCGACTTGGCATTGCGTCGAGCGATGAAATGGCGTTTCTGTATAGCGGACGTCGAAACACCCATCATCGTAGTGGATTTCCTCAGTCACTACGAATTATGGGTGGACGCGAGGAATAAACGCCTTATAGATTCTACTTCGAACCGGTCAACGAGAGGATACACGCCCGCGACGGCGTCGACCAAGACAATTATCGGAGAATCGACGTATCACCGACTCCTCTCTGAATTTCCGGAACTAACCCACCCACCGGCTTTCGGGCGAGAGAAAACTGTTCACGGTGTGGTACATCACATCGAAATCACACCAGGCCCGCCTGTCCACAGCAAACCCCGCCGACTCGCACGTGACCGTCATAAACAGGTTAAGACGGAGTTCGAAGTCATGATTGAGCAAGGCGTGATGCAGCCATCGAGAAGCCCATGGGCATCATCCTTGCACGTCGTTTCAGAAAAGGACGGAGGGATTCGACCGTGCGGCGAATACCGGGCGTTGAACGCCCGCAGCATCCCGGACAGATATACACCGCCGCACATAGAGGATTTCGCACAGAACTTACATGGTAAGCGCATTTTCTCCAAAATCGACCACGTTCGCGCTTATCATCAAATTCCGATCGCGCCGGAAGACGTCGAGAAAACAGCCATAACGACACCGTTCGGTCTGTTCGAAGCGACCAACATGATGTTCGGGTTTCGGAACGCCGCGCAAACGTGTCAGAGATTCGTAGACGAAATCGTACGAGGCCTTGATTTCGTCTACGCATACATAGACGATTTCCTCGTAGCTTCCGAGAATGACGTGCAACACCGCGAATACTTGCGGGTCCTGTTTCAACGCCTCAACGACTACGGGGTCGTTATTAATACCGCGAAGTGCGAATTCGGCGTCCGCGAAATTCAATTCCTAGGTTATACTGTAACGGCCGAAGAAATAGAGCCGCTGGCTGAACGCGTGGACGCCATCGCAAAAGTGCCGCTACCCGCGACCGTTAAAGATCTTCGAAGATTCCTCGGTATTATTAACTGTTACAGACGTTTCATACCGAGGGCCGCGCACACTCTCCGACCACGCAACGATATATTGAAAGGCACAACGAAGCGCAACGCGTCTATTGAGTGGTCCGAGCACGCCGAAAAAAGCTTCCGCGAGTCGAAACGCGTCTTGGCCGACGCGACAATGTTAGCGCACCCGATCCCCGGCGCGCCCCTTAGCCTCGCGGTGGACGCATCCGACTACGCTATTGGTGCGGTATTTCAGCAGCGCGTCAACGATTGTTGGCAACCACTTTGCTTTATGACACAAATGCTATGCCCCGCGCAACGGAAATACAGCGCGTATGATCGGGAATTGCTGGAGATGTACTACGCGGTTAAACGTTTCCGACATGCCGTCGAAGGTAGAAAATTCACGATCACAATTATATCACAAACCCCTTATTTACGCGTCCAAGCAGAACCCCGGTAAGTGTTCGCCAAGAGAGTTCCGACATCTGGACTACGTCGGACAGTTTACGACTGATATCCGACATATAAAAGGGGTAGAGAACAACGTAGCCGATACTCTATCTCGCATCGAAGCGATCGGGAAACCTGTAGACCACCACAAGCTAGCTGCAGCGCAAGGGAAGCTGCATAGCGAGCTGCGCGAAATTATCAACACTGGATCGAGCGCGCTGCATTTGAAAAAGGTACGATTTCCCGATCACGACGTCGAGTTATATTGCGGTATTACAGCCGAGACCGTGCGACCGTACGTACCGGAACCGTTACGGCGCATCGTATTCCAATCACTACATGGAATTTCACATCCGGGGATGCGTGCCACGCGAAAATTGGCTTCGTCTGGCCGTCCATAAAGAAAGATCGCCGAACGTGGACACGACAATGCATACCGTGTCAGCGCAATAAAGTCACCAGACACGTATTCTCGCCTGCCGGAACGTTAGCAGGCCGGTTCGAGCATATACACTTAGTCATCATCGCCATGCAATATTCGCAAGGATAAGGGTATTCTCTAACGTATATCGATCGTTTTCCGCGTTGGCCCAATGCCATTCCTATCGCCGATATGGCTTCGGCCCTCCTTTCTACCTGGACATCTCGTTTCGGCGTACCTTTGAAAATTACTTCTGATCCAGGACGTCAATTCGAATCGCGTTTATTCGAGGAATTATGCCGGTTGCTCGGCGTCAAACATCTGCGTACAACGGCCTACCATCCAGCGTCTATCGGGATGGTAGAACGCCGACACAGACAACTAAAGGCGGCGATTAAATACCACGACACGTGCAACTGGGTCGGAATTCTGCCAATCGTCTTATTAGGTATCAGAACCGCGATAATGGAGGACCTAAACGCAACGCGGCCGAAATGATTTACGGCACCGGCATACGTCTGCCGTCGGAATTCTTTTTGCCAACTAGTCAACGGGCCAACTCGGAATACGCGAATCGGCTAAGAGAACGTATGGAGAGGGTGAGACCACACCCGGTTACGCGTCATGGCGAAAAGAAAACTTTCATTTTCAGAGAATTAGAGACGTCGCCATATGTATTCATGCGCCATGGCGCGATTGGAGGACCATTACATCCGCCGTAAGATGGACGTATAAAGTTATACAGAGAGGGGATGAGACATATACGGTAAAAATAAATAATCGCGACGTAACGGTTTCCGTAGATCGGTTGAAGCCCGCGTTCGTCATTCCCGAAGACATCGAGCAAGGAACCGCCGAGACTCGCAACGTGCTAATTTCGGTAGAGCAAACGAATGTTCGCGACGAAAGCGGTGTGGACCCCAATAACAAAACGACGAACGAAGAAAATACCAGGAATAGATACGTTACGCGGTCTGGGCGAACTGTCCGATTTCCCGATCGCCTTCAGGCAGGTTTCGGATAAGCGTTAGGAATCGGCGAACGTCCACACCGCTTTGTAATATTTATATATTCTTTTAATTATGTAGAGTTATCACTGGAAAGGGGTACTGTAGCGCCACGGATCACGGAGCTTTCCAACGGCTTCGTGAAACAAAGCGCTACGTCGTTAAAGCGCAACACGACGTGCTCAATCCGTCATCGACATCTTCGCGCTCCTTCCGCCGAATTTCTCGGAGGAGCATACTCGTGCCAGCCGCGGCGACACATCTAATGAATACACTCTAGTGGGGATGTCGATGGGCAACGAAGGGAAGAATCATTTCGATCTGAGAAAAAAACGGACATTTTACCGCGAGCCGCGAAGCGCGTAGGGTGAAAGAAAACGAGTCAGCTATCGGTTGTTACGTTCTTGTTTGATTGAATTAATTTTAAACAGTTGAATTCGCAAGATTTTTTTTTTATTTATTTATTTTAATTTTTATTTGTTTTTTGTGTTGTTTTAATTTATTTTAATTCAATTTAGCTCGATTTATACGGTAGTTGCTGCCACCAGAAATAGTCTAAGGACTATTTCGATTGGAGAAATTTCTTTCGATTGTTTATTAATTGATTATTCGCTCGGTAGCGTTAATTAATATTCAGGCTACTGATAATTAGTTTCCACGTTTCTGCTAACCTGCTATGCGCAGGGATACTGGCACGGGAGAGGATTAAAGTTGTATGCAATGGATATTTGTCCTCGTTGAACGGATCGAATCGCTTAAGTAGCTATTCACATATATATATATATATATATATATATATATATTTTAATAATTGGTGATAAGTAGACTGGATTCAGTTCCCGGATGTGCCGAAATTGTCAGAGTAAAAGAAAATTTTACAAAATTGAGTTCTTACCTTGTAAAGTAGGTTGCGTCAGGGGCCATCACCTTGTAATGGTCGTTGGAGGTTTAATTATTCAACTCGGGTATAACCTTTTATCGAATTTCTACTTTATTTATTTATTTATTTATTTATTTTGATAAGCACTTACAAATATCTAACCGGATTAATATCGCAATTTTATTTTAACAACGAAAATGAGGACTTTAAGAATCTCTAACTCGCTCGCGACTCTCCCTCTTTTTCTTTATTTTATAATGAATGGCTAAAGACCGTCGAGACGCTAAGTGTTGATGAACGTTATGATGAGCTTACGCCGTAAGAAATTACAATGGAATGAGAGTTGACAACAAAATAATAAGCCGAAACGTAACGTACAATTAGCGACAAAATACTGGAATGAGAATCTAACGTACAATTAGCGACAAAATACTGGAATGAGGATCTTGCTCTATGTTGCTACGCTTATTTATAATGCCATCCCCCACGGGGTGGTGGTCCACTGGGGGTATGCTTCCGTGGGAATCGGGACGTTGCAGTTTTGGGTTTCCTGAGATCGTACGTGAGAGAATGTGAATTCTGTAATCGTTGATGTCTCCTTTGCTTCGTTATCTTGTCTTTTAACTTCCAGATTCCCATCGGTCCTATTTTCTGCTGAGGTAGCGTCTAGGAGACTTGAAGGGGTCCATGCTGATCTAGTCTTTTCTCGAGAATTTTTATGTGATTTCTGTGCGAATAATTTTTGTTCTTTGGCGTGTGGAAGGGCCGGTGGCTGGAGTCTCATTATTATATCGACATTTGCTCGGGCAACACGCGTAGTCCGCTGTTCTCCCAAAACGAGGTCCTCCTCCTTCGAGTTATTTTACGTAAGTTTGGTTCGAGTGGATATTTGCATATTATGGTTGTTTTCGTGATTTTGATCTCTTTTCCTTTTTTTGTGTTGTTTCATTAGGCTTCGGTGATTGACGTTCGAACAATGTTTGTGGAGGCGCTTCTATCGGAGGTTCTCACGCAGATTTCCATGGTGCGTATTTTATCTTGTTTTTTTTTTGTCCGTTTAATTCGTCCTGTTTTGTTCGATTTAAGCGGTGTTGTGTCGTTTCAGCACAAGAGAAAGAGGAATTCCGAAGAACCCGTGGGCGACTCGGAAAGACCCCTCAAACGCATGCGGCGTTGTGATGAACCACAAGTATCAGTGTGGTCGGAGGATCTTTCCGACATCGATCCGGAGCCCGTGGATTTCCCGTCGGAATTGAATTTTGACAGTCTTGCAGATGGGAGTTTCTCCGATGTAGAGACCGTCGTGTTGGAGTGGGAACCCCCTCTGGTTGAAGCTATTGACACTGATCGTTGTGTGAAAGTTCGTTTTGCCGACGAAATTCCGGTAGAGGTTTTGGAGGCACATCTTCGTCACCATGCTTCTGGGAGAAAGGGAATTTCCCCTGTTGTGCGTTATTGGTGTATGTGTAAATTCAGCGAACTTTGCCCTGGAGCTCCTTGCTTCAATTTTGATTTAGTCTAACTGATTGTTTTGGATATATATATATATATATATATATATATATATATATATATATATATATATATATATATATATATATATATATATATGTCGGAGATGAAAGGAAAGCCGAAGCCGTTCCTTGGAAATTTTGGGAACATCTTCTAGTAGTCTAGCCCGGATTTTATCATAGCTGTAATTGTTCGAGATTTGTGATATCAAGTTTGGGTTCGAGGCGACAATTGGTCGCCGAACGTAGCCACGGTCACGGGATGGATGTTTTATCTAACGGAGGTCTGGAGTGGTTGTATGTGTTCTCCGAGAAATGTGGTTGTGGCGGCATGCGACCTCGAGAGCGGGCCTAGCCACGTGTGATGTTGCCTCGGAGGTGCCGATGCAATGGGACATACATTGTATTAGTAATCAAAACTCCAGGCAGAAACTGCCTAGCAACGGCGTTTGGAACTTTCTCGATGCTTCCAACGAGTGTGCCTTTCAACGGCGTTTGGAACCTTCTCGATGCTTCCAAACGGGTATAGAAAACAAAATGCAATCGTACAGGGAGAAAAATCTCCACGAGACTGGCATTCGTCTTATGACTGCTTTAGAGAGGGACACGTCGTGTTTCTGTGCTTAAGATCAGTCTACGCTTAGTAAGGAGTCATCCCGTTGATCGTGGATTCGTTTGAACTCAAATTATTGTTTATAACGATTATTAACTTATTGTTTGTAAACCATATTATTCATTGAACTTACTATCCGTTAAACGTATTATTCATTAGCTTTATTATCTGTTAGACTTACTAACCGTTCAACTTATTATCCACTAACTTTATTATTTGCTTAATTTATTATTCGTTCAATATATCTTTCGCTAACTTCATTATTTGTTAAGTTTATTATTCTCTAGACTTATTATTTGTTAATCTTTGTAATAGACTTGTGTATACGTGAAAATATAATCTTAGTTGTGTTAAACAATGGATAACTCACGTGAAGAATTGCCACGCGCCCAAAATTCCAATCTCACCCCGACATCAGAAGTGGGATCAGTGCCGATTATGCCAATGCAAGAACGTGCGGCCATCGTGCGCGAGTTAAGTCAGACGCTGGCGCCGAAGTCAAGTGTGGAACCTAAGAACATCGTGCTACCACGTTTTAACCCCGCTATCGCGGGCGCCGATCCAGCCGCATGGTGCTCGACTGTGGACCTGCTTATGAAGGGTAATCCTCTGCAAGACAGTGCACTAGTTTCTGTTTTAAATAGTGCTCTAGAGGGTCGTGCAGCGCATTGGCTCACGCAGGTAGTGACCGGCGAAGGGCTTACCTGGCCAACGTTTAGGAAACTTTTCGTTACACGTTTTGGTAGCAAAGATACGGCAACCTCGACGCTAATGAAGACGCTCAGGGAACCACCACAAGAGGACGAAAACATGGCTGCGTACGCCATCCGTCTCCGTTCCCTGCTGGAGACGAAGTGGCAAAATGCCACTACGGCTGAAGTAATCAACGCTACCGTTCTTTGTCACCTGAGCTCACGGGATCAGCGCATCGAAGAGATAGCAGCTATGAAAGATATCAAGACCAAGGACCAATTTTTAGACGAAATGAGAGCTACTGCTTTCGCGAAGAGGCCCGTATTTTCGACGAGCGACACCTCCACGGGCCCTGAAACCAAAAGACACAAGCCGTCGGCCCACCACGTGAAGTGCCTCTACTGTGGTAAACACGGACACAGAATAGCGGAGTGCCGCAGTAGGATACAGAAAGAGCAGCGAGGAAATACACAACGCCCGGAAGGAAGACGACCGGCAACATCGCCCCAGGTGGTTTGCTTCAAGTGTAAGGCGGAGGGCCATATCGCACCTGATTGTCCGCTACTGCAGCACAGAAAACCCGGCTCCAAGAACGAACGACGAGTCGACTCCTGCATGGTGGAGTCTCCAGCTGGTAGTTTAAGTCATCTGGGTGAGTCGTACCCATTTTGTTTCGATTCCGGAGCCGAATGCTCGTTGATTAAAAAATCTATATCTTCGAAATTTTCTGGCAAAACAAACGACTGATGTAGTAGTAATGCGAGGTATAGGAAATACTTGTGTTAACAGTACATTTCAGATCTTGTCCACTGTATGTATTAACGGTTTTACACTGGAGATGACTTTTCATGTCCTTGCCGATAGCTACTTAAAATACGATATCATGATTGGTCGTGAAATTTTGAGCCAAGGTTTTGACGTGAATATTACACGAAATAGCGTCGATATTTGCAAGACAAAAATGGTTAACGCCTGTAGCATAGTCGCGGAAGATGCGGTCAACATTAACGAGATCAACACTGATGTAGTTGGTAACGACAAAGATCGATTGATCTCTGTTCTCGAAAAATTCAAAGAGTCATTTATTACGGGTTTCCCGCGGACGCGTGTGAGTACGGGCCAGTTAGAAATTCGGTTGATTGACCCTAATGTCACCGTACAGAGAAGTCCTTACAGACTTAGCGGGGAAGAGCGGAGAATAGTGCGCGAACGGATAAGTGAACTGATTAGGGCAAAAATTGTAAAACCTAGTAATTCGCCGTTCGCGAGCCCCATGTTACTCGTGAAGAAGAAGGACGGATCGGACAGATTGCGCGTAGATTTCCGGGCGCTAAATAAAAACACGGTCGCGGATCGGTATCCCTTACCCCTTATTGCTGATCAAATCGTGAGATTGCAGAGTGCGAGATACTTCATTAGCTTGGACATGGCCAGTGGATTCCATCAGATCCCTATTCACCCTAACTCCACTGAATATACAGCGTTCGTCACCCCCGACGGTCAGTACGAATATGTAACGATGCCGTTTGGGTTGAAAAATGCACCAGCCGTTTTCCAGAGAGCCATTTTCAAAGCCTTAGGCGACCTTGCTTATTCATATGTCGTAGTTTACTTGGATGACGTCTTAATTATCGCTGACTCGGTAGATCAAGCCCTAGAACGATTGAACATCGTATTAGATACCCTTATAAAAGCCGAACTACATCCCATACCTAAGACCAGCATACCTTGGCACACGGTTCACATGGACATCACGGGAAAACTAAGTGGTAAAAACGACTCGAAGGAATATGTCGTTGTGCTGGTCGACGCCTTCACCAAGTTCGTATATTTGCACCATACCCGTAAGATAGACTCCCTAAATACCATTAAAGCGCTTAAGTCCGCTATATTTTTATTCGGTAACCCCTGCCGGGTAATAGCGGACCAGGAGAGATGCTTTACGGGTAAAGATTTCCAAAGTTTCTGTCAAGATAGGCACATTAAACTCCACTTAATAGCAACCGGTGCTAGTAGGGCCAATGGACAAGTAGAGCGTACTATGAGCACCCTAAAAAATATGTTTTCGACGGTAGAAACGACCGGGCGAACGTGGCAAGACGCGATTGGCGAGATACAGTTAGCCTTGAATTGCACCACCAATCGTGTAACTAAGTCAAGTCCTCTGGAGTTATTAATTGGCAAGGCAGCAAGGCCCTACGGTTTAACGTTGTCTGATAGTGTCGAGGAAAAGGAAGTAGACATCTCCAGTGTAAGACAACAGGCGATACGGAACATGGAGACTTGCGCTAGCTATGATAAAGACAGGTTCGACAAAACGAAAGCCAAGATAGTTAGGTTTAACCTTGGTGACTTTGTGTTACGAAAAAATGAGGAAAGGAACCAAACGAAGTTGGACCCGAAATTCAGGGGTCCATTCGTGATAGCAGAGATTTTGGAAGGGGACCGATATACATTAAAGACCTTAGACGGTAAACGGACATACAAGGACAGACATGACAAACTAAGAAAAATGCCAAATAGTTGCGTTCCTGATGAGTTGGACGTCTGCGACGATGACAGCGATGGTGATAATAACGATGCGAGTACACGGACCTCAGAGGATCATTAATACCACGTCGTGGTCGTACACCCAGTGTGGTGCTCTGCGCGTTCGTAATGCGTCCACTGTGACCCTCTGCGCCTTAGTAATACACCCAGTGTGGTGCTGTGCGCGTTCGTAATACGTCCAGTGAGATGCTCTGCGCGTTCGTAATACGTCCACTGTGACCCTCTGCGCCTTAGTAATACACCCAGTGTGGTGCTGTGCGCGTTTGTAATACGTCCAGTGAGATGCTCTGCGCGTTCGTAATACGTCCACTGTGACCCTCTGCGCCTTAGTAATACACCCAGTGTGGTGCTGTGCGCGTTCGTAATACGTCCAGTGAGATGCTCTGCGCGTTCGTAATACGTCCACTGTGACCCTCTGCGCCTTAGTAATACACCCAGTGTGGTGCTGTGCGCGTTCGTAATACGTCCAGTGAGATGCTCTGCGCGTTCGTAATACGCCCACTGTGACTCTCTGCGCGTTCGTAATACGTCCACTGTGACTCTCTGCGCGTTCGTAATACGTCCACTGTGACTCTCTGCGCGTTCGTAATACGTCCACTGTGACTCTCTGCGCGTTCGTAATACGTCCACTGTGACCCTCTGCGCTTTAGTAATACACCCAGTGTGGTGCTCTGCGCGTTCGTAAGACGTCCAGTGAGATGTTCTGCGCTTTTGTAATATGTCCAGTGAGATGTTCTGCGCTTTCGTAATACGCCCAATGTGGTAACACGATCCAACAATCTGAGATTCACCCGTGTGCGGAATCGAAAATGATCTGTCGTGTCGTTGCGGTCTGACTGGTGACTCACAGAATGCAACTAGCACTTCGAAATACAAACTATGACACTACCAATTTGAGTTCTCTTTCATTTCTTTGTTTGTTAAACCTTCGAACGGAATCTTGCTGTCAAACTGGACCCTTGACTTATTTGGAACATTTAACTGAATGGTAGATAATATTAGTTACAACGAGTCTAATGTTAAAAAAAAAAACTCTGTATTTTAGCTACACACGAGGACGTGTGACAGTCAGAATGGCCGTGTCGGAGATGAAAGGAAAGCCGAAGCCGTTCCTTGGAAATTTTGGGAACATCTTCTAGTAGTCTAGCCCGGATTTTATCATAGCTGTAATTGTTCGAGATTTGTGATGTCAAGATTGGGTTCGAGGCGACAATTGGTCGCCGAACGTAGTCACGGTCACGGGATGGATGTTTTATCTAACGGAGGTCTGGAGTGGTTGAATGTGTTCTCCGAGAAATGTGGTTGTGGCGGCATGCGACCTCGAGAGCGGGCCTAGCCACGTGTGATGTTGCCTCGGAGGTGCCGATGCAATGGGACATACATTGTATTAGTAATCAAAACTCCAGGCAGAAACTGCCTAGCAACGGCGTTTGGAACTTTCTCGATGCTTCCAACGAGTGTGCCTAGCAACGGCGTTTGGAACCTTCTCGATGCTTCCAAACGGGTATAGAAAACAAAATGCAATCGTACAGGGAGAAAAATCTCCACGAGACTGGCATTCGTCTTATGACTGCTTTAGAGAGGGACACGTCGTGTTTCTGTGCTTAAGATCAGTCTACGCTTAGTAAGGAGTCATCCCGTTGATCGTGGATTCGTTTGAACTCAAATTATTGTTTATAACGATTATTAACTTATTGTTTGTAAACCATATTATTCATTGAACTTACTATCCGTTAAACGTTTTATTCATTAGCTTTATTATCTGTTAGACTTACTAACCGTTCAACTTATTATCCACTAACTTTATTATTTGCTTAATTTATTATTCGTTCAATATATCTTTCGCTAACTTCATTATTTGTTAAGTTTATTATTCTCTAGACTTATTATTTGTTAATCTTTGTAATAGACTTGTGTATACGTGAAAATATAATCTTAGTTGTGTTAAACAATGGATAGCTCACGTGAAGAATTGCCACGCGCCCAAAATTCCAATCTCACCCCGACATATATATATATATATATATATATATATATATATATATATATATATATTTATACATTTTAGATGTAACGTTTGTTAAATATATTTGTTTAGTTTTATATTTTCTTTTTACTCGATTATATATATATATTTTTTATACTTTTTGTATTTGACAAAGTAATTTTCGCATAATAAAATTGTTAACAATGTGTTTTATGATTCGTCAGTCGCGGCTGATTTCCACCAATCCCCAGCATTCCTGTCCCGTGTCATTATTTATTGCTACCTCAGCACGACGTTCCATTTTGTATTAAATTTTTATTTTCGCTGTTCTTTCCTTTTCCTTTTCTTTTCTTTTCCCCATCGAAAGTATAATTTTATTACTATTATTTTTTGTAACACGTACGAATTAGTGCGCGCATGTTTCAAAATGGCCGCCCGTGAATGTCCCTAGCATACAGTGACTTCTATTGATCTCGGATCTATTTATCGATTATGTGTAAATCTTGTTTCGGTGTTTTGACGTATAGTCGAAGTGAGAAATATAGTATTTCGTATTTATCCAATGCGTACAATCATTGCGTGTGTTCCGACGCGCGCGTGTAAATCTAACATGGCTGTTCGCAAATGTCATCAGTGAGGTTACAGTGGCGGGTCTTTAGTTTCATCGAACTGATTTTCCTGTCTGTCGCTCGTTTTCCCTTATTCTACCGCAATTAGACTATATATTTATTATTATTATTATTGTTAAAATGACAGTAGTATTGTTCATTTAGATTATTAATAGCTTAGTTAAAAATCTAGATTATATATATATATATATAATAATAAATATATATAATATGTATATATATATATATATACATGCATGTTTCGTAGTATAGTTTTCATATGTAATTCCTTACTAGAATGATCACGAGTTTTGATTATGTATTTTATGTTTACCAGATTGTTAATTTCATTTAATAGTATAGAATACGCACACATATACATATTTCCATCAATGTGATTTTTATATAAGTTCTTTAATAGTGTAGTATTGTGTATTTTAGGTTATGTATTCATTAGACTGTTAACCATTTGATATCATATATACATATATATTTGTAATTTGTTACATAGTATTAAAAGTTTTATTTCTAATATTTACTAAATTGTTATGTGTTTGGCATATATGTTTATATTTATATGTAACTCTCCAAGTTGTTGCTGCGTTGATAAAAATATATTTATATACACATTTATTCCTGGTGTTTCAATTATTTTCCTTTTGTAGTTATTCTTATTTCCTGGTTTACTCGTTTGGTTCGCGACTCGTTTAATTCATTAATTAATATTTATTTTCTGATTTAAATTCTTTCTTTTGTATTGTACATATTCCGTCTTCGTTACGGCACGTGCGGAGCGCGGGACGTGACACGGTCAATCGTCGCTGTTGTTGATCGTCGTTATGTATCAACTGTTGTTAACTGTTAATTGTTATTCATTGTTATCAAGCGTAATAAACGTTATTGGTTGAACATACTTGAGTGCACTTCAGTATCTATTACAACATACTCCTCATATCCATTAGAAATAGAAGGGGATACATCAAGTATTGTTCGCCTTTTATCTTCCTCTTTTTTCTTTTCATTTTTTTCGCAGTCTCCTATCAGAATTCTATAACCCACACAAATCCACAAGAAAATCATTATTTCCCACCAAACGCGGCCGTAATACCTAACTGCAATGTTTCATTGTAGGGAATATAGAATATATAATTTGAGAAATATGTGTATACGCGCGTGTTGTACATTGTTTGACATTCTCTATTGTGAATTGTCCTTCGAATGCTTTTGTATACTGTTTTATCAAATAAATTTAGATTGTCTTGTGTGCAACTATCCACACTATTCTATAAAATGTTTCAATATATATAAGTATAACAGCTGTTTCTTCCATATTTATGCAAAAAAATATTAGATGAGTTTTCAAATAACCGATAGTCTGCTGTGATGCCATCATTTTGTTTAACAAAATTTGAGATGATTAATGTTTCTATAAGTTAAAAAAATATTTAAAAAATGTTTATTTTAGGATTTACTACCTCAGCACGTTTTTTCACGATATTGCACATTAATATATTCTTTTTGCCTTATTGTACAGTTGCCCAGTTCTAGAAACACGCAGGTCTTCGTTAAGACCTTAACAGGGAAAACTATTACTCTTAAAGTTGAAGCTTCTGACACAATAGAGAATGTTAAAGCAAAGAACTTTTAATACCTTATGCATTAGCTTTAAAGACAAATCATTCAGAAAGTGTTCAGAATAGTTTAATTTCACTCACCTTGACTTGCAATCTGATCGAACTGTTACCTACTTCTCCAAATATATATTTTATACAAAATAAACATAATGAGGAAATTAATTTGAATATAGAAGATGAAATAAAAGATAAACTATTATTTGTAAATGAAGATGAAGGCGTAGTAATGCTAACTTGTTCAAAAAGTAGAAAAAATGTAAGCGAACTACCTTTGCAGAGGTATGTTAGTTACTACTCTATATTATATACAAAATAATTATGATATTTTATTTTAACTGTATTGTTTGCAAAGATAAGACTGTATTCCATTCGGCTACAAGATTGAAATATTCAACACAAAGAAGATCTTGATACTACTCTTGAATATGTGCCTGAATGTAGTCCATTGCGCCAACAAAATAGTCCTCCAAATATGAATGATGAAAATGTATCTGGAGAAAATACACCAACACCACCACGTTACAGGACACCTCCAAGAGGAGCAATTTTAAATTCAGAAGAAGCAAAGATGTTTGTTTTACTAAAACATTACGGATTAGGTCAATACGTGCCTATATTTCTCGAACAAGAAGTAAATATATTATTAAATTATGTGTGTTATATATATGTAAACTCTCTAAGAGTTCAAATGCGGATAAACAAGGGGACTTTCTCTGTTTTACGGACAGCACGACTTCTTTTGTTTCACGGACAGAGCGGCCTTCCTTGTTTTACGGAGAGCCATTTTCAGAGACACGCATTTCCCAAACGGACGGACAGAGATCAACATCGGAGATAGACAAGATCACAGAAGAAAGAGTAATTATTTAAAACATCGAAGACTGACGGAGAAAGAACGGTAGCTCAGGTCGTTGAAAATCAATTTTCAGGAAGACATTGCACAGAAATTCGTATTTATTGTTTACTGTTATTAATTGGTTGTTGTTTATTTAATTATTACTGTTATTGATTGTTGTTAATTATTAATTGTTGTTTACCCTTGTATTTCATTTAAGTATTTTCACAATAAACTCGATTTTCAGAATCGATCCCTGAATTATCCTAGAATTGAACCTTATAAATCGATTTTCGCTACGCCATGCCGCTGAAAGTTAACTTACGTATCGTCATGAACGAGAACGCGAAAGGGGAGAAGCTAGAGAGCATAGAATCCATAAGAAGACGGAATTATTCCGTTCAGCAACAGTGAAGAAAGCCACAAACAGTCTAACCAAGGTAGGCCAGTATAGAAATGTTAAACTCACAATGGATGACGAGACAGCAGCGCTTTATATCGATACAGACTTAAACTTCGTATTCCAAGACATGTTCCTAGACGAAGCAGAAATTACCCCCACAAGGAAAATAAAGACGGAAACCGAGAAGTCCAGTCTGGACATGGAAAGACTTCTAGAAACTCTCCAAAAACGAGATAAGCGTGAAAGAGAAGAAATAAACTTTAGTATAAAACAAATTGATGGAACTCAAGAAGCCACAGGCTGGATATCAGAGTATGAAGAAGAATGCAGAAAATATAAAATGAAAAGTGATGAGGAGAAAGTAAAAGGTTTAAAAATGTATTTAGAGAAAACAGCAGCAAGATGGTACCAAACGAATCTGCTGAAAGCTGAAGGACACAACTGGGAAGACTGGAAGGATGCAATTTCTCTAAACATTTAACAATAAATCTCCTTCAGTATTAAATGTTTTAGTCTTTGATCCCTTTCCTGCGGTAGCTATTTTTAAATAGAGAATATTATAAGCGATGCATAAACAGAGAAAGTATAAATAAAAGAAAAAGTAAGCTATGATTCTTATGATTTGAAATTTATATATATATATATATATATATAATACAATTTCAAATATATATGTAATACAATTTCATTTTACTAACAATAAGGGGAATAAAACAAAGAACAATTAGTTAGATGCGGTAAATGTTAACTTTATTCAGATAAAATAAGATACATAATACAAACTAATGTTTAATTAAGTAACACTTAAAATACAAAGAAAGCCAAAAAAATAGAGAAAAAATGTATTTGATTAGTTTAATATTATGTTTCTATTTGTACACTTAATTTAACGATACATGATACCATACATCTTAATGTGTGTATGTCATTGTTAAACAATTATAAAGTATATTTATATAAGAGATATGAATAAGCTAATTTTTACATGTGTATGCATTACGCCAAAAATGTACGGGTAACGGCCTTGACTTCTCTTCGACAAATGATGCACGTTGTGAATGCTGGCGAACAGTACTGACAAGTAGCTAGATGTCCACAAGGTAGGAACGTAATAGTCGCTTGTCGTTCCGTGCAAACTTTACACGAACGAGCATCTTTCAATGCTCGATTTTCTTGCTCCAGAGCAGCTAAAATAGTAAACAGTATATTTAAATACAATATATAATAGAATTTATTATATGTATACGGATTTCAGACAAATTAACGAATCTGTGTTTTTATTTTTATTACTTACCTACTTTCTCAGCGAGAGTTATTTCATTAGTATCATTTTCACTATTGGATCTCTCAGGACTCTCATCTGTAATTTCAATTGGTGCCTGAAATAAATATAATGTACATAAGTATATATTCTAATTATTAATTATACATATGGTTCAGGCTTTAAGTTTTTGTACTTACTTCTGCAGAAGTTTCATATAACTCCTGGCCTGTTACATTATTGACATATTCCCAGCCCCGTACTGGTAAAAAATGACCACAGCTGGGAGACGAAATCATATGTCTCTCCCATGGATCCTCTTCCGATCTCCAATTTCCTATAGTAATTCCACAATGGTAACAGGTAGTGAAATCATTTATTCCGGTGTAGAAGAAGCCTGCATGGGCTAATTCTTCACTTGTCTGTGTCATATATGTAGGCCATGTTGCGAATGAATTTAATCTGGATTCGTATGTAGCGTATTCCAATATTGCTGCTTTCATAACATCTTTTAGTCCCAAACGGCTGAGATCATATGCCGTCGGGTTTCGTGAAAATCGATGGTCATTAAAATCAAATGACTCCTGATAATGTAAACCATAAGGACAAGATATATTTCTATTTCTTCGTCTTGTCCGTAGAACTTTAGCTGGATCTGCTCCCATTGGTACATTATTACAATGTTCATTGCGGATAAATCTGCACTCTGGAGAACGCATCTCATGAATTTGCATGGGAATATCACCCACAGACCACTGACTTGCCAGCAATTGACATTCAAAGCACCTTACGATATCCGCCTCGCCTGTATAGTAGAATCCTGCAGCTGCAAGACTGACAGGGTCAATGAAAGATACAGGCCAATTTCGAAAACTCGAACGTCTTACTGCTTCAAAACGAAAATCAGCATAATTTTCTTGAACGTCACGCGGCATTTCTATCGGGAATATCTGTGGCATTGTCGACGTCGACGGTATCGGTGATGTTAAATCAATCACCCTTGCTGAAGGATCAGGGGATGGTATATCAACCATAATTTCTGGAAGTACCATGGATGTTGAAGGTACGGCTAACTCAACCGCCGATATTGAATGAACCGACGGATTTGAATCATCTGACAATGTCGAAGGAACAGCCAGTAATTCTTCATCTTCTGAAGATTCTGTACTATGTTCCATCAAATATCGGAAGTTGATTGTAGGAATCATTGCATCCATTTTAATTGTAATTTATTGCGCCTTTAAACCTATTTAAAAGAAAAAGACATTGAAATTGAATCTACTAATTGTAGATGACATAAGAAATATTATTCGTGTACAATTGATCAAACAGAAATGTATTACAGACAAAACTTACGAATATCAGATGTTCTCGTTCCGCTTCAACAGCTCTCCAATTCTTCAAATGGAATCTTGACAAATATTTAATATCTTATTCTTGTATATTTTATATTTTTAAATTTGCTAAAACTGCTCAATCGTACGAACGAGCCACACAAACTCTTCGGACATCAGTGTAATACTGAACCTTGTTGCTAGTATGTACCGAGAAGCAACTACCTGTTTTCTACAAATCTTATCCCTACCCACAGTACCCGGTAGCAATATAACCCTTCAATGCACTATAAGGCACACCCACTGCGCAGAATGGGCAAGTTGTCGCCCAATCAAATTTCATCGATGCTCCGGCCCTTACTGTACTGTGTAAAGTAAACGATGCTCGCTAGGTACAGCGTTAAAATACATCTCTTATTTACTCACATTCGAAAATGATGCCGCTTTTGAAGGAGTTCTTATTTGCTCCGTTTTTACTTGGCAATATTAACACGTTGTTTAAAATATCAGTAAAAACTGCAACGGAGCCTAGAGAGCCAAAGAGAACGACAAAAATTAACAATTTATTATTAACAGATATAATAAAAGGGGGAATGATAATAGATGCTTGCTATTAGCTCCTAATAGAGTTTTCGTAATATCTCTAGTTCGACATCGTCTTCCTACAATTCTTACCGGAATCTCCATATCGTTCTGCTTCAGATTTGCAATATTCGACAAATCCTAATCGGTACATTATTTCGTTTCAGGGGCCCAGAGTCCTAATCCGGCACCTGTTTCCTGGTGGGTATAATATTTAGTAGAAGGATAATTGCTGTCGTAAACAGTATAGTTTGAATACTCAGATTAGTCTTTGGTAATCATTACTTTATGACACCCTACACCTTTTGGCGTATACCCTGCCTCGGTATTAATCATCGCAGATTATAATTAAATTATTTTTACAAATGGGACGTTTTCAGCAGATTTTCAATATGTGAAACATCTGACTCGGGGTTTCTGCAGAAAAATTCAACCGTTTGCATCATATTCTAAATTTATTTTGAGATAAAGTTCCCTCGCGATGCGAATAGTAAAACGCTGTAGCATTATGTTATTTTACATTATACATATTATATCATATTATATATATCATATATATATTATATATTATTATATCATATATATATTAATACTTTTATTAAAAGTATTAAAAGTGTTAATTGCGTATGCACGAGATGATAGTAAAAACGAAGAATAAACATATTCGGGCAAAACGCAATATACTAAGCTTGAAAAGCAGTAATATCTTGAAGAATTACGAGGGAAACGTTCTCGTCTGACAACTGCAAAAAAGTATCGACGAAGTAAATTGACGATATGTCTATGTTTTGTTAATAACAATACTGAAATTGCTAAAGTGAGTCCATCATTCTCATAATTGTATTTTCTGGCAGCTGTTTATATTCGTGTACAATGTAACGGCGTATATACGGTATCCGTTTACTCTCATATCGCTTGTTTTTCTAATTTTTCTTTATTTTTCTCCAGCATCCTGCATTCGTCTTATTGAGATAAATGTCATGTTGGTATGATCACTAGTTCCTACATCCAGCGTTGGTGCAAGTGCTTGACATCCTCTTCTGTTTTTCCCCGTCCGTCACGTCCTCTTTATCTGAGTATCCCGTGTGTTGTAAATGGCTGTACAAGGTGGTGAAATACACAGCATATAAAACTAATCTGTATGAATCAATTGAATATCAAAACCCAAACCAATGAAATAACAGCTATAAAGAGCATCTGAAAGACGATAGCATCGAAGAAAGCAACTTGCGATTAAAAGAGTCGTATGTCGAAAAATGCATTGGTTTATTATAAATTAATATAAAAATATTACCCTGAACATTTTTCAATGATTTTCTACGCAATAATAGAATAATTCTATATAATAATTTTCTCCGTTTTCGTTTGTAACATTTACATTCTTTTTCATTTCTACAGTTCAAAAATCTCGCTTTACATTCCATTCGGAATTTTTTCTCAAAAGACGATATAAATATTTTCTCCCACGTACTTAACAAAGGAAGGTTAGAGGTGTTCGTAAACGTTTGCAACATTTCTCAAATTTTTTAACAGCTTTCCTGGGAAACATATTATATGACAGTTAACTAATTTTAACAAATATGCATTATGTACTTGTATGTGCAAATGAAATAATGTACATGCACTTAATTTAAAGAAATGGTCAAAAGTGTTGAGGTTATTCGATGTGTAATCAGAGAAAACTAGTGGATAAATTGAAAGGCAGAAAATATATTTAAATATAAGTGTAATTATAAATAAGAATACAATTTGAGCTGGTCCAGATTCGCACGCTAGCTGTGTTACAAAATAACTGAAAACCCAAAAGCCAACGTCGCCTGTCTACTGTTTATGGTCTGACTTCGTCGCAGTCTTTTGTCTACGCGCTGTCGATGGCTTCAGTGCTTGAGAAACTAAAAAGACCAGATGTAGAGTTTTCTTATAAGTGGTGACCGCTTCAACACCCTCCCTAAAACTCTACATCTCCACAAACAATTATCTCAAATTTACAAATTATCTCTTAATATTTTTCTAACTCTTGTCGTAAATATCTGAAAATCAATTTGTCGATGCCTCCACAAGTACATTTGCCAGACGCCTTTCTCTTTTTCATTCAAATTAATTTATTACAAAAAGAATTCTGGAAGACTAAACAGATCGTGTAGAGTTTTTCCTTTTTTTTTTTTTTTTTTTTTTTTTTAGAAGTGATAACCACTTCGACACCCTCCCTAAAAACTCTACATGCCTACAAACAATTACCTCTTAATATCCTTTTTATTTTTCAAACCTAACTTTTGTCTTAAATATTCAAATCTTGGTTTTGGCAACGCCTTTGTACATATATCTGCCAGTTGCTCTTCGCTTGTTACATACGTTACATCAATTTCGCCTCTATTGTATAAATCTCGCAAGAAATGATATCTTACGTCAATATGCTTACTTCTTTGATGGAATTCTGGATTCTTAATTAATTTGACGGCACTAGTATTTTCTACATAGCATATACTTAAGGATCTCTATTTTACATTCAAGAAATATTTTCTTTAGCCACATAATTTCTTTCGCTCTTGAGGCTGCACTGACATACTCAGCTTCGGTCGTAGATAGAGCAGTAGAGATACATTGTTGTCGCTTACATTGCCATGTGATGGCCGCATTCGCATACTTACATACAACGCCTGATGTCGACTTTCTTGTTTCTTTGTTGCCTGCATAGTCAGCATCGCTAAAGGTTTCGAGACTGCCTGCTTTTGTATATAAGAGTCCCATGTCCGCGGTCCCTTTTATGTTGCGCAAAATTCGTTTGACTAATTTCCACTGATACTGGTTTGGATTCTCTAAATGTCTCGCCGCTATATTTATTGCAAAACTAATATCTGGCCTACTTACGGTTTGTAAAAACATTAAGTTCCCTACGGCTTCTCTGTATGGTGCGTTACAATCATTATTGCCACTATAAACACTGTTTGCCTCATTCATATTAAATTTTTCTAATATTTTTTCGATATATCTACTCTGATGAATGAATATTGAACCATCTTTTAATCTTTTAATTTCAAGTCCAAGAAAACTCTTGACTTCTTTGGAACTCGTAATTTTGATTTCTTTATTTAAATCATCGAAAAATTTATCAATTAGAGATTCGTCTGAAGCTGCTACCAGTCCATCGTCTACGTATATGGTCATCAACATTAATTTGTTGTCTTCGCTATAAATATAAAAACAAGGATCTGCGTTACTCTGATAAAATTTTAAGTTTGAAATATATTTTGTGAAACGTTCCGTTCAACTTCTTGGAGACTGCTTTAAGCCATATAGGCTTTTTAGCAATTTACAAACGCGATTCGTACCATCATCATAACCTTTAGGTTGTTTCATATAAATATCTTCTTTCAGACCTCCATATAAAAATGCGGTTTTAATGTCATACTGTCCGAGGTGTAAATTATTTTTGGCTGCAATACTGAGCATTAATCTAATTGTATCAAACCGAGCAACGGGACTATAGGTTTCCTTATAATCTACGCCTTCTTTTTGTGAACACCCTTTTATTACAAGTCGCGCTTTTTATCGTTCCGAATTGTCCGGATTTAGCTTTACCGTTAAAACCCACCTATTACTAAGTACCTTCTGATCTTTAGGTTTTTCTACAAGAATCCACGTCTTATTTTCATGGTGCGATTTCATTTCATCGTTCATAGCCGTTTCCCATAACTCTTTCTTTTCGGAACTCATCGCTTCGTTAAAATCCACCGGTAATTTTTCCGCTACGTACGTTACTGGGCTACCATAAAAATCGGTTCGTTTGATCTTAGCTCTATCTCTCAATTGTCTCACATTGTCGCTATTTCCAGGAGGTTGTTCTTCGTGTTCACTCTGTGCACTTTCATACGTACATGCTCTATCGCTCTGCGCACACATATCTTCGCGCTCGACAATTTTCGGTAAACTTAAATTAATAAATTTCGCACTTTCTAGTTCGGGCTTAAATATTACGTCACGGCTTAATATTACATTTCTTACTGTTGGCGCATACACTCGACACCCTCGTGCGTCATCTAGATAGCCTACCAAATATCCTTTGTTCGCCTTTTTGTCAAGTTTTGTCTTCTCCGCAGGTATGTGTGCAAAGCACTCAGTACCGAAAACCCTAAACTTTTCTAAATTTGGCGGTTTCCCGTACCACAGTTCATACGGTGTTTTCTTGTCTTGTATCGTCGGCCCGGTCTTATTTATGACATGTACTGCTGTGTTCATGGCTTCGGCCCATAAAAACAGCGGTAGATTTGGTTTCGAATATAGCATCGATCGGCCTGCCTCTACTATTGTTCTATTTTCCCATTCTGCGACACCATTCTGTTCAGGAGTGTATGGGACGTTAATTGTGTGCCTAATTCCCTGACTTCTTAAAAATTCTTTAACTTCTTTATTTTTGAATTCTTTCCCTCCATCACTATGAATTTCTTTAATCTTATCGTTGAATTGATTCTCAACTTCCAGGCAAAAAGTTTTTAATTTTTCGATTACTTCTGACCTATGTCGTAAGAAGTAAATCTTTGTGAATTTTGAAAAATCATCATTAAATGTAAGAAAATACAATTTCTTGCCTAATGACTCGACTTGTATAGGTCCACATACATCCGTATAAATAATTTCGCGAGGTTTATTCGCACGATTGATTTTCTCATGAAAACTCGATCTATGCTGTTTCCCGTACGCTCAACCTTCACAGAAAAAGCTACTATCCTCCACGACTTTCATATTCGAATTCTTTAAAAACTCTTTAACATGTCTGTTGTTTTGAGGACATAGCCGTTCGTGCCATAACTGCAATGTGTCCGCGTTTGACTCTGCTCTATTGCTAAAATTACAAACTGACGGTATGATAACTCGCATAACTATTTTATACAAATTTCCGATAACAGAACCTTTTGCTATTATTTTCTGGTTTTGTAAAAACATACAATTGGTCCCTTCCTTTAAAACACAGAAATCTATGCCCCTTCTCGCAACAGATCTAATGGAAAATAGGTTTCTTTTCATACCTGGTACGTACAGAACATCGTTCATTGTACATGTTACCCATTTGCCGTCCACAAAAGTCTCTACTTTGATTGTTCCTTTGCCGCACGCATTCATGAACGTAAGCCGATCTCTATCTTCACCGTGTTATCGAATTCTTCGAAGACGTTGAACCATTCCCGTCGTCCTGTCATGTGATCCGTAGCTCCTGAGTCGATTATCCAAACATCAGGGTTTGCCGCTTGTATGATTTTGATTTCTAGGTTCCTGGTTGTTTCTACTGTTGCTTCTTTTATTATTTTTAAAACAATTTTTACTGGTGTGGCCTTTCCTTTTGCATATAAAAAATCTAAAGCAATCCTTCTTTAGATGGCCAACTTTTCCACAATTGAAGCAGCTTGGTCCTTGTTTCTCGTATTCACATTTGCTTGACTGTTTCTGCTGTTCCCTTTTATAATTGTTACTCTATGTTACCAGCGCCACCGATGTTTCCTGGTCGTCTTTCCTCCATCTGGTTTCTTCTGTTATCAGCCTGGTACTAAGCCTGTCTAGGGTATTCTTTCCTTCTTCCACCGAATCCCACGCACTGTGAAAATGGTCAAATTTGTTTGGTAACACCGATAAAATGCGTGTTATCAGCATTTTCTCGCCAATTTCACTCCCAAGGGCTTTCATCTTCGCCGCTATCACTTCCAACTTTGACAGGTTGTAGGCGACATTTTCAGATTCTTCCCATTTAAAATCGAAGAACTGCTTCTGGACCATATTTAGATTCTCATCTGACTTCATGTCATATACTGTATTCAACTTTTTCCACATTTCATGTGCTGTTGTGCAACATAAAGGAAGATCCAACGGTTTCTTTCCTACTGAAGTCACGATTAATTTTCTCGCTAACCGATCTGCTTTCAAAAATCTTTCACGAGCGATTTCTTTCTCCGCGCTGTTACCTGGATGACACAGATTCCCTTCACACACGTTGATCAGGTCGTCATCTTCCTCCAAAAGTGTACGCATAACAAAACGCCACTGGAGCCAGTTTTCTTCGCCGCGTAACATCTCGATCTTCGCACTTGCTGATTCCATTTTAGCACTATCCCTTACTTTACTAAGCACAACACTTTAACAATTTATTCACTTTACGTTGCTGCCTTGCAAGTTACAGCTCTGGGCCCATAACCTGTTGAGGTTATTCGGTTTGTAATCAGAGAAAACTAGTGGATAAATTGTAAGGCAGAAAATATATTTAAATAAAAGTGTAATTATAAATAAGAATACAATTTGAGCTGGTCCAGATCCGCACGCTAGCTGTGTTACCCAATAACTGAAAACCCCGAAGCCAACGTCGCCTGTCTACTGTTTATGGTCTGACTTCGTCGCAGTCTTTTGTCTACGCGCTGTCGATGGCTTCAGTGCTTGAGAAACTAAAAAGACCAGATGTAGAGTTTTCTTATAAGTGGTGACCACTTCAACAAAAAGTTATGAAATTTTGTCTCAATACACCCTTTACTTTCTTTACTAAACTACGCAGTTATTGTGTATGTCAAAAGATGGCACAAAGTACAAAATTCCAATCACTTGATCTTAGCATTTAACTATGGTCGGTTGACTCCTATTACTATTTATTAAAATTGATTTCCTCAAAATCTAATATAATTTATCGAAATATAATTTTCCTAATCAAAAGAATATATATGTCGTTGATGAAAGGACATCGGAGGTTTCCCTTTGGAACTTCGGGAAAATCCCTTAACACCGTAATCTAGATTTTATTATAGGCGTAATTAAACAATTGCCGTCAATCAATCCGGTTGTATTTGTTCGAGATTTGTGATAATGAGCTTGGGATCGAGGCGACAACCAGTCGCCGAACGTAACCGCGGTCACGGGTTTGACTAACAAAGGTACGGAATAATTCTATAGCTCTCCTTAAAAGAAATATTTGTGACGGCACGCGACAGTAAACATTCCAACGGTTTCTGTCCCGTGGCTCGCCACACGCAGACCCTATTCTTCGAGTAAGATGATTGCCAGATGTCGATGCGTCTTCGCAGTACATGTTAGGCTAGCCTGAGGGCCTGATACAAATCTTAAGATTTAGTTGGCTAAAGTCCTTCAGACAGACAAACAATCTTTGTCCCAGCTACGGGAAGATAGGAGAGAACTATTTTTCAACGAACGGCGTCTCCCACTAGCAACTTTCCCTCGAGGGCGGCTAGCATCGTTTTCTAACCACCGATATGGAGATTGACCAATTAGCAGCAACGCCAATTTCCCTCACCTACTAAACGAAGGCTATCCTCGACGAATCCAAGGATCTCTTAGACACACCCCATCATAGTTTTCCTCTGCAGCATCATCGCGACGGAAAGTCATTCTCTCGTGAGGCAGTATTAGCGAATAACTTAGTGTCTGTACGCTCGGTGGATATTCTACGTTTCAACAAAGAGTCCGACTTAGATTTTGCGAGCATATTCATCTATCATCCCGTTGACCGCGGATTCGTTATTGAACCTAGGATCATTGTCATTAGTTTCTCGAGTACCTAATTACCACGGTTACTTGTCCAATTCTATAATTATCGTATTTGCACTAGTCAATGTCATGCCCCTAACCCTAATTCTAATGTAAACCCGACATACATATATAACTTGTAATATATAATTTTTTATATTACATTTTTTATATTACATACAAGGAAATGACGGTTAGTTTTCTTCAAAATTGACGAAATCACCGCGATTTGCGAGCTCTTAGGCTTGTTCCGACGGTGAAACGTGCGTGCATTACATTCTGCACGTATAATGGAGTGAAACGTGCACTTAAACGTCGAAATATACCAAACGGGAAGGAAATAACACTTCAAAATCGACGAAATCATCGCGATTTGCGAGCTTTTGGGCTTGTGTCGACAGTGAAACTGGGGTGCATTGCATTCCGCGCGTTAGTGGAATGAATTGAGCTCTTAAACGTCGAAATATGACAAACGCGAAGGAAATGACACTTAGTTTTCGTCAAAATCGACGAAATCATCGCGATTTGCGAACTGTTGGGCTTGTTTCGACGGTGAAAGTGTCGTGCATTTCATTCGGCGCGTGAAATGGAGCGTAGTGGGCGGATAAACGTCGAAATATCACAAACGGGGAAGAAATAACGCTTCGATTTCTTCAAAATCGACGAAATCATTGCTACTTGCGAGCTGTTGGGCTTGTTATAACGGTGACACTGGAGTGCATTGCATTCGGCGCGTAAAATGGAATGAAAAGAGCGCTGAAACATCGAAATGTCTCAAACGGCAAGGAAACAATGCTTAGTTTTCGTCGGAATAAACGAAATAACGCGATTTGCGAGCTGTTGGGCTTGTGTCGATGGTGAAACGGGCGGGCTTTACATTTGGTGCGTTAAATGGAGTGAAAAGAGCGCATAAACGTTGAAATATCTCAAACGCGAAGAAAATGACGGGTAGTTTTCTTCAAAATCGACGAATTCATCGTGATTTGCTAGCTGTTGGACTTGTGTCGACGGTGAAACCTGCATGCATTAAATTCGGCGCGTGAAGTGGAGTGAAAAGAGTTCTTAAACGTCGAAATATCTCAAACGGAAAAGAAATGACGGTGAGTTTCCGTCATAATCGATGAAATAATCGCGATTTGCGAACAGTTAGGCTTGTTTTGACGGTAAAAGTGTCTTGCATTTCATTCGGAGCGTAAAATGGAGCGAGAGTAAATATCATCTCGGCTGTGTAAAACAATGGCTAATTCACGCGAAGAGTTGTTACGCGCCAAAAATTCTAACCCTAACCCGACATCAGAAGTGGGATCAGAACCGCTTATAGTGATACAAGAGCAGATGGCCCTTATGCACGAGTTAATTTAGACGATAGCGCTAAAACCGAGGGAACAGGAACCGAGTGTAAAACCCGAAAAATTTTCGCTACCGCGTTTTTACCACGAAATCGCGGGTGCCGACCCAGCTGCGTGGTGCGCGACTGTTAGTGTAATTATGGAAAAAAGACCTCTACAAGACGACGAGATATATCTCACTATAAGTCGTGCTCTAGAGGGTACAGCAGCACAGTGGCTTATCCATGTTCCGGTCAGTGGTTTTACTTGGATAAAATTTACGGGACATTTTCTTGCGCGTTATGGTGGCACGGAGACGGCAACCTCAGCGCTAATGAGGATGTTCAATGAACCACCACTGAAGGGCGAAACCACGGCGGCTTTTGGTAATCGTCTTCACTCCACTGTCTTTTGTCCACTGTCTGCATTAATGGTCTCACATTGGAGATAATTTTTCATGTCCTTGCTGATGATTACTTAAAATACGATATCATGATTGGTCGCGAGAATTTAAGCCAACGATTCGACGTAAATATCACGCAGAATAACCTCGTTATTTGTAAAACAAAGATAATTAACACCTGTGGTAAAGTTGCGGAAGATGCGGTCAACATTAACGAGATCAACACTGATGTAGTTGGTAACAATAAAGATCGATTAATCTCTGTTCTCGAAAAATTTAAAGAATCATTCTTTACGGGTTTCCCGCGTAATCGCGTAAGTAGGGGCCAGTTAGAAATACGGCTGATTGATCCCAACGTCGTCGCGCAAAGAAGCCCTTACAGGCTTAGCGAGGAAGAGCGAAGAATAGTACGTGAGAGAATAGCCGAATTAATTAATTTAATTAATTAATGCACCAGCCGTTTTCCAGAGAGCCATTTTCAAAGCCTTAGGCGACCTCGTGAACACCTGATATTCGTAATTTTGTCTCTAATACGTTTTTGTTTGATCGATTGTACACGTATAATATTTCTTAAGTCATCTACAATTAGTAGATTCAATTTCAATGTCTTTTTCTTTTAAATAGGTTTAAAGGCGCAATAAATTACAATTAAAATGGATACAATGATTCCTACAATCAACTTCCGATATTTCATGGAACATGATGCAGAATCTACAGAAGATGAAGAATTACTGCCTGTTCCTTCAACATTGTCAGATGATTCAAATCCGTCGGTTCATTCAATATCGGCGGTTGAGTTAGCCGTACCTTCAACATCCATGGTACTTCCTGAAATTATGGTTGATATACCATCCCCTGTACCTTCAGCAAGGGTGATTTATTTAACATCACCGATACCGTCGATGTCGACAATGCCACCGATATTCTCGATAGAAATGCCGCCGGTTCCATCCACATCGCGTGACGTTCAAGAATATTATGATGATTTTCGTTTTGAAGCAGCAAGGCGTTCAAGTTTTCGAAATTGGCCTGTGTCTTTCATTGACCCTGTCAGTCTTGCAGCTGCAGAATTCTATTATACTAGAAACTTTGATGTCGTTAGATGCTTTGAATGTCAATTGGTGGCAAGTCAGTGGTCAGTGGTTGATATTCCCATGCAAATTCATGAGATGCGTTCTCCAGAGTGCAGATTTATCCGCAATGAACATTGTAATAATGTACCAATGGGAGCAGATCCAGCTAAAGTTCTACGGACAAGACGAAGAAATAGAAATATATCTTGTCCTTATGGTTTACAATATCAGAAGGCATTTGATTTTAATGACCATCGATTTTTAAGATATTCAAGAAACCCGACGGCATATGAACTTAGCCGTTTGGGACTAAAAAGAGTTAAGAAGCTACGAATCCAGATTAAATTCGTTCACAACATGGCCTACATATATGACACAGACAATTGAAGAATTAGCCCATGCAGGCTTCTACTAGACCGGAATAAATGATTGCACTACATGTTACCATTGTGGAATTGGTATAGGAAGTTGGAGAGCAGAAGATGATCCATGGGAACAGCACGCAATTTCGTCTCCCAGCTGTTGTTATTTATTAACAGTACGAGGCTGGGAATATGTTAATAAAGTAACAGGCCAGGAGTTATATGAAACTGCTGAAGGTGCAAGTATAAAAACTTATACCCTGAACAATATATATAACATTGTGTATAATGAATAATTGCAATACATACTTATGTACAGTATATTTATTTCAGGCAGCAATACAAATTGCAAATGGGAATCCTGAGAGATCCACTAGTGAAAATGATACTAATGAAATGACTCTCGTTGGGAAAATTGGTAAGTGATAAAAATGAAAACACATATTCGTTAATTTGTATGAAAGCCGTATACATATAATAAATTCCATTATATATTACATTTAAATACACTGATTACTATTTTAGCTGCTCTGGAGCAAGAAAATCGACAACCAGTCGCCGAACGTAACCGCGGTCACGGGTTTGTATAACAAAGGTATTGCATAATTCTATAGCTGTCCTTAAAAGAAATATTTGTGACGGCACGCGACAGTAAACATTCCAACGGTTTCTGTCCCGTGGCTCGCCACACGCAGACCCTATTCTTCGAGTAAGATGATTGCCAGATGTCGATGCGTCTTCGCAGTACATGTTAGGCTAGCCTGAGGGCCTGATATAAATCTTAAGATTTAGTTGGCTAAAGTCGTTCAGACGGACAAACAGTCTTTGTTCCAGCTACGGGAAGTTAGGAGAGACCTATTTTTCAACGAACGGCGTCTCCCACTAGCAACTTTCCCTCGAGGGCGGCTAGCATCTTTTACTAACCACCGATATGGAGATTGACCAATTAGCAGCAACGCCAATTTCCCTCACCTACTAAACGAAGGCTATCCTCGACGAATCCAAGGATCTCTTAGACACACCCCATCATAGTTTTCCTCTGCAGCATCATCGCGACGGAAAGTCATTCTCTCGTGAGGCAGTATTAGCGAATAACTTAGTGTCTGTACGCTCGGTGGATATTCTACGTTTCAACAAAGAGTCCGACTTAGATTTTGCGAGCATATTCATCAATCATCCCGTTGACCGCGGATTCGTTATTGAACCTAGGATCATTGTCATTAGTTTCTCGAGTACCTAATTACCACGGTTACTTGTCCAATTCTATAATTATCGTATTTGCACTAGTCAATGTCATACATATATAACTTGTAATGTATAATTTTTTAATTAAAATGTTAAACATTCCTAGTCACCTGGTTTGTTAACAGGTTTATTTAGTTATTTTATTTATCCATTTATTTCTTGTATTTGTTAATAAAATATAACATGTATTCTTGCCCTTTTCTCCCAATTATTTCCTCTTCGCCATGATGTCGTATGTTGTTATTTTTATTTTGGATCCATCAGATGATTTCGCAATTAATTCAGTTTATTAATTAGTTTTATTCAATTATTTTATAAATTTCTCCTTTGTCTTGTTGGTTGATTAAAATATATCTTCCTATTGTTCCATTTATTCTCTTTTACTATTATGTGGTACATAATTATTTTAATTTCTGGATGTTACCTGCTTATTCGATTTACTAGTTGGTTTTATTTAATAATTTGTTTTGCATTTGCATATCCCATGTTCGCTAATTAATTGTAGTATATTTTCCTGTCGTCGGATATAATTGTTCTGGTTCCAGGTTGATTGTTAGTTGGTATAGGTTATGCTATGCTCTTTATATTTACTACTTCGTTAGAATATCTATTTCTATTTTATTATTTGTTATTTACCCTCATATGCTAATTCTATATATATAATTACGTTTAATTAATCTTTTATTAAAGTATTTCCATTTTCGTTGTACCGTGCGTTTGTTTCGGGTGTTCGAATTGTCACTCGCGTTGTTTGTATATTGTGACTTTCTGTTTTTCGTTACCGTACGTGCGGAGCGCGGGGCGTGACAATAGCATTTTACGTTGTAACGGGCTTGTTCCGAATTTCAAAAAGGAGTGTACAGCATTCGGCGTGCAAAATGGAATAGCATTACATTTCGCGCGTAAATAGTGTGAAAAGAGCGCTTAAACGTCGAAATATATCAAACGGGGAGGAAATAACTCTTAGTTTTCGCCAAAATCGACGAAATCATCGCGATTTGCGAGCTGTTGCGCTTGTATCAAAGGTGAAAGATGCGTGCATTACCTTCCGCACGTAAAATGGAGTGAAAAGAGCGCTGGAACTTCGAAATATCTCAAACGGGATGGAAATGACACATAGTTTTCGACAATATCGACGTTATCATCGTGATTTGCGAGCTCTTGGGCTGGTTTCGAAGGTGAAACGGGCGTGCATTTCTCTCAGCATGTAAATTCGGGTGAACAGAGCGCATAAACGTCGATATATCTCCAACGGTAAGGAAATGACGCAAAGTTTTCGTCAAAATCGAGGAAATCATCGAGATTAGCGACATGTTGAGCCTGCTTGGACGGTGAAACAGGCGTGCATTACATTCGTCGCGTAAAATGGAGTTAAAGGAGCTCATAAACGTCGAAATATCTGAAACGGGAAGGAAATCACCGTTAATTTTCGACAATTTCGACGAAATCATTCCGATTTGCGAGCTCTTGGGCTGGTTTCAACGGTGAAGCTGGAGTGCATTACATTTAGCGCGTAAATAGAGTCAAAAGAGCGCTTAAACGTTGAAAAATCTATAACGGGATGCAAACAACGCTCAGTTTTCTTCAAAATAGACGAAATCATCGCTGTTTGCGAGATGTTAGGATTGTGTCGACGGTGAAACGGGCGTGCATTAAATTCAGCGCGTACAATGTAGTGAAAAGAGCGCTTAAACCTTGTAATATCTTTAACGGGATGGAAATGACGCATAGTTTTCGTCAAAATCGACGAAATCATCGCTATTTGCGAGATGTTAGGATTGTGTCGACGGTGAAACGGGCGTGCATTAAATTCAGCGCGTACAATGTAGTGAAAAGAGCGCATAAACTTTGAAATTTCTCAAACTCGAAGGAAATGACGGTCAATTTTCGATACAATCGACGATGTCCGGCTCTATTTGCAAGCTTTTGGGCTCGTTCCGAAGATGAAACGGGCGTGCATTAAACTCTGCACTTAAAATGGAGTGATAAGGACGCTTAAACGTCGAAATATCTCAAGCGGGTAGGAAATGACTCCTAGTTTTCTGCAAAATCGACGAAATCATCGCGGTTTGCGAGCTGTTGAGCTCGTGTCGACTGTGAAACCTGCCTGCACTACATTCGGTGCGTAATATGGAGCGAAACGATTGCTTAAACGTCGAAATATCTCAACCGGGAAGGAAACAAACGCTTAGTTGTCGTCGGAATAGACTAAATCATCGCTATTTGCCAGCTGTTGAGCTTGTGCCGACGGTGAAACATGCATGCCTTGAATTCGGCGCGTAAAACGGAGTGAGAAGATCGCTTAAACGTCGAAATATCTCAAACGGAAAGGAAACAAAGATTAGCTTTCGTGGGAATAAACGAAGTAATCGCGATTTCCGGGCTGTTGGGCTTGTTTCGACGCAGAAACGGTCGGGTATTACATTCGGCGCGTAAAATGGAGGGAAAGGAGCGCTTAAATGTCGAAATATCTGAAACGGGAAGAAAGTAACGCTTAATTTACGTCAAAATCGACGAAATACAGCTCCATTTGCGAGCTGTTGGGCTTGTTTCGACGCTGAAACGGGCGGGCATTACATTTCGTGCGTTAAATGGAGTGAAAAGGGAGCATAAACGTTGAAGTATCTCAAACATGTAGGAAATGACGGGCAGTTTTCTTCAAAATCGACGAATTCATCGTGATTTGCGAGCTGTTGAGCTTGTGTCGACGGTGAAACCTGCATGCATTACATTACGCGCGTAAAACGGAGTGAAAAGATCGCCTAAACGCCGAAATATTTCAAGCGGGAAGGAAATGACTCATAGTTTTCTGCAAAATCGACGAAATCATCGCGGTTTGCGAGCTGTTGGGCTTGTGTCGACGGTGAAACCTGCATGCATTACATTCGGCGTGTAAAACGGAGTGAAAAGATCGCTTAAACGTCGAAATATCTCAAACGGGAAGGAAATAACAGTTAGTTTTCGACAATGTCGACGTTATCATCGCGATTTGAGAGCTCTCTGTCTGGTTTCGAAGGTGAAACTGGCGTGCATTATATTCGCCGCGTAAAATGAAGTGAAAAGTGCGCTTAAACGTCGAAATATCTCAAACGGGATGGAAGTTACGCTTTGTATTCGTCAAAATCGACGAAATCATCGCCCTATGCGAGCTGTTAGGGTTGTGTCAACGGTGAAACTAGAGTGCATTACATTTCGCTCGTAAATAGAGTGCAAAGGGCGCTTAAACGTCGAAATATCTCAAACGGGAAGGAAATAACTGATAGTTTTGTCAAAATCGACGAAATCATCGATACTTGCGAGCTGTTGGGCTTGTGTCGACGGTGAAACGAGCGTGCATTACATTCCGCGCGTGAAATAAAGTGAAAACGGCGCTAGAACGTAGAAATATCTCAAACGGGAAGGAAATAACGATTAGTTTTCGTCAATGTCGACGAAATCAACTGCAATTCCTTGAGGGCATCCAGTAATAAGATGCATTTGAATGACAGGGTTTACAGGTGGTGGGCTTACCTACAAACTTTTACCTTTGACATTATGTATCGGGAAGGCAAGCGAATGGCTCACGTCGGTTCCTTTTCGCGGAACCCCGTTGACTCGGATCACCGTACGATCCACAAAATTGCCGAAAAAGAAATCAATCTGGCCGAAATCTCCGAAGATTGGCTCTTGGCGGAGCAACGTCGCGATCCCCAAATTACGGAAATCGTCGATAAGTTGCGGAACGATGAGCTTGCAGATGATATCGCGAATACGTGTGAACTGCGATCCGGTACCCTTTACCGTAAACTACAACGAAAAGGCAGAACTCTCTGCTTGCCCATTGTCCCAAGAGGTTTTAGGTGGTAAGTGAACAACTATGTACACCAGTCGATTATGCACTTAGGATGGGATAAAACGCTCGAGAAACTGTACTAGTATTACTTTTTAGATGGAATGGCGAAATACTTTCGCAAATTCGTTGAGAACTGTCATGCTTGTCGAGTTTCAAAGGCTAGCTCAGGCAAGACACAAGCCGAAATACATCCCATGCCCAATACCAGCATACCTTGTCACAGGGTTTATATGGATATAACGGGCATACTACGCGGTAAAAGCGACTCGAAGGAATATGTCACTGTGTTGGTCGACGCCTTCACCAAATTCGTATATTTGCACCATACCCGTAGGATAGACTTCGTTAATACCATTAAAGCGCTTATATAGCTCCGCTATATTTTTATTCGTAAGTGCTAAATGCGGCTTCGTGAAACAAAGCGCTACGCAGTTAAAGCGCAACACGACGTGCCCAATCCGTCATCGACATCTTCGCGCTCCTTCCGCCGAATTTCTCCGAGGAGCATACTCGTGCCAGCCGCGGCGACACATCTAATGAATACACGCTAGTGGGGATGTGAATGGGCAACGAAGGGAAGAATCATTTCGATCTCAGAAAAAAACGGACATTTTACCGCGAGCCGCGAAGCGCGAAGGGTGAAAGAAAACGAGTCAGCTATCGATCAATCGCCGCTGTTGTTGATCGTCGTTAAGTATCAACTGTTGTTAACTGTTAATTGTTATTCATTGTTATCAAGTTTAATAAATGTTATTGGTTGAACATACCCGAGTGCACTTCAGTACCTATTACACCATACACCTCAATTGGTGACCCTGACGTGAGTTAATGTTAAAGAGGTGACTGTGATAGTGACCTGAGACTCTAAACGGCGCGAATTTAAACTGCTGTGCGATGGCAAATACCGACGGGACCGCGAACGGCGCACAACGAGTCCACCCAGTAATCAGCATGGCCCCGCTGCAGCCCTCGGAGGTCACGGCGTGCTTCACGCTTCTGGAAATGCAATTCGAGGACATGGATCTTACGGACGACAAACGAAAGTTCGTGACCCTCGCCAGGTGCCTCGGCGGCCGGTATCTATTGCATATCGAGGACGTGAAGAGGAGGATACCAAGGCGGAACAATACCATAAGTAAAAAAACGAGATCATCGAGAGTTGGCTGATACACCCAGCACGATGTAACGCAGGCTGCTGACCTTCGAAGTGATGGGCGACCAAAAGCCGATCCAATTCCACCAACACCTAAGAAGACTAGCCGATCGAATCTACGAGACACATTTGTTAAGAAGACAGAAGGTCGCCGTCATCAAGACCGATCGAGCGGGAGGCGAACAGCGAGATCGCCCCCCACGGAATCGTCAGATTACAGGTTCTCCAGAATAGAGGCACAAATCGAGGCACTGCGCCTCGACCGGCGCCCCTACCAGCGTCCAAACACGAGACGGTACGGACCGCGCCCGAGAGATGTGTAACAGGACTCCGGTCATTGTTACTACCACGCGACGTTCCGAGCGCGCGCGAAGAAGTGCCGCCAACCTTGTACATGGAGGCAGAGAAACGAGACCGGCCGTCTGTAAACGCGACAAGTCACGACGGCCTAACATCCCGCCGCATATTCGTGAGGGACAGGAACTCAAAAACCTCCTTCCTAGTGGACACCGGCGCCGACGTATGTGTATTTCCGCGCAACAAAATACACGGGCCCGCGAACAAAGTTCAACAAAGTACGAATTGTTCGCGTCTAACGGGTCACGCATCGCGACCTACGACACCACTCTAGTGTCTCTCGACTTGGCATTGCGTCGAGCGATGAAATGGCGTTTCTGTATAGCGGACGTCGAAACACCCATCATCGTAGTGGATTTCCTCAGTCACTACGAATTATGGGTGGACGCGAGGAATAAACGCCTTATAGATTCTACTTCGAACCGGTCAACGAGAGGATACACGCCCGCGACTGCGTCGACCAAGACAATTATCGGAGAATCGACGTATCACCGACTCCTCTCTGAATTTCCGGAACTAACCCACCCACCGGCTTTCGGGCGAGAGAAAACTGTTCACGGTGTGGTACATCACATCGAAATCACACCAGGCCCGCCTGTCCACAGCAAACCCCGCCGACTCGCACGTGACCGTCTTAAACAGGTTAAGACGGAGTTCGAAGTCATGATTGAGCAAGGCGTGATGCAGCCATCGAGAAGCCCATGGGCATCATCCTTGCACGTCGTTTCAGAAAAGGACGGAGGGATTCGACCGTGCGGCGAATACCGGGCGTTGAACGCCCGCAGCATCCCGGACAGATATACACCGCCGCACATAGAGGATTTCGCACAGAACTTACATGGTAAGCGCATTTTCTCCAAAATCGACCACGTTCGCGCTTATCATCAAATTCCGATCGCGCCGGAAGACGTCGAGAAAACAGCCATAACGACACCGTTCGGTCTGTTCGAAGCGACCAACATGATGTTCGGGTTTCGGAACGCCGCGCGAACGTGTCAGAGATTCGTAGACGAAATCGTACGAGGCCTTGATTTCGTCTACGCATACATAGACGATTTCCTCGTAGCTTCCGAGAATGACGTGCAACACCGCGAATACTTGCGGGTCCTGTTTCAACGCCTCAACGACTACGGGGTCGTTATTAATACCGCGAAGTGCGAATTCGGCGTCCGCGAAATTCAATTCCTAGGTTATACTGTAACGGCCGAAGAAATAGAGCCGCTGGCTGAACGCGTGGACGCCATCGCAAAAGTGCCGCTACCCGCGACCGTTAAATATCTTCGAAGATTCCTCGGTATGATTAACTTTTACAGACGTTTCATACCGAGGGCCGCGCACACTCTCCGACCACGCAACGATATATTGAAAGGCACAACGAAGCGCAACGCGTCTATTGAGTGGCCCGAGCACGCCGAAAAAAGCTTCCGCGAGTCGAAACGCGTCTTGGCCGACGCGACAATGTTAGCGCACCCGATCCCCGGCGCGCCCCTTAGCCTCGCGGTGAACGCATCCGACTACGCTATTGGTGCGGTATTTCAGCAGCGCGTCAACGATTGTTGGCAACCACTTTGCTTTATGACACAAATGCTATGCCCCGCGCAACGGAAATACAGCGCGTATGATCGGGAATTGCTGGAGATGTACTACGCGGTTAAACGCTTCCGACATGCCGTCGAAGGTAGAAAATTCACGATCACAATTATATCACAAACCCCTTATTTACGCGTCCAAGCAGAACCCTGGTAAGTGTTCGCCAAGAGAGTTCCGACATCTGGACTACGTCGGACAGTTTACGACGGATATCCGACATATAAAAGGGGTAGAGAACAACGTAGCCGATACTCTATCTCGCATCGAAGCGATCGGGAAACCTGTAGACCACCACAAGCTAGCTGCAGCGCAAGGGAAGCTGCATAGCGAGCTGCGCGAAATTATCAACACTGGATCGAGCGCGCTGCATTTGAAAAAGGTACGATTTCCCGATCACGACGTCGAGTTATATTGCGGTATTACAGCCGAGACCGTGCGACCGTACGTACCGGAACCGTTACGGCGCATCGTATTCCAATCACTACATGGAATTTCACATCCGGGGATGCGTGCCACGCGAAAATTGGCTTCGTCTGGCCGTCCATAAATAAAGATCGCCGAACGTGGACACGACAATGCATACCGTGTCAGCGCAATAAAGTCACCAGACACGTATTCTCGCCTGCCGGAACGTTAGCAGGCCGGTTCGAGCATATACACTTAGTCATCATCGCCATGCAATATTCGCAAGGATAAGGGTATTCTCTAACGTATATCGATCGTTTTCCGCGTTGGCCCAATGCCATTCCTATCGCCGATATGGCTTCGGCCCTCCTTTCTACCTGGACATCTCGTTTCGGCGTACCTTTGAAAATTACTTCTGATCCAGGACGTCAATTCGAATCGCGTTTATTCGAGGAATTATGCCGGTTGCTCGGCGTCAAACATCTGCGTACAACGGCCTACCATCCAGCGTCTATCGGGATGGTAGAACGCCGACACAGACAACTAAAGGCGGCGATTAAATACCACGACACGTGCAACTGGGTCGGAATTCTGCCAATCGTCTTATTAGGTATCAGAACCGCGATAATGGAGGACCTAAACGCAACGCGGCCGAAATGATTTACGGCACCGGCATACGTCTGCCGTCGGAATTCTTTTTGCCAACTAGTCAACGGGCCAACTCGGAATACGCGAATCGGCTAAGAGAACGTATGGAGAGGGTGAGACCACACCCGGTTACGCGTCATGGCGAAAAGAAAACTTTCATTTTCAGAGAATTAGAGACGTCGCCATATGTATTCATGCGCCATGGCGCGATTGGAGGACCATTACATCCGCCGTAAGATGGACGTATAAAGTTATACAGAGAGGGGATGAGACATATACGGTAAAAATAAATAATCGCGACGTAACGGTTTCCGTAGATCGGTTGAAGCCCGCGTTCGTCATTCCCGAAGACATCGAGCAAGGAACCGCCGAGACTCGCAACGTGCTAATTTCGGTAGAGCAAACGAATGTTCGCGACGAAAGCGGTGTGGATCCCAATAACAAAACGACGAACGAAGAAAATACCAGGAATAGATACGTTACGCGGTCTGGGCGAACTGTCCGATTTCCCGATCGCCTTCAGGCAGGTTTCGGATAAGCGTTAGGAACCGGCGAACGTCCACACCGCTTTGTAATACTTATATATTCTTTTAATTATGTAGAGTTATCACTGGTAAGGGGTACTGTAGCGCCACGGATCACGGAGCTTTCCAACGGCTTCGTGAAACAAAGCGCTACGTCGTTAAAGCGCAACACGACGTGCTCAATCCGTCATCGACATCTTCGCGCTCCTTCCGCCGAATTTCTCGGAGGAGCATACTCGTGCCAGCCGCGGCGACACATCTAATGAATACACTCTAGTGGGGATGTCGATGGGCAACGAAGGGAAGAATCATTTCGATCTGAGAAAAAAACGGACATTTTACCGCGAGTCGCGAAGCGCGTAGGGTGAAAGAAAACGAGTCAGCTATCGGTTGTTACGTTCTTGTTTGATTGAATTAATTTTAAACCGTTGAATTCGCAAGATTTTTTTTTATTTATTTATTTTAATTTTTATTTGTTTTTTGTGTTGTTTTAATTTATTTTAATTCAATTTAGCTCGATTTATACGGTAGTTGCTGCCACCAGAAATAGTCTAAGGACTATTTCGATTGGAGAAATTTCTTTCGATTGTTTATTAATTGATTATTCGCTCGGTAGCGTTAATTAATATTCAGGCTACTGATAATTAGTTTCCACGTTTCTGCTAACCTGCTATGCGCAGGGATACTGGCACGGGAGAGGATTAAAGTTGTATGCAATGGATATTTGTCCTCGTTGAACGGATCGAATCGCTTAAGTAGCTATTCACATATATATATATATATATATATATTTTAATAATTGGTGATAAGTAGACTGGATTCAGTTCCCGGATGTGCCGAAATTGTCAGAGTAGAAGAAAATTTTACAAAATTGAGTTCTTACCTTGTAAAGTAGGTTGCGTCAGGGGCCATCACCTTGTAATGGTCGTTGGAGGTTTAATTATTCAACTCGGGTATAACCTTTTATCGAATTTCTACTTTATTTATTTATTTATTTATTTATTTTGATAAGCACTTACAAATATCTAACCGGATTAATATCGCAATTTTATTTTAACAACGAAAATGAGGACTTTAAGAATCTCTAACTCGCTCGCGACTCTCCCTCTTTTTCTTTATTTTATAATGAATGGCTAAAGACCGTCGAAACGCTAAGTGTTGATGAACGTTATGATGAGCTTACGCCGTAAGAAATTACAATGGAATGAGAGTTGACAACAAAATAATAAGCCGCAACGTAACGTACAATTAGCGACAAAATACTGGAATGAGAATCTAACGTACAATTAGCGACAAAATACTGGAATGAGGATCTTGCTCTATGTTGCTACGCTTATTTATAATGCCATCCCCCACGGGGTGGTGGTCCACTGGGGGTATGCTTCCGTGGGAATCGGGACGTTGCAGTTTTGGGTTTCCTGAGATCGTACGTGAGAGAATGTGAATTCTGTAATCGTTGATGTCTCCTTTGCTTCGTTATCTTGTCTTTTAACTTCCAGATTCCCATCGGTCCTATTTTCTGCTGAGGTAGCGTCTAGGAGACTTGAAGGGGTCCATGCTGATCTAGTCTTTTCTCGAGAATTTTTATGTGAGTACTGTGCGAATAATTTTTGTTCTTTGGCGTGTGGAAGGGCCGGTGGCTGGAGTCTCATTATTATATCGACATTTGCTCGGGCAACACGCGTAGTCCGCTGTTCTCCCAAAACGAGGTCCTCCTCCTTCGAGTTATTTTACGTAAGTTTGGTTCGAGTGGATATTTGCATATTATGGTTGTTTTCGTGATTTTGATCTCTTTTCCTTTTTTTGTGTTGTTTCATTAGGCTTCGGTGATTGACGTTCGAACAATGTTTGTGGAGGCGCTTCTATCGGAGGTTCTCACGCAGATTTCCATGGTGCGTATTTTATCTTGTTTTTTTTTTGTCCGTTTAATTCGTCCTGTTTTGTTCGATTTAAGCGGTGTTGTGTCGTTTCAGCACAAGAGAAAGAGGAATTCCGAAGAACCCGTGGGCGACTCGGAAAGACCCCTCAAACGCATGCGGCGTTGTGATGAACCACAAGTATCAGTGTGGTCGGAGGATCTTTCCGACATCGATCCGGAGCCCGTGGATTTCCCGTCGGAATTGAATTTTGACAGTCTTGCAGATGGGAGTTTCTCCGATGTAGAGACCGTCGTGTTGGAGTGGGAACCCCCTCTGGTTGAAGCTATTGACACTGATCGTTGTGTGAAAGTTCGTTTTGCCGACGAAATTCCGGTAGAGGTTTTGGAGGCACATCTTCGTCACCATGCTTCAGGGAGAAAGGGAATTTCCCCTGTTGTGCGTTATTGGTGTATGTGTAAATTCAGCGAACTTTGCCCTGGAGCTCCTTGCTTCAATTTTGATTTAGTCTAACTGATTGTTTTGGATATATATATGTATATATATATATATATATATATATGTCGGAGATGAAAGGAAAGCCGAAGCCGTTCCTTGGAAATTTTGGGAACATCTTCTAGTAGTCTAGCCCGGATTTTATCATAGCTGTAATTGTTCGAGATTTGTGATATCAAGTTTGGGTTCGAGGCGACAATTGGTCGCCGAACGTAGCCACGGTCACGGGATGGATGTTTTATCTAACGGAGGTCTGGAGTGGTTGTATGTGTTCTCCGAGAAATGTGGTTGTGGCGGCATGCGACCTCGAGAGCGGGCCTAGCCACGTGTGATGTTGCCTCGGAGGTGCCGATGCAATGGGACATACATTGTATTAGTAATCAAAACTCCAGGCAGAAACTGCCTAGCAACGGCGTTTGGAACTTTCTCGATGCTTCCAACGAGTGTGCCTAGCAACGGCGTTTGGAACCTTCTCGATGCTTCCAAACGGGTATAGAAAACAAAATGCAATCGTACAGGGAGAAAAATCTCCACGAGACTGGCATTCGTCTTATGACTGCTTTAGAGAGGGACACGTCGTGTTTCTGTGCTTAAGATCAGTCTACGCTTAGTAAGGAGTCATCCCGTTGATCGTGGATTCGTTTGAACTCAAATTATTGTTTATAACGATTATTAACTTATTGTTTGTAAACCATATTATTCATTGAACTTACTATCCGTTAAACGTATTATTCATTAGCTTTATTATCTGTTAGACTTACTAACCGTTCAACTTATTATCCACTAACTTTATTATTTGCTTAATTTATTATTCGTTCAATATATTTTTCGCTAACTTCATTATTTGTTAAGTTTATTATTCTCTAGACTTATTATTTGTTAATCTTTGTAATAGACTTATGTATACGTGAAAATATAATCTTAGTTGTGTTAAACAATGGATAACTCACGTGAAGAATTGCCACGCGCCCAAAATTCCAATCTCACCCCGACATCAGAAGTGGGATCAGTGCCGATTATGCCAATGCAAGAACGTGCGGCCATCGTGCGCGAGTTAAGTCAGACGCTGGCGCCGAAGTCAAGTGTGGAACCTAAGAACATCGTGCTACCACGTTTTAACCCCGCGATCGCGGGCGCCGATCCAGCCGCATGGTGCTCGACTGTGGACCTGCTTATGAAGGGTACTCCTCTGCAAGACAGTGCACTAGTTTCTGTTTTAAATAGTGCTCTAGAGGGTCGTGCAGCGCATTGGCTCACGCAGGTAGTGACCGGCGAAGGGCTTACCTGGCCAACGTTTAGGAAACTTTTCGTTACACGTTTTGGTAGCAAAGATACGGCAACCTCGACGCTAATGAAGACGCTCAGGGAACCACCACAAGAGGACGAAAACATGGCTGCGTACGCCATCCGTCTCCGTTCCCTGCTGGAGACGAAGTGGCAAAATGCCACTACGGCTGAAGTAATCAACGCTACCGTTCTTTGTCACCTCAGCTCACGGGATCAGCGCATCGAAGAGATAGCAGCTATGAAAGATATCAAGACCAAGGACCAATTTTTAGACGAAATGAGAGCTACTGCTTTCGCGAAGAGGCCCGTATTTTCGACGAGCGACACCTCCACGGGCCCTGAAACCAAAAGACACAAGCCGTCGGCCCACCACGTGAAGTGCCTCTACTGTGGTAAACACGGACACAGAATAGCGGAGTGCCGCAGTAGGATACAGAAAGAGCAGCGAGGAAATACACAACGCCCGGAAGGAAGACGACCGGCAACATCGCCCCAGGTGGTTTGCTTCAAGTGTAAGGCGGAGGGCCATATCGCACCTGATTGTCCGCTACTGCAGCACAGAAAACCCGGCTCCAAGAACGAACGACGAGTCGACTCCTGCATGGTGGAGTCTCCAGCTGGTAGTTTAAGTCATCTGGGTGAGTCGTACCCATTTTGTTTCGATTCCGGAGCCGAATGCTCGTTGATTAAAAAATCTATATCTTCGAAATTTTCTGGCAAAACAAACGACTGATGTAGTAGTAATGCGAGGTATAGGAAATACTTGTGTTAACAGTACATTTCAGATCTTGTCCACTGTATGTATTAACGGTTTTACACTGGAGATGACTTTTCATGTCCTTGCCGATAGCTACTTAAAATACGATATCATGATTGGTCGTGAAATTTTGAGCCAAGGTTTTGACGTGAATATTACACGAAATAGCGTCGATATTTGCAAGACAAAAATGGTTAACGCCTGTAGCATAGTCGCGGAAGATGCGGTCAACATTAACGAGATCAACACTGATGTAGTTGGTAACGACAAAGATCGATTGATCTCTGTTCTCGAAAAATTCAAAGAGTCATTTATTACGGGTTTCCCGCGGACGCGTGTGAGTACGGGCCAGTTAGAAATTCGGTTGATTGACCCTAATGTCACCGTACAGAGAAGTCCTTACAGACTTAGCGGGGAAGAGCGGAGAATAGTGCGCGAACGGATAAGTGAACTGATTAGGGCAAAAATTGTAAAACCTAGTAATTCGCCGTTCGCGAGCCCCATGTTACTCGTGAAGAAGAAGGACGGATCGGACAGATTGCGCGTAGATTTCCGGGCGCTAAATAAAAACACGGTCGCGGATCGGTATCCCTTACCCCTTATTGCTGATCAAATCGTGAGATTGCAGAGTGCGAGATACTTCATTAGCTTGGACATGGCCAGTGGATTCCATCAGATCCCTATTCACCCTAACTCCACTGAATATACAGCGTTCGTCACCCCCGACGGTCAGTACGAATATGTAACGATGCCGTTTGGGTTGAAAAATGCACCAGCCGTTTTCCAGAGAGCCATTTTCAAAGCCTTAGGCGACCTTGCTTATTCATATGTCGTAGTTTACTTGGATGACGTCTTAATTATCGCTGACTCGGTAGATCAAGCCCTAGAACGATTGAACATCGTATTAGATACCCTTATAAAAGCCGAACTACATCCCATACCTAAGACCAGCATACCTTGGCACACGGTTCACATGGACATCACGGGAAAACTAAGTGGTAAAAACGACTCGAAGGAATATGTCGTTGTGCTGGTCGACGCCTTCACCAAGTTCGTATATTTGCACCATACCCGTAAGATAGACTCCCTAAATACCATTAAAGCGCTTAAGTCCGCTATATTTTTATTCGGTAACCCCTGCCGGGTAATAGCGGACCAGGAGAGATGCTTTACGGGTAAAGATTTCCAAAGTTTCTGTCAAGATAGGCACATTAAACTCCACTTAATAGCAACCGGTGCTAGTAGGGCCAATGGACAAGTAGAGCGTACTATGAGCACCCTAAAAAATATGTTTTCGACGGTAGAAACGACCGGGCGAACGTGGCAAGACGCGATTGGCGAGATACAGTTAGCCTTGAATTGCACCACCAATCGTGTAACTAAGTCAAGTCCTCTGGAGTTATTAATTGGCAAGGCAGCAAGGCCCTACGGTTTAACGTTGTCTGATAGTGTCGAGGAAAAGGAAGTAGACATCTCCAGTGTAAGACAACAGGCGATACGGAACATGGAGACTTGCGCTAGCTATGATAAAGACAGGTTCGACAAAACGAAAGCCAAGATAGTTAGGTTTAACCTTGGTGACTTTGTGTTACGAAAAAATGAGGAAAGGAACCAAACGAAGTTGGACCCGAAATTCAGGGGTCCATTCGTGATAGCAGAGATTTTGGAAGGGGACCGATATACATTAAAGACCTTAGACGGTAAACGGACATACAAGGACAGACATGACAAACTAAGAAAAATGCCAAATAGTTGCGTTCCTGATGAGTTGGACGTCTGCGACGATGACAGCGATGGTGATAATAACGATGCGAGTACACGGACCTCAGAGGATCATTAATACCACGTCGTGGTCGTACACCCAGTGTGGTGCTCTGCGCGTTCGTAATGCGTCCACTGTGACCCTCTGCGCCTTAGTAATACACCCAGTGTGGTGCTGTGCGCGTTCGTAATACGTCCAGTGAGATGCTCTGCGCGTTCGTAATACGTCCACTGTGACCCTCTGCGCCTTAGTAATACACCCAGTGTGGTGCTTTGCGCGTTCGTAATACGTCCAGTGAGATGCTCTGCGCGTTCGTAATACGTCCACTGTGACCCTCTGCGCCTTAGTAATACACCCAGTGTGGTGCTGTGCGCGTTCGTAATACGTCCAGTGAGATGCTCTGCGCGTTCGTAATACGTCCACTGTGACCCTCTGCGCCTTAGTAATACACCCAGTGTGGTGCTGTGCGCGTTCGTAATACGTCCACTGTGACTCTCTGCGCGTTCGTAATACGTCCACTGTGACTCTCTGCGCGTTCGTAATACGTCCACTGTGACCCTCTGCGCTTTAGTAATACACCCAGTGTGGTGCTCTGCGCGTTCGTAAGACGTCCAGTGAGATGTTCTGCGCTTTTGTAATATGTCCAGTGAGATGTTCTGCGCTTTCGTAATACGCCCAATGTGGTAACACGATCCAACAATCTGAGATTCACCCGTGTGCGGAATCGAAAATGATCTGTCGTGTCGTTGCGGTCTGACTGGTGACTCACAGAATGCAACTAGCACTTCGAAATACAAACTATGACACTACCAATTTGAGTTCTCTTTCATTTCTTTGTTTGTTAAACCTTCGAGCGGAATCTTGCTGTCAAACTGGATTTCTTTGTTTGTTAAACCTTCGAACGGAATCTTCCTGTCAAACTGGACCCTTGACTTATTTGGAACATTTAACTGAATGGTAGATAATATTAGTTACAACGAGTCTAATGTTAAAAAAAAAACTCTGTATTTTAGCTACACACGAGGACGTGTGACAGTCAGAATGGCCGTGTCGGAGATGAAAGGAAAGCCGAAGCCGTTCCTTGGAAATTTTGGGAACATCTTCTAGTAGTCTAGCCCGGATTTTATCATAGCTGTAATTGTTCGAGATTTGTGATATCAAGTTTGGGTTCGAGGCGACAATTGGTCGCCGAACGTAGCCACGGTCACGGGATGGATGTTTTATCTAACGGAGGTCTGGAGTGGTTGTATGTGTTCTCCGAGAAATGTGGTTGTGGCGGCATGCGACCTCGAGAGCGGGCCTAGCCACGTGTGATGTTGCCTCGGAGGTGCCGATGCAATGGGACATACATTGTATTAGTAATCAAAACTCCAGGCAGAAACTGCCTAGCAACGGCGTTTGGAACTTTCTCGATGCTTCCAACGAGTGTGCCTAGCAACGGCGTTTGGAACCTTCTCGATGCTTCCAAACGGGTATAGAAAACAAAATGCAATCGTACAGGGAGAAAAATCTCCACGAGACTGGCATTCGTCTTATGACTGCTTTAGAGAGGGACACGTCGTGTTTCTGTGCTTAAGATCAGTCTACGCTTAGTAAGGAGTCATCCCGTTGATCGTGGATTCGTTTGAAGTCAAATTATTGTTTATAACGATTATTAACTTATTGTTTGTAAACCATATTATTCATTGAACTTACTATCCGTTAAACGTATTATTCATTAGCTTTATTATCTGTTAGACTTACTAACCGTTCAACTTATTATCCACTAACTTTATTATTTGCTTAATTTATTATTCGTTCAATATATTTTTCGCTAACTTCATTATTTGTTAAGTTTATTATTCTCTAGACTTATTATTTGTTAATCTTTGTAATAGACTTGTGTATACGTGAAAATATAATCTTAGTTGTGTTAAACAATGGATAGCTCACGTGAAGAATTGCCACGCGCCCAAAATTCCAATCTCACCCCGACATATATATATATATATATATATATATATTTATACATTTTAGATGTAACGTTTGTTAAATATATTTGTTTAGTTTTATATTTTCTTTTTACTCGATTATATATATATATTTTTTATACTTTTTGTATTTGACAAAGTAATTTTCGCATAATAAAATTGTTAACAATGTGTTTTATGATTCGTCTGTCGCGGCTGATTTCCACCAATCCCCAGCATTCCTGTCCCGTGTCATTATTTATTGCTACCTCAGCACGACGTTCCATTTTGTATTAAATTTTTATTTTCGCTGTTCTTTCCTTTTCCTTTTCTTTTCTTTTCCCCATCGAAAGTATAATTTTATTACTATTATTTTTTGTAACACGTACGAATTAGTGCGCGCATGTTTCAAAATGGCCGCCCGTGAATGTCCCTAGCATACAGTGACTTCTATTGATCTCGGATCTATTTATCGATTATGTGTAAATCTTGTTTCGGTGTTTTGACGTATAGTCGAAGTGAGAAATATAGTATTTCGTATTTATCCAATGCGTACAATCATTGCGTGTGTTCCGACGCGCGCGTGTAAATCTAACATGGCTGTTCGCAAATGTCATCAGTGAGGTTACAGTGGCGGGTCTTTAGTTTCATCGAACTGATTTTCCTGTCTGTCGCTCGTTTTCCCTTATTCTACCGCAATTAGACTATATATTTATTATTATTATTGTTGTTAAAATGACAGTAGTATTGTTCATTTAGATTATTAATAGCTTAGTTAAAAATCTAGATTATATATATATATATATATATATATATATATATATATATATATATATACATGCATGTTTCGTAGTATAGTTTTCATATGTAATTCCTTACTAGAATGATCACGAGTTTTGATTATGTATTTTATGTTTACCAGATTGTTAATTTGATTTAATAGTATAGAATACGCACACATATACATATTTCCATCAATGTGATTTTTATATAAGTTCTTTAATAGTGTAGTATTGTGTATTTTAGGTTATGTATTCATTAGACTGTTAACCATTTGATATCATATATACATATATATTTGTAATTTGTTACATAGTATTAAAAGTTTTATTTCTAATATTTACTAAATTGTTATGTGTTTGGCATATATGTTTATATTTATATGTAACTCTCCAAGTTGTTGCTGCGTTGATAAAAATATATTTATATACACATTTATTCCTGGTGTTTCAATTATTTTCCTTTTGTAGTTATTCTTATTTCCTGGTTTACTCGTTTGGTTCGCGACTCGTTTAATTCATTAATTAATATTTATCTTCTGATTTAAATTCTTTCTTTTGTATTGTACATATTCCGTCTTCGTTACGGCACGTGCGGAGCGCGGGACGTGACACGGTCAATCGTCGCTGTTGTTGATCGTCGTTATGTATCAACTGTTGTTAACTGTTAATTGTTATTCATTGTTATCAAGCGTAATAAACGTTACGGGTTGAACATACTTGAGTGCACTTCAGTATCTATTACACCATACTCCTCATATCCATTAGAAATAGAAGGGGATACATCAAGTATTGTTCGCCTTTTATCTTCCTCTTTTTTCTTTTCATTTTTTTCGCAGTCTCCTATCAGAATTCTATAACCCACACAAATCCACAAGAAAATCATTATTTCCCACCAAACGCGGCCGTAATACCTAACTGCAATGTTTCATTGTAGGGAATATAGAATATATAATTTGAGAAATATGTGTATACGCGCGTGTTGTACATTGTTTGACATTCTCTATTGTGAATTGTCCTTCGAATGCTTTTGTATACTGTTTTATCAAATAAATTTAGATTGTCTTGTGTGCAACTATCCACACTATTCTATAAAATGTTTCAATATATATAAGTATAACAGCTGTTTCTTCCATATTTATGCAAAAAAATATTAGATGAGTTTTCAAATAACCGATAGTCTGCTGTGATGCCATCATTTTGTTTAACAAAATTTGAGATGATTAATGTTTCTATAAGTTAAACAAATATTTAAAAAATGTTTATTTTAGGATTTACTACCTCAGCACGTTTTTTCACGATATTGCACATTAATATATTCTTTTTGCCTTATTGTACAGTTGCCCAGATCTAGGAACACGCAGGTCTTCGTTAAGACCTTAACAGGGAGAACTATTACTCTTAAAGTTGAAGCTTCTGACACAATAGAGAATGTTAAAGCAAAGAACTTTTAATACCTTATGCATTAGCTTTAAAGACAAATCATTCAGAAAGTGTTCAGAATAGTTTAATTTCACTCACCTTGACTTGCAATCTGATCGAACTGTTACCTACTTCTCCAAATATATATTTTATACAAAATAAACATAATGAGGAAATTAATTTGAATATAGAAGATGAAATAAAAGATAAACTATTATTTGTAAATGAAGATGAAGGCGTAGTAATGCTAACTTGTTCAAAAAGTAGAAAAAATGTAAGCGAACTACCTTTGCAGAGGTATGTTAGTTACTACTCTATATTATATACAAAATAATTATGATATTTTATTTTAACTGTATTGTTTGCAAAGATAAGACTGTATTCCATTCGGCTACAAGATTGAAATATTCAACACAAAGAAGATCTTGATACTACTCTTGAATATGTGCCTGAATGTAGTCCATTGCGCCAACAAAATAGTCCTCCAAATATGAATGATGAAAATGTATCTGGAGAAAATACACCAACACCACCACGTTACAGGACACCTCCAAGAGGAGCAATTTTAAATTCAGAAGAAGCAAAGATGTTTGTTTTACTAAAACATTACGGATTAGGTCAATACGTGCCTATATTTCTCGAACAAGAAGTAAATATATTATTAAATTATGTGTGTTATATATATGTAAACTCTCTAAGAGTTCAAATGCGGATAAACAAGGGGACTTTCTCTGTTTTACGGACAGCACGACTTCTTTTGTTTCACGGACAGAGCGGCTTTCCTTGTTTTACGGAGAGCCATTTTCAGAGACACGCATTTCCCAAACGGACGGACAGAGATCAACATCGGAGATAGACAAGATCACAGAAGAAAGAGTAATTATTTAAAACATCGAAGACTGACGGAGAAAGAACGGTAGCTCAGGTCGTTGAAAATCGATTTTCAGGAAGACATTGCACAGAACTTCGTATTTATTGTTTACTGTTATTAATTGGTTGTTGTTTATTTAATTATTACTGTTATTGATTGTTGTTAATTATTAATTGTTGTTTACCCTTGTATTTCATTTAAGTATTTTCACAATAAACTCGATTTTCAGAATCGATCCCTGAATTATCCTAGAATTGAACCTTATAAATCGATTTTCGCTACGCCATGCCGCTGAAAGTTAACTTACGTATCGTCATGAACGAGAACGCGAAAGGGGAGAAGCTAGAGAGCATAGAATCCATAAGAAGACGGAATTATTCCGTTCAGCAACAGTGAAGAAAGCCGCAAACAGTCTAACCAAGGTAGGCCAGTATAGAAATGTTAAACTCACAATGGATGACGAGACAGCAGCGCTTTATATCGATACAGACTTAAACTTCGTATTCCAAGACATGTTCCTAGACGAAGCAGAAATTACCCCCACAAGGAAAATAAAGACGGAAACCGAGAAGTCCAGTCTGGACATGGAAAGACTTCTAGAAACTCTCCAAAAACGAGATAAGCGTGAAAGAGAAGAAATAAACTTTAGTATAAAACAAATTGATGGAACTCAAGAAGCCACAGGCTGGATATCAGAGTATGAAGAAGAATGCAGAAAATATAAAATGAAAAGTGATGAGGAGAAAGTAAAAGGTTTAAAAATGTATTTAGAGAAAACAGCAGCAAGATGGTACCAAACGAATCTGCTGAAAGCTGAAGGACACAACTGGGAAGACTGGAAGGATGCAATTTCTCTAAACATTTAACAATAAATCTCCTTCAGTATTAAATGTTTTAGTCTTTGATCCCTTTCCTGCGGTAGCTATTTTTAAATAGAGAATATTATAAGCGATGCATAAACAGAGAAAGTATAAATAAAAGAAAAAGTAAGCTATGATTCTTATGATTTGAAATTTATATATATATATATATATATATATATATATATATATATATATATATATAATACAATTTCAAATATATATGTAATACAATTTCATTTTACTAACAATAAGGGGAATAAAACAAAGAACAATTAGTTAGATGCGGTAAATGTTAACTTTATTCAGATAAAATAAGATACATAATACAAACTAATGTTTAATTAAGTAACACTTAAAATACAAAGAAAGCCAAAAAAATACAGAAAAAATGTATTTGATTAGTTTAATATTATGTTTATATTTGTACACTTAATTTAACGATACATGATACCATACATCTTAATGTGTGTATGTCATTGTTAAACAATTATAAAGTATATTTATATAAGAGATATGAATAAGCTAATTTTTACATGTGTATGCATTACGCCAAAAATGTACGGGTAACGGCCTTGACTTCTCTTCGGCAAATGATGCACGTTGTGAATGCTGGCGAACAGTACTGACAAGTAGCTAGATGTCCACAAGGTAGGAACGTAATAGTCGCTTGTCGTTCCGTGCAAACTTTACACGAACGAGCATCTTTCAATGCTCGATTTTCTTGCTCCAGAGCAGCTAAAATAGTAAACAGTATATTTAAATACAATATATAATAGAATTTATTATATGTATACGGATTTCAGACAAATTAACGAATCTGTGTTTTTATTTTTATTACTTACCTACTTTCTCAGCGAGAGTTATTTCATTAGTATCATTTTCACTATTGGATCTCTCAGGACTCTCATCTGTAATTTCAATTGGTGCCTGAAATAAATATAATGTACATAAGTATATATTCTAATTATTAATTATACATATGGTTCAGGCTTTAAGTTTTTGTACTTACTTCTGCAGAAGTTTCATATAACTCCTGGCCTGTTACATTATTGACATATTCCCAGCCCCGTACTGGTAAAAAATGACCACAGCTGGGAGACGAAATCATATGTCTCTCCCATGGATCCTCTTCCGATCTCCAATTTCCTATAGTAATTCCACAATGGTAACAGGTAGTGAAATCATTTATTCCGGTGTAGAAGAAGCCTGCATGGGCTAATTCTTCACTTGTCTGTGTCATATATGTAGGCCATGTTGCGAATGAATTTAATCTGGATTCGTATGTAGCGTATTCCAATATTGCTGCTTTCATAACATCTTTTAGTCCCAAACGGCTGAGATCATATGCCGTCGGGTTTCGTGAAAATCGATGGTCATTAAAATCAAATGACTCCTGATAATGTAAACCATAAGGACAAGATATATTTCTATTTCTTCGTCTTGTCCGTAGAACTTTAGCTGGATCTGCTCCCATTGGTACATTATTACAATGTTCATTGCGGATAAATCTGCACTCTGGAGAACGCATCTCATGAATTTGCATGGGAATATCACCCACAGACCACTGACTTGCCAGCAATTGACATTCAAAGCACCTTACGATATCCGCCTCGCCTGTATAGTAGAATCCTGCAGCTGCAAGACTGACAGGGTCAATGAAAGATACAGGCCAATTTCGAAAACTCGAACGTCTTACTGCTTCAAAACGAAAATCAGCATAATTTTCTTGAACGTCACGCGGCATTTCTATCGGGAATATCTGTGGCATTGTCGACGTCGACGGTATCGGTGATGTTAAATCAATCACCCTTGCTGAAGGTTCAGGGGATGGTATATCAACCATAATTTCTGGAAGTACCATGGATGTTGAAGGTACGGCTAACTCAACCGCCGATATTGAATGAACCGACGGATTTGAATCATCTGACAATGTCGAAGGAACAGCCAGTAATTCTTCATCTTCTGAAGATTCTGTATTATGTTCCATCAAATATCGGAAGTTGATTGTAGGAATCATTGCATCCATTTTAATTGTAATTTATTGCGCCTTTAAACCTATTTAAAAGAAAAAGACATTGAAATTGAATCTACTAATTGTAGATGACATAAGAAATATTATTTGTGTACAATTGATCAAACAGAAATGTATTACAGACAAAACTTACGAATATCAGATGTTCTCGTTCCGCTTCAACAGCTCTCCAATTCTTCAAATGGAATCTTGACAAATATTTAATATCTTATTCTTGTATATTTTATATTTTTAAATTTACTAAAACTGCTCAATGGTACGAACGAGCCACACAAACTCTTCGGACATCAGTGTAATACTGAACCTTGCTGCTAGTATGTACCGAGAAGCTACTACCTGTTTTCTACAAATCTTATCCCTACCCACAGTACCCGGTAGCAATATAACCCTTCAATGCACTATAAGGCACACCCACTGCGCAGAATGGGCAAGTTGTCGCCCAATCAAATTTCATCGATGCTCCGGCCCTTACTGTACTGTGTAAAGTAAACGATGCTCGCTAGGTACAGCGTTAAAATACATCTCTTATTTACTCACATTCGAAAATGATGCCGCTTTTGAAGGAGTTCCTATTTGCTCCGTTTTTACTTGGCAATATTAACACGTTGTTTAAAATATCAGTAAAAACTGCAACGGAGCCTAGAGAGCCAAAGAGAACGACAAAAATTAACAATTTATTATTAACAGATATAATAAAAGGGGGAATGATAATAGATGCTTGCTATTAGCTCCTAATAGAGTTTTCGTAATATCTCTAGTTCGACATCGTCTTCCTACAATTCTTACCGGAATCTCCATATCGTTCTGCTTCAGATTTGCAATATTCGACAAATCCTAATCGGTACATTATTTCGTTTCAGGGGCCCAGAGTCCTAATCCGGCACCTGTTTCCTGGTGGGTATAATATTTAGTAGAAGGATAATTGCTGTCGTAAACAGTATAGTCTGAATACTCAGATTAGTCTTTGGTAATCATTACTTTATGACACCCTACACCTTTTGGCGTATACCCTGCCTCGGTATTAATCATCGCAGATTATAATTAAATTATTTTTACAAATGGGACGTTTTCAGCAGTTTTTCAATATGTGAAACATCTGACTCGGGGTTTCTGCAGAAAAATTCAACCGTTTGCATCATATTCTAAATTTATTTTGAGATAAAGTTCCCTCGCGATGCGAATAGTAAAACGCTGTAGCATTATGTTATTTTACATTATACATATTATATCATATTATATATATCATATATATATTATATATTATTATATCATATATATATTAATACTTTTATTAAAAGTATTAAAAGTGTTAATTGCGTATGCACGAGATGATAGTAAAAACGAAGAATAAACATATTCGGGCAAAACGCAATATACTAAGCTTGAAAAGCAGTAATATCTTGAAGAATTACGAGGGAAACGTTCTCGTCTGACAACTGCAAAAAAGTATCGACGAAGTAAATTGACGATATGTCTATGTTTTGTTAATAACAATACTGAAATTGCTAAAGTGAGTCCATCATTCTCATAATTGTATTTTCTGGCAGCTGTTTATATTCGTGTACAATGTAACGGCGTATATACGGTATCCGTTTACTCTCATATCGCTTGTTTTTCTAATTTTTCTTTATTTTTCTCCAGCATCCTGCATTCGTCTTATTGAGATAAATGTCATGTTGGTATGATCACTAGTTCCTACATCCAGCGTTGGTGCAAGTGCTTGACATCCTCTTCTGTTTTTCCCCGTCCGTCACGTCCTCTTTATCTGAGTATCCCGTGTGTTATAAATGGCTGTACAAGGTGGTGAAATACACAGCATATAAAACTAATCTGTATGAATCAATTGAATATCAAAACCCAAACCAATGAAATAACAGCTATAAAGAGCATCTGAAAGACGATAGCATCGAAGAAAGCAACTTGCGATTAAAAGAGTCGTATGTCGAAAAATGCATTGGTTTATTATAAATTAATATAAAAAGATTACTCTGAACATTTTTCAATGATTTTCTACGCAATAATAGAATAATTCTATATAATAATTTTCTCCGTTTTCGTTTGTAACATTTACATTTTTTTTTCATTTCTACAGTTCAAAAATCTCGCTTTACATTCCATTCGGAATTTTTTCTCAAAAGACGATATAAATATTTTCTCCCACGTACTTAACAAAGGAAGGTTAGAGGTGTTCGTAAACGTTTGCAACATTTCTCAAATTTTTTAACAGCTTTCCTGGGAAACATATTATATGACAGTTAACTAATTTTAACAAATATGCATTATGTACTTGTATGTGCAAATGAAATAATGTACATGCACTTAATTTAAAGAAATGGTCAAAAGTGTTGAGGTTATTCGATGTGTAATCAGAGAAAACTAGTGGATAAATTGAAAGGCAGAAAATATATTTAAATATAAGTGTAATTATAAATAAGAATACAATTTGAGCTGGTCCAGATTCGCACGCTAGCTGTGTTACAAAATAACTGAAAACCCAAAAGCCAACGTCGCCTGTCTACTGTTTATGGTCTGACTTCGTCGCAGTCTTTTGTCTACGCGCTGTCGATGGCTTCAGTGCTTGAGAAACTAAAAAGACCAGATGTAGAGTTTTCTTATAAGTGGTGACCGCTTCAACACCCTCCCTAAAACTCTACATCTCCACAAACAATTATCTCAAATTTACAAATTATCTCTTAATATTTTTCTAACTCTTGTCGTAAATATCTGAAAATCAATTTGTCGATGCCTCCACAAGTACATTTGCCAGACGCCTTTCTCTTTTTCATTCAAATTAATTTATTACAAAAAGAATTCTGGAAGACTAAACAGATCGTGTAGAGTTTTTCCTTTTTTTTTTTTTTTTTTTTTTTTTTAGAAGTGATAACCACTTCGACACCCTCCCTAAAAACTCTACATGCCTACAAACAATTACCTCTTAATATCCTTTTTATTTTTCAAACCTAACTTTTGTCTTAAATATTCAAATCTTGGTTTTGGCAACGCCTTTGTACATATATCTGCCAGTTGCTCTTCGCTTGTTACATACGTTACATCAATTTCGCCTCTATTGTATAAATCTCGCAAGAAATGATATCTTACGTCAATATGCTTACTTCTTTGATGGAATTCTGGATTCTTAATTAATTTGACGGCACTAGTATTTTCTACATAGCATATACTTAAGGATCTCTATTTTACATTCAAGAAATATTTTCTTTAGCCACATAATTTCTTTCGCTCTTGAGGCTGCACTGACATACTCAGCTTCGGTCGTAGATAGAGCAGTAGAGATACATTGTTGTCGCTTACATTGCCATGTGATGGCCGCATTCGCATACTTACATACAACGCCTGATGTCGACTTTCTTGTTTCTTTGTTGCCTGCATAGTCAGCATCGCTAAAGGTTTCGAGACTGCCTGCTTTTGTATATAAGAGTCCCATGTCCGCGGTCCCTTTTATGTTGCGCAAAATTCGTTTGACTAATTTCCACTGATACTGGTTTGGATTCTCTAAATGTCTCGCCGCTATATTTATTGCAAAACTAATATCTGGCCTACTTACGGTTTGTAAAAACATTAAGTTCCCTACGGCTTCTCTGTATGGTGCGTTACAATCATTATTGCCACTATAAACACTGTTTGCCTCATTCATATTAAATTTTTCTAATATTTTTTCGATATATCTACTCTGATGAATGAATATTGAACCATCTTTTAATCTTTTAATTTCAAGTCCAAGAAAACTCTTGACTTCTTTGGAACTCGTAATTTTGATTTCTTTATTTAAATCATCGAAAAATTTATCAATTAGAGATTCGTCTGAAGCTGCTACCAGTCCATCGTCTACGTATATGGTCATCAACATTAATTTGTTGTCTTCGCTATAAATATAAAAACAAGGATCTGCGTTACTCTGATAAAATTTTAAGTTTGAAATATATTTTGTGAAACGTTCCGTTCAACTTCTTGGAGACTGCTTTAAGCCATATAGGCTTTTTAGCAATTTACAAACGCGATTCGTACCATCATCATAACCTTTAGGTTGTTTCATATAAATATCTTCTTTCAGACCTCCATATAAAAATGCGGTTTTAATGTCATACTGTCCGAGGTGTAAATTATTTTTGGCTGCAATACTGAGCATTAATCTAATTGTATCAAACCGAGCAACGGGACTATAGGTTTCCTTATAATCTACGCCTTCTTTTTGTGAACACCCTTTTATTACAAGTCGCGCTTTTTATCGTTCCGAATTGTCCGGATTTAGCTTTACCGTTAAAACCCACCTATTACTAAGTACCTTCTGATCTTTAGGTTTTTCTACAAGAATCCACGTCTTATTTTCATGGTGCGATTTCATTTCATCGTTCATAGCCGTTTCCCATAACTCTTTCTTTTCGGAACTCATCGCTTCGTTAAAATCCACCGGTAATTTTTCCGCTACGTACGTTACTGGGCTACCATAAAAATCGGTTCGTTTGATCTTAGCTCTATCTCTCAATTGTCTCACATTGTCGCTATTTCCAGGAGGTTGTTCTTCGTGTTCACTCTGTGCACTTTCATACGTACATGCTCTATCGCTCTGCGTACACATATCTTCGCGCTCGACAATTTTCGGTAAACTTAAATTAATAAATTTCGCACTTTCTAGTTCGGGCTTAAATATTACGTCACGGCTTAATATTACATTTCTTACTGTTGGCACATACACTCGACACCCTCGTGCGTCATCTAGATAGCCTACCAAATATCCTTTGTTCGCCTTCTTGTCAAGTTTTGTCTTCTCCGCAGGTATGTGTGCAAAGCACTCAGTACCGAAAACCCTAAACTTTTCTAAATTTGGCGGTTTCCTGTACCACAGTTCATACGGTGTTTTCTTGTCTTGTATCGTCGGCCCGGTCTTATTTATGACATGTACTGCTGTGTTCATGGCTTCGGCCCATAAAAACAGCGGTAGATTTGGTTTCGAATATAGCATCGATCGGCCTGCCTCTACTATTGTTCTATTTTCCCATTCTGCGACACCATTCTGTTCAGGAGTGTATGGGACGTTAATTGTGTGCCTAATTCCCTGACTTCTTAAAAATTCTTTAACTTCTTTATTTCTGAATTCTTTCCCTCCATCACTATGAATTTCTTTAATCTTATCGTTGAATTGATTCTCAACTTCCAGGCAAAAAGTTTTTAATTTTTCGATTACTTCTGACCTATGTCGTAAGAAGTAAATCTTTGTGAATTTTGAAAAATCATCATTAAATGTAAGAAAATACAATTTCTTGCCTAATGACTCGACTTGTATAGGTCCACATACATCCGTATAAATAATTTCGCGAGGTTTATTCGCACGATTGATTTTCTCATGAAAACTCGATCTATGCTGTTTCCCGTACGCTCAACCTTCACAGAAAAAGCTACTATCCTCCACGACTTTCATATTCGAATTCTTTAAAAACTCTTTAACATGTCTGTTGTTTTGAGGACATAGCCGTTCGTGCCATAACTGCAATGTGTCCGCGTTTGACTCTGCTCTATTGCTAAAATTACAAACTGACGGTATGATAACTCGCATAACTATTTTATACAAATTTCCGATAACAGAACCTTTTGCTATTATTTTCTGGTTTTGTAAAAACATACAATTGGTCCCTTCCTTTAAAACACAGAAATCTATGCCCCTTCTCGCAACAGATCTAATGGAAAATAGGTTTCTTTTCATACCTGGTACGTACAGAACATCGTTCATTGTACATGTTACCCATTTGCCGTCCACAAAAGTCTCTACTTTGATTGTTCCTTTGCCGCACGCATTCATGAACGTAAGCCGATCTCTATCTTCACCGTGTTATCGAATTCTTCGAAGACGTTGAACCATTCCCGTCGTCCTGTCATGTGATCCGTAGCTCCTGAGTCGATTATCCAAACATCAGGGTGTGCCGCTTGTATGATTTTGATTTCTAGGTTCCTGGTTGTTTCTACTGTTGCTTCTTTTATTATTTTTAAAACAATTTTTACTGGTGTGGCCTTTCCCTTTGCATATAAAAAATCTAAAGCAATCCTTCTTTAGATGGCCAACTTTTCCACAATTGAAGCAGCTTGGTCCTTGTTTCTCGTATTCACATTTGCTTGACTGTTTCTGCTGTTCCCTTTTATAATTGTTACTCTTTGTTACCAGCGCCACCGATGTTTCCTGGTCGTCTTTCTTCCATCTGGTTTCTTCTGTTATCAGCCTGGTACTAAGCCTGTCTAGGGTATTCTTTCCTTCTTCCACCGAATCCCACGCACTGTGAAAATGGTCAAATTTGTTTGGTAACACCGATAAAATGCGTGTTATCAGCATTTTCTCGCCAATTTCACTCCCAAGGGCTTTCATCTTCGCCGCTATCACTTCCAACTTTGACAGGTTGTAGGCGACATTTTCAGATTCTTTCCATTTAAAATCGAAGAACTGCTTCTGGACCATATTTAGATTCTCATCTGACTTCATGTCATATACTGTATTCAACTTTTTCCACATAACATGTGCTGTTGTGCAACATAAAGGAAGATCCAACGGTTTCTTTCCTACTGAAGTCACGATTAATTTTCTCGCTAACCGATCTGCTTTCAAAAATCTTTCACGAGCGATTTCTTTCTCCGCGCTGTTACCTGGATGACACAGATTCCTTTCACACACGTTGATCAGGTCGTCATCTTCCTCCAAAAGTGTACGCATAACAAAACGCCACTGGAGCCAGTTTTCTTCGCCGCGTAACATCTCGATCTTCGCACTTGCTGATTCCATTTTAGCACTATCCCTTACTTTACTAAGCACAACACTTTAACAATTTATTCACTTTACGTTGCTGCCTTGCAAGTTACAGCTCTGGGCCCATAACCTGTTGAGGTTATTCGGTTTGTAATCAGAGAAAACTAGTGGATAAATTGTAAGGCAGAAAATATATTTAAATAAAAGTGTAATTATAAATAAGAATACAATTTGAGCTGGTCCAGATCCGCACGCTAGCTGTGTTACCCAATAACTGAAAACCCCGAAGCCAACGTCGCCTGTCTACTGTTTATGGTCTGACTTCGTCGCAGTCTTTTGTCTACGCGCTGTCGATGGCTTCAGTGCTTGAGAAACTAAAAAGACCAGATGTAGAGTTTTCTTATAAGTGGTGACCACTTCAACAAAAAGTTATGAAATTTTGTCTCAATACACCCTTTACTTTCTTTACTAAACTACGCAGTTATTGTGTATGTCAAAAGATGGCACAAAGTACAAAATTCCAATCACTTGATCTTAGCATTTAACTATGGTCGGTTGACTCCTATTACTATTTATTAAAATTGATTTCCTCAAAATCTAATATAATTTATCGAAATATAATTTTCCTAATCAAAATAATATATATGTCGTTGATGAAAGGACATCGGAGGTTTCCCTTTGGAACTTCGGGAAAATCCCTTAACACCGTAATCTAGATTTTATTATAGGCGTAATTAAACAATTGCCGTCAATCAATCCGGTTGTATTTGTTCGAGATTTGTGATAATGAGCTTGGGATCGAGGCGACAACCAGTCGCCGAACGTAACCGCGGTCACGGGTTTGTCTAACAAAGGTACGGAATAATTCTATAGCTCTCCTTAAAAGAAATATTTGTGACGGCACGCGACAGTAAACATTCCAACGGTTTGTGTCCCGTGGCTCGTCACACGCAGACCCTATTCTTCGAGTAAGATGATTGCCAGATGTCGATGCGTCTTCGCAGTACATGTTAGGCTAGCCTGAGGGCCTGATACAAATCTTAAGATTTAGTTGGCTAAAGTCCTTCAGACAGACAAACAATCTTTGTCCCAGCTACGGGAAGATAGGAGAGAACTATTTTTCAACGAACGGCGTCTCCCACTAGCAACTTTCCCTCGAGGGCGGCTAGCATCGTTTTCTAACCACCGATATGGAGATTGACCAATTAGCAGCAACGCCAATTTCCCTCACCTACTAAACGAAGGCTATCCTCGACGAATCCAAGGATCTCTTAGACACACCCCATCATAGTTTTCCTCTGCAGCATCATCGCGACGGAAAGTCATTCTCTCGTGAGGCAGTATTAGCGAATAACTTAGTGTCTGTACGCTCGGTGGATATTCTACGTTTCAACAAAGAGTCCGACTTAGATTTTGCGAGCATATTCATCTATCATCCCGTTGACCGCGGATTCGTTATTGAACCTAGGATCATTGTCATTAGTTTCTCGAGTACCTAATTACCACGGTTACTTGTCCAATTCTATAATTATCGTATTTGCACTAGTCAATGTCATGCCCCTAACCCTAATTCTAATGTAAACCCGACATACATATATAACTTGTAATATATAATTTTTTATATTACATTTTTTATATTACATACAAGGAAATGACGGTTAGTTTTCTTCAAAATTGACGAAATCACCGCGATTTGCGAGCTCTTAGGCTTGTTCCGACGGTGAAACGTGCGTGCATTACATTCTGCACGTATAATGGAGTGAAACGTGCACTTAAACGTCGAAATATACCAAACGGGAAGGAAATAACACTTCAAAATCGACGAAATCATCGCGATTTGCGAGCTTTTGGGCTTGTGTCTACGGTGAATCGTGCGCGCATTACATTTGGCGAGTAAAATGGAGTCAAGAGAGCGCTTGAGCGTCGAAATATCTCAAACGGGATAGAAATTACGGTTAATTTTCGGCAAAATCGACGAAATCATCGCTAGTTTCGAGCTGTTGAACTTGTTTCGACGGTGAAAGAGGCGTGCATTACATTCGGCGCGAAAAATAGAATGAAAAGATCGCTTAAACGTAGAAATATCTCAAACAGGAAGGAAATAACTGTTAGTTTTCGACAATATCGACGTTATCATCGCGATTTGCGAGCTCTTTGTCTGGTTTCGAAGGTGAAACGGGCGTGCATTACATTCGTCGCGTAAAATGAAGTGAATGGAGTGCTTAAGCGTCGAAAGATGTGAAATCGTAAGGATGTAACGCTTAATTTTCGTCAAAATCGACGAAATCATCGCGATACCAGCTGTTGTGCTTGTGTCGACAGTGAAACGTGCGTGCATTACATTCGGCGTGTAAAACGGACTGAAAAGAGCGCTTAAACGTTGAAATATCTCAAACGCGAAGGAAATGACGGTTAATTTTCGACAAAATCGACGAAATCCAGCTCTATTTGCGAGCTGTTGGTCTTGTTACAACGGTGAAACTGGAGTGCATTGCATACCGCGCGTAAGTGGAGCGAATAGAGCGCATAAACATAGAATTTGCTCAAACGGGAAGGAAATAACGGTTAGTTTTCGACAATATCGACTCGTGGGCTGGTTTCGAAGATGAAACGGGCGTGCATTTCATTCGGAAACTAAAATGGAGTGAGAGGAGAGCTTATTCGTTGAAATATCTCAAACGGGAGGGAAATGACGGTTAATTTTCGACAATATCGACGAAATCATTGCGATTTGCGAGCTGTTGGGCTAGTGTCGAAGGAGAAGCGAGAGTGCATTACATTCGGCGCGTAAAATGGAAGAAAAGGCGCTCATAAAAGTCGAAATATCTCAAACGGGATGGAAACAACGCATAGTTCTCTTCAAAATAGACGAAATCATCTCTACTTGCGAGATGTTGGGCTTGTGACGAAAGTGAAACGAGAGTGCATTAAATTCAGCGCTCACAATGTAGTGAAAAGAGCTCTTAAACGTCGAAATATGACAAACGCGAAGGAAATGACACTTAATTTTCGTCAAAATCGACGAAATCATCGAGATTTGCTAGCTGTTGGGCTTCTTTCTACGCTGAAACGGTCGGGCATTTCATTAGCAGCGTAAAATGGAGTGAGAGGACTGCTCATTCGTTGAAAAATCTCAAACGGGAGGGAAATGATGGTTAATTTTCGACAATATCAACGAGATCATTGCGATTTGCGAGCTGTTGGGCTTGTGTCGACAGTGAAACTGGGGTGCATTGCATTCCACGCGTTAGTGGAATGAATTGAGCTCTTAAACGTCGAAATATGACAAACGCGAAGGAAATGACACTTAGTTTTCGTCAAAATCGACGAAATCATCGCGATTTGCGAACTGTTGGGCTTGTTTCGACGGTGAAAGTGTCGTGCATTTCATTCGGCGCGTGAAATGGAGCGTAGTGGGCGGATAAACGTCGAAATATCACAAACGGGGAAGAAATAACGCTTCGATTTCTTCAAAATCGACGAAATCATTGCTACTTGCGAGCTGTTGGGCTTGTTATAACGGTGACACTGGAGTGCATTGCATTCGGCGCGTAAAATGGAATGAAAAGAGCGCTGAAACATCGAAATGTCTCAAACGGCAAGGAAACAATGCTTAGTTTTCGTCGGAATAAACGAAATAACGCGATTTGCGAGCTGTTGGGCTTGTGTCGATGGTGAAACGGGCGGGCTTTACATTTGGTGCGTTAAATGGAGTGAAAAGAGCGCATAAACGTTGAAATATCTCAAACGCGAAGAAAATGACGGGTAGTTTTCTTCAAAATCGACGAATTCATCGTGATTTGCTAGCTGTTGGACTTGTGTCGACGGTGAAACCTGCATGCATTAAATTCGGCGCGTGAAGTGGAGTGAAAAGTGTTCTTAAACGTCGAAATATCTCAAACGGAAAAGAAATGACGGTGAGTTTCCGTCATAATCGATGAAATAATCGCGATTTGCGAACAGTTAGGCTTGTTTTGACGGTAAAAGTGTCTTGCATTTCATTCGGAGCGTAAAATGGAGCGAGAGTAAATATCATCTCGGCTGTGTAAAACAATGGCTAATTCACGCGAAGAGTTGTTACGCGCCAAAAATTCTAACCCTAACCCGACATCAGAAGTGGGATCAGAACCGCTTATAGTGATACAAGAGCAGATGGCCCTTATGCACGAGTTAATTTAGACGATAGCGCTAAAACCGAGGGAGCAGGAACCGAGTGTAAAACCCGAAAAATTTTCGCTACCGCGTTTTTACCACGAAATCGCGGGTGCCGACCCAGCTGTGTGGTGCGCGACTGTTAGTGTAATTATGGAAAAAAGACCTCTACAAGACGACGAGATATATCTCACTATAAGTCGTGCTCTAGAGGGTACAGCAGCACAGTGGCTTATCCATGTTCCGGTCAGTGGTTTTACTTGGATAAAATTTACGGGACATTTTCTTGCGCGTTATGGTGGCACGGAGACGGCAACCTCAGCGCTAATGAGGATGTTCAATGAACCACCACTGAAGGGCGAAATCACGGCGGCTTTTGGTAATCGTCTTCACTCCACTGTCTTTTGTCCACTGTCTGCATTAATGGTCTCACATTGGAGATAATTTTTCATGTCCTTGCTGATGATTACTTAAAATACGATATCATGATTGGTCGCGAGAATTTAAGCCAACGATTCGACGTAAATATCACGCAGAATAACCTCGTTATTTGTAAAACAAAGATAATTAACACCTGTGGTAAAGTTGCGGAAGATGCGGTCAACATTAACGAGATCAACACTGATGTAGTTGGTAACAATAAAGATCGATTAATCTCTGTTCTCGAAAAATTTAAAGAATCATTCTTTACGGGTTTCCCGCGTAATCGCGTAAGTAGGGGCCAGTTAGAAATACGGCTGATTGATCCCAACGTCGTCGCGCAAAGAAGCCCTTACAGGCTTAGCGAGGAAGAGCGAAGAATAGTACGTGAGAGAATAGCCGAATTAATTAATTTAATTAATTAATGCACCAGCCGTTTTCCAGAGAGCCATTTTCAAAGCCTTAGGCGACCTCGTGAACACCTGATATTCGTAATTTTGTCTCTAATACGTTTTTGTTTGATCGATTGTACACGTATAATATTTCTTAAGTCATCTACAATTAGTAGATTCAATTTCAATGTCTTTTTCTTTTAAATAGGTTTAAAGGCGCAATAAATTACAATTAAAATGGATACAATGATTCCTACAATCAACTTCCGATATTTCATGGAACATGATGCAGAATCTACAGAAGATGAAGAATTACTGCCTGTTCCTTCAACATTGTCAGATGATTCAAATCCGTCGGTTCATTCAATATCGGCGGTTGAGTTAGCCGTACCTTCAACATCCATGGTACTTCCTGAAATTATGGTTGATATACCATCCCCTGTACCTTCAGCAAGGGTGATTGATTTAACATCACCGATACCGTCGATGTCGACAATGCCACCGATATTCTCGATAGAAATGCCGCCGGTTCCATCCACATCGCGTGACGTTCAAGAATATTATGATGATTTTCGTTTTGAAGCAGCAAGGCGTTCAAGTTTTCGAAATTGGCCTGTGTCTTTCATTGACCCTGTCAGTCTTGCAGCTGCAGAATTCTATTATACTAGAAACTTTGATGTCGTTAGATGCTTTGAATGTCAATTGGTGGCAAGTCAGTGGTCAGTGGTTGATATTCCCATGCAAATTCATGAGATGCGTTCTCCAGAGTGCAGATTTATCCGCAATGAACATTGTAATAATGTACCAATCGGAGCAGATCCTGCTAAAGTTCGACGGACAAAACGAAAAAATAGAAATATATCTTGTCCTTATGGTTTACAATATCAGAAGGCATTTGATTTTAATGACCATCGATTTTTAAGACATTCAAGAAACCCGACGGCATATGAACTTAGCCGTTTGGGACTAAAAAGAGTTAAGAAGCTACGAATCCAGATTAAATTCGTTCACAACATGGCCTACATATATGACACAGACAATTGAAGAATTAGCCCATGCAGGCTTCTACTAGACCGGAATAAATGATTGCACTACATGTTACCATTGTGGAATTGGTATAGGAAGTTGGAGAGCAGAAGATGATCCATGGGAACAGCACGCAATTTCGTCTCCCAGCTGTTGTTATTTATTAACAGTACGAGGCTGGGAATATGTTAATAAAGTAACAGGCCAGGAGTTATATGAAACTGCTGAAGGTGCAAGTATAAAAACTTATACCCTGAACAATATATATAACATTGTGTATAATGAATAATTGCAATACATACTTATGTACAGTATATTTATTTCAGGCAGCAATACAAATTGCAAATGGGAATCCTGAGAGATCCACTAGTGAAAATGATACTAATGAAATGACTCTCGTTGGGAAAATTGGTAAGTGATAAAAATGAAAACACATATTCGTTAATTTGTATGAAATCCGTATACATATAATAAATTCCATTATATATTACATTTAAATACACTGATTACTATTTTAGCTGCTCTGGAGCAAGAAAATCGACAACCAGTCGCCGAACGTAACCGCGGTCACGGGTTTGTATAACAAAGGTATTGCATAATTCTATAGCTGTCCTTAAAAGAAATATTTGTGACGGCACGCGACAGTAAACATTCCAACGGTTTCTGTCCCGTGGCTCGCCACACGCAGACCCTATTCTTCGAGTAAGATGATTGCCAGATGTCGATGCGTCTTCGCAGTACATGTTAGGCTAGCCTGAGGGCCTGATATAAATCTTAAGATTTAGTTGGCTAAAGTCGTTCAGACGGACAAACAGTCTTTGTTCCAGCTACGGGAAGTTAGGAGAGATCTATTTTTCAACGAACGGCGTCTCCCACTAGCAACTTTCCCTCGAGGGCGGCTAGCATCTTTTACTAACCACCGATATGGAGATTGACCAATTAGCAGCAACGCCAATTTCCCTCACCTACTAAACGAAGGCTATCCTCGACGAATCCAAGGATCTCTTAGACACACCCCATCATAGTTTTCCTCTGCAGCATCATCGCGACGGAAAGTCATTCTCTCGTGAGGCAGTATTAGCGAATAACTTAGTGTCTGTACGCTCGGTGGATATTCTACGTTTCAACAAAGAGTCCGACTTAGATTTTGCGAGCATATTCATCAATCATCCCGTTGACCGCGGATTCGTTATTGAACCTAGGATCATTGTCATTAGTTTCTCGAGTACCTAATTACCACGGTTACTTGTCCAATTCTATAATTATCGTATTTGCACTAGTCAATGTCATACATATATAACTTGTAATGTATAATTTTTTAATTAAAATGTTAACCATTCCTAGTCACCTGGTTTGTTAACAGGTTTATTTAGTTATTTTATTTATCCATTTATTTCTTGTATTTGTTAATAAAATATAACATGTATTCTTGCCCTTTTCTCCCAATTATTTCCTCTTCGCCATGATGTCGTATGTTAATATTTTTATTTTGGATCCATCAGATGATTTCGCAATTAATTCAGTTTATTAATTAGTTTTATTCAATTATTTTATAAATTTCTCCTTTGTCTTGTTGGTTGATTAAAATATATCTTCCTATTGTTCCATTTATTCTCTTTTACTATTATGTGGTACATAATTATTTTAATTTCTGGATGTTACCTGCTTATTCGATTTACTAGTTGGTTTTATTTAATAATTTGTTTTGCATTTGCATATCCCATGTTCGCTAATTAATTGTAGTATATTTTCCTGTCGTCGGATATAATTGTTCTGGTTCCAGGTTGATTGTTAGTTGGTATAGGTTATGCTATACTCTTTATATTTACTACTTCGTTAGAATATCTATTTCTATTTTATTATTTGTTATTTACCCTCATATGCTAATTCTATATATATAATTACGTTTAATTAATCTTTTATTAAAGTATTTCCATTTTCGTTGTACCGTGCGTTTGTTTCGGGTGTTCGAATTGTCACTCGCGTTGTTTGTATATTGTGACTTTCTGTTTTTCGTTACCGTACGTGCGGAGCGCGGGGCGTGACAATAGCATTTTACGTTGTAACGGGCTTGTTCCGAATTTCAAAAAGGAGTGTACAGCATTCGGCGTGCAAAATGGAATAGCATTACATTTCGCGCGTAAATAGTGTGAAAAGAGCGCTTAAACGTCGAAATATATCAAACGGGGAGGAAATAACTCTTAGTTTTCGCCAAAATCGACGAAATCATCGCGATTTGCGAGCTGTTGCGCTTGTATCAAAGGTGAAAGATGCGTGCATTACCTTCCGCACGTAAAATGGAGTGAAAAGAGCGCTGGAACTTCGAAATATCTCAAACGGGATGGAAATGACACATAGTTTTCGACAATATCGACGTTATCATCGTGATTTGCGAGCTCTTGGGCTGGTTTCGAAGGTGAAACGGGCGTGCATTTCTCTCAGCATGTAAATTCGGGTGAACAGAGCGCATAAACGTCGATATATCTCCAACGGTAAGGAAATGACGCAAAGTTTTCGTCAAAATCGAGGAAATCATCGAGATTAGCGACATGTTGAGCCTGCTTGGACGGTGAAACAGGCGTGCATTACATTCGTCGCGTAAAATGGAGTTAAAGGAGCTCATAAACGTCGAAATATCTGAAACGGGAAGGAAATCACCGTTAATTTTCGACAATTTCGACGAAATCATTCCGATTTGCGAGCTCTTGGGCTGGTTTCAACGGTGAAACGGGCGGGCATTACATTTCGTGCGTTAAATGGAGTGAAAAGGGAGCATAAACGTTGAAGTATCTCAAACATGTAGGAAATGACGGGTAGTTTTCTTCAAAATCGACGAATTCATCGTGATTTGCGAGCTGTTGAGCTTGTGTCGACGGTGAAACCTGCATGCATTACATTACGCGCGTAAAACGGAGTGAAAAGACCGCCTAAACGCCGAAATATTTCAAGCGGGAAGGAAATGACTCATAGTTTTCTGCAAAATCGACGAAATCATCGATACTTGCGAGCTGTTGGGCTTGTGTCGACGGTGAAACGAGCGTGCATTACATTCCGCGCGTGAAATAAAGTGAAAACGGCGCTAGAACGTAGAAATATCTCAAACGGGAAGGAAATAACGATTAGTTTTCGTCAATGTCGACGAAATCAACTGCAATTCCTTGAGGGCATCCAGTAATAAGATGCATTTAAATGACAGGGTTTACAGGTGGTGGGCTTACCTACAAACTTTTACCTTTGACAGTATGTATCGGGAAGGCAAACGAATGGCTCACGTCGGTTCCTTTTCGCGGAACCCCGTTGACTCGGATCACCGTACGATCTACAAAATTGCCGAAAAAGAAATCAATCTGGCCGAAATCTCCGAAGATTGGCACTTGGCGGAGCAACGTCGCGATCCCCAAATTACGGAAATCGTCGATAAGTTGCGGAACGATGAGCTTGCAGATGATATCGCGAATACGTGTGAACTGCGATCCGGTACCCTTTACCGTAAACTACAACGAAAAGGCAGAACTCTCTGCTTGCCCATTGTCCCAAGAGGTTTTAGGTGGTAAGTGAACAACTATGTACACCAGTCGATTATGCACTTAGGATGGGATAAAACGCTCGAGAAACTGTACTAGTATTACTTTTTAGAAGGAATGGCGAAATACTTTCGCAAATTCGTTGAGAACTGTCATACTTGTCGAGTTTCAAAGGCTAGCTCAGGCAAGACACAAGCCGAAATACATCCCATGCCCAATACCAGCATACCTTGTCACAGGGTTTATATGGATATAACGGGCATACTACGCGGTAAAAGCGACTCGAAGGAATATGTCACTGTGTTGGTCGACGCCTTCACCAAATTCGTATATTTGCACCATACCCGTAGGATAGACTTCGTTAATACCATTAAAGCGCTTATATAGCTCCGCTATATTTTTATTCGTAAGTGCTAAATGCGGCTTCGTGAAACAAAGCGCTACGCAGTTAAAGCGCAACACGACGTGCCCAATCCGTCATCGACATCTTCGCGCTCCTTCCGCCGAATTTCTCCGAGGAGCATACTCGTGCCAGCCGCGGCGACACATCTAATGAATACACGCTAGTGGGGATGTGAATGGGCAACGAAGGGAAGAATCATTTCGATCTGAGAAAAAAACGGACATTTTACCGCGAGCCGCGAAGCGCGAAGGGTGAAAGAAAACGAGTCAGCTATCGATCAATCGTCGCTGTTGTTGATCGTCGTTAAGTATCAACTGTTGTTAACTGTTAATTGTTATTCATTGTTATCAAGTTTAATAAATGTTATTGGTTGAACATACCCGAGTGCACTTCAGTACCTATTACACCATACACCTCAATTGGTGACCCTGACGTGAGTTAATGTTAAAGAGGTGACTGTGATAGTGACCTGAGACTCTAAACGGCGCGAATTTAAACTGCTGTGCGATGGCAAATACCGACGGGACCGCGAACGGCGCACAACGAGTCCACCCAGTAATCAGCATGGCCCCGCTGCAGCCCTCGGAGGTCACGGCGTGCTTCACGCTTCTGGAAATGCAATTCGAGGACATGGATCTTACGGACGACAAACGAAAGTTCGTGACCCTCGCCAGGTGCCTCGGCGGCCGGTATCTATTGCATATCGAGGACGTGAAGAGGAGGATACCAAGGCGGAACAATACCATAAGTAAAAAAACGAGATCATCGAGAGTTGGCTGATACACCCAGCACGATGTAACGCAGGCTGCTGACCTTCGAAGTGATGGGCGACCAAAAGCCGATCCAATTCCACCAACACCTAAGAAGACTAGCCGATCGAATCTACGAGACACATTTGTTAAGAAGACAGAAGGTCGCCGTCATCAAGACCGATCGAGCGGGAGGCGAACAGCGAGATCGCCCCCCACGGAATCGTCAGATTACAGGTTCTCCAGAATAGAGGCACAAATCGAGGCACTGCGCCTCGACCGGCGCCCCTACCAGCGTCCAAACACGAGACGGTACGGACCGCGCCCGAGAGATGTGTAACAGGACTCCGGTCATTGTTACTACCACGCGACGTTCCGAGCGCGCGCGAAGAAGTGCCGCCAACCTTGTACATGGAGGCAGAGAAACGAGACCGGCCGTCTGTAAACGCGACAAGTCACGACGGCCTAACATCCCGCCGCATATTCGTGAGGGACAGGAACTCAAAAACCTCCTTCCTAGTGGACACCGGCGCCGACGTATGTGTATTTCCGCGCAACAAAATACACGGGCCCGCGAACAAAGTTCAACAAAGTACGAATTGTTCGCGTCTAACGGGTCACGCATCGCGACCTACGACACCACTCTAGTGTCTCTCGACTTGGCATTGCGTCGAGCGATGAAATGGCGTTTCTGTATAGCGGACGTCGAAACACCCATCATCGTAGTGGATTTCCTCAGTCACTACGAATTATGGGTGGACGCGAGGAATAAACGCCTTATAGATTCTACTTCGAACCGGTCAACGAGAGGATACACGCCCGCGACGGCGTCGACCAAGACAATTATCAGAGAATCGACGTATCACCGACTCCTCTCTGAATTTCCGGAACTAACCCACCCACCGGCTTTCGGGCGAGAGAAAACTGTTCACGGTGTGGTACATCACATCGAAATCACACCAGGCCCGCCTGTCCACAGCAAACCCCGCCGACTCGCACGTGACCGTCTTAAACAGGTTAAGACGGAGTTCGAAGTCATGATTGAGCAAGGCGTGATGCAGCCATCGAGAAGCCCATGGGCATCATCCTTGCACGTCGTTTCAGAAAAGGACGGAGGGATTCGACCGTGCGGCGAATACCGGGCGTTGAACGCCCGCAGCATCCCGGACAGATATACACCGCCGCACATAGAGGATTTCGCACAGAACTTACATGGTAAGCGCATTTTCTCCAAAATCGACCACGTTCGCGCTTATCATCAAATTCCGATCGCGCCGGAAGACGTCGAGAAAACAGCCATAACGACACCGTTCGGTCTGTTCGAAGCGACCAACATGATGTTCGGGTTTCGGAACGCCGCGCGAACGTGTCAGAGATTCGTAGACGAAATCGTACGAGGCCTTGATTTCGTCTACGCATACATAGACGATTTCCTCGTAGCTTCCGAGAATGACGTGCAACACCGCGAATACTTGCGGGTCCTGTTTCAACGCCTCAACGACTACGGGGTCGTTATTAATACCGCGAAGTGCGAATTCGGCGTCCGCGAAATTCAATTCCTAGGTTATACTGTAACGGCCGAAGAAATAGAGCCGCTGGCTGAACGCGTGGACGCCATCGCAAAAGTGCCGCTACCCGCGACCGTTAAATATCTTCGAAGATTCCTCGGTATGATTAACTTTTACAGACGTTTCATACCGAGGGCCGCGCACACTCTCCGACCACGCAACGATATATTGAAAGGCACAACGAAGCGCAACGCGTCTATTGAGTGGTCCGAGCACGCCGAAAAAAGCTTCCGCGAGTCGAAACGCGTCTTGGCCGACGCGACAATGTTAGCGCACCCGATCCCCGGCGCGCCCCTTAGCCTCGCGGTGAACGCATCCGACTACGCTATTGGTGCGGTATTTCAGCAGCGCGTCAACGATTGTTGGCAACCACTTTGCTTTATGACACAAATGCTATGCCCCGCGCAACGGAAATACAGCGCGTATGATCGGGAATTGCTGGAGATGTACTACGCGGTTAAACGCTTCCGACATGCCGTCGAAGGTAGAAAATTCACGATCACAATTATATCACAAACCCCTTATTTACGCGTCCAAGCAGAACCCCGGTAAGTGTTCGCCAAGAGAGTTCCGACATCTGGACTACGTCGGACAGTTTACGACGGATATCCGACATATAAAAGGGGTAGAGAACAACGTAGCCGATACTCTATCTCGCATCGAAGCGATCGGGAAACCTGTAGACCACCACAAGCTAGCTGCAGCGCAAGGGAAGCTGCATAGCGAGCTGCGCGAAATTATCAACACTGGATCGAGCGCGCTGCATTTGAAAAAGGTACGATTTCCCGATCACGACGTCGAGTTATATTGCGGTATTACAGCCGAGACCGTGCGACCGTACGTACCGGAACCGTTACGGCGCATCGTATTCCAATCACTACATGGAATTTCACATCCGGGGATGCGTGCCACGCGAAAATTGGCTTCGTCTGGCCGTCCATAAATAAAGATCGCCGAACGTGGACACGACAATGCATACCGTGTCAGCGCAATAAAGTCACCAGACACGTATTCTCGCCTGCCGGAACGTTAGCAGGCCGGTTCGAGCATATACACTTAGTCATCATCGCCATGCAATATTCGCAAGGATAAGGGTATTCTCTAACGTATATCGATCGTTTTCCGCGTTGGCCCAATGCCATTCCTATCGCCGATATGGCTTCGGCCCTCCTTTCTACCTGGACATCTCGTTTCGGCGTACCTTTGAAAATTACTTCTGATCCAGGACGTCAATTCGAATCGCGTTTATTCGAGGAATTATGCCGGTTGCTCGGCGTCAAACATCTGCGTACAACGGCCTACCATCCAGCGTCTATCGGGATGGTAGAACGCCGACACAGACAACTAAAGGCGGCGATTAAATACCACGACACGTGCAACTGGGTCGGAATTCTGCCAATCGTCTTATTAGGTATCAGAACCGCGATAATGGAGGACCTAAACGCAACGCGGCCGAAATGATTTACGGCACCGGCATACGTCTGCCGTCGGAATTCTTTTTGCCAACTAGTCAACGGGCCAACTCGGAATACGCGAATCGGCTAAGAGAACGTATGGAGAGGGTGAGACCACACCCGGTTACGCGTCATGGCGAAAAGAAAACTTTCATTTTCAGAGAATTAGAGACGTCGCCATATGTATTCATGCGCCGTGGCGCGATTGGAGGACCATTACATCCGCCGTAAGATGGACGTATAAAGTTATACAGAGAGGGGATGAGACATATACGGTAAAAATAAATAATCGCGACGTAACGGTTTCCGTAGATCGGTTGAAGCCCGCGTTCGTCATTCCCGAAGACATCGAGCAAGGAACCGCCGAGACTCGCAACGTGCTAATTTCGGTAGAGCAAACGAATGTTCGCGACGAAAGCGGTGTGGACCCCAATAACAAAACGACGAACGAAGAAAATACCAGGAATAAATACGTTACGCGGTCTGGGCGAACTGTCCGATTTCCCGATCGCCTTCAGGCAGGTTTCGGATAAGCGTTAGGAACCGGCGAACGTCCACACCGCTTTGTAATACTTATATATTCTTTTAATTATGTAGAGTTATCACTGGTAAGGGGTACTGTAGCGCCACGGATCACGGAGCTTTCCAACGGCTTCGTGAAACAAAGCGCTACGTCGTTAAAGCGCAACACGACGTGCTCAATCCGTCATCGACATCTTCGCGCTCCTTCCGCCGAATTTCTCGGAGGAGCATACTCGTGCCAGCCGCGGCGACACATCTAATGAATACACTCTAGTGGGGATGTCGATGGGCAACGAAGGGAAGAATCATTTCGATCTGAGAAAAAAACGGACATTTTACCGCGAGTCGCGAAGCGCGTAGGGTGAAAGAAAACGAGTCAGCTATCGGTTGTTACGTTCTTGTTTGATTGAATTAATTTTAAACCGTTGAATTCGCAAGATTTTTTTTTATTTATTTATTTTAATTTTTATTTGTTTTTTGTGTTGTTTTAATTTATTTTAATTCAATTTAGCTCGATTTATACGGTAGTTGCTGCCACCAGAAATAGTCTAAGGACTATTTCGATTGGAGAAATTTCTTTCGATTGTTTATTAATTGATTATTCGCTCGGTAGCGTTAATTAATATTCAGGCTACTGATAATTAGTTTCCACGTTTCTGCTAACCTGCTATGCGCAGGGATACTGGCACGGGAGAGGATTAAAGTTGTATGCAATGGATATTTGTCCTCGTTGAACGGATCGAATCGCTTAAGTAGCTATTCACATATATATATATATATATTTTAATAATTGGTGATAAGTAGACTGGATTCAGTTCCCGGATGTGCCGAAATTGTCAGAGTAGAAGAAAATTTTACAAAATTGAGTTCTTACCTTGTAAAGTAGGTTGCGTCAGGGGCCATCACCTTGTAATGGTCGTTGGAGGTTTAATTATTCAACTCGGGTATAACCTTTAATCGAATTTCTACTTTATTTATTTATTTATTTATTTATTTTGATAAGCACTTACAAATATCTAACCGGATTAATATCGCAATTTTATTTTAACAACGAAAATGAGGACTTTAAGAATCTCTAACTCGCTCGCGACTCTCCCTCTTTTTCTTTATTTTATAATGAATGGCTAAAGACCGTCGAAACGCTAAGTGTTGATGAACGTTATGATGAGCTTACGCCGTAAGAAATTACAATGGAATGAGAGTTGACAACAAAATAATAAGCCGAAACGTAACGTACAATTAGCGACAAAATACTGGAATGAGAATCTAACGTACAATTAGCGACAAAATACTGGAATGAGGATCTTGCTCTATGTTGCTACGCTTATTTATAATGCCATCCCCCACGGGGTGGTGGTCCACTGGGGGTATGCTTCCGTGGGAATCGGGACGTTGCAGTTTTGGGTTTCCTGAGATCGTACGTGAGAGAATGTGAATTCTGTAATCGTTGATGTCTCCTTTGCTTCGTTATCTTGTCTTTTAACTTCCAGATTCCCATCGGTCCTATTTTCTGCTGAGGTAGCGTCTAGGAGACTTGAAGGGGTCCATGCTGATCTAGTCTTTTCTCGAGAATTTTTATGTGAGTTCTGTGCGAATAATTTTTGTTCTTTGGCGTGTGGAAGGGCCGGTGGCTGGAGTCTCATTATTATATCGACATTTGCTCGGGCAACACGCGTAGTCCGCTGTTCTCCCAAAACGAGGTCCTCCTCCTTCGAGTTATTTTACGTAAGTTTGGTTCGAGTGGATATTTGCATATTATGGTTGTTTTCGTGATTTTGATCTCTTTTCCTTTTTTTGTGTTGTTTCATTAGGCTTCGGTGATTGACGTTCGAACAATGTTTGTGGAGGCGTTTCTATCGGAGGTTCTCACGCAGATTTCCATGGTGCGTATTTTATCTTGTTTTTTTTTTGTCCGTTTAATTCGTCCTGTTTTGTTCTATTTAAGCGGTGTTGTGTCGTTTCAGCACAAGAGAAAGAGGAATTCCGAAGAACCCGTGGGCGACTCGGAAAGACCCCTCAAACGCATGCGGCGTTGTGATGAACCACAAGTATCAGGGTGGTCGGAGGATCTTTCCGACATCGATCCGGAGCCCGTGGATTTCCCGTCGGAATTGAATTTTGACAGTCTTGCAGATGGGAGTTTCTCCGATGTAGAGACCGTCGTGTTGGAGTGGGAACCCCCTCTGGTTGAAGCTATTGACACTGATCGTTGTGTGAAAGTTCGTTTTGCCGACGAAATTCCGGTAGAGGTTTTGGAGGCACATCTTCGTCACCATGCTTCTGGGAGAAAGGGAATTTCCCCTGTTGTGCGTTATTGGTGTATGTGTAAATTCAGCGAACTTTGCCCTGGAGCTCCTTGCTTCGATTTTGATTTAGTCTAACTGATTGTTTTGGATATATATATGTATATATATATATATATATATATATATATATATATATATATATATATATATATATATATATATATATATATATATATATACATGTCGGAGATGTAGGGATGGCGGGCCTTTCTTTTGGAATTTTGGGAAGATTCCCAATACTTTCGGTTAAACTGTTTGTTTAAGCTGTTCAATATAGTATTATAACAGTGGACTTGAGGTTGAGGTGACACTGTCGGTCACCGAACGTAGCCACGGTCTCGGGATGAACGTAGAAGTACAAATGTTGAGGGACACACGTTGTATTAACAAACAAGTCCCGAGGCGGGAGCAATAACGGCTCTACGCGAGCCTAGTAACGGTGCCTGGAATTTTGTTGATAACCCTGATCAATATGCAATTGACAAGTGTGATCGTGTCAGTCTTTTATTTGTATGATCACCTTGGAGAGTTGATACACAACGTCAAACGATTAGTCTAAAAGATACCGAACGTCATAGCAAACGTCATTTCAAGAATAGCTTATAACTAAATGTTCAAAAAGTTGTCCCGTTGACCGTGGATTCGTTAAACCCGAGAACATTGTTTATTTAAGAGTGACTTTACGTTATACAGTTAAACCTTGTTTAATCAACTCCTGTACATATTACTGTAAATATAAACCTTTGAACAACTATAATGGCTAGTCCTAATGAAGAAACACAAGGCGCCCCAAGAACCAGCATCAACCCAATAAACCCGATTAACCCGACATCAGAAGTGGGATCAGAGCCGTTTTTGTCCATGCGAGAGCATATAACAATCATGCGTGAGTTAATAAGGACGCTTGTGACAGAACCGGGTGCGGAAACGAAGAATCTATCGCTTCCGCGTTTTAGCCCAGAAATCGCAGGTTCTGACCCAGCTGCATGGTGTGCAGTAGTAAATCTGATTATGAAAGAAAATCCCTTGCAAAGCAGTGTGTTATATTCTGCTTTGAGTTGTGCTCTAGAAGGTACAGCAGCGCAATAGCTAACGCAAGTATTGGTTGGTAGAGATATTACTTGGACAAAATTTAAAGACCTTTTCACTGCGCGTTTTGGTGGTAAAGAAACAGCTACCTCAGCGCTAATGAAGATGTCTCATGAAAAACCACTGAAAGATGTAACTATGGGAGCTTTTGGTATACGTCTCCGTTCCTTCCTGAAGGCAAGATGGGAAAATTTAACTATGGCTGAGGTGATCAACGCTACCGTTCTTTTCCAATTGGCTACGCAAGATCAGCGTTTTGAACGGGTTGCACTTACAAGTGATATTAAGACTGAGGATCAATTTCTAAGTGAAATGAGAGCTTTCTCTTACGCAAAGAAGAGGCCGGTGATTGTTACGGACAACTTTTCTACGGGTCCTGAAGCTAAACGTCATAAGCCGCCGGATTACCGGATTAAGTGTCATTACTGTGGTAACCTCGGACATAAAGTGATGGAGTGTCAAAAAAGGATAAAATTTGGGAAACAGAGGAACCCGAACGAAAGTCAATCAGCCGCTACATCGAAGGTGATATGTTTCAAGTGTCGAGAGGAGGGTCATATTGCGCCCAGTTGCCCAATGTTGCGGAAAGGGAAAAATAACGGCAGTACACCTAAAGGAGGCAGTAACTCCAAAAACGAGAAACGGGTTGATTTCTCTGTAACGGAAGCTTCCATTGGTAAATTAATTCATCTGGGTGAGTCGTATCCATTTTACTTCGACTCAGCGGCTGAGTGTTCGTTAATTAAAGAATCCGTGGCATTGAAATTTTCCGGTAAAAGAAAGACTAATACAGTAATGATGCGTGGAATAGGAGATACCTGTGTTAAATGTATTTCGCAAATTTTGTCTTTAGTATGTATTAACGGATTTACATTGGAGATAATTTTTCATGTTCTTGCTGATAGTCACTTAAAATATGATATAATGATTGGTCGTGAAATTTTGAGCCGGTGTTTTGATGTAAATATTACTCAAAACGGCATTGTTATTAATAGAGCAAAAATAATTAGTGTGTGTAGTAAAGTCAAAGAAAACGAAATCAATATTAATGAGGTTGACACTGATATTATAGGGAATGATAAAAACCGTTTGATTTCTGTTCTTGAAAAATTCAAAGACTCGTTTATTACGGGGTTTCCACGAGCTCGCGTTAATACGGGACAATTAGAGATACGGTTAATAGATCCTAACGTCACTGTGCAAAGAAGTCCTTACCGGCTTAGTGAGGAAGAGCGAAGACTTGTACGTGAAAGAATAAGCAAATTAATAGAGGCGAAAATTGTACGGCCCAGCAATTCTCCTTTCGCGAGCCCCATATTACTTGTTAAAAAGAAGGATGGCTCAGAGAGACTATGCGTGGATTACAGAGAATTAAATAAAAACACGGTTGCGGATCGGTTTCTTTTACCTCTAATAGCGGATCAAATCGCGAGATTGCAGAAAGCTAAGTACTTTATTTCCTTGGATATGGCCAGTGGGTTTCATCAAATTCCTATTCATCCAAATTCCACGGAGTATACAGCGTTTGTTACTCCAGACGGGCAATACGAATACATAACAATGCCATTTGGGTTAAAAAATGCACCGTCCGTCTTTCAGAGAGCAATTTTTAAGGCCTTAGGAGATCTTGCTTATTCGTACGTAGTTGTATATTTGGATGATGTACTAATTACCGCTGATTCGGTTGACCAGGCTTTAGAAAGATTAGATATCGTATTGAACACCCTTGTGAACGCTGGATTTTCTTTTAATTTCTCTAAATGCTCTTTTCTAAAAACTTCGGTTCTCTATTTGGGTTATGTTATTCACAACGGTGAAGTTCGCCCCAACCCGGGTAAAATACAAGCCTTGAGTTCTGTATCCGCACCGACGACCGTTACGTAGCTCAGGCAGTTTATTGGTTTGGCTTCTTATTTTCGAAAATTTGTTCCAAAATTCTCACAAATAATGAAGCCTTTATATGCACTTACTTCTAGTAATAAAAATATAAGCTGGACGGATAGGCACGAAAAGATAAGACAAAGAATAATATCAATTCTCACCGATGAACCAGTGTTGATGATATTTGATCCTAAATATCCTATAGAATTACATACCGATGCCAGTCTAGATGGATATGGGGCTATTTTGATGCAGAAAGTTGAAGGGAAAAACAGAGTAGTGGAATATTATAGCAAAAGAACTAGTCCTGCTGAATCCAGATATCACTCGTATGAGTTGGAGACGTTAGCAGTAGTTAACGCTATTAAACATTTCCGACACTATTTGCATGGACGAGAGTTCCTTGTTGTAACGGATTGTAATTCTTTGAAGGCGTCCAGCAATAAAGTAAATTTAAATGACAGGGTTCACAGGTGGTGGGCGTATTTACAAACCTTTAATTTTAACATTATGTATCGCGAAGGAAAACGAATGGCTCATGTAGATTTCTTTTCGCGGAATCCTATAGATATTGATCGCGTAGAAATTAACAAAATTAAAGAAAAGGAAATTAATCTGACTGAAATTTCTAAAGGATGGTTGTTAGCGGAACAGCGTCGCGATCCTCAAATTTCGGAAATTGTTACTAAGTTACAAAATGATGAACTCGCGGAGGATATTGCAAGTACGTACGAATTACGGTCTAGTACCCTTTACCGCAAAATACAAAGAAAAGGCAGGACTCTCAGTTTGCCTATTGTCCCAAGAGGTTTTAGGTGGTCCGTAATTAATCATGTGCACCAGTCAATTATGCATTTAGGTTGGGATAAAACGCTTGAAAAGCTGTATGAGTATCACTGGTTTAGAGGAATGGCGAAATATGTTCGTAAATTCGTGGAGAACTGTCATGCTTGTCAGGTTTCCAAGACGAGTTCAGGTAAAGTTCAAGCTGAACTATATCCTATACCTAAAATCAGCATACCTTGGCATACGGTTCACATGGATATTACGGGCAAGTTAAGTGGAAAGAGTGACTTGAAAGAATATGTTATTGTTTTGATTGATGCTTTTACTAAATTTGTATTTTTGCACCATACGCGTAAGTTGGATTCCTTTAATACTGTTAAAGCACTCAAGTCAGCTATATTCTTATTCGGGAGTCCTTGCCGAGTAATAGCGGATCAAGGTAGATGCTTTACTGGTAAAGAGTTCAAAGATTTTTGTAGTGAAAAACAAATTAAACTACACTTGATAGCAACCGGTGCCAGTAGAGCTAACGGGCAGGTGGAGCGTGTTATGGGTACTTTGAAAAACATGTTCACTACAGTGGAGACGACCGGCCGCACGTGGCAAGATGCGATTGGTGAAATACAATTGGCTTTGAATTGCACTACTAATCGTGTGACAAAATCAAGTCCATTAGAGTTATTGATCGGCAAAGCAGCAAGACCCTTCGGTTTGTTGTTGCCTGATAATATGGAAGAAAGAGAAATAGTTATCTCCGATGTAAGACAGCAAGCTATAAAGAACATTGAGATTAACGCTAAGTACGATAAAGAAAGATATGATAAAACTAAGGCTAAGGTAGTTAGATTTAATCTTGGAGATTTTGTGTTGCGCAAAAACGAAGAGAGAAATCAAACCAAATTGGATCCAAAGTTTAGGGGCCCATTTGTAATAGCAGAGATTTTAGAAGGAAACAGGTACGTTTTAAAGACGTTGGATGGTAAACGATCATACAAGTACAGTCATGATAAGTTAAGGAAAATGCCAGATAGTTGCATTCCTGCTGAGTTGGATATCTGTAGTGATGGTGATGGAAGTGACAATGACAGTTTGAGTACACCGATCCAGGAGGAACATTAACACTATGACCATAACATCTAGCATAGTGTTTCCTCGTACACAATGTATTATGTTCATGGTATCTAGTATCGATTTTTGAGGAGCATTAACACTATGACCATAACATCTAGCATAGTGTTTCCTCGTACGTAATGTATTATGTTCATGGTATCTAGTATCGATTTTTGAGGAGCATTAACAGTATGACCATAACATCTAGCATAGTGTTTCCTCGTACGTTATGAACAATATTCATAACGCGAAGTTCAGTGTTCTCATGTGCATCCAGTGTGGTGATGAGAACGAAGTTCAGTGTTCTCATGTGCATCCAGTGTGGTGATGAGAACGAAGTTCAGTGTTCTCATGTGCATCCAGTGTGGTGATGAGAACGAAGTTCAGTGCTCTCATGAGCGTCTAGTGTGGTTGAGAACGAAGTTCAGTGTTCTCATGAGCGCCCATTGTGGTAATGTGATGAAATTTAGTGTGTACTTTAGTGTGTACGACCATGTACGACCAGAAGTGTTGAGGTGTGAACAGGTGTTAGATTGAATAAACTGATGACTGGTGGTTCACAGGATGCAACTAGCACTTTGGACGAAATTGTAATGTTACTGATTGTTGTGTTTCGATTTATTAAAGAGCATTTCATCGGAAACTTTGTTGTTGAACTGGGCCCTTGACTAGTTGGAATATTTAGTTAGATTGTAAAATGTCAATTGTGTTAAGTCTAATGTTAAGAAAATCGAATATTTTAGATGCACCCGAGGACGGGTGATTGTCAGGATGGCCGTGTCGGAGATGTAGGGATGGCGGGCCTTTCTTTTGGAATTTTGGGAAGATTCCCAATACTTTCGGTTAAACTGTTTGTTTAAGCTGTTCAATATAGTATTATAACAGTGGACTTGAGGTTGAGGTGACACTGTCGGTCACCGAACGTAGCCACGGTCTCGGGATGAACGTAGAAGTACAAATGTTGAGGGACACACGTTGTATTAACAAACAAGTCCCGAGGCGGGAGCAATAACGGCTCTACGCGAGCCTAGTAACGGTGCCTGGAATTTTGTTGATAACCCTGATCAATATGCAATTGACAAGTGTGATCGTGTCAGTCTTTTATTTGTATGATCACCTTGGAGAGTTGATACACAACGTCAAACGATTAGTCTAAAAGATACCGAACGTCATAGCAAACGTCATTTCAAGAATAGCTTATAACTAAATGTTCAAAAAGTTGTCCCGTTGACCGTGAATTCGTTAAACCCGAGAACATTGTTTATTTAAGAGTGGCTTTACGTTATACAGTTAAACCTTGTTTAATCAACTCCTGTACATATTACTGTAAATATAAACCTTTGAACAACTATAATGGCTAGTCCTAATGAAGAAACACAAGGCGCCACAAGAACCAGCATCAACCCAATAAACCCGATTAACCCGACATATATATTTATACATTTTAGATGTAACGTTTGTTAAATATATTTGTTTAGTTTTATATTTTCTTTTTACTCGATTATATATATATATTTTTTATACTTTTTGTATTTGACAAAGTAATTTTCGCATAATAAAATTGTTAACAATGTGTTTTATGATTCGTCTCTCGCGGCTGATTTCCACCAATCCCCAGCATTCCTGTCCCGTGTCATTATTTATTGCTACCTCAGCACGACGTTCCATTTTGTATTAAATTTTTATTTTCGCTGTTCTTTCCTTTTCCTTTTCTTTTCTTTTCCCCATCGAAAGTATAATTTTATTACTATTATTTTTTGTAACACGTACGAATTAGTGCGCGCATGTTTCAAAATGGCCGCCCGTGAATGTCCCTAGCATACAGTGACTTCTATTGATCTCGGATCTATTTATCGATTATGTGTAAATCTTGTTTCGGTGTTTTGACGTATAGTCGAAGTGAGAAATATAGTATTTCGTATTTATCCAATGCGTACAATCATTGCGTGTGTTCCGACGCGCGCGTGTAAATCTAACATGGCTGTTCGCAAATGTCATCAGTGAGGTTACAGTGGCGGGTCTTTAGTTTTATCGAACTGATTTTCCTGTCTGTCGCTCGTTTTCCCTTATTCTACCGCAATTAGACTATGTATTTATTATTATTATTATTGTTAAAATGACAGTAGTATTGTTCATTTAGATTATTAATACCTTAGTTAAAAATCTAGATTATATATATATATATATATATATATATATATATATATATATATATATATATATATACATGCATGCTTCGTAGTATAGTTTTCATATGTAATTCCTTACTAGAATGATCACGAGTTTTGATTATGTATTTTATGTTTACCAGATTGTTAATTTGATTTAATAGTATAGAATACGCACACATATACATATTTCCATCAATGTGATTTTTATATAAGTTCTTTAATAGTGTAGTATTGTGTATTTTAGGTTATGTATTCATTAGACTGTTAACCATTTGATATCATATATACATATATATTTGTAATTTGTTACATAGTATTAAAAGTTTTATTTCTAATATCTACTAAATTGTTATGTGTTTGGCATATATGTTTATATTTATATGTAACTCTCCAAGTTGTTGCTGCGTTGATAAAAATATATTTCTATACACATTTATTCCTGGTGTTTCAATTATTTTCCTTTTGTAGTTATTCTTATTTCCTGGTTTACTCGTTTGGTTCGCGACTCGTTTAATTCATTAATTAATATTTATTTTCTGATTTAAATTCTTTCTTTTGTATTGTACATATTCCGTCTTCGTTACGGCACGTGCGGAGCGCGGGACGTGACACGGTCAATCGTCGCTGTTGTTGATCGTCGTTATGTATCAACTGTTGTTAACTGTTAATTGTTATTCATTGTTACCAAGCGTAATAAACGTTATTGGTTGAATATACTTGAGTGCACTTCAGTATCTATTACACCATACTCCTCATATCCATTAGAAATAGAAGGGGATACATCAAGTATTGTTCGCCTTTTATCTTCCTCTTTTTTCTTTTCATTTTTTTCGCAGTCTCATATCAGAATTCTATAATCCACACAAATCCACATGGAAATCATTATTTCCCACCAAACGCGTCCGTAATACATAACTGCAATGTTTCAGTGTAGGGAATATAGAATATATAATTTGAGAAATATGTGTATACGCGCGTGTTGTACATTGCTTGACATTCTCTATTGTGAATTGTCCTTCGAAAGCTTTTGTATATTGTTTTATCAAATAAATTTAGATTGACTTGTGTGCAACTATCCACACTATTCTATAAAATTTTTCAATAAATATAAGTATTACAGCTGTTTCTTCCATATTTATGCAAAAAAATATTAGATGAGTTTTCAAATAACCGATAGTCTGCTGTGATGCCATCATTTTGTTTAACAAAATTTGAGCTGATTAATGCTTCTATAAATTAAAAAAATATTTAAGAAATGTTTATTTTAAGATTTACTACCTCAGCACGTTTTTTCACGATATTGTACATTAATATATTCTTTTTGCCTTATTGTACAGTTGCCCAGATCTAGGAACACGCAGGTCTTCGTTAAGACCTTAACAGGGAAAACTATTACTCTTAAAGTTGAAGCTTCTGACACAATAGAGAATGTTAAAGCAAAGAACTTTTAATACCTTATGCATTAGCTTTAAAGACAAATCAATCAGAAAGTGTTCAGAATAGTTTAATTTCACTCACCTTGACTTGCAATCTGAACGATCTGTTACGTACTTCTCCAAATATATATGTTATACAAAATAAACATAATGAGGAAATTAATTTGAATATAGAAGATGAAATAAAAGATAAACTATTATTTGTAAATGAAGATGAAGGCGTAGTAATGCTAACTTGTTCAAAAAGTAGAAAAAATGTAAGCGAACTACCTTTGCAGAGGTATGTTAGTTACTACTCTATATTATATACAAAATAATTATGATATTTTATTTTAACTGTATTGTTTGCAAAGATAAGGCTGTATTCCATTCGGCTACAAGATTGAAATATTCAACACAAAGAAGATCTTGATACAACTCTTGAATATGTGCCTGAATTTAGTCCATTGCGCCAACAAAATATTCCTCCAAATATGAATGATGAAAATGTATTTGGAGAAAATACACCAACACCACCACTTTTACAGGACACCTCCAAGAGGAGCAATTTTAAATTCAGAAGAAGCAAAGGTGTTTGTTTTACTAAAACATTACGGATTAGGTCAATACGTGCCTATATTTCTCGAACCAGAAGTAAATATATTATTAAATTATGTGTGTTATATATATGTAAACTCTCTAAGAGTTCAAATGCGGATAAACAAGGGGACTTTCTCTGTTTTACGGACAGCACGGCTTCTTTTGTTTCACGGACAGAGCGGCTTTCCTTGTTTTACGGAGAGCCATTTTCAGAGACACGCATTTCCCAAACGGACGGACAGAGATCAACATCGGAGATAGACAAGATCACAGAGGAAAGAGTAATTATTTAAAACATTGAAGACTGTCGGAGAAAGAACGGCAGCTCAGGACGTTGAAAATCGATTCTCGATTTTCAGGAAGACATTGCACAGAACTTCGTATTTATTGTTTACTGTTATTAATTGGTTGTTGTTTATTTAATTATTACTGTTATTGATTGTTGTTAATTATTAATTGTTGTTTACTCTTGTATTTCATTTAAGTATTTTCACAATAAACTCGATTTTCAGAATCGATCCCTGAATTATCCTAGAATTGAACCTTATAAATCGATTTTCGCTACGCCATGCCGCTGAAAGTTAACTTACGTATCGTCATGAACGAGAACGCGAAAGGGGAGAAGCTAGAGAGCATAGAATCCATAAGAAGACCAGAAGACGAAGTATACTACATTTTTCCACGGAATATCAAGCGAAAAGCTACCATCAGCAATTATTCCGTTCAGCAACAGTGAAGAAGTCCGCAAACAGTCTAACCAAGGTAGGCCAGTATAGAAATGTTAAACTCACGATGGATGACGAGACAGCAGCGCTTTATATCGATACAGACTTAAACTTCGTATTCCAAGACATGTTCCTAGACGAAGCAGAAATTACCCCCACAAGGAAAATAAAGACGGAAACCGAGAAGTCCAGTCTGGACATGGAAAGACTTCTAGAAACTCTCCAAAAACGAGATAAGCGTGAAAGAGAAGAAATAAACTTTAGTATAAAACAAATTGATGGAACTCAAGAAGCCACAGGCTGGATATCAGAGTATGAAGAAGAATGCAGTAAATATAAAATAAAAAGTGATGAGGAGAAAGTAAAAGGTTTAAAAAAGTATTTAGAGAAAACAGCAGCAAGATGGTACCAAACGAATCTGCTGAAAGCTGAAGGACACAACTGGGAAGACTGGAAGGATGCAATTTCTCTAAACATTTAACAATAAATCTCCTTCAGTATTAAATGTTTTAGTCTTTGATCCCTTTCCTGCGGTAGCTATTTTTAAATAGAGAATATTATAAGCGATGCATAAACAGAGAAAGTATAAATAAAAGAAAAAGTAAGCTATGATTCTTATGATTTGAAATTTATATATATATATATATATATATATATATATATATATATATATATATAATACAATTTCAAATATATATGTAATACAATTTCATTTTACTAACAATAAGGGGAATAAAACAAAGAACAATTAGTTAGATGCGGAAAATGTTAACTTTATTCAGATAAAATAAGATACATAATACAAAGTAATGTTTAATTAAGTAACACTTAAAATACAAAGAAAGCCAAAAAAATAGAGAAAAAATGTATTTGATTAGTTTAATATTATGTTTCTGTTTGTACACTTAATTTAATCGATACATGATACCATACATCTTAATGTGTGTATGTCATTGTTAAACAATTATAAAGTATATTTATATAAGAGATATGAATAAGCTAATTTTTACATGTGTATGCATTACGCCAAAAATGTACGGGTAACGGCCTTGACTTCTCTTCGGCAAATGATGCACGTTGTGAATGCTGGCGAACAGTACTGACAAGTAGCTAGATGTCCACAAGGTAGGAACGTAATAGTCGCTTGTCGTTCCGTGCAAACTTTACACGAACGAGCATCTTTCAATGCTCGATTTTCTTGCTCCAGAGCAGCTAAAATAGTAAACAGTATATTTAAATACAATATATAATAGAATTTATTATATGTATACGGATTTCAGACAAATTAACGAATCTGTGTTTTTATTTTTATTACTTACCTACTTTCTCAGCGAGAGCTATTTCATTAGTATCATTTTCACTATTGGATCTCTCAGGACTCTCATCTGTAATTTCAATTGGTGCCTGAAATAAATATAATGTACATAAGTATATATTCTAATTATTAATTATACATATGGTTCAGGCTTTAAGTTTTTGTACTTACTTCCGCAGAAGTTTCATATAACTCCTGGCCTGTTACATTATTGACATATTCCCAGCCCCGTACTGGTAAAAAATGACCACAGCTGGGAGACGAAATCATATGTCTCTCCCATGGATCCTCTTCCGATCTCCAATTTCCTATTGTAATTCCACAATGGTAACAGGTAGTGAAATCATTTATTCCGGTGTAGAAGAAGCCTGCATGGGCTAATTCTTCACTTGTCTGTGTCATATATGTAGGCCATTTTGCGAATGAATTTAATCTGGATTCGTAAGTAGCGTATTCCAATATTGCTGCTTTCATATCATCTTTTAGTCCCAAACGGCTGAGATCATATGCCGTCGGGTTTCGTGAAAATCGATGGTCATTAAAATCAAATGACTCCTGATAATGTAAACCATAAGGACAAGATATATTTCTATTTCTTCGTCTTGTCCGTAGAACTTTAGCTGGATCTGCTCCCATTGGTACATTATTACAATGTTCATTGCGGATAAATCTGCACTCTGGAGAACGCATCTCATGAATTTGCATGGGAATATCACCCACAGACCACTGACTTGCCAGCAATTGACATTCAAAGCACCTTACGATATCCGCCTCGCCTGTATAGTAGAATCCTGCAGCTGCAAGACTGACAGGGTCAATGAAAGATACAGGCCAATTTCGAAAACTCGAACGTCTTACTGCTTCAAAACGAAAATCAGCATAATTTTCTTGAACGTCACGCGGCATTTCTATCGAGAATATCTGTGGCATTGTCGACGTCGACGGTATCGGTGATGTTAAATCAATCACCCTTGCTGAAGGATCAGGGGATGGTATATCAACCATAATTTCTGGAAGTACCATGGATGTTGAAGGTACGGCTAACTCAACCGCCGATATTGAATGAACCGACGGATTTGAATCATCTGACAATGTCGAAGGAACAGCCAGTAATTCTTCATCTTCTGAAGATTCTGTATTATGTTCCATCAAATATCGGAAGTTGATTGTAGGAATCATTGCATCCATTTTAATTGTAATTTATTGCGCCTTTAAACCTATTTAAAAGAAAAAGACATTGAAATTGAATCTACTAATTGTAGATGACTTAAGAAATATTATACGTGTACAATTGATCAAACAGAAATGTATTACAGACAAAACCTACGAATATCAGATGTTCTCGTTCCGCTTCAACAGCTCTCCAATTCTTCAAATGGAATCTTGACAAATATTTAATATCTTATTCTTGTATATTTTATATTTTTAAATTTACTAAAACTGCTCAATCGTACGAACGAGCCACACAAACTCTTCGAACATCAGTGTAATACTGAACCTTGCTGCTAGTATGTACCGAGAAGCTACTACCTGTTTTCTACAAATCTTATCCCTACCCGCAGTACTCGGTAGCAATATAACCCTTCAATGCACTATAAGGCACACCCACTGCGCAGAATGGGCAAGTTGTCGCCCAATCAAATTTCATCGATGCTCCGGCCCTTACTGTACTGTGTAAAGTAAACGATGCTCGCTAGGTACAGCGTTAAAATACATCTCTTATTTACTCACATTCGAAAATGATGCCGCTTTTGAAGGAATTCTTATTTGCTCCGTTTTTACTTGGCAATATTAACACGTTGTTTAAAATATCAGTAAAAACTGCAACGGAGCCTAGAGAGCCAAAGAGAACGACAAAAATTAACAATTTATTATTAACAGATATAATAAAAGGGGGAATGATAATAGATGCTTGCTATTAGCTCCTAATAGAGTTTTCGTAATATCTCTAGTTCGACATCGTCTTCCTACAATTCTTACCGGAATCTCCATATCGTTCTGCTTCAGATTTGCAATATTCGACAAATCCTAATCGGTACATTATTTCGTTTCAGGGGCCCAGAGTCCTAATCCGGCACCTGTTTCCTGGTGGGTATAATATTTAGTAGAAGGATAATTGCTGTCGTAAACAGTATAGTCTGAATACTCAGATTAGTCTTTGGTAATCATTACTTTATGACACCCTACACCTTTTGGCGTATACCCTGCCTCGGTATTAATCACCGCAGATTATAATTTAATTATTTTTACAAATGGGACGTTTTCAGCAGTTTTTCAATATGTGAAACATCTGACTCGGGGTTTCTGCAGGAAAATTCAACCGTTTGCATCATATTCTAAATTTATTTTGAGATAAAGTTCCCTCGCGATGCGAATAGTAAAACGCTGTAGCATTATGTTATTTTACATTATACATATTATATCATATTATATATATCATATATATATTACATATTATTATATCATATATATATTAATACTTTTATTAAAAGTATTAAAAGTGTTAATTGCGTATGCACGAGATGATAGTAAAAACGAAGAATAAACATATTCTGGCAAAACGCAATATACTAAGCTTGAAAAGCAGTAATATCTTGAAGAATTACGAGGGAAACGTTCTTGTCTGACAACTGCAAAAGAGTATCGACGAAGTAAATTGACGATATGTCTATGTTTTGTTAATAACAATACTGAAATTGCTAAAGTGAGTCCATCATTCTCATAATTGAATTTTCTGGCAGCTGTTTATATTCGTGTACAATGTAACGGCGTATATACGGTATCCGTTTACTCTCATATCGCTTGTTTTTCTAATTTTTCTTTATTTTTCTCCAGCATCCTGCATTCGTCTTATTGAGATAAATGTCATGTTGGTATGATCACTAGTTCCCACATCCAGCGTTGGTGCAAGTGCTTGACATTCTCTTCCGTTTTTCCACGTCCGTCACGTCTTCTTTATCTGAGTATCTCGTGTGTTGTAAATGGCTGTACAAGGTGGTGAAATACACAGCATATAAAACTAATCTGTATGAATCAATTGAATATCAAAACCCAAACCAATGTAATAACAGCTTTAAACAGCATCTGAAAAACGATAACGTCGAAGAAAGCAACTTGCGATTAAAAGAGTCGTATGTCGAAAAATGCATTGGTTTATTATAAATTAATATAAAAAGATTACTCTGAACATTTTTCAATGATTTTCTACGCAATAATAGAATAATTCTATATAATAATTTTCTCCGTTTTCGTTTGTAACATTTACATTTTTTTTTCATTTCTACAGTTCAAAAATCTCGCTTTACATTCCATTCGGAATTTTTTCTCAAAAGACGATATAAATATTTTCTCCCACGTACTTAACAAAGGAAGGTTAGAGGTGTTCGTAAACGTTTGCAACATTTCTCAAATTTTTTAACAGCTTTCCTGGGAAACATATTATATGACAGTTAACTAATTTTAACAAATATGCATTATGTACTTGTATGTGCAAATGAAATAATGTACATGCACTTAATTTAAAGAAATGGTCAAAAGTGTTGAGGTTATTCGATGTGTAATCAGAGAAAACTAGTGGATAAATTGAAAGGCAGAAAATATATTTAAATATAAGTGTAATTATAAATAAGAATACAATTTGAGCTGGTCCAGATTCGCACGCTAGCTGTGTTACAAAATAACTGAAAACCCAAAAGCCAACGTCGCCTGTCTACTGTTTATGGTCTGACTTCGTCGCAGTCTTTTGTCTACGCGCTGTCGATGGCTTCAGTGCTTGAGAAACTAAAAAGACCAGATGTAGAGTTTTCTTATAAGTGGTGACCGCTTCAACACCCTCCCTAAAACTCTACATCTCCACAAACAATTATCTCAAATTTACAAATTATCTCTTAATATTTTTCTAACTCTTGTCGTAAATATCTGAAAATCAATTTGTCGATGCCTCCACAAGTACATTTGCCAGACGCCTTTCTCTTTTTCATTCAAATTAATTTATTACAAAAAGAATTCTGGAAGACTAAACAGATCGTGTAGAGTTTTTCCTTTTTTTTTTTTTTTTTTTTTTTTTAGAAGTGATAACCACTTCGACACCCTCCCTAAAAACTCTACATGCCTACAAACAATTACCTCTTAATATCCTTTTTATTTTTCAAACCTAACTTTTGTCTTAAATATTCAAATCTTGGTTTTGGCAACGCCTTTGTACATATATCTGCCAGTTGCTCTTCGCTTGTTACATACGTTACATCAATTTCGCCTCTATTGTATAAATCTCGCAAGAAATGATATCTTACGTCAATATGCTTACTTCTTTGATGGAATTCTGGATTCTTAATTAATTTGACGGCACTAGTATTTTCTACATAGCATATACTTAAGGATCTCTATTTTACATTCAAGAAATATTTTCTTTAGCCACATAATTTCTTTCGCTCTTGAGGCTGCACTGACATACTCAGCTTCGGTCGTAGATAGAGCAGTAGAGATACATTGTTGTCGCTTACATTGCCATGTGATGGCCGCATTCGCATACTTACATACAACGCCTGATGTCGACTTTCTTGTTTCTTTGTTGCCTGCATAGTCAGCATCGCTAAAGGTTTCGAGACTGCCTGCTTTTGTATATAAGAGTCCCATGTCCGCGGTCCCTTTTATGTTGCGCAAAATTCGTTTGACTAATTTCCACTGATACTGGTTTGGATTCTCTAAATGTCTCGCCGCTATATTTATTGCAAAACTAATATCTGGCCTACTTACGGTTTGTAAAAACATTAAGTTCCCTACGGCTTCTCTGTATGGTGCGTTACAATCATTATTGCCACTATAAACACTGTTTGCCTCATTCATATTAAATTTTTCTAATATTTTTTCGATATATCTACTCTGATGAATGAATATTGAACCATCTTTTAATCTTTTAATTTCAAGTCCAAGAAAACTCTTGACTTCTTTGGAACTCGTAATTTTGATTTCTTTATTTAAATCATCGAAAAATTTATCAATTAGAGATTCGTCTGAAGCTGCTACCAGTCCATCGTCTACGTATATGGTCATCAACATTAATTTGTTGTCTTCGCTATAAATATAAAAACAAGGATCTGCGTTACTCTGATAAAATTTTAAGTTTGAAATATATTTTGTGAAACGTTCCGTTCAACTTCTTGGAGACTGCTTTAAGCCATATAGGCTTTTTAGCAATTTACAAACGCGATTCGTACCATCATCATAACCTTTAGGTTGTTTCATATAAATATCTTCTTTCAGACCTCCATATAAAAATGCGGTTTTAATGTCATACTGTCCGAGGTGTAAATTATTTTTGGCTGCAATACTGAGCATTAATCTAATTGTATCAAACCGAGCAACGGGACTATAGGTTTCCTTATAATCTACGCCTTCTTTTTGTGAACACCCTTTTATTACAAGTCGCGCTTTTTATCGTTCCGAATTGTCCGGATTTAGCTTTACCGTTAAAACCCACCTATTACTAAGTACCTTCTGATCTTTAGGTTTTTCTACAAGAATCCACGTCTTATTTTCATGGTGCGATTTCATTTCATCGTTCATAGCCGTTTCCCATAACTCTTTCTTTTCGGAACTCATCGCTTCGTTAAAATCCACCGGTAATTTTTCCGCTACGTACGTTACTGGGCTACCATAAAAATCGGTTCGTTTGATCTTAGCTCTATCTCTCAATTGTCTCACATTGTCGCTATTTCCAGGAGGTTGTTCTTCGTGTTCACTCTGTGCACTTTCATACGTACATGCTCTATCGCTCTGCGCACACATATCTTCGCGCTCGACAATTTTCGGTAAACTTAAATTAATAAATTTCGCACTTTCTAGTTCGGGCTTAAATATTACGTCACGGCTTAATATTACATTTCTTACTGTTGGCGCATACACTCGACACCCTCGTGCGTCATCTAGATAGCCTACCAAATATCCTTTGTTCGCCTTTTTGTCAAGTTTTGTCTTCTCCGCAGGTATGTGTGCAAAGCACTCAGTACCGAAAACCCTAAACTTTTCTAAATTTGGCGGTTTCCCGTACCACAGTTCATACGGTGTTTTCTTGTCTTGTATCGTCGGCCCGGTCTTATTTATGACATGTACTGCTGTGTTCATGGCTTCGGCCCATAAAAACAGCGGTAGATTTGGTTTCGAATATAGCATCGATCGGCCTGCCTCTACTATTGTTCTATTTTCCCATTCTGCGACACCATTCTGTTCAGGAGTGTATGGGACGTTAATTGTGTGCCTAATTCCCTGACTTCTTAAAAATTCTTTAACTTCTTTATTTTTGAATTCTTTCCCTCCATCACTATGAATTTCTTTAATCTTATCGTTGAATTGATTCTCAACTTCCAGGCAAAAAGTTTTTAATTTTTCGATTACTTCTGACCTATGTCGTAAGAAGTAAATCTTTGTGAATTTTGAAAAATCATCATTAAATGTAAGAAAATACAATTTCTTGCCTAATGACTCGACTTGTATAGGTCCACATACATCCGTATAAATAATTTCGCGAGGTTTATTCGCACGATTGATTTTCTCATGAAAACTCGATCTATGCTGTTTCCCGTACGCTCAACCTTCACAGAAAAAGCTACTATCCTCCACGACTTTCATATTCGAATTCTTTAAAAACTCTTTAACATGTCTGTTGTTTTGAGGACATAGCCGTTCGTGCCATAACTGCAATGTGTCCGCGTTTGACTCTGCTCTATTGCTAAAATTACAAACTGACGGTATGATAACTCGCATAACTATTTTATACAAATTTCCGATAACAGAACCTTTTGCTATTATTTTCTGGTTTTGTAAAAACATACAATTGGTCCCTTCCTTTAAAACACAGAAATCTATGCCCCTTCTCGCAACAGATCTAATGGAAAATAGGTTTCTTTTCATACCTGGTACGTACAGAACATCGTTCATTGTACATGTTACCCATTTGCCGTCCACAAAAGTCTCTACTTTGATTGTTCCTTTGCCGCACGCATTCATGAACGTAAGCCGATCTCTATCTTCACCGTGTTATCGAATTCTTCGAAGACGTTGAACCATTCCCGTCGTCCTGTCATGTGATCCGTAGCTCCTGAGTCGATTATCCAAACATCAGGGTTTGCCGCTTGTATGATTTTGATTTCTAGGTTCCTGGTTGTTTCTACTGTTGCTTCTTTTATTATTTTTAAAACAATTTTTACTGGTGTGGCCTTTCCTTTTGCATATAAAAAATCTAAAGCAATCCTTCTTTAGATGGCCAACTTTTCCACAATTGAAGCAGCTTGGTCCTTGTTTCTCGTATTCACATTTGCTTGACTGTTTCTGCTGTTCCCTTTTATAATTGTTACTCTTTGTTACCAGCGCCACCGATGTTTCCTGGTCGTCTTTCTTCCATCTGGTTTCTTCTGTCATCAGCCTGGTACTAAGCCTGTCTAGGGTATTCTTTCCTTCTTCCACCGAATCCCACGCACTGTGAAAATGGTCAAATTTGTTTGGTAACACCGATAAAATGCGTGTTATCAGCATTTTCTCGCCAATTTCACTCCCAAGGGCTTTCATCTTCGCCGCTATCACTTCCAACTTTGACAGGTTGTAGGCGACATTTTCAGATTCTTCCCATTTAAAATCGAAGAACTGCTTCTGGACCATATTTAGATTCTCATCTGACTTCATGTCATATACTGTATTCAACTTTTTCCACATTTCATGTGCTGTTGTGCAACATAAAGGAAGATCCAACGGTTTCTTTCCTACTGAAGTCACGATTAATTTTCTCGCTAACCGATCTGCTTTCAAAAATCTTTCACGAGCGATTTCTTTCTCCGCGCTGTTACCTGGATGACACAGATTCCCTTCACACACGTTGATCAGGTCGTCATCTTCCTCCAAAAGTGTACGCATAACAAAACGCCACTGGAGCCAGTTTTCTTCGCCGCGTAACATCTCGATCTTCGCACTTGCTGATTCCATTTTAGCACTATCCCTTACTTTACTAAGCACAACACTTTTACAATTTATTCACTTTACGTTGCTGCCTTGCAATTTACAGCTCTGGGCCCATAACTTGTTGAGGTTATTCGATGTGTAATCAGAGAAATCTAGTGGATAAATTGTAAGGCAGAAAATATATTTAAATATAAGTGTAATTATAAATAAGAATACAATTTGAGCTGGTCCAGATCCGCACCCTAGCTGTGTTACCCAATAACTGAAAACCCCGAAGGCAACGTCGCCTGTCTACTGTTTATGGTCTGACTTCGTCGCAGTCCTTTGTCTACGCGCTGTCGATGGCTTCAGTGCTTGAGAAACTAAAAAGACCAGATGTAGAGTTTTCTTATAAGTGGTGACCACTTCAACAAAAAGTTATGAAATTTTGTCTCAATACACCCTTTACTTTCTTTACTAAACTACGCAGTTATTGTGTATGTCAAAAGATGGCACAAAGTACAAAATTCCAATCACTTGATCTCAGCGTTTAACTATGGTCGGTTGACTCCTATTACTATTTATTAAAATTGATTTCCTCAAAATCTAATATAATTTATCGAAATATAATTTTCCTAATCAAAATAATATATATGTCGGAGATGAAAGGACATCGGAGGCTTCCCTTTGGAACTTCGGGAAAATCCCTTAACACCGTAATCTAGATTTTATTGTAGGCGTAATTAAACAATTGCCGTCATTCGATCCGATTGTATTTGTTCGAGATTTGTGATAATGAGCTTGGGATCGAGGCGACAACCAGTCGCCGAACGTAACCGCGGTCACAGGTTTGTCTAACAAAGGTACGGAATAATTCTATAGCTCTCCTTAAAAGAAATATTTGTGACGGCACGCGACAGTAAACATTCCAACGGTTTGTGTCCCGTGGCTCGTCACACGCAGACCCTATTCTTCGAGTAAGATGATTGCCAGATGTCGATGCGTCTTCGCAGTACATATTAGGCTAGCCTGAGGGCCTGATACAAATCTTAAGATTTAGTTGGCTAAAGTCCTTCAGACAGACAAACAATCTTTGTCCCAGCTACGGGAAGATAGGAGAGAACTATTTTTCAACGAACGGCGTCTCCCACTAGCAACTTTCCCTCGAGGGCGGCTAGCATCGTTTTCTAACCACCGATATGGAGATTGACCAATTAGCAGCAACGCCAATTTCCCTCACCTACTAAACGAAGGCTATCCTCGACGAATCCAAGGATCTCTTAGACACACCCCATCATAGTTTTCCTCTGCAGCATCATCGCGACGGAAAGTCATTCTCTCGTGAGGCAGTATTAGCGAATAACTTAGGGTCTGTACGCTCGGTGGATATTCTACGTTTCAACAAAGAGTCCGACTTAGATTTTGCGAGCATATTCATCTATCATCCCGTTGACCGCGGATTCGTTATTGAACCTAGGATCATTGTCATTAGTTTCTCGAGTACCTAATTACCACGGTTACTTGTCCAATTCTATAATTATCGTATTTGCACTAGTCAATGTCATGCCCCTAACCCTAATTCTAATGTAAACCCGACATACATATATAACTTGTAATATATAATTTTTTATATTACATTTTTTATATTACATACAAGGAAATGACGGTTAGTTTTCTTCAAAATTGACGAAATCACCGCGATTTGCGAGCTCTTAGGCTTGTTCCGACGGTGAAACGTGCGTGCATTACATTCTGCACGTATAATGGAGTGAAACGTGCACTTAAACGTCGAAATATACCAAACGGGAAGGAAATAACACTTCAAAATCGACGAAATCATCGCGATTTGCGAGCTTTTGGGCTTGTGTCTACGGTGAATCGTGCGCGCATTACATTTGGCGAGTAAGATGGAGTCAAGAGAGCGCTTGAGCGTCGAAATATCTCAAACGGGAAAGAAATTACGGTTAATTTTCGGCAAAATCGACGAAATCATCGCTAGTTTCGAGCTGTTGAACTTGTTTCGACGGTGAAAGAGGCGTGCATTACATTCGGCGCGAAAAATAGAATGAAAAGATCGCTTAAACGTAGAAATATCTCAAACAGGAAGGAAATAACTGTTAGTTTTCGACAATATCGACGTTATCATCGCGATTTGCGAGCTCTTTGTCTGGTTTCGAAGGTGAAACGGGCGTGCATTACATTCGTCGCGTAAAATGAAGTGAATGGAGTGCTTAAGCGTCGAAAGATGTGAAATCGTAAGGATGTAACGCTTAATTTTCGTCAAAATCGACGAAATCATCGCGATACCAGCTGTTGTTCTTGTGTCGACAGTGAAACGTGCGTGCATTACATTCGGCGTGTAAAACGGACTGAAAAGAGCGCTTAAACGTTGAAATATCTCAAACGCGAAGGAAATGACGGTTAATTTTCGACAAAATCGACGAAATCCAGCTCTATTTGCGAGCTGTTGGTCTTGTTACAACGGTGAAACTGGAGTGCATTGCATACCGCGCGTAAGTGGAGCGAATAGAGCGCATAAACATAGAATTTGCTCAAACGGGAAGGAAATAACGGTTAGTTTTCGACAATATCGACTCGTGGGCTGGTTTCGAAGATGAAACGGGCGTGCATTTCATTCGGAAACTAAAATGGAGTGAGAGGAGAGCTTATTCGTTGAAATATCTCAAACGGGAGGGAAATGACGGTTAATTTTCGACAATATCGACGAAATCATTGCGATTTGCGAGCTGTTGGGCTAGTGTCGAAGGAGAAGCGAGAGTGCATTACATTCGGCGCGTAAAATGGAAGAAAAGGCGCTCATAAAAGTCGAAATATCTCAAACGGGATGGAAACAACGCATAGTTCTCTTCAAAATAGACGAAATCATCTCTACTTGCGAGCTGTTGGGCTTGTGACGAAAGTGAAACGAGAGTGCATTAAATTCAGCCCTCACAATGTAGTGAAAAGAGCTCTTAAACGTCGAAATATGACAAACGCGAAGGAAATGACACTTAGTTTTCGTGAAAATCGACGAAATCATCGAGATTTGCTAGCTGTTGGGCTTCTTTCTACGCTGAAACGGTCGGGCATTTCATTAGCAGCGTAAAATGGAGTGAGAGGACTGCTCATTCGTTGAAAAATCTCAAACGGGAGGGAAATGACGGTTAATTTTCGACAATATCAACGAGATCATTGCGATTTGCGAGCTGTTGGGCTTGTGTCGACAGTGAAACTGGGGTGCATTGCATTCCGCGCGTTAGTGGAATGAATTGTGCTCTTAAACGTCGAAATATGACAAACGCGAAGGAAATGACACTTAGTTTTCGTCAAAATCGACGAAATCATTGCGATTTGCGAGCTGTTGGGCTAGTGTCGACGGAGAAGCGAGAGTGCATTACATTCGGCGCGTAAAATGGAAGAAAAGGCGCTCATAAAAGTCGAAATATCTCAAACGGGATGGAAACAACGCATAGTTCTCTTCAAAATAGACGAAATCATCTCTACTTGCGAGATGTTGGGCTTGTGACGAAAGTGAAACGAGAGTGCATTAAATTCAGCGCTCACAATGTAGTGAAAAGAGCTCTTAAACGTCGAAATATGACAAACGCGAAGGAAATGACACTTAATTTTCGTCTAAATCGACGAAATCATCGAGATTTGCTAGCTGTTGGGCTTCTTTCTACGCTGAAACGGTCGGGCATTTCATTAGCAGCGTAAAATGGAGTGAGAGGACTGCTCATTCGTTGAAAAATCTCAAACGGGAGGGAAATGATGGTTAATTTTCGACAATATCAACGAGATCATTGCGATTTGCGAGCTGTTGGGCTTGTGTCGACAGTGAAACTGGGGTGCATTGCATTCCGCGCGTTAGTGGAATGAATTGAGCTCTTAAACGTCGAAATATGACAAACGCGAAGGAAATGACACTTAGTTTTCGTCAAAATCGACGAAATCATCGCGATTTGCGAACTGTTGGGCTTGTTTCGACGGTGAAAGTGTCGTGCATTTCATCGGCGCGTGAAATGGAGCGTAGTGGGCGGATAAACGTCGAAATATCACAAACGGGGAAGAAATAACGCTTCGATTTCTTCAAAATCGACGAAATCATTGCTACTTGCGAGCTGTTGGGCTTGTTATAACGGTGACACTGGAGTGCATTGCATTCGGCGCGTAAAATGGAATGAAAAGAGCGCTGAAACATCGAAATGTCTCAAACGGCAAGGAAACAATGCTTAGTTTTCGTCGGAATAAACGAAATAACGCGATTTGCGAGCTGTTGGGCTTGTGTCGATGGTGAAACGGGCGGGCTTTACATTTGGTGCGTTAAATGGAGTGAAAAGAGCGCATAAACGTTGAAATATCTCAAACGCGAAGAAAATGACGGGTAGTTTTCTTCAAAATCGACGAATTCATCGTGATTTGCTAGCTGTTGGACTTGTGTCGACGGTGAAACCTGCATGCATTAAATTCGGCGCGTGAAGTGGAGTGAAAAGAGTTCTTAAACGTCGAAATATCTCAAACGGAAAAGAAATGACGGTGAGTTTCCGTCATAATCGATGAAATAATCGCGATTTGCGAACAGTTAGGCTTGTTTTGACGGTAAAAGTGTCTTGCATTTCATTCGGAGCGTAAAATGGAGCGAGAGTAAATATCATCTCGGCTGTGTAAAACAATGGCTAATTCACGCGAAGAGTTGTTACGCGCCAAAAATTCTAACCCTAACCCGACATCAGAAGTGGGATCAGAACCGCTTATAGTGATACAAGAGCAGATGGCCCTTATGCACGAGTTAATTTAGACGATAGCGCTAAAACCGAGGGAGCAGGAACCGAGTGTAAAACCCGAAAAATTTTCGCTACCGCGTTTTAACCCCGAAATCGCGGGTGCCGACCCAGCTGCGTGGTGCGCGACTGTTAGTGTAATTATGGAAAAAAGACCTCTACAAGACGACGAGATATATCTCACTATAAGTCGTGCTCTAGAGGGTACAGCAGCACAGTGGCTTATCCATGTTCCGGTCAGTGGTTTTACTTGGATAAAATTTACGGGACATTTTCTTGCGCGTTATGGTGGCACGGAGACGGCAACCTCAGCGCTAATGAGGATGTTCAATGAACCACCACTGAAGGGCGAAACCACGGCGGCTTTTGGTAATCGTCTTCACTCCACTGTCTTTTGTCCACTGTCTGCATTAATGGTCTCACATTGGAGATAATTTTTCATGTCCTTGCTGATGATTACTTAAAATACGATATCATGATTGGTCGCGAGAATTTAAGCCAACGATTCGACGTAAATATCACGCAGAATAACCTCGTTATTTGTAAAACAAAGATAATTAACACCTGTGGTAAAGTTGCGGAAGATGCGGTCAACATTAACGAGATCAACACTGATGTAGTTGGTAACAATAAAGATCGATTAATCTCTGTTCTCGAAAAATTTAAAGAATCATTCTTTACGGGTTTCCCGCGTAATCGCGTAAGTAGGGGCCAGTTAGAAATACGGCTGATTGATCCCAACGTCGTCGCGCAAAGAAGCCCTTACAGGCTTAGCGAGGAAGAGCGAAGAATAGTACGTGAGAGAATAGCCGAATTAATTAATTTAATTAATTAATGCACCAGCCGTTTTCCAGAGAGCCATTTTCAAAGCCTTAGGCGACCTCGTGAACACCTGATATTCGTAATTTTGTCTCTAATACTTTTTTGTTTGATCGATTGTACACGTATAATATTTCTTAAGTCATCTACAATTAGTAGATTCAATTTCAATGTCTTTTTCTTTTAAATAGGTTTAAAGGCGCAATAAATTACAATTAAAATGGATACAATGATTCCTACAATCAACTTCCGATATTTCATGGAACATGATGCAGAATCTACAGAAGATGAAGAATTACTGCCTGTTCCTTCAACATTGTCAGATGATTCAAATCCGTCGGTTCATTCAATATCGGCGGTTGAGTTAGCCGTACCTTCAACATCCATGGTACTTCCTGAAATTATGGTTGATATACCATCCCCTGTACCTTCAGCAAGGGTGATTGATTTAACATCACCGATACCGTCGATGTCGACAATGCCACCGATATTCTCGATAGAAATGCCGCCGGTTCCATCCACATCGCGTGACGTTCAAGAATATTATGATGATTTTCGTTTTGAAGCAGCAAGGCGTTCAAGTTTTCGAAATTGGCCTGTGTCTTTCATTGACCCTGTCAGTCTTGCAGCTGCAGAATTCTATTATACTAGAAACTTTGATGTCGTTAGATGCTTTGAATGTCAATTGGTGGCAAGTCAGTGGTCAGTGGTTGATATTCCCATGCAAATTCATGAGATGCGTTCTCCAGAGTGCAGATTTATCCGCAATGAACATTGTAATAATGTACCAATCGGAGCAGATCCTGCTAAAGTTCGACGGACAAAACGAAAAAATAGAAATATATCTTGTCCTTATGGTTTACAATATCAGAAGGCATTTGATTTTAATGACCATCGATTTTTAAGATATTCAAGAAACCCGACGGCATATGAACTTAGCCGTTTGGGACTAAAAAGAGTTAAGAAGCTACGAATCCAGATTAAATTCGTTCACAACATGGCCTACATATATGACACAGACAATTGAAGAATTAGCCCATGCAGGCTTCTACTAGACCGGAATAAATGATTGCACTACATGTTACCATTGTGGAATTGGTATAGGAAGTTGGAGAGCAGAAGATGATCCATGGGAACAGCACGCAATTTCGTCTCCCAGCTGTTGTTATTTATTAACAGTACGAGGCTGGGAATATGTTAATAAAGTAACAGGCCAGGAGTTATATGAAACTGCTGAAGGTGCAAGTATAAAAACTTATACCCTGAACAATATATATAACATTGTGTATAATGAATAATTGCAATACATACTTATGTACAGTAAATTTATTTCAGGCAGCAATACAAATTGCAAATGGGAATCCTGAGAGATCCACTAGTGAAAATGATACTAATGAAATGACTCTCGTTGGGAAAATTGGTAAGTGATAAAAATGAAAACACATATTCGTTAATTTGTATGAAAGCCGTATACATATAATAAATTCCATTATATATTACATTTAAATACACTGATTACTATTTTAGCTGCTCTGGAGCAAGAAAATCGACAACCAGTCGCCGAACGTAACCGCGGTCACGGGTTTGTATAACAAAGGTATTGCATAATTCTATAGCTGTCCTTAAAAGAAATATTTGTGACGGCACGCGACAGTAAACATTCCAACGGTTTCTGTCCCGTGGCTCGCCACACGCAGACCCTATTCTTCGAGTAAGATGATTGCCAGATGTCGATGCGTCTTCGCAGTACATGCTAGGCTAGCCTGAGGGCCTGATATAAATCTTAAGATTTAGTTGGCTAAAGTCGTTCAGACGGACAAACAGTCTTTGTTCCAGCTACGGGAAGTTAGGAGAGACCTATTTTTCAACGAACGGCGTCTCCCACTAGCAACTTTCCCTCGAGGGCGGCTAGCATCTTTTACTAACCACCGATATGGAGATTGACCAATTAGCAGCAACGCCAATTTCCCTCACCTACTAAACGAAGGCTATCCTCGACGAATCCAAGGATCTCTTAGACACACCCCATCATAGTTTTCCTCTGCAGCATCATCGCGACGGAAAGTCATTCTCTCGTGAGGCAGTATTAGCGAATAACTTAGTGTCTGTACGCTCGGTGGATATTCTACGTTTCAACAAAGAGTCCGACTTAGATTTTGCGAGCATATTCATCAATCATCCCGTTGACCGCGGATTCGTTATTGAACCTAGGATCATTGTCATTAGTTTCTCGAGTACCTAATTACCACGGTTACTTGTCCAATTCTATAATTATCGTATTTGCACTAGTCAATGTCATACATATATAACTTGTAATGTATAATTTTTTAATTAAAATGTTAACCATTCCTAGTCACCTGGTTTGTTAACAGGTTTATTTAGTTATTTTATTTATCCATTTATTTCTTGTATTTGTTAATAAAATATAACATGTATTCTTGCCCTTTTCTCCCAATTATTTCCTCTTCGCCATGATGTCGTATGTTGTTATTTTTATTTTGGATCCATCAGATGATTTCGCAATTAATTCAGTTTATTAAGTAGTTTTATTCAATTATTTTATAAATTTCTCCTTTTTCTTGTTGGTTGATTAAAATATATCTTCCTATTGTTCCATTTATTCTCTTTTACTATTATGTGGTACATAATTATTTTAATTTCTGGATGTTACCTGCTTATTCGATTTACTAGTTGGTTTTATTTAATAATTTGTTTTGCATTTGCATATCCCATGTTCGCTAATTAATTGTAGTATATTTTCCTGTCGTCGGATATAATTGTTCTGGTTCCAGGTTGATTGTTAGTTGGTATAGATTATGCTATACTTTTTATATTTACTACTTCGTTAGAATATCTATTTCTATTTTATTATTTGTTATTTACCCTCATATGCTAATTCTATATATATAATTACGTTTAATTAATCTTTTATTAAAGTATTTCCATTTTCGTTGTACCGTGCGTTTGTTTCGGGTGTTCGAATTGTCACTCGCGTTGTTTGTATATTGTGACTTTCTGCTTTTCGTTACCGTACGTGCGGAGCGCGGGGCGTGACAATAGCATTTTACGTTGTAACGGGCTTGTTCCGAATTTCAAAAAGGAGTGTACAGCATTCGGCGTGCAAAATGGAATAGCATTACATTTCGCGCGTAAATAGTGTGAAAAGAGCGCTTAAACGTCGAAATATATCAAACGGGGAGGAAATAACTCTTAGTTTTCGCCAAAATCGACGAAATCATCGCGATTTGCGAGCTGTTGCGCTTGTATCAAAGGTGAAAGATGCGTGCATTACCTTCCGCACGTAAAATGGAGTGAAAAGAGCGCTGGAACTTCGAAATATCTCAAACGGGATGGAAATGACACATAGTTTTCGACAATATCGACGTTATCATCGTGATTTGCGAGCTCTTGGGCTGGTTTCGAAGGTGAAACGGGCGTGCATTTCTCTCAGCATGTAAATTCGGGTGAACAGAGCGCATAAACGTCGATATATCTCCAACGGTAAGGAAATGACGCAAAGTTTTCGTCAAAATCGAGGAAATCATCGAGATTAGCGACATGTTGAGCCTGCTTGGACGGTGAAACAGGCGTGCATTACATTCGTCGCGTAAAATGGAGTTAAAGGAGCTCATAAACGTCGAAATATCTGAAACGGGAAGGAAATCACCGTTAATTTTCGACAATTTCGACGAAATCATTCCGATTTGCGAGCTCTTGGGCTGGTTTCAACGGTGAAGCTGGAGTGCATTACATTTAGCGCGTAAATAGAGACAAAAGAGCGCTTAAACGTTGAAAAATCTATAACGGGATGCAAACAACGCTCAGTTTTCTTCAAAATAGACGAAATCATCGCTGTTTGCGAGATGTTAGGATTGTGTCGACGGTGAAACGGGCGTGCATTAAATTCAGCGCGTACAATGTAGTGAAAAGAGCGCTTAAACCTTGTAATATCTTTAACGGGATGGAAATGACGCATAGTTTTCGTCAAAATCGACGAAATCATCGCTATTTGCGAGATGTTAGGATTGTGTCGACGGTGAAACGGGCGTGCATTAAATTCAGCGCGTACAATGTAGTGAAAAGAGCGCATAAACTTTGAAATTTCTCAAACTCGAAGGAAATGACGGTCAATTTTCGATACAATCGACGATGTCCGGCTCTATTTGCAAGCTTTTGGGCTCGTTCCGAAGATGAAACGGGCGTGCATTAAACTCTGCACTTAAAATGGAGTGATAAGGACGCTTAAACGTCGAAATATCTCAAGCGGGTAGGAAATGACTCCTAGTTTTCTGCAAAATCGACGAAATCATCGCGGTTTGCGAGCTGTTGAGCTCGTGTCGACTGTGAAACCTGCCTGCACTACATTCGGTGCGTAATATGGAGCGAAACGATTGCTTAAACGTCGAAATATCTCAACCGGGAAGGAAACAAACGCTTAGTTGTCGTCGGAATAGACTAAATCATCGCTATTTGCCAGCTGTAGAGCTTGTGCCGACGGTGAAACATGCATGCCTTGAATTCGGCGCGTAAAACGGAGTGAGAAGATCGCTTAAACGTCGAAATATCTCAAACGGAAAGGAAACAAAGATTAGCTTTCGTGGGAATAAACGAAGTAATCGCGATTTCCGGGCTGTTGGGCTTGTTTCGACGCAGAAACGGTCGGGTATTACATTCGGCGCGTAAAATGGAGGGAAAGGAGCGCTTAAATGTCGAAATATCTGAAACGGGAAGAAAGTAACGCTTAATTTACGTCAAAATCGACGAAATACAGCTCCATTTGCGAGCTGTTGGGCTTGTTTCGACGCTGAAACGGGCGGGCATTACATTTCGTGCGTTAAATGGAGTGAAAAGGGAGCATAAACGTTGAAGTATCTCAAACATGTAGGAAATGACGGGCAGTTTTCTTCAAAATCGACGAATTCATCGTGATTTGCGAGCTGTTGAGCTTGTGTCGACGGTGAAACCTGCATGCATTACATTACGCGCGTAAAACGGAGTGAAAAGATCGCCTAAACGCCGAAATATTTCAAGCGGGAAGGAAATGACTCATAGTTTTCTGCAAAATCGACGAAATCATCGCGGTTTGCGAGCTGTTGGGCTTGTGTCGACGGTGAAACCTGCATGCATTACATTCGGCGTGTAAAACGGAGTGAAAAGATCGCTTAAACGTCGAAATATCTCAAACGGGAAGGAAATAACAGTTAGTTTTCGACAATGTCGACGTTATCATCGCGATTTGAGAGCTCTCTGTCTGGTTTCGAAGGTGAAACTGGCGTGCATTATATTCGCCGCGTAAAATGAAGTGAAAAGTGCGCTTAAACGTCGAAATATCTCAAACGGGATGGAAGTTACGCTTTGTATTCGTCAAAATCGACGAAATCATCGCCCTATGCGAGCTGTTAGGGTTGTGTCAACGGTGAAACTAGCGTGCATTACATTTCGCTCGTAAATAGAGTGCAAAGGGCGCTTAAACGTCGAAATATCTCAAACGGGAAGGAAATAACTGATAGTTTTGTCAAAATCGACGAAATCATCGATACTTGCGAGCTGTTGGGCTTGTGTCGACGGTGAAACGAGCGTGCATTACATTCCGCGCGTGAAATAAAGTGAAAACGGCGCTAGAACGTAGAAATATCTCAAACGGGAAGGAAATAACGATTAGTTTTCGTCAATGTCGACGAAATCAACTGCAATTCCTTGAGGGCATCCAGTAATAAGATGCATTTAAATGACGGGGTTTACAGGTGGTGGGCTTACCTACAAACTTTTACCTTTGACATTATGTATCGGGAAGGCAAGCGAATGGCTCACGTCGGTTCCTTTTCGCGGAACCCCGTTGACTCGGATCACCGTACGATCCACAAAATTGCCGAAAAAGAAATCAATCTGGCCGAAATCTCCGAAGATTGGCTCTTGGCGGAGCAACGTCGCGATCCCCAAATTACGGAAATCGTCGATAAGTTGCGGAACGATGAGCTTGCAGATGATATCGCGAATACGTGTGAACTGCGATCCGGTACCCTTTACCGTAAACTACAACGAAAAGGCAGAACTCTCTGCTTGCCCATTGTCCCAAGAGGTTTTAGGTGGTAAGTGAACAACTATGTACACCAGTCGATTATGCACTTAGGATGGGATAAAACGCTCGAGAAACTGTACTAGTATTACTTTTTAGATGGAATGGCGAAATACTTTCGCAAATTCGTTGAGAACTGTCATGCTTGTCGAGTTTCAAAGGCTAGCTCAGGCAAGACACAAGCCGAAATACATCCCATGCCCAATACCAGCATACCTTGTCACAGGGTTTATATGGATATAACGGGCATACTACGCGGTAAAAGCGACTCGAAGGAATATGTCACTGTGTTGGTCGACGCCTTCACCAAATTCGTATATTTGCACCATACCCGTAGGATAGACTTCGTTAATACCATTAAAGCGCTTATATAGCTCCGCTATATTTTTATTCGTAAGTGCTAAATGCGGCTTCGTGAAACAAAGCGCTACGCAGTTAAAGCGCAACACGACGTGCCCAATCCGTCATCGACATCTTCGCGCTCCTTCCGCCGAATTTCTCCGAGGAGCATACTCGTGCCAGCCGCGGCGACACATCTAATGAATACACGCTAGTGGGGATGTGAATGGGCAACGAAGGGAAGAATCATTTCGATCTCAGAAAAAAACGGACATTTTACCGCGAGCCGCGAAGCGCGAAGGGTGAAAGAAAACGAGTCAGCTATCGATCAATCGTCGCTGTTGTTGATCGTCGTTAAGTATCAACTGTTGTTAACTGTTAATTGTTATTCATTGTTATCAAGTTTAATAAATGTTATTGGTTGAACATACCCGAGTGCACTTCAGTACCTATTACACCATACACCTCAATTGGTGACCCTGACGTGAGTTAATGTTAAAGAGGTGACTGTGATAGTGACCTGAGACTCTAAACGGCGCGAATTTAAACTGCTGTGCGATGGCAAATACCGACGGGACCGCGAACGGCGCACAACGAGTCCACCCAGTAATCAGCATGGCCCCGCTGCAGCCCTCGGAGGTCACGGCGTGCTTCACGCTTCTGGAAATGCAATTCGAGGACATGGATCTTACGGACGACAAACGAAAGTTCGTGACCCTCGCCAGGTGCCTCGGCGGCCGGTATCTATTGCATATCGAGGACGTGAAGAGGAGGATACCAAGGCGGAACAATACCATAAGTAAAAAAACGAGATCATCGAGAGTTGGCTGATACACCCAGCACGATGTAACGCAGGCTGCTGACCTTCGAAGTGATGGGCGACCAAAAGCCGATCCAATTCCACCAACACCTAAGAAGACTAGCCGATCGAATCTACGAGACACATTTGTTAAGAAGACAGAAGGTCGCCGTCATCAAGACCGATCGAGCGGGAGGCGAACAGCGAGATCGCCCCCCACGGAATCGTCAGATTACAGGTTCTCCAGAATAGAGGCACAAATCGAGGCACTGCGCCTCGACCGGCGCCCCTACCAGCGTCCAAACACGAGACGGTACGGACCGCGCCCGAGAGATGTGTAACAGGACTCCGGTCATTGTTACTACCACGCGACGTTCCGAGCGCGCGCGAAGAAGTGCCGCCAACCTTGTACATGGAGGCAGAGAAACGAGATCGGCCGTCTGTAAACGCGACAAGTCACGACGGCCTAACATCCCGCCGCATATTCGTGAGGGACAGGAACTCAAAAACCTCCTTCCTAGTGGACACCGGCGCCGACGTATGTGTATTTCCGCGCAACAAAATACACGGGCCCGCGAACAAAGTTCAACAAAGTACGAATTGTTCGCGTCTAACGGGTCACGCATCGCGACCTACGACACCACTCTAGTGTCTCTCGACTTGGCATTGCGTCGAGCGATGAAATGGCGTTTCTGTATAGCGGACGTCGAAACACCCATCATCGTAGTGGATTTCCTCAGTCACTACGAATTATGGGTGGACGCGAGGAATAAACGCCTTATAGATTCTACTTCGAACCGGTCAACGAGAGGATACACGCCCGCGACTGCGTCGACCAAGACAATTATCGGAGAATCGACGTATCACCGACTCCTCTCTGAATTTCCGGAACTAACCCACCCACCGGCTTTCGGGCGAGAGAAAACTGTTCACGGTGTGGTACATCACATCGAAATCACACCAGGCCCGCCTGTCCACAGCAAACCCCGCCGACTCGCACGTGACCGTCTTAAACAGGTTAAGACGGAGTTCGAAGTCATGATTGAGCAAGGCGTGATGCAGCCATCGAGAAGCCCATGGGCATCATCCTTGCACGTCGTTTCAGAAAAGGACGGAGGGATTCGACCGTGCGGCGAATACCGGGCGTTGAACGCCCGCAGCATCCCGGACAGATATACACCGCCGCACATAGAGGATTTCGCACAGAACTTACATGGTAAGCGCATTTTCTCCAAAATCGACCACGTTCGCGCTTATCATCAAATTCCGATCGCGCCGGAAGACGTCGAGAAAACAGCCATAACGACACCGTTCGGTCTGTTCGAAGCGACCAACATGATGTTCGGGTTTCGGAACGCCGCGCGAACGTGTCAGAGATTCGTAGACGAAATCGTACGAGGCCTTGATTTCGTCTACGCATACATAGACGATTTCCTCGTAGCTTCCGAGAATGACGTGCAACACCGCGAATACTTGCGGGTCCTGTTTCAACGCCTCAACGACTACGGGGTCGTTATTAATACCGCGAAGTGCGAATTCGGCGTCCGCGAAATTCAATTCCTAGGTTATACTGTAACGGCCGAAGAAATAGAGCCGCTGGCTGAACGCGTGGACGCCATCGCAAAAGTGCCGCTACCCGCGACCGTTAAATATCTTCGAAGATTCCTCGGTATGATTAACTTTTACAGACGTTTCATACCGAGGGCCGCGCACACTCTCCGACCACGCAACGATATATTGAAAGGCACAACGAAGCGCAACGCGTCTATTGAGTGGCCCGAGCACGCCGAAAAAAGCTTCCGCGAGTCGAAACGCGTCTTGGCCGACGCGACAATGTTAGCGCACCCGATCCCCGGCGCGCCCCTTAGCCTCGCGGTGGACGCATCCGACTACGCTATTGGTGCGGTATTTCAGCAGCGCGTCAACGATTGTTGGCAACCACTTTGCTTTATGACACAAATGCTATGCCCCGCGCAACGGAAATACAGCGCGTATGATCGGGAATTGCTGGAGATGTACTACGCGGTTAAACGTTTCCGACATGCCGTCGAAGGTAGAAAATTCACGATCACAATTATATCACAAACCCCTTATTTACGCGTCCAAGCAGAACCCCGGTAAGTGTTCGCCAAGAGAGTTCCGACATCTGGACTACGTCGGACAGTTTACGACTGATATCCGACATATAAAAGGGGTAGAGAACAACGTAGCCGATACTCTATCTCGCATCGAAGCGATCGGGAAACCTGTAGACCACCACAAGCTAGCTGCAGCGCAAGGGAAGCTGCATAGCGAGCTGCGCGAAATTATCAACACTGGATCGAGCGCGCTGCATTTGAAAAAGGTACGATTTCCCGATCACGACGTCGAGTTATATTGCGGTATTACAGCCGAGACCGTGCGACCGTACGTACCGGAACCGTTACGGCGCATCGTATTCCAATCACTACATGGAATTTCACATCCGGGGATGCGTGCCACGCGAAAATTGGCTTCGTCTGGCCGTCCATAAAGAAAGATCGCCGAACGTGGACACGACAATGCATACCGTGTCAGCGCAATAAAGTCACCAGACACGTATTCTCGCCTGCCGGAACGTTAGCAGGCCGGTTCGAGCATATACACTTAGTCATCATCGCCATGCAATATTCGCAAGGATAAGGGTATTCTCTAACGTATATCGATCGTTTTCCGCGTTGGCCCAATGCCATTCCTATCGCCGATATGGCTTCGGCCCTCCTTTCTACCTGGACATCTCGTTTCGGCGTACCTTTGAAAATTACTTCTGATCCAGGACGTCAATTCGAATCGCGTTTATTCGAGGAATTATGCCGGTTGCTCGGCGTCAAACATCTGCGTACAACGGCCTACCATCCAGCGTCTATCGGGATGGTAGAACGCCGACACAGACAACTAAAGGCGGCGATTAAATACCACGACACGTGCAACTGGGTCGGAATTCTGCCAATCGTCTTATTAGGTATCAGAACCGCGATAATGGAGGACCTAAACGCAACGCGGCCGAAATGATTTACGGCACCGGCATACGTCTGCCGTCGGAATTCTTTTTGCCAACTAGTCAACGGGCCAACTCGGAATACGCGAATCGGCTAAGAGAACGTATGGAGAGGGTGAGACCACACCCGGTTACGCGTCATGGCGAAAAGAAAACTTTCATTTTCAGAGAATTAGAGACGTCGCCATATGTATTCATGCGCCATGGCGCGATTGGAGGACCATTACATCCGCCGTAAGATGGACGTATAAAGTTATACAGAGAGGGGATGAGACATATACGGTAAAAATAAATAATCGCGACGTAACGGTTTCCGTAGATCGGTTGAAGCCCGCGTTCGTCATTTCCGAAGACATCGAGCAAGGAACCGCCGAGACTCGCAACGTGCTAATTTCGGTAGAGCAAACGAATGTTCGCGACGAAAGCGGTGTGGACCCCAATAACAAAACGACGAACGAAGAAAATACCAGGAATAGATACGTTACGCGGTCTGGGCGAACTGTCCGATTTCCCGATCGCCTTCAGGCAGGTTTCGGATAAGCGTTAGGAACCGGCGAACGTCCACACCGCTTTGTAATATTTATATATTCTTTTAATTATGTAGAGTTATCACTGGAAAGGGGTACTGTAGCGCCACGGATCACGGAGCTTTCCAACGGCTTCGTGAAACAAAGCGCTACGTCGTTAAAGCGCAACACGACGTGCTCAATCCGTCATCGACATCTTCGCGCTCCTTCCGCCGAATTTCTCGGAGGAGCATACTCGTGCCAGCCGCGGCGACACATCTAATGAATACACTCTAGTGGGGATGTCGATGGGCAACGAAGGGAAGAATCATTTCGATCTGAGAAAAAAACGGACATTTTTCCGCGAGTCGCGAAGCGCGTAGGGTGAAAGAAAACGAGTCAGCTATCGGTTGTTACGTTCTTGTTTGATTGAATTAATTTTAAACCGTTGAATTCGCAAGATTTTTTTTTATTTATTTATTTTAATTTTTATTTGTTTTTTGTGTTGTTTTAATTTATTTTAATTCAATTTAGCTCGATTTATACGGTAGTTGCTGCCACCAGAAATAGTCTAAGGACTATTTCGATTGGAGAAATTTCTTTCGATTGTTTATTAATTGATTATTCGCTCGGTAGCGTTAATTAATATTCAGGCTACTGATAATTAGTTTCCACGTTTCTGCTAACCTGCTATGCGCAGGGATACTGGCACGGGAGAGGATTAAAGTTGTATGCAATGGATATTTGTCCTCGTTGAACGGATCGAATCGCTTAAGTAGCTATTCACATATATATATATATATATATTTTAATAATTGGTGATAAGTAGACTGGATTCAGTTCCCGGATGTGCCGAAATTGTCAGAGTAGAAGAAAATTTTACAAAATTGAGTTCTTACCTTGTAAAGTAGGTTGCGTCAGGGGCCATCACCTTGTAATGGTCGTTGGAGGTTTAATTATTCAACTCGGGTATAACCTTTTATCGAATTTCTACTTTATTTATTTATTTATTTATTTATTTTGATAAGCACTTACAAATATCTAACCGGATTAATATCGCAATTTTATTTTAACAACGAAAATGAGGACTTTAAGAATCTCTAACTCGCTCGCGACTCTCCCTCTTTTTCTTTATTTTATAATGAATGGCTAAAGACCGTCGAGACGCTAAGTGTTGATGAACGTTATGATGAGCTTACGCCGTAAGAAATTACAATGGAATGAGAGTTGACAACAAAATAATAAGCCGAAACGTAACGTACAATTAGCGACAAAATACTGGAATGAGAATCTAACGTACAATTAGCGACAAAATACTGGAATGAGGATCTTGCTCTATGTTGCTACGCTTATTTATAATGCCATCCCCCACGGGGTGGTGGTCCACTGGGGGTATGCTTCCGTGGGAATCGGGACGTTGCAGTTTTGGGTTTCCTGAGATCGTACGTGAGAGAATGTGAATTCTGTAATCGTTGATGTCTCCTTTGCTTCGTTATCTTGTCTTTTAACTTCCAGATTCCCATCGGTCCTATTTTCTGCTGAGGTAGCGTCTAGGAGACTTGAAGGGGTCCATGCTGATCTAGTCTTTTCTCGAGAATTTTTATGTGAGTTCTGTGCGAATAATTTTTGTTCTTTGGCGTGTGGAAGGGCCGGTGGCTGGAGTCTCATTATTATATCGACATTTGCTCGGGCAACACGCGTAGTCCGCTGTTCTCCCAAAACGAGGTCCTCCTCCTTCGAGTTATTTTACGTAAGTTTGGTTCGAGTGGATATTTGCATATTATGGTTGTTTTCGTGATTTTGATCTCTTTTCCTTTTTTTGTGTTGTTTCATTAGGCTTCGGTGATTGACGTTCGAACAATGTTTGTGGAGGCGTTTCTATCGGAGGTTCTCACGCAGATTTCCATGGTGCGTATTTTATCTTGTTTTTTTTTTGTCCGTTTAATTCGTCCTGTTTTGTTCTATTTAAGCGGTGTTGTGTCGTTTCAGCACAAGAGAAAGAGGAATTCCGAAGAACCCGTGGGCGACTCGGAAAGACCCCTCAAACGCATGCGGCGTTGTGATGAACCACAAGTATCAGGGTGGTCGGAGGATCTTTCCGACATCGATCCGGAGCCCGTGGATTTCCCGTCGGAATTGAATTTTGACAGTCTTGCAGATGGGAGTTTCTCCGATGTAGAGACCGTCGTGTTGGAGTGGGAACCCCCTCTGGTTGAAGCTATTGACACTGATCGTTGTGTGAAAGTTCGTTTTGCCGACGAAATTCCGGTAGAGGTTTTGGAGGCACATCTTCGTCACCATGCTTCTGGGAGAAAGGGAATTTCCCCTGTTGTGCGTTATTGGTGTATGTGTAAATTCAGCGAACTTTGCCCTGGAGCTCCTTGCTTCAATTTTGATTTAGTCTAACTGATTGTTTTGGATATATATATGTATATATATATATATATATATATATATATATATATATATATATATATATATATGTCGGAGATGAAAGGAAAGCCGAAGCCGTTCCTTGGAAATTTTGGGAACATCTTCTAGTAGTCTAGCCCGGATTTTATCATAGCTGTAATTGTTCGAGATTTGTGATATCAAGTTTGGGTTCGAGGCGACAATTGGTCGCCGAACGTAGCCACGGTCACGGGATGGATGTTTTATCTAACGGAGGTCTGGAGTGGTTGTATGTGTTCTCCGAGAAATGTGGTTGTGGCGGCATGCGACCTCGAGAGCGGGCCTAGCCACGTGTGATGTTGCCTCGGAGGTGCCGATGCAATGGGACATACATTGTATTAGTAATCAAAACTCCAGGCAGAAACTGCCTAGCAACGGCGTTTGGAACTTTCTCGATGCTTCCAACGAGTGTGCCTAGCAACGGCGTTTGGAACCTTCTCGATGCTTCCAAACGGGTATAGAAAACAAAATGCAATCGTACAGGGAGAAAAATCTCCACGAGACTGGCATTCGTCTTATGACTGCTTTAGAGAGGGACACGTCGTGTTTCTGTGCTTAAGATCAGTCTACGCTTAGTAAGGAGTCATCCCGTTGATCGTGGATTCGTTTGAACTCAAATTATTGTTTATAACGATTATTAACTTATTGTTTGTAAACCATATTATTCATTGAACTTACTATCCGTTAAACGTATTATTCATTAGCTTTATTATCTGTTAGACTTACTAACCGTTCAACTTATTATCCACTAACTTTATTATTTGCTTAATTTATTATTCGTTCAATATATTTTTCGCTAACTTCATTATTTGTTAAGTTTATTATTCTCTAGACTTATTATTTGTTAATCTTTGTAATAGACTTGTGTATACGTGAAAATATAATCTTAGTTGTGTTAAACAATGGATAACTCACGTGAAGAATTGCCACGCGCCCAAAATTCCAATCTCACCCCGACATCAGAAGTGGGATCAGTGCCGATTATGCCAATGCAAGAACGTGCGGCCATCGTGCGCGAGTTAAGTCAGACGCTGGCGCCGAAGTCAAGTGTGGAACCTAAGAACATCGTGCTACCACGTTTTAACCCCGCGATCGCGGGCGCCGATCCAGCCGCATGGTGCTCGACTGTGGACCTGCTTATGAAGGGTAATCCTCTGCAAGACAGTGCACTAGTTTCTGTTTTAAATAGTGCTCTAGAGGGTCGTGCAGCGCATTGGCTCACGCAGGTAGTGACCGGCGAAGGGCTTACCTGGCCAACGTTTAGGAAACTTTTCGTTACACGTTTTGGTAGCAAAGATACGGCGACCTCGACGCTAATGAAGACGCTCAGGGAACCACCACAAGAGGACGAAAACATGGCTGCGTACGCCATCCGTCTCCGTTCCCTGCTGGAGACGAAGTGGCAAAATGCCACTACGGCTGAAGTAATCAACGCTACCGTTCTTTGTCACCTGAGCTCACGGGATCAGCGCATCGAAGAGATAGCAGCTATGAAAGATATCAAGACCAAGGACCAATTTTTAGACGAAATGAGAGCTACTGCTTTCGCGAAGAGGCCCGTATTTTCGACGAGCGACACCTCCACGGGCCCTGAAACCAAAAGACACAAACCGTCGGCCCACCACGTGAAGTGCCTCTACTGTGGTAAACACGGACACAGAATAGCGGAGTGCCGCAGTAGGATACAGAAAGAGCAGCGAGGAAATACACAACGCCCGGAAGGAAGACGACCGGCAACATCGCCCCAGGTGGTTTGCTTCAAGTGTAAGGCGGAGGGCCATATCGCACCTGATTGTCCGCTACTGCAGCACAGAAAACCCGGCTCCAAGAACGAACGACGAGTCGACTCCTGCATGGTGGAGTCTCCAGCTGGTAGTTTAAGTCATCTGGGTGAGTCGTACCCATTTTGTTTCGATTCCGGAGCCGAATGCTCGTTGATTAAAAAATCTATATCTTCGAAATTTTCTGGCAAAACAAACGACTGATGTAGTAGTAATGCGAGGTATAGGAAATACTTGTGTTAACAGTACATTTCAGATCTTGTCCACTGTATGTATTAACGGTTTTACACTGGAGATGACTTTTCATGTCCTTGCCGATAGCTACTTAAAATACGATATCATGATTGGTCGTGAAATTTTGAGCCAAGGTTTTGACGTGAATATTACACGAAATAGCGTCGATATTTGCAAGACAAAAATGGTTAACGCCTGTAGCATAGTCGCGGAAGATGCGGTCAACATTAACGAGATCAACACTGATGTAGTTGGTAACGACAAAGATCGATTGATCTCTGTTCTCGAAAAATTCAAAGAGTCATTTATTACGGGTTTCCCGCGGACGCGTGTGAGTACGGGCCAGTTAGAAATTCGGTTGATTGACCCTAATGTCACCGTACAGAGAAGTCCTTACAGACTTAGCGGGGAAGAGCGGAGAATAGTGCGCGAACGGATAAGTGAACTGATTAGGGCAAAAATTGTAAAACCTAGTAATTCGCCGTTCGCGAGCCCCATGTTACTCGTGAAGAAGAAGGACGGATCGGACAGATTGCGCGTAGATTTCCGGGCGCTAAATAAAAACACGGTCGCGGATCGGTATCCCTTACCCCTTATTGCTGATCAAATCGTGAGATTGCAGAGTGCGAGATACTTCATTAGCTTGGACATGGCCAGTGGATTCCATCAGATCCCTATTCACCCTAACTCCACTGAATATACAGCGTTCGTCACCCCCGACGGTCAGTACGAATATGTAACGATGCCGTTTGGGTTGAAAAATGCACCAGCCGTTTTCCAGAGAGCCATTTTCAAAGCCTTAGGCGACCTTGCTTATTCATATGTCGTAGTTTACTTGGATGACGTCTTAATTATCGCTGACTCGGTAGATCAAGCCCTAGAACGATTGAACATCGTATTAGATACCCTTATAAAAGCCGAACTACATCCCATACCTAAGACCAGCATACCTTGGCACACGGTTCACATGGACATCACGGGAAAACTAAGTGGTAAAAACGACTCGAAGGAATATGTCGTTGTGCTGGTCGACGCCTTCACCAAGTTCGTATATTTGCACCATACCCGTAAGATAGACTCCCTAAATACCATTAAAGCGCTTAAGTCCGCTATATTTTTATTCGGTAACCCCTGCCGGGTAATAGCGGACCAGGAGAGATGCTTTACGGGTAAAGATTTCCAAAGTTTCTGTCAAGATAGGCACATTAAACTCCACTTAATAGCAACCGGTGCTAGTAGGGCCAATGGACAAGTAGAGCGTACTATGAGCACCCTAAAAAATATGTTTTCGACGGTAGAAACGACCGGGCGAACGTGGCAAGACGCGATTGGCGAGATACAGTTAGCCTTGAATTGCACCACCAATCGTGTAACTAAGTCAAGTCCTCTGGAGTTATTAATTGGCAAGGCAGCAAGGCCCTACGGTTTAACGTTGTCTGATAGTGTCGAGGAAAAGGAAGTAGACATCTCCAGTGTAAGACAACAGGCGATACGGAACATGGAGACTTGCGCTAGCTATGATAAAGACAGGTTCGACAAAACGAAAGCCAAGATAGTTAGGTTTAACCTTGGTGACTTTGTGTTACGAAAAAATGAGGAAAGGAACCAAACGAAGTTGGACCCGAAATTCAGGGGTCCATTCGTGATAGCAGAGATTTTGGAAGGGGACCGATATACATTAAAGACCTTAGACGGTAAACGGACATACAAGGACAGACATGACAAACTAAGAAAAATGCCAAATAGTTGCGTTCCTGATGAGTTGGACGTCTGCGACGATGACAGCGATGGTGATAATAACGATGCGAGTACACGGACCTCAGAGGATCATTAATACCACGTCGTGGTCGTACACCCAGTGTGGTGCTCTGCGCGTTCGTAATGCGTCCACTGTGACCCTCTGCGCCTTAGTAATACACCCAGTGTGGTGCTGTGCGCGTTCGTAATACGTCCAGTGAGATGCTCTGCGCGTTCGTAATACGTCCACTGTGACCCTCTGCGCCTTAGTAATACACCCAGTGTGGTGCTGTGCGCGTTCGTAATACGTCCAGTGAGATGCTCTGCGCGTTCGTAATACGTCCACTGTGACCCTCTGCGCCTTAGTAATACACCCAGTGTGGTGCTGTGCGCGTTCGTAATACGTCCAGTGAGATGCTCTGCGCGTTCGTAATACGTCCACTGTGACCCTCTGCGCCTTAGTAATACACCCAGTGTGGTGCTGTGCGCGTTCGTAATACGTCCAGTGAGATGCTCTGCGCGTTCGTAATACGCCCACTGTGACTCTCTGCGCGTTCGTAATACGTCCACTGTGACTCTCTGCGCGTTCGTAATACGTCCACTGTGACTCTCTGCGCGTTCGTAATACGTCCACTGTGACTCTCTGCGCGTTCGTAATACGTCCACTGTGACTCTCTGCGCGTTCGTAATACGTCCACTGTGACCCTCTGCGCTTTAGTAATACACCCAGTGTGGTGCTCTGCGCGTTCGTAAGACGTCCAGTGAGATGTTCTGCGCTTTTGTAATATGTCCAGTGAGATGTTCTGCGCTTTCGTAATACGCCCAATGTGGTAACACGATCCAACAATCTGAGATTCACCCGTGTGCGGAATCGAAAATGATCTGTCGTGTCGTTGCGGTCTGACTGGTGACTCACAGAATGCAACTAGCACTTCGAAATACAAACTATGACACTACCAATTTGAGTTCTCTTTCATTTCTTTGTTTGTTAAACCTTCGAACGGAATCTTGCTGTCAAACTGGACCCTTGACTTATTTGGAACATTTAACTGAATGGTAGATAATATTAGTTACAACGAGTCTAATGTTAAAAAAAAAAACTCTGTATTTTAGCTACACACGAGGACGTGTGACAGTCAGAATGGCCGTGTCGGAGATGAAAGGAAAGCCGAAGCCGTTCCTTGGAAATTTTGGGAACATCTTCTAGTAGTCTAGCCCGGATTTTATCATAGCTGTAATTGTTCGAGATTTGTGATATCAAGATTGGGTTCGAGGCGACAATTGGTCGCCGAACGTAGTCACGGTCACGGGATGGATGTTTTATCTAACGGAGGTCTGGAGTGGTTGAATGTGTTCTCCGAGAAATGTGGTTGTGGCGGCATGCGACCTCGAGAGCGGGCTTAGCCACGTGTGATGTTGCCTCGGAGGTGCCGATGCAATGGGACATACATTGTATTAGTAATCAAAACTCCAGGCAGAAACTGCCTAGCAACGGCGTTTGGAACTTTCTCGATGCTTCCAACGAGTGTGCCTAGCAACGGCGTTTGGAACCTTCTCGATGCTTCCAAACGGGCATAGAAAACAAAATGCAATCGTACGGGGAGAAAAATCTCCACGAGACGGGCATTCGTCTTGTGACTGCTTTAGAGAGTGACACGTCGTGTTTCTGTGCTTAAGATCAGTCTGCGCTTAGTAAGGAGTCATCCCGTTGATCGTGGATTCGTTTGAACTCAAATTATTGTTTATAACGATTATTAACTTATTGTTTGTAAACCATATTATTCATTGCACTTACTATCCGTTAAACGTATTACTCATTAGCTTTATTATCTGTTAGACTTACTAACCGTTCAACTTATTATCCACTAACTTTATTATTTGTTTAATTTATTATTCGTTCAATATATTTTTCGCTAACTTCATTATTTGTTAAGTTTATTATTCTCTAGACTTATTATTTGTTAATCTTTGTAACAGACTTGTGTATAAGTGAAAATATAATCTTAGTTGTGTCAAACAATGGATAACTCACGTGAAGAATTGTCACGCGCCCAAAATTCCAATCTCACCCCGACATATATATATATATATATATACATGCATGTTTCGTAGTATAGTTTTCATATGTAATTCCTTACTAGAATGATCACGAGTTTTGATTATGTATTTTATGTTTACCAGATTGTTAATTTGATTTAATAGTATAGAATACGCACACATATACATATTTCCATCAATGTGATTTTTATATAAGTTCTTTAATAGTGTAGTATTGTGTATTTTAGGTTATGTATTCATTAGACTGTTAACCATTTGATATCATATATACATATATATTTGTAATTTGTTACATAGTATTAAAAGTTTTATTTCTAATATCTACTAAATTGTTATGTGTTTGGCATATATGTTTATATTTATATGTAACTCTCCAAGTTGTTGCTGCGTTGATAAAAATATATTTCTATACACATTTATTCCTGGTGTTTCAATTATTTTCCTTTTGTAGTTATTCTTATTTCCTGGTTTACTCGTTTGGTTCGCGACTCGTTTAATTCATTAATTAATATTTATTTTCTGATTTAAATTCTTTCTTTTGTATTGTACATATTCCGTCTTCGTTACGGCACGTGCGGAGCGCGGGACGTGACACGGTCAATCGTCGCTGTTGTTGATCGTCGTTATGTATCAACTGTTGTTAACTGTTAATTGTTATTCATTGTTACCAAGCGTAATAAACGTTATTGGTTGAATATACTTGAGTGCACTTCAGTATCTATTACACCATACTCCTCATATCCATTAGAAATAGAAGGGGATACATCAAGTATTGTTCGCCTTTTATCTTCCTCTTTTTTCTTTTCATTTTTTTCGCAGTCTCATATCAGAATTCTATAATCCACACAAATCCACATGGAAATCATTATTTCCCACCAAACGCGTCCGTAATACCTAACTGCAATGTTTCAGTGTAGGGAATATAGAATATATAATTTGAGAAATATGTGTATACGCGCGTGTTGTACATTGCTTGACATTCTCTATTGTGAATTGTCCTTCGAAAGCTTTTGTATATTGTTTTATCAAATAAATTTAGATTGACTTGTGTGCAACTATCCACACTATTCTATAAAATTTTTCAATAAATATAAGTATTACAGCTGTTTCTTCCATATTTATGCAAAAAAATATTAGATGAGTTTTCAAATAACCGATAGTCTGCTGTGATGCCATCATTTTGTTTAACAAAATTTGAGCGGATTAATGCTTCTATAAATTAAAAAAATATTTAAGAAATGTTTATTTTAAGATTTACTACCTCAACACGTTTTTTCACGATATTGTACATTAATATATTCTTTTTGCCTTATTGTACAGTTGCCCAGATCTAGGAACACGCAGGTCTTCGTTAAGACCTTAACAGGGAAAACTATTACTCTTAAAGTTGAAGCTTCTGACACAATAGAGAATGTTAAAGCAAAGAACTTTTAATACCTTATGCATTAGCTTTAAAGACAAATCAATCAGAAAGTGTTCAGAATAGTTTAATTTCACTCACCTTGACTTGCAATCTGAACGATCTGTTACCTACTTCTCCAAATATATATGTTATACAAAATAAACATAATGAGGAAATTAATTTGAATATAGAAGATGAAATAAAAGATAAACTATTATTTGTGAATGAAGATGAAGGCGTAGTAATGCTAACTTGTTCAAAAAGTAGAAAAAATGTAAGCGAACTACCTTTGCAGAGGTATGTTAGTTACTACTGTATATTATATACAAAATAATTATGATATTTTATTTTAACTGTATTGTTTGCAAAGATAAGGCTGTATTCCATTCGGCTACAAGATTGAAATATTCAACACAAAGAAGATCTTGATACTACTCTTGAATATGTGCCTGAATTTAGTCCATTGCGCCAACAAAATATTCCTCCAAATATGAATGATGAAAATGTATTTGGAGAAAATACACCAACACCACCACTTTTACAGGACACCTCCAAGAGGAGCAATTTTAAATTCAGAAGAAGCAAAGGTGTTTGTTTTAATAAAACATTACGGGTTAGGTCAATACGTGCCTATATTTCTCGAACCAGAAGTAAATATATTATTAAATTATGTGTGTTATATATATGTAAACTCTCTAAGAGTTCAAATGCGGATAAACAAGGGGACTTTCTCTGTTTTACGGACAGCACGGCTTCTTTTGTTTCACGGACAGAGCGGCTTTCCTTGTTTTACGGAGAGCCATTTTCAGAGACACGCATTTCCCAAACGGACGGACAGAGATCAACATCGGAGATAGACAAGATCACAGAAGAAAGAGTAATTATTTAAAACATTGAAGACTGTCGGAGAAAGAACGGCAGCTCAGGACGTTGAAAATCGATTCTCGATTTTCAGGAAGACATTGCACAGAACTTCGTATTTATTGTTTACTGTTATTAATTGGTTGTTGTTTATTTAATTATTACTGTTATTGATTGTTGTTAATTATTAATTGTTGTTTACTCTTGTATTTCATTTAAGTATTTTCACAATAAACTCGATTTTCAGAATCGATCCCTGAATTATCCTAGAATTGAACCTTATAAATCGATTTTCGCTACGCCATGCCGCTGAAAGTTAACTTACGTATCGTCATGAACGAGAACGCGAAAGGGGAGAAGCTAGAGAGCATAGAATCCATAAGAAGACCAGAAGACGAAGTATACTACATTTTTCCACGGAATATCAAGCGAAAAGCTACCATCAGCAATTATTCCGTTCAGCAACAGTGAAGAAGTCCGCAAACAGTCTAACCAAGGTAGGCCAGTATAGAAATGTTAAACTCACGATGGATGACGAGACAGCAGCGCTTTATATCGATACAGACTTAAACTTCGTATTCCAAGACATGTTCCTAGACGAAGCAGAAATTACCCCCACAAGGAAAATAAAGACGGAAACCGAGAAGTCCAGTCTGGACATGGAAAGACTTCTAGAAACTCTCCAAAAACGAGATAAGCGTGAAAGAGAAGAAATAAACTTTAGTATAAAACAAATTGATGGAACTCAAGAAGCCACAGGCTGGATATCAGAGTATGAAGAAGAATGCAGTAAATATAAAATAAAAAGTGATGAGGAGAAAGTAAAAGGTTTAAAAATGTATTTAGAGAAAACAGCAGCAAGATGGTACCAAACGAATCTGCTGAAAGCTGAAGGACACAACTGGGAAGACTGGAAGGATGCAATTTCTCTAAACATTTAACAATAAATCTCCTTCAGTATTAAATGTTTTAGTCTTTGATCCCTTTCCTGCGGTAGCTATTTTTAAATAGAGAATATTATAAGCGATGCATAAACAGAGAAAGTATAAATAAAAGAAAAAGTAAGCTATGATTCTTATGATTTGAAATTTATATATATATATATATATATATAATACAATTTCAAATATATATGTAATACAATTTCATTTTACTAACAATAAGGGGAATAAAACAAAGAACAATTAGTTAGATGCGGTAAATGTTAACTTTATTCAGATAAAATAAGATACATAATACAAACTAATGTTTAATTAAGTAACACTTAAAATACAAAGAAAGCCAAAAAAATAGAGAAAAAATGTATTTGATTAGTTTAATATTATGTTTCTATTTGTACACTTAATTTAACGATACATGATACCATACATCTTAATGTGTGTATGTCATTGTTAAACAATTATAAAGTATATTTATATAAGAGATATGAATAAGCTAATTTTTACATGTGTATGCATTACGCCAAAAATGTACGGGTAACGGCCTTGACTTCTCTTCGGCAAATGATGCACGTTGTGAATGCTGGCGAACAGTACTGACAAGTAGCTAGATGTCCACAAGGTAGGAACGTAATAGTCGCTTGTCGTTCCGTGCAAACTTTACACGAACGAGCATCTTTCAATGCTCGATTTTCTTGCTCCAGAGCAGCTAAAATAGTAAACAGTATATTTAAATACAATATATAATAGAATTTATTATATGTATACGGATTTCAGACAAATTAACGAATCTGTGTTTTTATTTTTATTACTTACCTACTTTCTCAGCGAGAGTTATTTCATTAGTATCATTTTCACTATTGGATCTCTCAGGACTCTCATCTGTAATTTCAATTGGTGCCTGAAATAAATATAATGTACATAAGTATATATTCTAATTATTAATTATACATATGGTTCAGGCTTTAAGTTTTTGTACTTACTTCTGCAGAAGTTTCATATAACTCCTGGCCTGTTACATTATTGACATATTCCCAGCCCCGTACTGGTAAAAAATGACCACAGCTGGGAGACGAAATCATATGTCTCTCCCATGGATCCTCTTCCGATCTCCAATTTCCTATAGTAATTCCACAATGGTAACAGGTAGTGAAATCATTTATTCCGGTGTAGAAGAAGCCTGCATGGGCTAATTCTTCACTTGTCTGTGTCATATATGTAGGCCATGTTGCGAATGAATTTAATCTGGATTCGTATGTAGCGTATTCCAATATTGCTGCTTTCATAACATCTTTTAGTCCCAAACGGCTGAGATCATATGCCGTCGGGTTTCGTGAAAATCGATGGTCATTAAAATCAAATGACTCCTGATAATGTAAACCATAAGGACAAGATATATTTCTATTTCTTCGTCTTGTCCGTAGAACTTTAGCTGGATCTGCTCCCATTGGTACATTATTACAATGTTCATTGCGGATAAATCTGCACTCTGGAGAACGCATCTCATGAATTTGCATGGGAATATCACCCACAGACCACTGACTTGCCAGCAATTGACATTCAAAGCACCTTACGATATCCGCCTCGCCTGTATAGTAGAATCCTGCAGCTGCAAGACTGACAGGGTCAATGAAAGATACAGGCCAATTTCGAAAACTCGAACGTCTTACTGCTTCAAAACGAAAATCAGCATAATTTTCTTGAACGTCACGCGGCATTTCTATCGGGAATATCTGTGGCATTGTCGACGTCGACGGTATCGGTGATGTTAAATCAATCACCCTTGCTGAAGGTTCAGGGGATGGTATATCAACCATAATTTCTGGAAGTACCATGGATGTTGAAGGTACGGCTAACTCAACCGCCGATATTGAATGAACCGACGGATTTGAATCATCTGACAATGTCGAAGGAACAGCCAGTAATTCTTCATCTTCTGAAGATTCTGTATTATGTTCCATCAAATATCGGAAGTTGATTGTAGGAATCATTGCATCCATTTTAATTGTAATTTATTGCGCCTTTAAACCTATTTAAAAGAAAAAGACATTGAAATTGAATCTACTAATTGTAGATGACATAAGAAATATTATTCGTTTACAATTGATCAAACAGAAATGTATTACAGACAAAACTTACGAATATCAGATGTTCTCGTTCCGCTTCAACAGCTCTCCAATTCTTCAAATGGAATCTTGACAAATATTTAATATCTTATTCTTGTATATTTTATATTTTTAAATTTGCTAAAACTGCTCAATCGTACGAACGAGCCACACAAACTCTTCGGACATCAGTGTAATACTGAACCTTGTTGCTAGTATGTACCGAGAAGCAACTACCTGTTTTCTACAAATCTTATCCCTACCCACAGTACCCGGTAGCAATATAACCCTTCAATGCACTATAAGGCACACCCACTGCGCAGAATGGGCAAGTTGTCGCCCAATCAAATTTCATCGATGCTCCGGCCCTTACTGTACTGTGTAAAGTAAACGATGCTCGCTAGGTACAGCGTTAAAATACATCTCTTATTTACTCACATTCGAAAATGATGCCGCTTTTGAAGGAGTTCTTATTTGCTCCGTTTTTACTTGGCAATATTAACACGTTGTTTAAAATATCAGTAAAAACTGCAACGGAGCCTAGAGAGCCAAAGAGAACGACAAAAATTAACAATTTATTATTAACAGATATAATAAAAGGGGGAATGATAATAGATGCTTGCTATTAGCTCCTAATAGAGTTTTCGTAATATCTCTAGTTCGACATCGTCTTCCTACAATTCTTACCGGAATCTCCATATCGTTCTGCTTCAGATTTGCAATATTCGACAAATCCTAATCGGTACATTATTTCGTTTCAGGGGCCCAGAGTCCTAATCCGGCACCTGTTTCCTGGTGGGTATAATATTTAGTAGAAGGATAATTGCTGTCGTAAACAGTATAGTTTGAATACTCAGATTAGTCTTTGGTAATCATTACTTTATGACACCCTACACCTTTTGGCGTATACCCTGCCTCGGTATTAATCATCGCAGATTATAATTAAATTATTTTTACAAATGGGACGTTTTCAGCAGATTTTCAATATGTGAAACATCTGACTCGGGGTTTCTGCAGAAAAATTCAACCGTTTGCATCATATTCTAAATTTATTTTGAGATAAAGTTCCCTCGCGATGCGAATAGTAAAACGCTGTAGCATTATGTTATTTTACATTATACATATTATATCATATTATATATATCATATATATATTATATATTATTATATCATATATATATTAATACTTTTATTAAAAGTATTAAAAGTGTTAATTGCGTATGCACGAGATGATAGTAAAAACGAAGAATAAACATATTCGGGCAAAACGCAATATACTAAGCTTGAAAAGCAGTAATATCTTGAAGAATTACGAGGGAAACGTTCTCGTCTGACAACTGCAAAAAAGTATCGACGAAGTAAATTGACGATATGTCTATGTTTTGTTAATAACAATACTGAAATTGCTAAAGTGAGTCCATCATTCTCATAATTGTATTTTCTGGCAGCTGTTTATATTCGTGTACAATGTAACGGCGTATATACGGTATCCGTTTACTCTCATATCGCTTGTTTTTCTAATTTTTCTTTATTTTTCTCCAGCATCCTGCATTCGTCTTATTGAGATAAATGTCATGTTGGTATGATCACTAGTTCCTACATCCAGCGTTGGTGCAAGTGCTTGACATCCTCTTCTGTTTTTCCCCGTCCGTCACGTCCTCTTTATCTGAGTATCCCGTGTGTTGTAAATGGCTGTACAAGGTGGTGAAATACACAGCATATAAAACTAATCTGTATGAATCAATTGAATATCAAAACCCAAACCAATGAAATAACAGCTATAAAGAGCATCTGAAAGACGATAGCATCGAAGAAAGCAACTTGCGATTAAAAGAGTCGTATGTCGAAAAATGCATTGGTTTATTATAAATTAATATAAAAATATTACCCTGAACATTTTTCAATGATTTTCTACGCAATAATAGAATAATTCTATATAATAATTTTCTCCGTTTTCGTTTGTAACATTTACATTCTTTTTCATTTCTACAGTTCAAAAATCTCGCTTTACATTCCATTCGGAATTTTTTCTCAAAAGACGATATAAATATTTTCTCCCACGTACTTAACAAAGGAAGGTTAGAGGTGTTCGTAAACGTTTGCAACATTTCTCAAATTTTTTAACAGCTTTCCTGGGAAACATATTATATGACAGTTAACTAATTTTAACAAATATGCATTATGTACTTGTATGTGCAAATGAAATAATGTACATGCACTTAATTTAAAGAAATGGTCAAAAGTGTTGAGGTTATTCGATGTGTAATCAGAGAAAACTAGTGGATAAATTGAAAGGCAGAAAATATATTTAAATATAAGTGTAATTATAAATAAGAATACAATTTGAGCTGGTCCAGATTCGCACGCTAGCTGTGTTACAAAATAACTGAAAACCCAAAAGCCAACGTCGCCTGTCTACTGTTTATGGTCTGACTTCGTCGCAGTCTTTTGTCTACGCGCTGTCGATGGCTTCAGTGCTTGAGAAACTAAAAAGACCAGATGTAGAGTTTTCTTATAAGTGGTGACCGCTTCAACACCCTCCCTAAAACTCTACATCTCCACAAACAATTATCTCAAATTTACAAATTATCTCTTAATATTTTTCTAACTCTTGTCGTAAATATCTGAAAATCAATTTGTCGATGCCTCCACAAGTACATTTGCCAGACGCCTTTCTCTTTTTCATTCAAATTAATTTATTACAAAAAGAATTCTGGAAGACTAAACAGATCGTGTAGAGTTTTTCCTTTTTTTTTTTTTTTTTTTTTTTTTTAGAAGTGATAACCACTTCGACACCCTCCCTAAAAACTCTACATGCCTACAAACAATTACCTCTTAATATCCTTTTTATTTTTCAAACCTAACTTTTGTCTTAAATATTCAAATCTTGGTTTTGGCAACGCCTTTGTACATATATCTGCCAGTTGCTCTTCGCTTGTTACATACGTTACATCAATTTCGCCTCTATTGTATAAATCTCGCAAGAAATGATATCTTACGTCAATATGCTTACTTCTTTGATGGAATTCTGGATTCTTAATTAATTTGACGGCACTAGTATTTTCTACATAGCATATACTTAAGGATCTCTATTTTACATTCAAGAAATATTTTCTTTAGCCACATAATTTCTTTCGCTCTTGAGGCTGCACTGACATACTCAGCTTCGGTCGTAGATAGAGCAGTAGAGATACATTGTTGTCGCTTACATTGCCATGTGATGGCCGCATTCGCATACTTACATACAACGCCTGATGTCGACTTTCTTGTTTCTTTGTTGCCTGCATAGTCAGCATCGCTAAAGGTTTCGAGACTGCCTGCTTTTGTATATAAGAGTCCCATGTCCGCGGTCCCTTTTATGTTGCGCAAAATTCGTTTGACTAATTTCCACTGATACTGGTTTGGATTCTCTAAATGTCTCGCCGCTATATTTATTGCAAAACTAATATCTGGCCTACTTACGGTTTGTAAAAACATTAAGTTCCCTACGGCTTCTCTGTATGGTGCGTTACAATCATTATTGCCACTATAAACACTGTTTGCCTCATTCATATTAAATTTTTCTAATATTTTTTCGATATATCTACTCTGATGAATGAATATTGAACCATCTTTTAATCTTTTAATTTCAAGTCCAAGAAAACTCTTAACTTCTTTGGAACTCGTAATTTTGATTTCTTTATTTAAATCATCGAAAAATTTATCAATTAGAGATTCGTCTGAAGCTGCTACCAGTCCATCGTCTACGTATATGGTCATCAACATTAATTTGTTGTCTTCGCTATAAATATAAAAACAAGGATCTGCGTTACTCTGATAAAATTTTAAGTTTGAAATATATTTTGTGAAACGTTCCGTTCAACTTCTTGGAGACTGCTTTAAGCCATATAGGCTTTTTAGCAATTTACAAACGCGATTCGTACCATCATCATAACCTTTAGGTTGTTTCATATAAATATCTTCTTTCAGACCTCCATATAAAAATGCGGTTTTAATGTCATACTGTCCGAGGTGTAAATTATTTTTGGCTGCAATACTGAGCATTAATCTAATTGTATCAAACCGAGCAACGGGACTATAGGTTTCCTTATAATCTACGCCTTCTTTTTGTGAACACCCTTTTATTACAAGTCGCGCTTTTTATCGTTCCGAATTGTCCGGATTTAGCTTTACCGTTAAAACCCACCTATTACTAAGTACCTTCTGATCTTTAGGTTTTTCTACAAGAATCCACGTCTTATTTTCATGGTGCGATTTCATTTCATCGTTCATAGCCGTTTCCCATAACTCTTTCTTTTCGGAACTCATCGCTTCGTTAAAATCCACCGGTAATTTTTCCGCTACGTACGTTACTGGGCTACCATAAAAATCGGTTCGTTTGATCTTAGCTCTATCTCTCAATTGTCTCACATTGTCGCTATTTCCAGGAGGTTGTTCTTCGTGTTCACTCTGTGCACTTTCATACGTACATGCTCTATCGCTCTGCGCACACATATCTTCGCGCTCGACAATTTTCGGTAAACTTAAATTAATAAATTTCGCACTTTCTAGTTCGGGCTTAAATATTACGTCACGGCTTAATATTACATTTCTTACTGTTGGCGCATACACTCGACACCCTCGTGCGTCATCTAGATAGCCTACCAAATATCCTTTGTTCGCCTTTTTGTCAAGTTTTGTCTTCTCCGCAGGTATGTGTGCAAAGCACTCAGTACCGAAAACCCTAAACTTTTCTAAATTTGGCGGTTTCCCGTACCACAGTTCATACGGTGTTTTCTTGTCTTGTATCGTCGGCCCGGTCTTATTTATGACATGTACTGCTGTGTTCATGGCTTCGGCCCATAAAAACAGCGGTAGATTTGGTTTCGAATATAGCATCGATCGGCCTGCCTCTACTATTGTTCTATTTTCCCATTCTGCGACACCATTCTGTTCAGGAGTGTATGGGACGTTAATTGTGTGCCTAATTCCCTGACTTCTTAAAAATTCTTTAACTTCTTTATTTTTGAATTCTTTCCCTCCATCACTATGAATTTCTTTAATCTTATCGTTGAATTGATTCTCAACTTCCAGGCAAAAAGTTTTTAATTTTTCGATTACTTCTGACCTATGTCGTAAGAAGTAAATCTTTGTGAATTTTGAAAAATCATCATTAAATGTAAGAAAATACAATTTCTTGCCTAATGACTCGACTTGTATAGGTCCACATACATCCGTATAAATAATTTCGCGAGGTTTATTCGCACGATTGATTTTCTCATGAAAACTCGATCTATGCTGTTTCCCGTACGCTCAACCTTCACAGAAAAAGCTACTATCCTCCACGACTTTCATATTCGAATTCTTTAAAAACTCTTTAACATGTCTGTTGTTTTGAGGACATAGCCGTTCGTGCCATAACTGCAATGTGTCCGCGTTTGACTCTGCTCTATTGCTAAAATTACAAACTGACGGTATGATAACTCGCATAACTATTTTATACAAATTTCCGATAACAGAACCTTTTGCTATTATTTTCTGGTTTTGTAAAAACATACAATTGGTCCCTTCCTTTAAAACACAGAAATCTATGCCCCTTCTCGCAACAGATCTAATGGAAAATAGGTTTCTTTTCATACCTGGTACGTACAGAACATCGTTCATTGTACATGTTACCCATTTGCCGTCCACAAAAGTCTCTACTTTGATTGTTCCTTTGCCGCACGCATTCATGAACGTAAGCCGATCTCTATCTTCACCGTGTTATCGAATTCTTCGAAGACGTTGAACCATTCCCGTCGTCCTGTCATGTGATCCGTAGCTCCTGAGTCGATTATCCAAACATCAGGGTTTGCCGCTTGTATGATTTTGATTTCTAGGTTCCTGGTTGTTTCTACTGTTGCTTCTTTTATTATTTTTAAAACAATTTTTACTGGTGTGGCCTTTCCTTTTGCATATAAAAAATCTAAAGCAATCCTTCTTTAGATGGCCAACTTTTCCACAATTGAAGCAGCTTGGTCCTTGTTTCTCGTATTCACATTTGCTTGACTGTTTCTGCTGTTCCCTTTTATAATTGTTACTCTATGTTACCAGCGCCACCGATGTTTCCTGGTCGTCTTTCCTCCATCTGGTTTCTTCTGTTATCAGCCTGGTACTAAGCCTGTCTAGGGTATTCTTTCCTTCTTCCACCGAATCCCACGCACTGTGAAAATGGTCAAATTTGTTTGGTAACACCGATAAAATGCGTGTTATCAGCATTTTCTCGCCAATTTCACTCCCAAGGGCTTTCATCTTCGCCGCTATCACTTCCAACTTTGACAGGTTGTAGGCGACATTTTCAGATTCTTCCCATTTAAAATCGAAGAACTGCTTCTGGACCATATTTAGATTCTCATCTGACTTCATGTCATATACTGTATTCAACTTTTTCCACATTTCATGTGCTGTTGTGCAACATAAAGGAAGATCCAACGGTTTCTTTCCTACTGAAGTCACGATTAATTTTCTCGCTAACCGATCTGCTTTCAAAAATCTTTCACGAGCGATTTCTTTCTCCGCGCTGTTACCTGGATGACACAGATTCCCTTCACACACGTTGATCAGGTCGTCATCTTCCTCCAAAAGTGTACGCATAACAAAACGCCACTGGAGCCAGTTTTCTTCGCCGCGTAACATCTCGATCTTCGCACTTGCTGATTCCATTTTAGCACTATCCCTTACTTTACTAAGCACAACACTTTAACAATTTATTCACTTTACGTTGCTGCCTTGCAAGTTACAGCTCTGGGCCCATAACCTGTTGAGGTTATTCGGTTTGTAATCAGAGAAAACTAGTGGATAAATTGTAAGGCAGAAAATATATTTAAATAAAAGTGTAATTATAAATAAGAATACAATTTGAGCTGGTCCAGATCCGCACGCTAGCTGTGTTACCCAATAACTGAAAACCCCGAAGCCAACGTCGCCTGTCTACTGTTTATGGTCTGACTTCGTCGCAGTCTTTTGTCTACGCGCTGTCGATGGCTTCAGTGCTTGAGAAACTAAAAAGACCAGATGTAGAGTTTTCTTATAAGTGGTGACCACTTCAACAAAAAGTTATGAAATTTTGTCTCAATACACCCTTTACTTTCTTTACTAAACTACGCAGTTATTGTGTATGTCAAAAGATGGCACAAAGTACAAAATTCCAATCACTTGATCTTAGCATTTAACTATGGTCGGTTGACTCCTATTACTATTTATTAAAATTGATTTCCTCAAAATCTAATATAATTTATCGAAATATAATTTTCCTAATCAAAATAATATATATGTCGGAGATGAAAGGACATCGGAGGCTTCCCTTTGGAACTTCGGGAAAATCCCTTAACACCGTAATCTAGATTTTATTATAGGCGTAATTAAACAATTGCCGTCAATCAATCCGGTTGTATTTGTTCGAGATTTGTGATAATGAGCTTGGGATCGAGGCGACAACCAGTCGCCGAACGTAACCGCGGTCACGGGTTTGACTAACAAAGGTACGGAATAATTCTATAGCTCTCCTTAAAAGAAATATTTGTGACGGCACGCGACAGTAAACATTCCAACGGTTTCTGTCCCGTGGCTCGCCACACGCAGACCCTATTCTTCGAGTAAGATGATTGCCAGATGTCGATGCGTCTTCGCAGTACATGTTAGGCTAGCCTGAGGGCCTGATACAAATCTTAAGATTTAGTTGGCTAAAGTCCTTCAGACAGACAAACAATCTTTGTCCCAGCTACGGGAAGATAGGAGAGAACTATTTTTCAACGAACGGCGTCTCCCACTAGCAACTTTCCCTCGAGGGCGGCTAGCATCGTTTTCTAACCACCGATATGGAGATTGACCAATTAGCAGCAACGCCAATTTCCCTCACCTACTAAACGAAGGCTATCCTCGACGAATCCAAGGATCTCTTAGACACACCCCATCATAGTTTTCCTCTGCAGCATCATCGCGACGGAAAGTCATTCTCTCGTGAGGCAGTATTAGCGAATAACTTAGTGTCTGTACGCTCGGTGGATATTCTACGTTTCAACAAAGAGTCCGACTTAGATTTTGCGAGCATATTCATCTATCATCCCGTTGACCGCGGATTCGTTATTGAACCTAGGATCATTGTCATTAGTTTCTCGAGTACCTAATTACCACGGTTACTTGTCCAATTCTATAATTATCGTATTTGCACTAGTCAATGTCATGCCCCTAACCCTAATTCTAATGTAAACCCGACATACATATATAACTTGTAATATATAATTTTTTATATTACATTTTTTATATTACATACAAGGAAATGACGGTTAGTTTTCTTCAAAATTGACGAAATCACCGCGATTTGCGAGCTTTTGGGCTTGTGTCTACGGTGAATCGTGCGCGCATTACATTTGGCGAGTAAAATGGAGTCAAGAGAGCGCTTGAGCGTCGAAATATCTCAAACGGGAAAGAAATTACGGTTAATTTTCGGCAAAATCGACGAAATCATCGCTAGTTTCGAGCTGTTGAACTTGTTTCGACGGTGAAAGAGGCGTGCATTACATTCGGCGCGAAAAATAGAATGAAGAGATCGCATAAACGTAGAAATATCTCAAACAGGAAGGAAATAACTGTTAGTATTCGACAATATCGACGTTATCATCGCGATTTGCGAGCCCTTGTCTGGTTTCGTAGGTGAAACGGGCGTGCATTACATTCGTCGCGTAAAATGAAGTGAATGGAGTGCTTAAGCGTCGAAAGATGTGAAATCGTAAGGATGTAACGCTTAATTTTCGTCAAAATCGACGAAATCATCGCGATACCAGCTGTTGTGCTTGTGTCGACAGTGAAACGTGCGTGCATTACATTCGGCGTGTAAAACGGACTGAAAAGAGCGCTTAAAAGTTGAAATATCTCAAACGCGAAGGAAATGACGGTTAATTTTCGACAAAATCGACGAAATCCAGCTCTATTTGCGAGCTGTTGGTCTTGTTACAACGGTGAAACTGGAGTGCATTGCATACCGCGCGTAAGTGGAGCGAATAGAGCGCATAAACATAGAATTTGCTCAAACGGGAAGGAAATAACGGTTAGTTTTCGACAATATCGACTCTTGGGCTGGTTTCGAAGATGAAACGGGCGTGCATTTCATTCGGAAACTAAAATGGAGTGAGAGGAGAGCTTATTCGTTGAAATATCTCAAACGGGAGGGAAATGACGGTTAATTTTCGACAATATCGACGAAATCATTGCGATTTGCGAGCTGTTGGGCTAGTGTCGAAGGAGAAGCGAGAGTGCATTACATTCGGCGCGTAAAATAGAAGAAAAGGCGCTCATAAAAGTCGAAATATCTCAAACGGGATGGAAACAACGCATAGTTCTCTTCAAAATAGACGAAATCATCTCTACTTGCGAGATGTTGGGCTTGTGACGAAAGTGAAACGAGAGTGCATTAAATTCAGCGCTCACAATGTAGTGAAAAGAGCTCTTAAACGTCGAAATATGACAAACGCGAAGGAAATGACACTTAATTTTCGTCAAAATCGACGAAATCATCGAGATTTGCTAGCTGTTGGGCTTCTTTCTACGCTGAAACGGTCGGGCATTTCATTAGCAGCGTAAAATGGAGTGAGAGGACTGCTCATTCGTTGAAAAATCTCAAACGGGAGGGAAATGATGGTTAATTTTCGACAATATCAACGAGATCATTGCGATTTGCGAGCTGTTGGGCTTGTGTCGACAGTGAAACTGGGGTGCATTGCATTCCGCGCGTTAGTGGAATGAATTGAGCTCTTAAACGTCGAAATATGACAAACGCGAAGGAAATGACACTTAGTTTTCGTCAAAATCGACGAAATCATCGCGATTTGCGAACTGTTGGGCTTGTTTCGACGGTGAAAGTGTCGTGCATTTCATCGGCGCGTGAAATGGAGCGTAGTGGGCGGATAAACGTCGAAATATCACAAACGGGGAAGAAATAACGCTTCGATTTCTTCAAAATCGACGAAATCATTGCTACTTGCGAGCTGTTGGGCTTGTTATAACGGTGACACTGGAGTGCATTGCATTCGGCGCGTAAAATGGAATGAAAAGAGCGCTGAAACATCGAAATGTCTCAAACGGCAAGGAAACAATGCTTAGTTTTCGTCGGAATAAACGAAATAACGCGATTTGCGAGCTGTTGGGCTTGTGTCGATGGTGAAACGGGCGGGCTTTACATTTGGTGCGTTAAATGGAGTGAAAAGAGCGCATAAACGTTGAAATATCTCAAACGCGAAGAAAATGACGGGTAGTTTTCTTCAAAATCGACGAATTCATCGTGATTTGCTAGCTGTTGGACTTGTGTCGACGGTGAAACCTGCATGCATTAAATTCGGCGCGTGAAGTGGAGTGAAAAGAGTTCTTAAACGTCGAAATATCTCAAACGGAAAAGAAATGACGGTGAGTTTCCGTCATAATCGATGAAATAATCGCGATTTGCGAACAGTTAGGCTTGTTTTGACGGTAAAAGTGTCTTGCATTTCATTCGGAGCGTAAAATGGAGCGGGAGTAAATATCATCTCGGCTGTGTAAAACAATGGCTAATTCACGCGAAGAGTTGTTACGCGCCAAAAATTCTAACCCTAACCCGACATCAGAAGTGGGATCAGAACCGCTTATAGTGATACAAGAGCAGATGGCCCTTATGCACGAGTTAATTTAGACGATAGCGCTAAAACCGAGGGAGCAGGAACCGAGTGTAAAACGCGAAAAATTTTCGCTACCGCGTTTTAACCCCGAAATCGCGGGTGCCGACCCAGCTGCGTGGTGCGCGACTGTTAGTGTAATTATGGAAAAAAGACCTCTACAAGACGACGAGATATATCTCACTATAAGTCGTGCTCTAGAGGGTACAGCAGCACAGTGGCTTATCCATGTTCCGGTCAGTGGTTTTACTTGGATAAAATTTACGGGACATTTTCTTGCGCGTTATGGTGGCACGGAGACGGCAACCTCAGCGCTAATGAGGATGTTCAATGAACCACCACTGAAGGGCGAAACCACGGCGGCTTTTGGTAATCGTCTTCACTCCACTGTCTTTTGTCCACTGTCTGCATTAATGGTCTCACATTGGAGATAATTTTTCATGTCCTTGCTGATGATTACTTAAAATACGATATCATGATTGGTCGCGAGAATTTAAGCCAACGATTCGACGTAAATATCACGCAGAATAACCTCGTTATTTGTAAAACAAAGATAATTAACACCTGTGGTAAAGTTGCGGAAGATGCGGTCAACATTAACGAGATCAACACTGATGTAGTTGGTAACAATAAAGATCGATTAATCTCTGTTCTCGAAAAATTTAAAGAATCATTCTTTACGGGTTTCCCGCGTAATCGCGTAAGTAGGGGCCAGTTAGAAATACGGCTGATTGATCCCAACGTCGTCGCGCAAAGAAGCCCTTACAGGCTTAGCGAGGAAGAGCGAAGAATAGTACGTGAGAGAATAGCCGAATTAATTAATTTAATTAATTAATGCACCAGCCGTTTTCCAGAGAGCCATTTTCAAAGCCTTAGGCGACCTCGTGAACACCTGATATTCGTAATTTTGTCTCTAATACGTTTTTGTTTGATCGATTGTACACGTATAATATTTCTTAAGTCATCTACAATTAGTAGATTCAATTTCAATGTCTTTTTCTTTTAAATAGGTTTAAAGGCGCAATAAATTACAATTAAAATGGATACAATGATTCCTACAATCAACTTCCGATATTTCATGGAACATGATGCAGAATCTACAGAAGATGAAGAATTACTGCCTGTTCCTTCAACATTGTCAGATGATTCAAATCCGTCGGTTCATTCAATATCGGCGGTTGAGTTAGCCGTACCTTCAACATCCATGGTACTTCCTGAAATTATGGTTGATATACCATCCCCTGTACCTTCAGCAAGGGTGATTGATTTAACATCACCGATACCGTCGATGTCGACAATGCCACCGATATTCTCGATAGAAATGCCGCCGGTTCCATCCACATCGCGTGACGTTCAAGAATATTATGATGATTTTCGTTTTGAAGCAGCAAGGCGTTCAAGTTTTCGAAATTGGCCTGTGTCTTTCATTGACCCTGTCAGTCTTGCAGCTGCAGAATTCTATTATACTAGAAACTTTGATGTCGTTAGATGCTTTGAATGTCAATTGGTGGCAAGTCAGTGGTCAGTGGTTGATATTCCCATGCAAATTCATGAGATGCGTTCTCCAGAGTGCAGATTTATCCGCAATGAACATTGTAATAATGTACCAATCGGAGCAGATCCTGCTAAAGTTCGACGGACAAAACGAAAAAATAGAAATATATCTTGTCCTTATGGTTTACAATATCAGAAGGCATTTGATTTTAATGACCATCGATTTTTAAGATATTCAAGAAACCCGACGGCATATGAACTTAGCCGTTTGGGACTAAAAAGAGTTAAGAAGCTACGAATCCAGATTAAATTCGTTCACAACATGGCCTACATATATGACACAGACAATTGAAGAATTAGCCCATGCAGGCTTCTACTAGACCGGAATAAATGATTGCACTACATGTTACCATTGTGGAATTGGTATAGGAAGTTGGAGAGCAGAAGATGATCCATGGGAACAGCACGCAATTTCGTCTCCCAGCTGTTGTTATTTATTAACAGTACGAGGCTGGGAATATGTTAATAAAGTAACAGGCCAGGAGTTATATGAAACTGCTGAAGGTGCAAGTATAAAAACTTATACCCTGAACAATATATATAACATTGTGTATAATGAATAATTGCAATACATACTTATGTACAGTATATTTATTTCAGGCAGCAATACAAATTGCAAATGGGAATCCTGAGAGATCCACTAGTGAAAATGATACTAATGAAATGACTCTCGTTGGGAAAATTGGTAAGTGATAAAAATGAAAACACATATTCGTTAATTTGTATGAAATCCGTATACATATAATAAATTCCATTATATATTACATTTAAATACACTGATTACTATTTTAGCTGCTCTGGAGCAAGAAAATCGACAACCAGTCGCCGAACGTAACCGCGGTCACGGGTTTGTATAACAAAGGTATTGCATAATTCTATAGCTGTCCTTAAAAGAAATATTTGTGACGGCACGCGACAGTAAACATTCCAACGGTTTCTGTCCCGTGGCTCCCCACACGCAGACCCTATTCTTCGAGTAAGATGATTGCCAGATGTCGATGCGTCTTCGCAGTACATGTTAGGCTAGCCTGAGGGCCTGATATAAATCTTAAGATTTAGTTGGCTAAAGTCGTTCAGACGGACAAACAGTCTTTGTTCCAGCTACGGGAAGTTAGGAGAGACCTATTTTTCAACGAACGGCGTCTCCCACTAGCAACTTTCCCTCGAGGGCGGCTAGCATCTTTTACTAACCACCGATATGGAGATTGACCAATTAGCAGCAACGCCAATTTCCCTCACCTACTAAACGAAGGCTATCCTCGACGAATCCAAGGATCTCTTAGACACACCCCATCATAGTTTTCCTCTGCAGCATCATCGCGACGGAAAGTCATTCTCTCGTGAGGCAGTATTAGCGAATAACTTAGTGTCTGTACGCTCGGTGGATATTCTACGTTTCAACAAAGAGTCCGACTTAGATTTTGCGAGCATATTCATCAATCATTCCGTTGACCGCGGATTCGTTATTGAACCTAGGATCATTGTCATTAGTTTCTCGAGTACCTAATTACCACGGTTACTTGTCCAATTCTATAATTATCGTATTTGCACTAGTCAATGTCATACATATATAACTTGTAATGTATAATTTTTTAATTAAAATGTTAACCATTCCTAGTCACCTGGTTTGTTAACAGGTTTATTTAGTTATTTTATTTATCCATTTATTTCTTGTATTTGTTAATAAAATATAACATGTATTCTTGCCCTTTTCTCCCAATTATTTCCTCTTCGCCATGATGTCGTATGTTGTTATTTTTATTTTGGATCCATCAGATGATTTCGCAGTTAATTCAGTTTATTAATTAGTTTTATTCAATTATTTTATAAATTTCTCCTTTTTCTTGTTGGTTGATTAAAATATATCTTCCTATTGTTCCATTTATTCTCTTTTACTATTATGTGGTACATAATTATTTTAATTTCTGGATGTTACCTGCTTATTCGATTTACTAGTTGGTTTTATTTAATAATTTGTTTTGCATTTGCATATCCCATGTTCGCTAATTAATTGTAGTATATTTTCCTGTCGTCGGATATAATTGTTCTGGTTCCAGGTTGATTGTTAGTTGGTATAGGTTATGCTATGCTCTTTATATTTACTACTTCGTTAGAATATCTATTTCTATTTTATTATTTGTTATTTACCCTCATATGCTAATTCTATATATATAATTACGTTTAATTAATCTTTTATTAAAGTATTTCCATTTTCGTTGTACCGTGCGTTTGTTTCGGGTGTTCGAATTGTCACTCGCGTTGTTTGTATATTGTGACTTTCTGTTTTTCGTTACCGTACGTGCGGAGCGCGGGGCGTGACAATAGCATTTTACGTTGTAACGGGCTTGTTCCGAATTTCAAAAAGGAGTGTACAGCATTCGGCGTGCAAAATGGAATAGCATTACATTTCGCGCGTAAATAGTGTGAAAAGAGCGCTTAAACGTCGAAATATATCAAACGGGGAGGAAATAACTCTTAGTTTTCGCCAAAATCGACGAAATCATCGCGATTTGCGAGCTGTTGCGCTTGTATCAAAGGTGAAAGATGCGTGCATTACCTTCCGCACGTAAAATGGAGTGAAAAGAGCGCTGGAACTTCGAAATATCTCAAACGGGATGGAAATGACACATAGTTTTCGACAATATCGACGTTATCATCGTGATTTGCGAGCTCTTGGGCTGGTTTCGAAGGTGAAACGGGCGTGCATTTCTCTCAGCATGTAAATTCGGGTGAACAGAGCGCATAAACGTCGATATATCTCCAACGGTAAGGAAATGACGCAAAGTTTTCGTCAAAATCGAGGAAATCATCGAGATTAGCGACATGTTGAGCCTGCTTGGACGGTGAAACAGGCGTGCATTACATTCGTCGCGTAAAATGGAGTTAAAGGAGCTCATAAACGTCGAAATATCTGAAACGGGAAGGAAATCACCGTTAATTTTCGACAATTTCGACGAAATCATTCCGATTTGCGAGCTCTTGGGCTGGTTTCAACGGTGAAGCTGGAGTGCATTACATTTAGCGCGTAAATAGAGTCAAAAGAGCGCTTAAACGTTGAAAAATCTATAACGGGATGCAAACAACGCTCAGTTTTCTTCAAAATAGACGAAATCATCGCTGTTTGCGAGATGTTAGGATTGTGTCGACGGTGAAACGGGCGTGCATTAAATTCAGCGCGTACAATGTAGTGAAAAGAGCGCTTAAACCTTGTAATATCTTTAACAGGATGGAAATGACGCATAGTTTTCGTCAAAATCGACGAAATCATCGCTATTTGCGAGATGTTAGGATTGTGTCGACGGTGAAACGGGCGTGCATTAAATTCAGCGCGTACAATGTAGTGAAAAGAGCGCATAAACTTTGAAATTTCTCAAACTCGAAGGAAATGACGGTCAATTTTCGATACAATCGACGATGTCCGGCTCTATTTGCAAGCTTTTGGGCTCGTTCCGAAGATGAAACGGGCGTACATTAAACTCTGCACTTAAAATGGAGTGATAAGGACGCTTAAACGTCGAAATATCTCAAGCGGGTAGGAAATGACTCCTAGTTTTCTGCAAAATCGACGAAATCATCGCGGTTTGCGAGCTGTTGAGCTCGTGTCGACTGTGAAACCTGCCTGCACTACATTCGGTGCGTAATATGGAGCGAAACGATTGCTTAAACGTCGAAATATCTCAACCGGGAAGGAAACAAACGCTTAGTTGTCGTCGGAATAGACTAAATCATCGCTATTTGCCAGCTGTTGAGCTTGTGCCGACGGTGAAACATGCATGCCTTGAATTCGGCGCGTAAAACGGAGTGAGAAGATCGCTTAAACGTCGAAATATCTCAAACGGAAAGGAAACAACGATTAACTTTCGTGGGAATAGACGAAGTAATCGCGATTTCCGGGCTGTTGGGCTTGTTTCGACGCAGAAACGGTCGGGTATTACATTCGGCGCGTAAAATGGAGGGAAAGGAGCGCTTAAATGTCGAAATATCTGAAACGGGAAGAAAGTAACGCTTAATTTACGTCAAAATCGACGAAATCCAGCTCCATTTGCGAGCTGTTGGGCTTGTTTCGACGCTGAAACGGGCGGGCATTACATTTCGTGCGTTAAATGGAGTGAAAAGGGAGCATAAACATTGAAGTATCTCAAACATGTAGGAAATGACGGGCAGTTTTCTTCAAAATCGACGAATTCATCGTGATTTCCGAGCTGTTGAGCTTGTGTCGACGGTGAAACCTGCATGCATTACATTACGCGCGTAAAACGGAGTGAAAAGATCGCCTAAACGCCGAAATATTTCAAGCGGGAAGGAAATGACTCATAGTTTTCTGCAAAATCGACGAAATCATCGATACTTGCGAGCTGTTGGGCTTGTGTCGACGGTGAAACGAGCGTGCATTACATTCCGCGCGTGAAATAAAGTGAAAACGGCGCTAGAACGTAGAAATATCTCAAACGGGAAGGAAATAACGATTAGTTTTCGTCAATGTCGACGAAATCAACTGCAATTCCTTGAGGGCATCCAGTAATAAGATGCATTTAAATGACAGGGTTTACAGGTGGTGGGCTTACCTACAAACTTTTACCTTTGACATTATGTATCGGGAAGGCAAGCGAATGGCTCACGTCGGTTCCTTTTCGCGGAACCCCGTTGACTCGGATCACCGTACGATCCACAAAATTGCCGAAAAAGAAATCAATCTGGCCGAAATCTCCGAAGATTGGCTCTTGGCGGAGCAACGTCGCGATCCCCAAATTACGGAAATCGTCGATAAGTTGCGGAACGATGAGCTTGCAGATGATATCGCGAATACGTGTGAACTGCGATCCGGTACCCTTTACCGTAAACTACAACGAAAAGGCAGAACTCTCTGCTTGCCCATTGCCCAAGAGGTTTTAGGTGGTAAGTGATCAACTATGTACACCAGTCGATTATGCACTTAGGATGGGATAAAACGCTCGAGAAACTGTACTAGTATTACTTTTTAGAAGGAATGGCGAAATACTTTCGCAAATTCGTTGAGAACTGTCATGCTTGTCGAGTTTCAAAGGCTAGCTCAGGCAAGACACAAGCCGAAATACATCCCATGCCCAATACCAGCATACCTTGTCACAGGGTTTATATGGATATAACGGGCATACTACGCGGTAAAAGCGACTCGAAGGAATATGTCACTGTGTTGGTCGACGCCTTCACCAAATTCGTATATTTGCACCATACCCGTAGGATAGACTTCGTTAATACCATTAAAGCGCTTATATAGCTCCGCTATATTTTTATTCGTAAGTGCTAAATGCGGCTTCGTGAAACAAAGCGCTACGCAGTTAAAGCGCAACACGACGTGCCCAATCCGTCATCGACATCTTCGCGCTCCTTCCGCCGAATTTCTCCGAGGAGCATACTCGTGCCAGCCGCGGCGACACATCTAATGAATACACGCTAGTGGGGATGTGAATGGGCAACGAAGGGAAGAATCATTTCGATCTGAGAAAAAAACGGACATTTTACCGCGAGACGCGAAGCGCGAAGGGCGAAAGAAAACGAGTCAGCTATCGATCAATCGTCGCTGTTGTTGATCGTCGTTAAGTATCAACTGTTGTTAACTGTTAATTGTTATTCATTGTTATCAAGTTTAATAAATGTTATTGGTTGAACATACCCGAGTGCACTTCAGTACCTATTACACCATACACCTCAATTCGTGACCCTGACGTGAGTTAATGTTAAAGAGGTGACTGTGATAGTGACCTGAGACTCTAAACGGCGCGAATTTAAACTGCTGTGCGATGGCAAATACCGACGGGACCGCGAACGGCGCACAACGAGTCCACCCAGTAATCAGCATGGCCCCGCTGCAGCCCTCGGAGGTCACGGCGTGCTTCACGCTTCTGGAAATGCAATTCGAGGACATGGATCTTACGGACGACAAACGAAAGTTCGTGACCCTCGCCAGGTGCCTCGGCGGCCGGTATCTATTGCATATCGAGGACGTGAAGAGGAGGATACCAAGGCGGAACAATACCATAAGTAAAAAAACGAGATCATCGAGAGTTGGCTGATACACCCAGCACGATGTAACGCAGGCTGCTGACCTTCGAAGTGATGGGCGACCAAAAGCCGATCCAATTCCACCAACACCTAAGAAGACTAGCCGATCGAATCTACGAGACACATTTGTTAAGAAGACAGAAGGTCGCCGTCATCAAGACCGATCGAGCGGGAGGCGAACAGCGAGATCGCCCCCCACGGAATCGTCAGATTACAGGTTCTCCAGAATAGAGGCACAAATCGAGGCACTGCGCCTCGACCGGCGCCCCTACCAGCGTCCAAACACGAGACGGTACGGACCGCGCCCGAGAGATGTGTAACAGGACTCCGGTCATTGTTACTACCACGCGACGTTCCGAGCGCGCGCGAAGAAGTGCCGCCAACCTTGTACATGGAGGCAGAGAAACGAGACCGGCCGTCTGTAAACGCGACAAGTCACGACGGCCTAACATCCCGCCGCATATTCGTGAGGGACAGGAACTCAAAAACCTCCTTCCTAGTGGACACCGGCGCCGACGTATGTGTATTTCCGCGCAACAAAATACACGGGCCCGCGAACAAAGTTCAACAAAGTACGAATTGTTCGCGTCTAACGGGTCACGCATCGCGACCTACGACACCACTCTAGTGTCTCTCGACTTGGCATTGCGTCGAGCGATGAAATGGCGTTTCTGTATAGCGGACGTCGAAACACCCATCATCGTAGTGGATTTCCTCAGTCACTACGAATTATGGGTGGACGCGAGGAATAAACGCCTTATAGATTCTACTTCGAACCGGTCAACGAGAGGATACACGCCCGCGACTGCGTCGACCAAGACAATTATCGGAGAATCGACGTATCACCGACTCCTCTCTGAATTTCCGGAACTAACCCACCCACCGGCTTTCGGGCGAGAGAAAACTGTTCACGGTGTGGTACATCACATCGAAATCACACCAGGCCCGCCTGTCCACAGCAAACCCCGCCGACTCGCACGTGACCGTCTTAAACAGGTTAAGACGGAGTTCGAAGTCATGATTGAGCAAGGCGTGATGCAGCCATCGAGAAGCCCATGGGCATCATCCTTGCACGTCGTTTCAGAAAAGGACGGAGGGATTCGACCGTGCGGCGAATACCGGGCGTTGAACGCCCGCAGCATCCCGGACAGATATACACCGCCGCACATAGAGGATATCGCACAGAACTTACATGGTAAGCGCATTTTCTCCAAAATCGACCACGTTCGCGCTTATCATCAAATTCCGATCGCGCCGGAAGACGTCGAGAAAACAGCCATAACGACACCGTTCGGTCTGTTCGAAGCGACCAACATGATGTTCGGGTTTCGGAACGCCGCGCGAACGTGTCAGAGATTCGTAGACGAAATCGTACGAGGCCTTGATTTCGTCTACGCATACATAGACGATTTCCTCGTAGCTTCCGAGAATGACGTGCAACACCGCGAATACTTGCGGGTCCTGTTTCAACGCCTCAACGACTACGGGGTCGTTATTAATACCGCGAAGTGCGAATTCGGCGTCCGCGAAATTCAATTCCTAGGTTATACTGTAACGGCCGAAGAAATAGAGCCGCTGGCTGAACGCGTGGACGCCATCGCAAAAGTGCCGCTACCCGCGACCGTTAAATATCTTCGAAGATTCCTCGGTATGATTAACTTTTACAGACGTTTCATACCGAGGGCCGCGCACACTCTCCGACCACGCAACGATATATTGAAAGGCACAACGAAGCGCAACGCGTCTATTGAGTGGCCCGAGCACGCCGAAAAAAGCTTCCGCGAGTCGAAACGCGTCTTGGCCGACGCGACAATGTTAGCGCACCCGATCCCCGGCGCGCCCCTTAGCCTCGCGGTGAACGCATCCGACTACGCTATTGGTGCGGTATTTCAGCAGCGCGTCAACGATTGTTGGCAACCACTTTGCTTTATGACACAAATGCTATGCCCCGCGCAACGGAAATACAGCGCGTATGATCGGGAATTGCTGGAGATGTACTACGCGGTTAAACGCTTCCGACATGCCGTCGAAGGTAGAAAATTCACGATCACAATTATATCACAAACCCCTTATTTACGCGTCCAAGCAGAACCCTGGTAAGTGTTCGCCAAGAGAGTTCCGACATCTGGACTACGTCGGACAGTTTACGACGGATATCCGACATATAAAAGGGGTAGAGAACAACGTAGCCGATACTCTATCTCGCATCGAAGCGATCGGGAAACCTGTAGACCACCACAAGCTAGCTGCAGCGCAAGGGAAGCTGCATAGCGAGCTGCGCGAAATTATCAACACTGGATCGAGCGCGCTGCATTTGAAAAAGGTACGATTTCCCGATCACGACGTCGAGTTATATTGCGGTATTACAGCCGAGACCGTGCGACCGTACGTACCGGAACCGTTACGGCGCATCGTATTCCAATCACTACATGGAATTTCACATCCGGGGATGCGTGCCACGCGAAAATTGGCTTCGTCTGGCCGTCCATAAATAAAGATCGCCGAACGTGGACACGACAATGCATACCGTGTCAGCGCAATAAAGTCACCAGACACGTATTCTCGCCTGCCGGAACGTTAGCAGGCCGGTTCGAGCATATACACTTAGTCATCATCGCCATGCAATATTCGCAAGGATAAGGGTATTCTCTAACGTATATCGATCGTTTTCCGCGTTGGCCCAATGCCATTCCTATCGCCGATATGGCTTCGGCCCTCCTTTCTACCTGGACATCTCGTTTCGGCGTACCTTTGAAAATTACTTCTGATCCAGGACGTCAATTCGAATCGCGTTTATTCGAGGAATTATGCCGGTTGCTCGGCGTCAAACATCTGCGTACAACGGCCTACCATCCAGCGTCTATCGGGATGGTAGAACGCCGACACAGACAACTAAAGGCGGCGATTAAATACCACGACACGTGCAACTGGGTCGGAATTCTGCCAATCGTCTTATTAGGTATCAGAACCGCGATAATGGAGGACCTAAACGCAACGCGGCCGAAATGATTTACGGCACCGGCATACGTCTGCCGTCGGAATTCTTTTTGCCAACTAGTCAACGGGCCAACTCGGAATACGCGAATCGGCTAAGAGAACGTATGGAGAGGGTGAGACCACACCCGGTTACGCGTCATGGCGAAAAGAAAACTTTCATTTTCAGAGAATTAGAGACGTCGCCATATGTATTCATGCGCCATGGCGCGATTGGAGGACCATTACATCCGCCGTAAGATGGACGTATAAAGTTATACAGAGAGGGGATGAGACATATACGGTAAAAATAAATAATCGCGACGTAACGGTTTCCGTAGATCGGTTGAAGCCCGCGTTCGTCATTCCCGAAGACATCGAGCAAGGAACCGCCGAGACTCGCAACGTGCTAATTTCGGTAGAGCAAACGAATGTTCGCGACGAAAGCGGTGTGGACCCCAATAACAAAACGACGAACGAAGAAAATACCAGGAATAGATACGTTACGCGGTCTGGGCGAACTGTCCGATTTCCCGATCGCCTTCAGGCAGGTTTCGGATAAGCGTTAGGAACCGGCGAACGTCCACACCGCTTTGTAATACTTATATATTCTTTTAATTATGTAGAGTTATCACTGGTAAGGGGTACTGTAGCGCCACGGATCACGGAGCTTTCCAACGGCTTCGTGAAACAAAGCGCTACGTCGTTAAAGCGCAACACGACGTGCTCAATCCGTCATCGACATCTTCGCGCTCCTTCCGCCGAATTTCTCGGAGGAGCATACTCGTGCCAGCCGCGGCGACACATCTAATGAATACACTCTAGTGGGGATGTCGATGGGCAACGAAGGGAAGAATCATTTCGATCTGAGAAAAAAACGGACATTTTACCGCGAGTCGCGAAGCGCGTAGGGTGAAAGAAAACGAGTCAGCTATCGGTTGTTACGTTCTTGTTTGATTGAATTAATTTTAAACCGTTGAATTCGCAAGATTTTTTTTTATTTATTTATTTTAATTTTTATTTGTTTTTTGTGTTGTTTTAATTTATTTTAATTCAATTTAGCTCGATTTATACGGTAGTTGCTGCCACCAGAAATAGTCTAAGGACTATTTCGATTGGAGAAATTTCTTTCGATTGTTTATTAATTGATTATTCGCTCGGTAGCGTTAATTAATATTCAGGCTACTGATAATTAGTTTCCACGTTTCTGCTAACCTGCTATGCGCAGGGATACTGGCACGGGAGAGGATTAAAGTTGTATGCAATGGATATTTGTCCTCGTTGAACGGATCGAATCGCTTAAGTAGCTATTCACATATATATATATATATATATATTTTAATAATTGGTGATAAGTAGACTGGATTCAGTTCCCGGATGTGCCGAAATTGTCAGAGTAGAAGAAAATTTTACAAAATTGAGTTCTTACCTTGTAAAGTAGGTTGCGTCAGGGGCCATCACCTTGTAATGGTCGTTGGAGGTTTAATTATTCAACTCGGGTATAACCTTTTATCGAATTTCTACTTTATTTATTTATTTATTTATTTATTTTGATAAGCACTTACAAATATCTAACCGGATTAATATCGCAATTTTATTTTAACAACGAAAATGAGGACTTTAAGAATCTCTAACTCGCTCGCGACTCTCCCTCTTTTTCTTTATTTTATAATGAATGGCTAAAGACCGTCGAAACGCTAAGTGTTGATGAACGTTATGATGAGCTTACGCCGTAAGAAATTACAATGGAATGAGAGTTGACAACAAAATAATAAGCCGAAACGTAACGTACAATTAGCGACAAAATACTGGAATGAGAATCTAACGTACAATTAGCGACAAAATACTGGAATGAGGATCTTGCTCTATGTTGCTACGCTTATTTATAATGCCATCCCCCACGGGGTGGTGGTCCACTGGGGGTATGCTTCCGTGGGAATCGGGACGTTGCAGTTTTGGGTTTCCTGAGATCGTACGTGAGAGAATGTGAATTCTGTAATCGTTGATGTCTCCTTTGCTTCGTTATCTTGTCTTTTAACTTCCAGATTCCCATCGGTCCTATTTTCTGCTGAGGTAGCGTCTAGGAGACTTGAAGGGGTCCATGCTGATCTAGTCTTTTCTCGAGAATTTTTATGTGAGTACTGTGCGAATAATTTTTGTTCTTTGGCGTGTGGAAGGGCCGGTGGCTGGAGTCTCATTATTATATCGACATTTGCTCGGGCAACACGCGTAGTCCGCTGTTCTCCCAAAACGAGGTCCTCCTCCTTCGAGTTATTTTACGTAAGTTTGGTTCGAGTGGATATTTGCATATTATGGTTGTTTTCGTGATTTTGATCTCTTTTCCTTTTTTTGTGTTGTTTCATTAGGCTTCGGTGATTGACGTTCGAACAATGTTTGTGGAGGCGTTTCTATCGGAGGTTCTCACGCAGATTTCCATGGTGCGTATTTTATCTTGTTTTTTTTTTTGTCCGTTTAATTCGTCCTGTTTTGTTCTATTTAAGCGGTGTTGTGTCGTTTCAGCACAAGAGAAAGAGGAATTCCGAAGAATCCGTGGGCGACTCGGAAAGACCCCTCAAACGCATGCGGCGTTGTGATGAACCACAAGTATCAGGGTGGTCGGAGGATCTTTCCGACATCGATCCGGAGCCCGTGGATTTCCCGTCGGAATTGAATTTTGACAGTCTTGCAGATGGGAGTTTCTCCGATGTAGAGACCGTCGTGTTGGAGTGGGAACCCCCTCTGGTTGAAGCTATTGACACTGATCGTTGTGTGAAAGTTCGTTTTGCCGACGAAATTCCGGTAGAGGTTTTGGAGGCACATCTTCGTCACCATGCTTCTGGGAGAAAGGGAATTTCCCCTGTTGTGCGTTATTGGTGTATGTGTAAATTCAGCGAACTTTGCCCTGGAGCTCCTTGCTTCGATTTTGATTTAGTCTAACTGATTGTTTTGGATATATATATGTATATATATATATATGTCGGAGATGAAAGGAAAGCCGAAGCCGTTCCTTGGAAATTTTGGGAACATCTTCTAGTAGTCTAGCCCGGATTTTATCATAGCTGTAATTGTTCGAGATTTGTGATATCAAGTTTGGGTTCGAGGCGACAATTGGTCGCCGAACGTAGCCACGGTCACGGGATGGATGTTTTATCTAACGGAGGTCTGGAGTGGTTCTATGTGTTCTCCGAGAAATGTGGTTGTGGCGGCATGCGACCTCGAGAGCGGGCCTAGCCACGTGTGATGTTGCCTCGGAGGTGCCGATGCAATGGGACATACATTGTATTAGTAATCAAAACTCCAGGCAGAAACTGCCTAGCAACGGCGTTTGGAACTTTCTCGATGCTTCCAACGAGTGTGCCTAGCAACGGCGTTTGGAACCTTCTCGATGCTTCCAAACGGGTATAGAAAACAAAATGCAATCGTACAGGGAGAAAAATCTCCACGAGACTGGCATTCGTCTTATGACTGCTTTAGAGAGGGACACGTCGTGTTTCTGTGCTTAAGATCAGTCTACGCTTAGTAAGGAGTCATCCCGTTGATCGTGGATTCGTTTGAACTCAAATTATTGTTTATAACGATTATTAACTTATTGTTTGTAAACCATATTATTCATTGAACTTACTATCCGTTAAACGTATTATTCATTAGCTTTATTATCTGTTAGACTTACTAACCGTTCAATTTATTATCCACTAACTTTATTATTTGCTTAATTTATTATTCGTTCAATATATTTTTCGCTAACTTCATTATTTGTTAAGTTTATTATTCTCTAGACTTATTATTTGTTAATCTTTGTAATAGACTTGTGTATACGTGAAAATATAATCTTAGTTGTGTTAAACAATGGATAACTCACGTGAAGAATTGCCACGCGCCCAAAATTCCAATCTCACCCCGACATCAGAAGTGGGATCAGTGCCGATTATGCCAATGCAAGAACGTGCGGCCATCGTGCGCGAGTTAAGTCAGACGCTGGCGCCGAAGTCAAGTGTGGAACCTAAGAACATCGTGCTACCACGTTTTAACCCCGCGATCGCGGGCGCCGATCCAGCCGCATGGTGCTCGACTGTGGACCTGCTTATGAAGGGTAATCCTCTGCAAGACAGTGCACTAGTTTCTGTTTTAAATAGTGCTCTAGAGGGTCGTGCAGCGCATTGGCTCACGCAGGTAGTGACCGGCGAAGGGCTTACCTGGCCAACGTTTAGGAAACTTTTCGTTACACGTTTTGGTAGCCAAGATACGGCAACCTCGACGCTAATGAAGACGCTCAGGGAACCACCACAAGAGGACGAAAACATGGCTGCGTACGCCATCCGTCTCCGTTCCCTGCTGGAGACGAAGTGGCAAAATGCCACTACGGCTGAAGTAATCAACGCTACCGTTCTTTGTCACCTGAGCTCACGGGATCAGCGCATCGAAGAGATAGCAGCTATGAAAGATATCAAGACCAAGGACCAATTTTTAGACGAAATGAGAGCTACTGCTTTCGCGAAGAGGCCCGTATTTTCGACGAGCGACACCTCCACGGGCCCTGAAACCAAAAGACACAAGCCGTCGGCCCACCACGTGAAGTGCCTCTACTGTGGTAAACACGGACACAGAATAGCGGAGTGCCGCAGTAGGATACAGAAAGAGCAGCGAGGAAATACACAACGCCCGGAAGGAAGACGACCGGCAACATCGCCCCAGGTGGTTTGCTTCAAGTGTAAGGCGGAGGGCCATATCGCACCTGATTGTCCGCTACTGCAGCACAGAAAACCCGGCTCCAAGAACGAACGACGAGTCGACTCCTGCATGGTGGAGTCTCCAGCTGGTAGTTTAAGTCATCTGGGTGAGTCGTACCCATTTTGTTTCGATTCCGGAGCCGAATGCTCGTTGATTAAAAAATCTATATCTTCGAAATTTTCTGGCAAAACAAACGACTGATGTAGTAGTAATGCGAGGTATAGGAAATACTTGTGTTAACAGTACATTTCAGATCTTGTCCACTGTATGTATTAACGGTTTTACACTGGAGATGACTTTTCATGTCCTTGCCGATAGCTACTTAAAATACGATATCATGATTGGTCGTGAAATTTTGAGCCAAGGTTTTGACGTGAATATTACACGAAATAGCGTCGATATTTGCAAGACAAAAATGGTTAACGCCTGTAGCATAGTCGCGGAAGATGCGGTCAACATTAACGAGATCAACACTGATGTAGTTGGTAACGACAAAGATCGATTGATCTCTGTTCTCGAAAAATTCAAAGAGTCATTTATTACGGGTTTCCCGCGGACGCGTGTGAGTACGGGCCAGTTAGAAATTCGGTTGATTGACCCTAATGTCACCGTACAGAGAAGTCCTTACAGACTTAGCGGGGAAGAGCGGAGAAAAGTGCGCGAACGGATAAGTGAACTGATTAGGGCAAAAATTGTAAAACCTAGTAATTCGCCGTTCGCGAGCCCCATGTTACTCGTGAAGAAGAAGGACGGATCGGACAGATTGCGCGTAGATTTCCGGGCGCTAAATAAAAACACGGTCGCGGATCGGTATCCCTTACCCCTTATTGCTGATCAAATCGTGAGATTGCAGAGTGCGAGATACTTCATTAGCTTGGACATGACCAGTGGATTCCATCAGATCCCTATTCACCCTAACTCCACTGAATATACAGCGTTCGTCACCCCCGACGGTCAGTACGAATATGTAACGATGCCGTTTGGGTTGAAAAATGCACCAGCCGTTTTCCAGAGAGCCATTTTCAAAGCCTTAGGCGACCTTGCTTATTCATATGTCGTAGTTTACTTGGATGACGTCTTAATTATCGCTGACTCGGTAGATCAAGCCCTAGAACGATTGAACATCGTATTAGATACCCTTATAAAAGCCGAACTACATCCCATACCTAAGACCAGCATACCTTGGCACACGGTTCACATGGACATCACGGGAAAACTAAGTGGTAAAAGCGACTCGAAGGAATATGTCGTTGTGCTGGTCGACGCCTTCACCAAGTTCGTATATTTGCACCATACCCGTAAGATAGACTCCCTAAATACCATTAAAGCGCTTAAGTCCGCTATATTTTTATTCGGTAACCCCTGCCGGGTAATAGCGGACCAGGGGAGATGCTTTACGGGTAAAGATTTCCAAAGTTTCTGTCAAGATAGGCACATTAATCTCCACTTAATAGCAACCGGTGCTAGTAGGGCCAATGGACAAGTAGAGCGTACTATGAGCACCCTAAAAAATATGTTTTCGACGGTAGAAACGACCGGGCGAACGTGGCAAGACGCGATTGGCGAGATACAGTTAGCCTTGAATTGCACCACCAATCGTGTAACTAAGTCAAGTCCTCTGGAGTTATTAATTGGCAAGGCAGCAAGGCCCTACGGTTTAACGTTGTCTGATAGTGTCGAGGAAAAGGAAGTAGACATCTCCAGTGTAAGACAACAGGCGATACGGAACATGGAGACTTGCGCTAGCTATGATAAAGACAGGTTCGACAAAACGAAAGCCAAGATAGTTAGGTTTAACCTTGGTGACTTTGTGTTACGAAAAAATGAGGAAAGGAACCAAACGAAGTTGGACCCGAAATTCAGAGGTCCATTCGTGATAGCAGAGATTTTGGAAGGGGACCGATATACATTAAAGACCTTGGACGGTAAACGGACATACAAGGACAGACATGACAAACTAAGAAAAATGCCAAATAGTTGCGTTCCTGATGAGTTGGACGTCTGCGACGATGACAGCGATGGTGATAATAACGATGCGAGTACACGGACCTCAGAGGATCATTAATACCACGTCGTGGTCGTACACCCAGTGTGGTGCTCTGCGCGTTCGTAATGCGTCCACTGTGACCCTCTGCGCCTTAGTAATACACCCAGTGTGGTGCTGTGCGCGTTCGTAATACGTCCAGTGAGATGCTCTGCGCGTTCGTAATACGTCCACTGTGACCCTCTGCGCCTTAGTAATACACCCAGTGTGGTGCTGTGCGCGTTCGTAATACGTCCAGTGAGATGCTCTGCGCGTTCGTAATACGTCCACTGTGACCCTCTGCGCCTTAGTAATACACCCAGTGTGGTGCTGTGCGCGTTCGTAATACGTCCAGTGAGATGCTCTGCGCGTTCGTAATACGTCCACTGTGACCCCCTGCGCCTTAGTAATACACCCAGTGTGGTGCTGTGCGCGTTCGTAATACGTCCACTGTGACTCTCTGCGCGTTCGTAATACGTCCACTGTGACTCTCTGCGCGTTCGTAATACGTCCACTGTGACCCTCTGCGCTTTAGTAATACACCCAGTGTGGTGCTCTGCGCGTTCGTAAGACGTCCAGTGAGATGTTCTGCGCTTTTGTAATATGTCCAGTGAGATGTTCTGCGCTTTCGTAATACGCCCAATGTGGTAACACGATCCAACAATCTGAGATTCACCCGTGTGCGGAATCGAAAATGATCTGTCGTGTCGTTGCGGTCTGACTGGTGACTCACAGAATGCAACTAGCACTTCGAAATACAAACTATGACACTACCAATTTGAGTTCTCTTTCATTTCTTTGTTTGTTAAACCTTCGAGCGGAATCTTGCTGTCAAACTGGACCCTTGACTTATTTGGAACATTTAACTGAATGGTAGATAATATTAGTTACAACGAGTCTAATGTTAAAAAAAAAAACTCTGTATTTTAGCTACACACGAGGACGTGTGACAGTCAGAATGGCCGTGTCGGAGATGAAAGGAAAGCCGAAGCCGTTCCTTGGAAATTTTGGGAACATCTTCTAGTAGTCTAGCCCGCATTTTATCATAGCTGTAATTGTTCGAGATTTGTGATATCAAGATTGGGTTCGAGGCGACAATTGGTCGCCGAACGTAGCCACAGTCACGGGATGGATGTTTTATCTAACGGAGGTCTGGAGTGGTTGAATGTGTTCTCCGAGAAATGTGGTTGTGGCGGCATGCGACCTCGAGAGCGGGCCTAGCCACGTGTGATGTTGCCTCGGAGGTGCCGATGCAATGGGACATACATTGTATTAGTAATCAAAACTCCAGGCAGAAACTGCCTAGCAACGGCGTTTGGAACTTTCTCGATGCTTCCAACGAGTGTGCCTAGCAACGGCGTTTGGAACCTTCTCGATGCTTCCAAACGGGTATAGAAAACAAAATGCAATCGTACAGGGAGAAAAATCTCCACGAGACTGGCATTCGTCTTATAACTGCTTTAGAGAGGGACACGTCGTGTTTCTGTGCTTAAGATCAGTCTGCGCTTAGTAAGGAGTCATCCCGTTGATCGTGGATTCGTTTGAAGTCAAATTATTGTTTATAACGATTATTAACTTATTGTTTGTAAACCATATTATTCATTGAACTTACTATCCGTTAAACGTATTATTCATTAGCTTTATTATCTGTTAGACTTACTAACCGTTCAACTTATTATCCACTAACTTTATTATTTGCTTAATTTATTATTCGTTCAATATATTTTTCGCTAACTTCATTATTTGTTAAGTTTATTATTCTCTAGACTTATTATTTGTTAATCTTTGTAATAGACTTGTGTATACGTGAAAATATAATCTTAGTTGTGTTAAACAATGGATAGCTCACGTGAAGAATTGCCACGCGCCCAAAATTCCAATCTCACCCCGACTATATATATATATATATATATATATATATATATATATATATATATATATATATATTATACATTTTAGATGTAACGTTTGTTAAATATATTTGTTTAGTTTTATATTTTCTTTTTACTCGATTATATATATATATTTTTTATACTTTTTGTATTTGACAAAGTAATTTTCGCATAATAAAATTGTTAACAATGTGTTTTATGATTCGTCTGTCGCGGCTGATTTCCACCAATCCCCAGCATTCCTGTCCCGTGTCATTATTTATTGCTACCTCAGCACGACGTTCCATTTTGTATTAAATTTTTATTTTCGCTGTTCTTTCCTTTTCCTTTTCTTTTCTTTTCCCCATCGAAAGTATAATTTTATTACTATTATTTTTTGTAACACGTACGAATTAGTGCGCGCATGTTTCAAAATGGCCGCCCGTGAATGTCCCTAGCATACAGTGACTTCTATTGATCTCGGATCTATTTATCGATTATGTGTAAATCTTGTTTCGGTGTTTTGACGTATAGTCGAAGTGAGAAATATAGTATTTCGTATTTATCCAATGCGTACAATCATTGCGTGTGTTCCGACGCGCGCGTGTAAATCTAACATGGCTGTTCGCAAATGTCATCAGTGAGGTTACAGTGGCGGGTCTTTAGTTTCATCGAACTGATTTTCCTGTCTGTCGCTCGTTTCCCCTTATTCTACCGCAATTAGACTATATATTTATTATTATTATTATTGTTAAAATGACAGTAGTATTGTTCATTTAGATTATTAATAGCTTAGTTAAAAATCTAGATTATATATATATATATATATATATATATATATATATATATATATATATATATATATATATATATATACATGCATGTTTCGTAGTATAGTTTTCATATGTAATTCCTTACTAGAATGATCACGAGTTTTGATTATGTATTTTATGTTTACCAGATTGTTAATTTGATTTAATAGTATAGAATACGCACACATATACATATTTCCATCAATGTGATTTTTATATAAGTTCTTTAATAGTGTAGTATTGTGTATTTTAGGTTATGTATTCATTAGACTGTTAACCATTTGATATCATATATACATATATATTTGTAATTTGTTACATAGTATTAAAAGTTTTATTTCTAATATTTACTAAATTGTTATGTGTTTGGCATATATGTTTATATTTATATGTAACTCTCCAAGTTGTTGCTGCGTTGATAAAAATATATTTATATACACATTTATTCCTGGTGTTTCAATTATTTTCCTTTTGTAGTTATTCTTATTTCCTGGTTTACTCGTTTGGTTCGCGACTCGTTTAATTCATTAATTAATATTTATCTTCTGATTTAAATTCTTTCTTTTGTATTGTACATATTCCGTCTTCGTTACGGCACGTGCGGAGCGCGGGACGTGACACGGTCAATCGTCGCTGTTGTTGATCGTCGTTATGTATCAACTGTTGTTAACTGTTAATTGTTATTCATTGTTATCAAGCGTAATAAACGTTACGGGTTGAACATACTTGAGTGCACTTCAGTATCTATTACACCATACTCCTCATATCCATTAGAAATAGAAGGGGATACATCAAGTATTGTTCGCCTTTTATCTTCCTCTTTTTTCTTTTCATTTTTTTCGCAGTCTCCTATCAGAATTCTATAACCCACACAAATCCACAAGAAAATCATTATTTCCCACCAAACGCGGCCGTAATACCTAACTGCAATGTTTCATTGTAGGGAATATAGAATATATAATTTGAGAAATATGTGTATACGCGCGTGTTGTACATTGTTTGACATTCTCTATTGTGAATTGTCCTTCGAATGCTTTTGTATACTGTTTTATCAAATAAATTTAGATTGTCTTGTGTGCAACTATCCACACTATTCTATAAAATGTTTCAATATATATAAGTATAACAGCTGTTTCTTCCATATTTATGCAAAAAAATATTAGATGAGTTTTCAAATAACCGATAGTCTGCTGTGATGCCATCATTTTGTTTAACAAAATTTGAGATGATTAATGTTTCTATAAGTTAAAAAAATATTTAAAAAATGTTTATTTTAGGATTTACTACCTCAGCACGTTTTTTCACGATATTGCACATTAATATATTCTTTTTGCCTTATTGTACAGTTGCCCAGATCTAGGAACACGCAGGTCTTCGTTAAGACCTTAACAGGGAGAACTATTACTCTTAAAGTTGAAGCTTCTGACACAATAGAGAATGTTAAAGCAAAGAACTTTTAATACCTTATGCATTAGCTTTAAAGACAAATCATTCAGAAAGTGTTCAGAATAGTTTAATTTCACTCACCTTGACTTGCAATCTGATCGAACTGTTACCTACTTCTCCAAATATATATTTTATACAAAATAAACATAATGAGGAAATTAATTTGAATATAGAAGATGAAATAAAAGATAAACTATTATTTGTAAATGAAGATGAAGGCGTAGTAATGCTAACTTGTTCAAAAAGTAGAAAAAATGTAAGCGAACTACCTTTGCAGAGGTATGTTAGTTACTACTCTATATTATATACAAAATAATTATGATATTTTATTTTAACTGTATTGTTTGCAAAGATAAGACTGTATTCCATTCGGCTACAAGATTGAAATATTCAACACAAAGAAGATCTTGATACTACTCTTGAATATGTGCCTGAATGTAGTCCATTGCGCCAACAAAATAGTCCTCCAAATATGAATGATGAAAATGTATCTGGAGAAAATACACCAACACCACCACGTTACAGGACACCTCCAAGAGGAGCAATTTTAAATTCAGAAGAAGCAAAGATGTTTGTTTTACTAAAACATTACGGATTAGGTCAATACGTGCCTATATTTCTCGAACAAGAAGTAAATATATTATTAAATTATGTGTGTTATATATATGTAAACTCTCTAAGAGTTCAAATGCGGATAAACAAGGGGACTTTCTCTGTTTTACGGACAGCACGACTTCTTTTGTTTCACGGACAGAGCGGCTTTCCTTGTTTTACGGAGAGCCATTTTCAGAGACACGCATTTCCCAAACGGACGGACAGAGATCAACATCGGAGATAGACAAGATCACAGAAGAAAGAGTAATTATTTAAAACATCGAAGACTGACGGAGAAAGAACGGTAGCTCAGGTCGTTGAAAATCGATTTTCAGGAAGACATTGCACAGAACTTCGTATTTATTGTTTACTGTTATTAATTGGTTGTTGTTTATTTAATTATTACTGTTATTGATTGTTGTTAATTATTAATTGTTGTTTACCCTTGTATTTCATTTAAGTATTTTCACAATAAACTCGATTTTCAGAATCGATCCCTGAATTATCCTAGAATTGAACCTTATAAATCGATTTTCGCTACGCCATGCCGCTGAAAGTTAACTTACGTATCGTCATGAACGAGAACGCGAAAGGGGAGAAGCTAGAGAGCATAGAATCCATAAGAAGACGGAATTATTCCGTTCAGCAACAGTGAAGAAAGCCACAAACAGTCTAACCAAGGTAGGCCAGTATAGAAATGTTAAACTCACAATGGATGACGAGACAGCAGCGCTTTATATCGATACAGACTTAAACTTCGTATTCCAAGACATGTTCCTAGACGAAGCAGAAATTACCCCCACAAGGAAAATAAAGACGGAAACCGAGAAGTCCAGTCTGGACATGGAAAGACTTCTAGAAACTCTCCAAAAACGAGATAAGCGTGAAAGAGAAGAAATAAACTTTAGTATAAAACAAATTGATGGAACTCAAGAAGCCACAGGCTGGATATCAGAGTATGAAGAAGAATGCAGAAAATATAAAATGAAAAGTGATGAGGAGAAAGTAAAAGGTTTAAAAATGTATTTAGAGAAAACAGCAGCAAGATGGTACCAAACGAATCTGCTGAAAGCTGAAGGACACAACTGGGAAGACTGGAAGGATGCAATTTCTCTAAACATTTAACAATAAATCTCCTTCAGTATTAAATGTTTTAGTCTTTGATCCCTTTCCTGCGGTAGCTATTTTTAAATAGAGAATATTATAAGCGATGCATAAACAGAGAAAGTATAAATAAAAGAAAAAGTAAGCTATGATTCTTATGATTTGAAATTTATATATATATATATATATATATATAATACAATTTCAAATATATATGTAATACAATTTCATTTTACTAACAATAAGGGGAATAAAACAAAGAACAATTAGTTAGATGCGGTAAATGTTAACTTTATTCAGATAAAATAAGATACATAATACAAACTAATGTTTAATTAAGTAACACTTAAAATACAAAGAAAGCCAAAAAAATAGAGAAAAAATGTATTTGATTAGTTTAATATTATGTTTCTATTTGTACACTTAATTTAACGATACATGATACCATACATCTTAATGTGTGTATGTCATTGTTAAACAATTATAAAGTATATTTATATAAGAGATATGAATAAGCTAATTTTTACATGTGTATGCATTACGCCAAAAATGTACGGGTAACGGCCTTGACTTCTCTTCGGCAAATGATGCACGTTGTGAATGCTGGCGAACAGTACTGACAAGTAGCTAGATGTCCACAAGGTAGGAACGTAATAGTCGCTTGTCGTTCCGTGCAAACTTTACACGAACGAGCATCTTTCAATGCTCGATTTTCTTGCTCCAGAGCAGCTAAAATAGTAAACAGTATATTTAAATACAATATATAATAGAATTTATTATATGTATACGGATTTCAGACAAATTAACGAATCTGTGTTTTTATTTTTATTACTTACCTACTTTCTCAGCGAGAGTTATTTCATTAGTATCATTTTCACTATTGGATCTCTCAGGACTCTCATCTGTAATTTCAATTGGTGCCTGAAATAAATATAATGTACATAAGTATATATTCTAATTATTAATTATACATATGGTTCAGGCTTTAAGTTTTTGTACTTACTTCTGCAGAAGTTTCATATAACTCCTGGCCTGTTACATTATTGACATATTCCCAGCCCCGTACTGGTAAAAAATGACCACAGCTGGGAGACGAAATCATATGTCTCTCCCATGGATCCTCTTCCGATCTCCAATTTCCTATAGTAATTCCACAATGGTAACAGGTAGTGAAATCATTTATTCCGGTGTAGAAGAAGCCTGCATGGGCTAATTCTTCACTTGTCTGTGTCATATATGTAGGCCATGTTGCGAATGAATTTAATCTGGATTCGTATGTAGCGTATTCCAATATTGCTGCTTTCATAACATCTTTTAGTCCCAAACGGCTGAGATCATATGCCGTCGGGTTTCGTGAAAATCGATGGTCATTAAAATCAAATGACTCCTGATAATGTAAACCATAAGGACAAGATATATTTCTATTTCTTCGTCTTGTCCGTAGAACTTTAGCTGGATCTGCTCCCATTGGTACATTATTACAATGTTCATTGCGGATAAATCTGCACTCTGGAGAACGCATCTCATGAATTTGCATGGGAATATCACCCACAGACCACTGACTTGCCAGCAATTGACATTCAAAGCACCTTACGATATCCGCCTCGCCTGTATAGTAGAATCCTGCAGCTGCAAGACTGACAGGGTCAATGAAAGATACAGGCCAATTTCGAAAACTCGATCGTCTTACTGCTTCAAAACGAAAATCAGCATAATTTTCTTGAACGTCACGCGGCATTTCTATCGAGAAAATCTGTGGCATTGTCGACGTCGACGGTATCGGTGATGTTAAATCAATCACCCTTGCTGAAGGTTCAGGGGATGGTATATCAACCATAATTTCTGGAAGTACCATGGATGTTGAAGGTACGGCTAACTCATCCGCCGATATTGAATGAACCGACGGATTTGAATCATCTGACAATGTCGAAGGAACAGCCAGTAATTCTTCATCTTCTGAAGATTCTGTATTATGTACCATCAAATATCGGAAGTTGATTGTAGGAATCATTGCATCCATTTTAATTGTAATTTATTGCGCCTTTAAACCTATTTAAAAGAAAAAGACATTGAAATTGAATCTACTAATTGTAGATGACTTAAGAAATATTATACGTGTACAATTGATCAAACAGAAATGTATTACAGACAAAACTTACGAATATCAGATGTTCTCGTTCCGCTTCAACAGCTCTCCAATTCTTCAAATGGAATCTTGACAAATATTTAATATCTTATTCTTGTATATTTTATATTTTTAAATTTGCTAAAACTGCTCAATCGTACGAACGAGCCACACAAACTCTTCGGACATCAGTGTAATACTGAACCTTGCTGCTAGTATGTACCGAGAAGCTACTACCTGTTTTCTACAAATCTTATCCCTACCCACAGTACCCGGTAGCAATATAACCCTTCAATGCACTATAAGGCACACCCACTGCGCAGAATGGGCAAGTTGTCGCCCAATCAAATTTCATCGATGCTCCGGCCCTTACTGTACTGTGTAAAGTAAACGATGCTCGCTAGGTACAGCGTTAAAATACATCTCTTATTTACTCACATTCGAAAATGATGCCGCTTTTGAAGGAATTCTTATTTGCTCCGTTTTTACTTGGCAATATTAACACGTTGTTTAAAATATCAGTAAAAACTGCTACGGAGCCTAGAGAGCCAAAGAGAACGACAAAAATTAACAATTTATTATTAACAGATATAATAAAAGGGGGAATGATAATAGATGCTTGCTATTAGCTCCTAATAGAGTTTTCGTAATATCTCTAGTTCGACATCGTCTTCCTACAATTCTTACCGGAATCTCCATATCGTTCTGCTTCAGATTTGCAATATTCGACAAATCCTAATCGGTACATTATTTCGTTTCAGGGGCCCAGAGTCCTAATCCGGCACCTGTTTCCTTGTGGGTATAATATTTAGTAGAAGGATAATTGCTGTCGTAAACAGTATAGTCTAAATACTCAGATTAGTCTTTGGTAATCATTACTTTATGACACCCTACACCTTTTGGCGTATACCCTGCCTCGGTATTAATCACCGCAGATTATAATTTAATTATTTTTACAAATGGGACGTTTTCAGCAGTTTTTCAATATGTGAAACATCTGACTCGGGGTTTCTGCAGAAAAATTCAACCGTTTGCATCATATTCTAAATTTATTTTGAGATAAAGTTCCCTCGCGATGCGAATAGTAAAACGCTGTAGCATTATGTTATTTTACATTATACATATTATATCATATTATATATATCATATATATATTATATATTATTATATCATATATATATTAATACTTTTATTAAAAGTATTAAAAGTGTTAATTGCGTATGCACGAGATGATAGTAAAAACGAAGAATAAACATATTCGGGCAAAACGCAATATACTAAGCTTGAAAAGCAGTAATATCTTGAAGAATTACGAGGGAAACGTTCTCGTCTGACAACTGCAAAAAAGTATCGACGAAGTAAATTGACGATATGTCTATGTTTTGTTAATAACAATACTGAAATTGCTAAAGTGAGTCCATCATTCTCATAATTGTATTTTCTGGCAGCTGTTTATATTCGTGTACAATGTAACGGCATATATACGGTATCCGTTTACTCTCATATCGCTTGTTTTTCTAATTTTTCTTTATTTTTCTCCAGCATCCTGCATTCGTCTTATTGAGATAAATGTCATGTTGGTATGATCACTAGTTCCTACATCCAGCGTTGGTGCAAGTGCTTGACATCCTCTTCTGTTTTTCCCCGTCCGTCACGTCCTCTTTATCTGAGTATCCCGTGTGTTGTAAATGGCTGTACAAGGTGGTGAAATACACAGCATATAAAACTAATCTGTATGAATCAATTGAATATCAAAACCCAAACCAATGAAATAACAGCTATAAAGAGCATCTGAAAGACGATAGCATCGAAGAAAGCAACTTGCGATTAAAAGAGTCGTATGTCGAAAAATGCATTGGTTTATTATAAATTAATATAAAAATATTACCCTGAACATTTTTCAATGATTTTCTACGCAATAATAGAATAATTCTATATAATAATTTTCTCCGTTTTCGTTTGTAACATTTACATTCTTTTTCATTTCTACAGTTCAAAAATCTCGCTTTTCATTCCATTCGGAATTTTTTCCCGAAAGACGAAATAAATATTTTCTCCCACGTACTTAACAAAGGAGGGTTAGAGGTGTTCGTAAACGTTTGCAACATTTCTCAAATTTTTTAACAGCTTTCCTGGGAAACATATTACATAACAGTTAACTAATTTTAACAAATATGCATTATGTACTTGTATGTGCAAATGAAATAATGTACATGCACTTAATTTAAAGAAATGGTCAAAAGTGTTGAGGTTATTCGATGTGTAATCAGAGAAAACTAGTGGATAAATTGAAAGGCAGAAAATATATTTAAATATAAGTGTAATTATAAATAAGAATACAATTTGAGCTGGTCCAGATTCGCACGCTAGCTGTGTTACAAAATAACTGAAAACCCAAAAGCCAACGTCGCCTGTCTACTGTTTATGGTCTGACTTCGTCGCAGTCTTTTGTCTACGCGCTGTCGATGGCTTCAGTGCTTGAGAAACTAAAAAGACCAGATGTAGAGTTTTCTTATAAGTGGTGATCGCTTCAACACCCTCCCTAAAACTCTACATCTCCACAAACAATTATCTCAAATTTACAAATTATCTCTTAATATTTTTCTAACTCTTGTCGTAAATATCTGAAAATCAATTTGTCGATGCCTCCACAAGTACATTTGCCAGACGCCTTTCTCTTTTTCATTCAAATTAATTTATTACAAAAAGAATTCTGGAAGACTAAACAGATCGTGTAGAGTTTTTCCTTTTTTTTTTTTTTTTTTTTTTTTTTAGAAGTGATAACCACTTCGACACCCTCCCTAAAAACTCTACATGCCTACAAAAAATTACCTCTTAATATCCTTTTTATTTTTCAAACCTAACTTTTGTCTTAAATATTCAAATCTTGGTTTTGGCAACGCCTTTGTACATATATCTGCCAGTTGCTCTTCGCTTGTTACATACGTTACATCAATTTCGCCTCTATTGTATAAATCTCGCAAGAAATGATATCTTACGTCAATATGCTTACTTCTTTGATGGAATTCTGGATTCTTAATTAATTTGACGGCACTAGTATTTTCTACATAGCATATACTTAAGGATCTCTATTTTACATTCAAGAAATATTTTCTTTAGCCACATAATTTCTTTCGCTCTTGAGGCTGCACTGACATACTCAGCTTCGGTCGTAGATAGAGCAGTAGAGATACATTGTTGTCGCTTACATTGCCATGTGATGGCCGCATTCGCATACTTACATACAACGCCTGATGTCGACTTTCTTGTTTCTTTGTTGCCTGCATAGTCAGCATCGCTAAAGGTTTCGAGACTGCCTGCTTTTGTATATAAGAGTCCCATGTCCGCGGTCCCTTTTATGTTGCGCAAAATTCGTTTGACTAATTTCCACTGATACTGGTTTGGATTCTCTAAATGTCTCGCCGCTATATTTATTGCAAAACTAATATCTGGCCTACTTACGGTTTGTAAAAACATTAAGTTCCCTACGGCTTCTCTGTATGGTGCGTTACAATCATTATTGCCACTATAAACACTGTTTGCCTCATTCATATTAAATTTTTCTAATATTTTTTCGATATATCTACTCTGATGAATGAATATTGAACCATCTTTTAATCTTTTAATTTCAAGTCCAAGAAAACTCTTGACTTCTTTGGAACTCGTAATTTTGATTTCTTTATTTAAATCATCGAAAAATTTATCAATTAGAGATTCGTCTGAAGCTGCTACCAGTCCATCGTCTACGTATATGGTCATCAACATTAATTTGTTGTCTTCGCTATAAATATAAAAACAAGGATCTGCGTTACTCTGATAAAATTTTAAGTTTGAAATATATTTTGTGAAACGTTCCGTTCAACTTCTTGGAGACTGCTTTAAGCCATATAGGCTTTTTAGCAATTTACAAACGCGATTCGTACCATCATCATAACCTTTAGGTTGTTTCATATAAATATCTTCTTTCAGACCTCCATATAAAAATGCGGTTTTAATGTCATACTGTCCGAGGTGTAAATTATTTTTGGCTGCAATACTGAGCATTAATCTAATTGTATCAAACCGAGCAACGGGACTATAGGTTTCCTTATAATCTACGCCTTCTTTTTGTGAACACCCTTTTATTACAAGTCGCGCTTTTTATCGTTCCGAATTGTCCGGATTTAGCTTTACCGTTAAAACCCACCTATTACTAAGTACCTTCTGATCTTTAGGTTTTTCTACAAGAATCCACGTCTTATTTTCATGGTGCGATTTCATTTCATCGTTCATAGCCGTTTCCCATAACTCTTTCTTTTCGGAACTCATCGCTTCGTTAAAATCCACCGGTAATTTTTCCGCTACGTACGTTACTGGGCTACCATAAAAATCGGTTCGTTTGATCTTAGCTCTATCTCTCAATTGTCTCACATTGTCGCTATTTCCAGGAGGTTGTTCTTCGTGTTCACTCTGTGCACTTTCATACGTACATGCTCTATCGCTCTGCGCACACATATCTTCGCGCTCGACAATTTTCGGTAAACTTAAATTAATAAATTTCGCACTTTCTAGTTCGGGCTTAAATATTACGTCACGGCTTAATATTACATTTCTTACTGTTGGCGCATACACTCGACACCCTCGTGCGTCATCTAGATAGCCTACCAAATATCCTTTGTTCGCCTTTTTGTCAAGTTTTGTCTTCTCCGCAGGTATGTGTGCAAAGCACTCAGTACCGAAAACCCTAAACTTTTCTAAATTTGGCGGTTTCCCGTACCACAGTTCATACGGTGTTTTCTTGTCTTGTATCGTCGGCCCGGTCTTATTTATGACATGTACTGCTGTGTTCATGGCTTCGGCCCATAAAAACAGCGGTAGATTTGGTTTCGAATATAGCATCGATCGGCCTGCCTCTACTATTGTTCTATTTTCCCATTCTGCGACACCATTCTGTTCAGGAGTGTATGGGACGTTAATTGTGTGCCTAATTCCCTGACTTCTTAAAAATTCTTTAACTTCTTTATTTTTGAATTCTTTCCCTCCATCACTATGAATTTCTTTAATCTTATCGTTGAATTGATTCTCAACTTCCAGGCAAAAAGTTTTTAATTTTTCGATTACTTCTGACCTATGTCGTAAGAAGTAAATCTTTGTGAATTTTGAAAAATCATCATTAAATGTAAGAAAATACAATTTCTTGCCTAATGACTCGACTTGTATAGGTCCACATACATCCGTATAAATAATTTCGCGAGGTTTATTCGCACGATTGATTTTCTCATGAAAACTCGATCTATGCTGTTTCCCGTACGCTCAACCTTCACAGAAAAAGCTACTATCCTCCACGACTTTCATATTCGAATTCTTTAAAAACTCTTTAACATGTCTGTTGTTTTGAGGACATAGCCGTTCGTGCCATAACTGCAATGTGTCCGCGTTTGACTCTGCTCTATTGCTAAAATTACAAACTGACGGTATGATAACTCGCATAACTATTTTATACAAATTTCCGATAACAGAACCTTTTGCTATTATTTTCTGGTTTTGTAAAAACATACAATTGGTCCCTTCCTTTAAAACACAGAAATCTATGCCCCTTCTCGCAACAGATCTAATGGAAAATAGGTTTCTTTTCATACCTGGTACGTACAGAACATCGTTCATTGTACATGTTACCCATTTGCCGTCCACAAAAGTCTCTACTTTGATTGTTCCTTTGCCGCACGCATTCATGAACGTAAGCCGATCTCTATCTTCACCGTGTTATCGAATTCTTCGAAGACGTTGAACCATTCCCGTCGTCCTGTCATGTGATCCGTAGCTCCTGAGTCGATTATCCAAACATCAGGGTTTGCCGCTTGTATGATTTTGATTTCTAGGTTCCTGGTTGTTTCTACTGTTGCTTCTTTTATTATTTTTAAAACAATTTTTACTGGTGTGGCCTTTCCTTTTGCATATAAAAAATCTAAAGCAATCCTTCTTTAGATGGCCAACTTTTCCACAATTGAAGCAGCTTGGTCCTTGTTTCTCGTATTCACATTTGCTTGACTGTTTCTGCTGTTCCCTTTTATAATTGTTACTCTTTGTTACCAGCGCCACCGATGTTTCCTGGTCGTCTTTCTTCCATCTGGTTTCTTCTGTTATCAGCCTGGTACTAAGCCTGTCTAGGGTATTCTTTCCTTCTTCCACCGAATCCCACGCACTGTGAAAATGGTCAAATTTGTTTGGTAACACCGATAAAATGCGTGTTATCAGCATTTTCTCGCCAATTTCACTCCCAAGGGCTTTCATCTTCGCCGCTATCACTTCCAACTTTGACAGGTTGTAGGCGACATTTTCAGATTCTTCCCATTTAAAATCGAAGAACTGCTTCTGGACCATATTTAGATTCTCATCTGACTTCATGTCATATACTGTATTCAACTTTTTCCACATTTCATGTGCTGTTGTGCAACATAAAGGAAGATCCAACGGTTTCTTTCCTACTGAAGTCACGATTAATTTTCTCGCTAACCGATCTGCTTTCAAAAATCTTTCACGAGCGATTTCTTTCTCCGCGCTGTTACCTGGATGACACAGATTCCCTTCACACACGTTGATCAGGTCGTCATCTTCCTCCAAAAGTGTACGCATAACAAAACGCCACTGGAGCCAGTTTTCTTCGCCGCGTAACATCTCGATCTTCGCACTTGCTGATTCCATTTTAGCACTATCCCTTACTTTACTAAGCGCAACACTTTAACAATTTATTCACTTTACGTTGCTGCCTTGCAAGTTACAGCTCTGGGCCCATAACCTGTTGAGGTTATTCGGTTTGTAATCAGAGAAAACTAGTGGATAAATTGTAAGGCAGAAAATATATTTAAATAAAAGTGTAATTATAAATAAGAATACAATTTGAGCTGGTCCAGATCCGCACGCTAGCTGTGTTACCCAATAACTGAAAACCCCGAAGCCAACGTCGCCTGTCTACTGTTTATGGTCTGACTTCGTCGCAGTCTTTTGTCTACGCGCTGTCGATGGCTTCAGTGCTTGAGAAACTAAAAAGACCAGATGTAGAGTTTTCTTATAAGTGGTGACCACTTCAACAAAAAGTTATGAAATTTTGTCTCAATACACCCTTTACTTTCTTTACTAAACTACGCAGTTATTGTGTATGTCAAAAGATGGCACAAAGTACAAAATTCCAATCACTTGATCTTAGCATTTAACTATGGTCGGTTGACTCCTATTACTATTTATTAAAATTGATTTCCTCAAAATCTAATATAATTTATCGAAATATAATTTTCCTAATCAAAATAATATATATGTCGTTGATGAAAGGACATCGGAGGTTTCCCTTTGGAACTTCGGGAAAATCCCTTAACACCGTAATCTAGATTTTATTATAGGCGTAATTAAACAATTGCCGTCAATCAATCCGGTTGTATTTGTTCGAGATTTGTGATAATGAGCTTGGGATCGAGGCGACAACCAGTCGCCGAACGTAACCGCGGTCACGGGTTTGACTAACAAAGGTACGGAATAATTCTATAGCTCTCCTTAAAAGAAATATTTGTGACGGCACGCGACAGTAAACATTCCAACGGTTTGTGTCCCGTGGCTCGTCACACGCAGACCCTATTCTTCGAGTAAGATGATTGCCAGATGTCGATGCGTCTTCGCAGTACATGTTAGGCTAGCCTGAGGGCCTGATACAAATCTTAAGATTTAGTTGGCTAAAGTCCTTCAGACAGACAAACAATCTTTGTCCCAGCTACGGGAAGATAGGAGAGAACTATTTTTCAACGAACGGCGTCTCCCACTAGCAACTTTCCCTCGAGGGCGGCTAGCATCTTTTTCTAACCACCGATATGGAGATTGACCAATTAGCAGCAACGCCAATTTCTCTCACCTACTAAACGAAGGCTATCCTCGACGAATCCAAGGATCTCTTAGACACACCCCATTATAGTTTTCCTCTGCAGCATCATCGCGACGGAAAGTCATTCTCTCGTGAGGCCGTATTAGCGAATAACTTAGCGTCTGTACGCTCGGTGGATATTCTACGTTTTAACAAAGAGTCCGACTTAGATTTTGCGAGCATATTCATCTATCATCCCGTTGACCGCGGATTCGTTATTGAACCTAGGATCATTGTCATTAGTTTCTCGAGTACCTAATTACCACGGTTACTTGTCCAATTCTATAATTATCGTATTTGCACTAGTCAATGTCATGCCCCTAACCCCAATTCTAATGTAAACCCGACATACATATATAACTTGTAATATATAATTTTTTATATTACATTTTTTATATTACATACAAGGAAATGACGGTTAGTTTTCTTCAAAATTGACGAAATCACCGCGATTTGCGAGCTCTTAGGCTTGTTCCGACGGTGAAACGTGCGTGCATTACATTCTGCACGTATAATGGAGTGAAACGTGCACTTAAACGTCGAAATATACCAAACGGGAAGGAAATAACACTTCAAAATCGACGAAATCATCGCGATTTGCGAGCTTTTGGGCTTGTGTCGACAGTGAAACTGGGGTGCATTGCATTCCGCGCGTTAGTGGAATGAATTGAGCTCTTAAACGTCGAAATATGACAAACGCGAAGGAAATGACACTTAGTTTTCGTCAAAATCGACGAAATCATCGCGATTTGCGAACTGTTGGGCTTGTTTCGACGGTGAAAGTGTCGTGCATTTCATTCGGCGCGTGAAATGGAGCGTAGTGGGCGGATAAACGTCGAAATATCACAAACGGGGAAGAAATAACGCTTCGATTTCTTCAAAATCGACGAAATCATTGCTACTTGCGAGCTGTTGGGCTTGTTATAACGGTGACACTGGAGTGCATTGCATTCGGCGCGTAAAATGGAATGAAAAGAGCGCTGAAACATCGAAATGTCTCAAACGGCAAGGAAACAATGCTTAGTTTTCGTCGGAATAAACGAAATAACGCGATTTGCGAGCTGTTGGGCTTGTGTCGATGGTGAAACGGGCGGGCTTTACATTTGGTGCGTTAAATGGAGTGAAAAGAGCGCATAAACGTTGAAATATCTCAAACGCGAAGAAAATGACGGGTAGTTTTCTTCAAAATCGACGAATTCATCGTGATTTGCTAGCTGTTGGACTTGTGTCGACGGTGAAACCTGCATGCATTAAATTCGGCGCGTGAAGTGGAGTGAAAAGAGTTCTTAAACGTCGAAATATCTCAAACGGAAAAGAAATGACGGTGAGTTTCCGTCATAATCGATGAAATAATCGCGATTTGCGAACAGTTAGGCTTGTTTTGACGGTAAAAGTGTCTTGCATTTCATTCGGAGCGTAAAATGGAGCGAGAGTAAATATCATCTCGGCTGTGTAAAACAATGGCTAATTCACGCGAAGAGTTGTTACGCGCCAAAAATTCTAACCCTAACCCGACATCAGAAGTGGGATCAGAACCGCTTATAGTGATACAAGAGCAGATGGCCCTTATGCACGAGTTAATTTAGACGATAGCGCTAAAACCGAGGGAACAGGAACCGAGTGTAAAACCCGAAAAATTTTCGCTACCGCGTTTTTACCACGAAATCGCGGGTGCCGACCCAGCTGCGTGGTGCGCGACTGTTAGTGTAATTATGGAAAAAAGACCTCTACAAGACGACGAGATATATCTCACTATAAGTCGTGCTCTAGAGGGTACAGCAGCACAGTGGCTTATCCATGTTCCGGTCAGTGGTTTTACTTGGATAAAATTTACGGGACATTTTCTTGCGCGTTATGGTGGCACGGAGACGGCAACCTCAGCGCTAATGAGGATGTTCAATGAACCACCACTGAAGGGCGAAACCACGGCGGCTTTTGGTAATCGTCTTCACTCCACTGTCTTTTGTCCACTGTCTGCATTAATGGTCTCACATTGGAGATAATTTTTCATGTCCTTGCTGATGATTACTTAAAATACGATATCATGATTGGTCGCGAGAATTTAAGCCAACGATTCGACGTAAATATCACGCAGAATAACCTCGTTATTTGTAAAACAAAGATAATTAACACCTGTGGTAAAGTTGCGGAAGATGCGGTCAACATTAACGAGATCAACACTGATGTAGTTGGTAACAATAAAGATCGATTAATCTCTGTTCTCGAAAAATTTAAAGAATCATTCTTTACGGGTTTCCCGCGTAATCGCGTAAGTAGGGGCCAGTTAGAAATACGGCTGATTGATCCCAACGTCGTCGCGCAAAGAAGCCCTTACAGGCTTAGCGAGGAAGAGCGAAGAATAGTACGTGAGAGAATAGCCGAATTAATTAATTTAATTAATTAATGCACCAGCCGTTTTCCAGAGAGCCATTTTCAAAGCCTTAGGCGACCTCGTGAACACCTGATATTCGTAATTTTGTCTCTAATACGTTTTTGTTTGATCGATTGTACACGTATAATATTTCTTAAGTCATCTACAATTAGTAGATTCAATTTCAATGTCTTTTTCTTTTAAATAGGTTTAAAGGCGCAATAAATTACAATTAAAATGGATACAATGATTCCTACAATCAACTTCCGATATTTCATGGAACATGATGCAGAATCTACAGAAGATGAAGAATTACTGCCTGTTCCTTCAACATTGTCAGATGATTCAAATCCGTCGGTTCATTCAATATCGGCGGTTGAGTTAGCCGTACCTTCAACATCCATGGTACTTCCTGAAATTATGGTTGATATACCATCCCCTGTACCTTCAGCAAGGGTGATTTATTTAACATCACCGATACCGTCGATGTCGACAATGCCACCGATATTCTCGATAGAAATGCCGCCGGTTCCATCCACATCGCGTGACGTTCAAGAATATTATGATGATTTTCGTTTTGAAGCAGCAAGGCGTTCAAGTTTTCGAAATTGGCCTGTGTCTTTCATTGACCCTGTCAGTCTTGCAGCTGCAGAATTCTATTATACTAGAAACTTTGATGTCGTTAGATGCTTTGAATGTCAATTGGTGGCAAGTCAGTGGTCAGTGGTTGATATTCCCATGCAAATTCATGAGATGCGTTCTCCAGAGTGCAGATTTATCCGCAATGAACATTGTAATAATGTACCAATGGGAGCAGATCCAGCTAAAGTTCTACGGACAAGACGAAGAAATAGAAATATATCTTGTCCTTATGGTTTACAATATCAGAAGGCATTTGATTTTAATGACCATCGATTTTTAAGATATTCAAGAAACCCGACGGCATATGAACTTAGCCGTTTGGGACTAAAAAGAGTTAAGAAGCTACGAATCCAGATTAAATTCGTTCACAACATGGCCTACATATATGACACAGACAATTGAAGAATTAGCCCATGCAGGCTTCTACTAGACCGGAATAAATGATTGCACTACATGTTACCATTGTGGAATTGGTATAGGAAGTTGGAGAGCAGAAGATGATCCATGGGAACAGCACGCAATTTCGTCTCCCAGCTGTTGTTATTTATTAACAGTACGAGGCTGGGAATATGTTAATAAAGTAACAGGCCAGGAGTTATATGAAACTGCTGAAGGTGCAAGTATAAAAACTTATACCCTGAACAATATATATAACATTGTGTATAATGAATAATTGCAATACATACTTATGTACAGTATATTTATTTCAGGCAGCAATACAAATTGCAAATGGGAATCCTGAGAGATCCACTAGTGAAAATGATACTAATGAAATGACTCTCGTTGGGAAAATTGGTAAGTGATAAAAATGAAAACACATATTCGTTAATTTGTATGAAAGCCGTATACATATAATAAATTCCATTATATATTACATTTAAATACACTGATTACTATTTTAGCTGCTCTGGAGCAAGAAAATCGACAACCAGTCGCCGAACGTAACCGCGGTCACGGGTTTGTATAACAAAGGTATTGCATAATTCTATAGCTGTCCTTAAAAGAAATATTTGTGACGGCACGCGACAGTAAACATTCCAACGGTTTCTGTCCCGTGGCTCGCCACACGCAGACCCTATTCTTCGAGTAAGATGATTGCCAGATGTCGATGCGTCTTCGCAGTACATGTTAGGCTAGCCTGAGGGCCTGATATAAATCTTAAGATTTAGTTGGCTAAAGTCGTTCAGACGGACAAACAGTCTTTGTTCCAGCTACGGGAAGTTAGGAGAGACCTATTTTTCAACGAACGGCGTCTCCCACTAGCAACTTTCCCTCGAGGGCGGCTAGCATCTTTTACTAACCACCGATATGGAGATTGACCAATTAGCAGCAACGCCAATTTCCCTCACCTACTAAACGAAGGCTATCCTCGACGAATCCAAGGATCTCTTAGACACACCCCATCATAGTTTTCCTCTGCAGCATCATCGCGACGGAAAGTCATTCTCTCGTGAGGCAGTATTAGCGAATAACTTAGTGTCTGTACGCTCGGTGGATATTCTACGTTTCAACAAAGAGTCCGACTTAGATTTTGCGAGCATATTCATCAATCATCCCGTTGACCGCGGATTCGTTATTGAACCTAGGATCATTGTCATTAGTTTCTCGAGTACCTAATTACCACGGTTACTTGTCCAATTCTATAATTATCGTATTTGCACTAGTCAATGTCATACATATATAACTTGTAATGTATAATTTTTTAATTAAAATGTTAACCATTCCTAGTCACCTGGTTTGTTAACAGGTTTATTTAGTTATTTTATTTATCCATTTATTTCTTGTATTTGTTAATAAAATATAACATGTATTCTTGCCCTTTTCTCCCAATTATTTCCTCTTCGCCATGATGTCGTATGTTGTTATTTTTATTTTGGATCCATCAGATGATTTCGCAATTAATTCAGTTTATTAATTAGTTTTATTCAATTATTTTATAAATTTCTCCTTTTTCTTCTTGGTTGATTAAAATATATCTTCCTATTGTTCCATTTATTCTCTTTTACTATTATGTGGTACATAATTATTTTAATTTCTGGATGTTACCTGCTTATTCGATTTACTAGTTGGTTTTATTTAATAATTTGTTTTGCATTTGCATATCCCATGTTCGCTAATTAATTGTAGTATATATTCCTGTCGTCGGATATAATTGGTCTGGTTCCAGGTTGATTGTTAGTTGGTATAGGTTATGCTATACTCTTTATATTTACTACTTCGTTAGAATATCTATTTCTATTTTATTATTTGTTATTTACCCTCATATGCTAATTCTATATATATAATTACGTTTAATTAATCTTTTATTAAAGTATTTCCATTTTCGTTGTACCGTGCGTTTGTTTCGGGTGTTCGAATTGTCACTCGCGTTGTTTGTATATTGTGACTTTCTGCTTTTCGTTACCGTACGTGCGGAGCGCGGGGCGTGACAATAGCATTTTACGTTGTAACGGGCTTGTTCCGAATTTCAAAAAGGAGTGTACAGCATTCGGCGTGCAAAATGGAATAGCATTACATTTCGCGCGTAAATAGTGTGAAAAGAGCGCTTAAACGTCGAAATATATCAAACGGGGAGGAAATAACTCTTAGTTTTCGCCAAAATCGACGAAATCATCGCGATTTGCGAGCTGTTGCGCTTGTATCAAAGGTGAAAGATGCGTGCATTACCTTCCGCACGTAAAATGGAGTGAAAAGAGCGCTGGAACTTCGAAATATCTCAAACGGGATGGAAATGACACATAGTTTTCGACAATATCGACGTTATCATCGTGATTTGCGAGCTCTTGGGCTGGTTTCGAAGGTGAAACGGGCGTGCATTTCTCTCAGCATGTAAATTCGGGTGAACAGAGCGCATAAACGTCGATATATCTCCAACGGTAAGGAAATGACGCAAAGTTTTCGTCAAAATTGAGGAAATCATCGAGATTAGCGACATGTTGAGCCTGCTTGGACGGTGAAACAGTCGTGCATTACATTCGTCGCGTAAAATGGAGTTAAAGGAGCTCATAAACGTCGAAATATCTGAAACGGGAAGGAAATCACCGTTAATTTTCGACAATTTCGACGAAATCATTCCGATTTGCGAGCTCTTGGGCTGGTTTCAACGGTGAAGCTGGAGTGCATTACATTTAGCGCGTAAATAGAGTCAAAAGAGCGCTTAAACGTTGAAAAATCTATAACGGGATGCAAACAACGCTCAGTTTTCTTCAAAATAGACGAAATCATCGCTGTTTGCGAGATGTTAGGATTGTGTCGACGGTGAAACGGGCGTGCATTAAATTCAGCGCGTACAATGTAGTGAAAAGAGCGCTTAAACCTTGTAATATCTTTAACGGGATGGAAATGACGCATAGTTTTCGTCAAAATCGACGAAATCATCGCTATTTGCGAGATGTTAGGATTGTGTCGACGGTGAAACGGGCGTGCATTAAATTCAGCGCGTACAATGTAGTGAAAAGAGCGCATAAACTTTGAAATTTCTCAAACTCGAAGGAAATGACGGTCAATTTTCGATACAATCGACGATGTCCGGCTCTATTTGCAAGCTTTTGGGCTCGTTCCGAAGATGAAACGGGCGTGCATTAAACTCTGCACTTAAAATGGAGTGATAAGGACGCTTAAACGTCGAAATATCTCAAGCGGGTAGGAAATGACTCCTAGTTTTCTGCAAAATCGACGAAATCATCGCGGTTTGCGAGCTGTTGAGCTCGTGTCGACTGTGAAACCTGCCTGCACTACATTCGGTGCGTAATATGGAGCGAAACGATTGCTTAAACGTCGAAATATCTCAACCGGGAAGGAAACAAACGCTTAGTTGTCGTCGGAATAGACTAAATCATCGCTATTTGCCAGCTGTTGAGCTTGTGCCGACGGTGAAACATGCATGCCTTGAATTCGGCGCGTAAAACGGAGTGAGAAGATCGCTTAAACGTCGAAATATCTCAAACGGAAAGGAAACAAAGATTAGCTTTCGTGGGAATAAACGAAGTAATCGCGATTTCCGGGCTGTTGGGCTTGTTTCGACGCAGAAACGGTCGGGTATTACATTCGGCGCGTAAAATGGAGGGAAAGGAGCGCTTAAATGTCGAAATATCTGAAACGGGAAGAAAGTAACGCTTAATTTACGTCAAAATCGACGAAATACAGCTCCATTTGCGAGCTGTTGGGCTTGTTTCGACGCTGAAACGAGCGGGCATTACATTTCGTGCGTTAAATGGAGTGAAAAGGGAGCATAAACGTTGAAGTATCTCAAACATGTAGGAAATGACGGGCAGTTTTCTTCAAAATCGACGAATTCATCGTGATTTGCGAGCTGTTGAGCTTGTGTCGACGGTGAAACCTGCATGCATTACATTACGCGCGTAAAACGGAGTGAAAAGATCGCCTAAACGCCGAAATATTTCAAGCGGGAAGGAAATGACTCATAGTTTTCTGCAAAATCGACGAAATCATCGCGGTTTGCGAGCTGTTGGGCTTGTGTCGACGGTGAAACCTGCATGCATTACATTCGGCGTGTAAAACGGAGTGAAAAGATCGCTTAAACGTCGAAATATCTCAAACGGGAAGGAAATAACTGATAGTTTTGTCAAAATCGACGAAATCATCGATACTTGCGAGCTGTTGGGCTTGTGTCGACGGTGAAACGAGCGTGCATTACATTCCGCGCGTGAAATAAAGTGAAAACGGCGCTAGAACGTAGAAATATCTCAAACGGGAAGGAAATAACGATTAGTTTTCGTCAATGTCGACGAAATCAACTGCAATTCCTTGAGGGCATCCAGTAATAAGATGCATTTAAATGACGGGGTTTACAGGTGGTGGGCTTACCTACAAACTTTTACCTTTGACATTATGTATCGGGAAGGCAAGCGAATGGCTCACGTCGGTTCCTTTTCGCGGAACCCCGTTGACTCGGATCACCGTACGATCCACAAAATTGCCGAAAAAGAAATCAATCTGGCCGAAATCTCCGAAGATTGGCTCTTGGCGGAGCAACGTCGCGATCCCCAAATTACGGAAATCGTCGATAAGTTGCGGAACGATGAGCTTGCAGATGATATCGCGAATACGTGTGAACTGCGATCCGGTACCCTTTACCGTAAACTACAACGAAAAGGCAGAACTCTCTGCTTGCCCATTGTCCCAAGAGGTTTTAGGTGGTAAGTGAACAACTATGTACACCAGTCGATTATGCACTTAGGATGGGATAAAACGCTCGAGAAACTGTACTAGTATTACTTTTTAGATGGAATGGCGAAATACTTTCGCAAATTCGTTGAGAACTGTCATGCTTGTCGAGTTTCAAAGGCTAGCTCAGGCAAGACACAAGCCGAAATACATCCCATGCCCAATACCAGCATACCTTGTCACAGGGTTTATATGGATATAACGGGCATACTACGCGGTAAAAGCGACTCGAAGGAATATGTCACTGTGTTGGTCGACGCCTTCACCAAATTCGTATATTTGCACCATACCCGTAGGATAGACTTCGTTAATACCATTAAAGCGCTTATATAGCTCCGCTATATTTTTATTCGTAAGTGCTAAATGCGGCTTCGTGAAACAAAGCGCTACGCAGTTAAAGCGCAACACGACGTGCCCAATCCGTCATCGACATCTTCGCGCTCCTTCCGCCGAATTTCTCCGAGGAGCATACTCGTGCCAGCCGCGGCGACACATCTAATGAATACACGCTAGTGGGGATGTGAATGGGCAACGAAGGGAAGAATCATTTCGATCTCAGAAAAAAACGGACATTTTACCGCGAGCCGCGAAGCGCGAAGGGTGAAAGAAAACGAGTCAGCTATCGATCAATCGCCGCTGTTGTTGATCGTCGTTAAGTATCAACTGTTGTTAACTGTTAATTGTTATTCATTGTTATCAAGTTTAATAAATGTTATTGGTTGAACATACCCGAGTGCACTTCAGTACCTATTACACCATACACCTCAATTGGTGACCCTGACGTGAGTTAATGTTAAAGAGGTGACTGTGATAGTGACCTGAGACTCTAAACGGCGCGAATTTAAACTGCTGTGCGATGGCAAATACCGACGGGACCGCGAACGGCGCACAACGAGTCCACCCAGTAATCAGCATGGCCCCGCTGCAGCCCTCGGAGGTCACGGCGTGCTTCACGCTTCTGGAAATGCAATTCGAGGACATGGATCTTACGGACGACAAACGAAAGTTCGTGACCCTCGCCAGGTGCCTCGGCGGCCGGTATCTATTGCATATCGAGGACGTGAAGAGGAGGATACCAAGGCGGAACAATACCATAAGTAAAAAAACGAGATCATCGAGAGTTGGCTGATACACCCAGCACGATGTAACGCAGGCTGCTGACCTTCGAAGTGATGGGCGACCAAAAGCCGATCCAATTCCACCAACACCTAAGAAGACTAGCCGATCGAATCTACGAGACACATTTGTTAAGAAGACAGAAGGTCGCCGTCATCAAGACCGATCGAGCGGGAGGCGAACAGCGAGATCGCCCCCCACGGAATCGTCAGATTACAGGTTCTCCAGAATAGAGGCACAAATCGAGGCACTGCGCCTCGACCGGCGCCTCTACCAGCGTCCAAACACGAGACGGTACGGACCGCGCCCGAGAGATGTGTAACAGGACTCCGGTCATTGTTACTACCACGCGACGTTCCGAGCGCGCGCGAAGAAGTGCCGCCAACCTTGTACATGGAGGCAGAGAAACGAGACCGGCCGTCTGTAAACGCGACAAGTCACGACGGCCTAACATCCCGCCGCATATTCGTGAGGGACAGGAACTCAAAAACCTCCTTTCTAGTGGACACCGGCGCCGACGTATGTGTATTTCCGCGCAACAAAATACACGGGCCCGCGAACAAAGTTCAACAAAGTACGAATTGTTCGCGTCTAACGGGTCACGCATCGCGACCTACGACACCACTCTAGTGTCTCTCGACTTGGCATTGCGTCGAGCGATGAAATGGCGTTTCTGTATAGCGGACGTCGAAACACCCATCATCGTAGTGGATTTCCTCAGTCACTACGAATTATGGGTGGACGCGAGGAATAAACGCCTTATAGATTCTACTTCGAACCGGTCAACGAGAGGATACACGCCCGCGACGGCGTCGACCAAGACAATTATCGGAGAATCGACGTATCACCGACTCCTCTCTGAATTTCCGGAACTAACCCACCCACCGGCTTTCGGGCGAGAGAAAACTGTTCACGGTGTGGTACATCACATCGAAATCACACCAGGCCCGCCTGTCCACAGCAAACCCCGCCGACTCGCACGTGACCGTCATAAACAGGTTAAGACGGAGTTCGAAGTCATGATTGAGCAAGGCGTGATGCAGCCATCGAGAAGCCCATGGGCATCATCCTTGCACGTCGTTTCAGAAAAGGACGGAGGGATTCGACCGTGCGGCGAATACCGGGCGTTGAACGCCCGCAGCATCCCGGACAGATATACACCGCCGCACATAGAGGATTTCGCACAGAACTTACATGGTAAGCGCATTTTCTCCAAAATCGACCACGTTCGCGCTTATCATCAAATTCCGATCGCGCCGGAAGACGTCGAGAAAACAGCCATAACGACACCGTTCGGTCTGTTCGAAGCGACCAACATGATGTTCGGGTTTCGGAACGCCGCGCAAACGTGTCAGAGATTCGTAGACGAAATCGTACGAGGCCTTGATTTCGTCTACGCATACATAGACGATTTCCTCGTAGCTTCCGAGAATGACGTGCAACACCGCGAATACTTGCGGGTCCTGTTTCAACGCCTCAACGACTACGGGGTCGTTATTAATACCGCGAAGTGCGAATTCGGCGTCCGCGAAATTCAATTCCTAGGTTATACTGTAACGGCCGAAGAAATAGAGCCGCTGGCTGAACGCGTGGACGCCATCGCAAAAGTGCCGCTACCCGCGACCGTTAAAGATCTTCGAAGATTCCTCGGTATTATTAACTGTTACAGACGTTTCATACCGAGGGCCGCGCACACTCTCCGACCACGCAACGATATATTGAAAGGCACAACGAAGCGCAACGCGTCTATTGAGTGGTCCGAGCACGCCGAAAAAAGCTTCCGCGAGTCGAAACGCGTCTTGGCCGACGCGACAATGTTAGCGCACCCGATCCCCGGCGCGCCCCTTAGCCTCGCGGTGGACGCATCCGACTACGCTATTGGTGCGGTATTTCAGCAGCGCGTCAACGATTGTTGGCAACCACTTTGCTTTATGACACAAATGCTATGCCCCGCGCAACGGAAATACAGCGCGTATGATCGGGAATTGCTGGAGATGTACTACGCGGTTAAACGTTTCCGACATGCCGTCGAAGGTAGAAAATTCACGATCACAATTATATCACAAACCCCTTATTTACGCGTCCAAGCAGAACCCCGGTAAGTGTTCGCCAAGAGAGTTCCGACATCTGGACTACGTCGGACAGTTTACGACTGATATCCGACATATAAAAGGGGTAGAGAACAACGTAGCCGATACTCTATCTCGCATCGAAGCGATCGGGAAACCTGTAGACCACCACAAGCTAGCTGCAGCGCAAGGGAAGCTGCATAGCGAGCTGCGCGAAATTATCAACACTGGATCGAGCGCGCTGCATTTGAAAAAGGTACGATTTCCCGATCACGACGTCGAGTTATATTGCGGTATTACAGCCGAGACCGTGCGACCGTACGTACCGGAACCGTTACGGCGCATCGTATTCCAATCACTACATGGAATTTCACATCCGGGGATGCGTGCCACGCGAAAATTGGCTTCGTCTGGCCGTCCATAAAGAAAGATCGCCGAACGTGGACACGACAATGCATACCGTGTCAGCGCAATAAAGTCACCAGACACGTATTCTCGCCTGCCGGAACGTTAGCAGGCCGGTTCGAGCATATACACTTAGTCATCATCGCCATGCAATATTCGCAAGGATAAGGGTATTCTCTAACGTATATCGATCGTTTTCCGCGTTGGCCCAATGCCATTCCTATCGCCGATATGGCTTCGGCCCTCCTTTCTACCTGGACATCTCGTTTCGGCGTACCTTTGAAAATTACTTCTGATCCAGGACGTCAATTCGAATCGCGTTTATTCGAGGAATTATGCCGGTTGCTCGGCGTCAAACATCTGCGTACAACGGCCTACCATCCAGCGTCTATCGGGATGGTAGAACGCCGACACAGACAACTAAAGGCGGCGATTAAATACCACGACACGTGCAACTGGGTCGGAATTCTGCCAATCGTCTTATTAGGTATCAGAACCGCGATAATGGAGGACCTAAACGCAACGCGGCCGAAATGATTTACGGCACCGGCATACGTCTGCCGTCGGAATTCTTTTTGCCAACTAGTCAACGGGCCAACTCGGAATACGCGAATCGGCTAAGAGAACGTATGGAGAGGGTGAGACCACACCCGGTTACGCGTCATGGCGAAAAGAAAACTTTCATTTTCAGAGAATTAGAGACGTCGCCATATGTATTCATGCGCCATGGCGCGATTGGAGGACCATTACATCCGCCGTAAGATGGACGTATAAAGTTATACAGAGAGGGGATGAGACATATACGGTAAAAATAAATAATCGCGACGTAACGGTTTCCGTAGATCGGTTGAAGCCCGCGTTCGTCATTCCCGAAGACATCGAGCAAGGAACCGCCGAGACTCGCAACGTACTAATTTCGGTAGAGCAAACGAATGTTCGCGACGAAAGCGGTGTGGACCCCAATAACAAAACGACGAACGAAGAAAATACCAGGAATAGATACGTTACGCGGTCTGGGCGAACTGTCCGATTTCCCGATCGCCTTCAGGCAGGTTTCGGATAAGCGTTAGGAATCGGCGAACGTCCACACCGCTTTGTAATATTTATATATTCTTTTAATTATGTAGAGTTATCACTGGAAAGGGGTACTGTAGCGCCACGGATCACGGAGCTTTCCAACGGCTTCGTGAAACAAAGCGCTACGTCGTTAAAGCGCAACACGACGTGCTCAATCCGTCATCGACATCTTCGCGCTCCTTCCGCCGAATTTCTCGGAGGAGCATACTCGTGCCAGCCGCGGCGACACATCTAATGAATACACTCTAGTGGGGATGTCGATGGGCAACGAAGGGAAGAATCATTTCGATCTGAGAAAAAAACGGACATTTTACCGCGAGCCGCGAAGCGCGTAGGGTGAAAGAAAACGAGTCAGCTATCGGTTGTTACGTTCTTGTTTGATTGAATTAATTTTAAACAGTTGAATTCGCAAGATTTTTTTTTTATTTATTTATTTTAATTTTTATTTGTTTTTTGTGTTGTTTTAATTTATTTTAATTCAATTTAGCTCGATTTATACGGTAGTTGCTGCCACCAGAAATAGTCTAAGGACTATTTCGATTGGAGAAATTTCTTTCGATTGTTTATTAATTGATTATTCGCTCGGTAGCGTTAATTAATATTCAGGCTACTGATAATTAGTTTCCACGTTTCTGCTAACCTGCTATGCGCAGGGATACTGGCACGGGAGAGGATTAAAGTTGTATGCAATGGATATTTGTCCTCGTTGAACGGATCGAATCGCTTAAGTAGCTATTCACATATATATATATATATATTTTAATAATTGGTGATAAGTAGACTGGATTCAGTTCCCGGATGTGCCGAAATTGTCAGAGTAAAAGAAAATTTTACAAAATTGAGTTCTTACCTTGTAAAGTAGGTTGCGTCAGGGGCCATCACCTTGTAATGGTCGTTGGAGGTTTAATTATTCAACTCGGGTATAACCTTTTATCGAATTTCTACTTTATTTATTTATTTATTTATTTATTTTGATAAGCACTTACAAATATCTAACCGGATTAATATCGCAATTTTATTTTAACAACGAAAATGAGGACTTTAAGAATCTCTAACTCGCTCGCGACTCTCCCTCTTTTTCTTTATTTTATAATGAATGGCTAAAGACCGTCGAGACGCTAAGTGTTGATGAACGTTATGATGAGCTTACGCCGTAAGAAATTACAATGGAATGAGAGTTGACAACAAAATAATAAGCCGAAACGTAACGTACAATTAGCGACAAAATACTGGAATGAGAATCTAACGTACAATTAGCGACAAAATACTGGAATGAGGATCTTGCTCTATGTTGCTACGCTTATTTATAATGCCATCCCCCACGGGGTGGTGGTCCACTGGGGGTATGCTTCCGTGGGAATCGGGACGTTGCAGTTTTGGGTTTCCTGAGATCGTACGTGAGAGAATGTGAATTCTGTAATCGTTGATGTCTCCTTTGCTTCGTTATCTTGTCTTTTAACTTCCAGATTCCCATCGGTCCTATTTTCTGCTGAGGTAGCGTCTAGGAGACTTGAAGGGGTCCATGCTGATCTAGTCTTTTCTCGAGAATTTTTATGTGAGTTCTGTGCGAATAATTTTTGTTCTTTGGCGTGTGGAAGGGCCGGTGGCTGGAGTCTCATTATTATATCGACATTTGCTCGGGCAACACGCGTAGTCCGCTGTTCTCCCAAAACGAGGTCCTCCTCCTTCGAGTTATTTTACGTAAGTTTGGTTCGAGTGGATATTTGCATATTATGGTTGTTTTCGTGATTTTGATCTCTTTTCCTTTTTTTGTGTTGTTTCATTAGGCTTCGGTGATTGACGTTCGAACAATGTTTGTGGAGGCGTTTCTATCGGAGGTTCTCACGCAGATTTCCATGGTGCGTATTTTATCTTGTTTTTTTTTTGTCCGTTTAATTCGTCCTGTTTTGTTCTATTTAAGCGGTGTTGTGTCGTTTCAGCACAAGAGAAAGAGGAATTCCGAAGAACCCGTGGGCGACTCGGAAAGACCCCTCAAACGCATGCGGCGTTGTGATGAACCACAAGTATCAGGGTGGTCGGAGGATCTTTCCGACATCGATCCGGAGCCCGTGGATTTCCCGTCGGAATTGAATTTTGACAGTCTTGCAGATGGGAGTTTCTCCGATGTAGAGACCGTCGTGTTGGAGTGGGAACCCCCTCTGGTTGAAGCTATTGACACTGATCGTTGTGTGAAAGTTCGTTTTGCCGACGAAATTCCGGTAGAGGTTTTGGAGGCACATCTTCGTCACCATGCTTCTGGGAGAAAGGGAATTTCCCCTGTTGTGCGTTATTGGTGTATGTGTAAATTCAGCGAAGAACTTTGCCCTGGAGCTCCTTGCTTCAATTTTGATTTAGTCTAACTGATTGTTTTGGATATATATATGTATATATATATATATATATATATATATATATTATATATATATATATATATATATATATATATATATATATGTCGGAGATGAAAGGAAAGCCGAAGCCGTTCCTTGGAAATTTTGGGAACATCTTCTAGTAGTCTAGCCCGGATTTTATCATAGCTGTAATTGTTCGAGATTTGTGATATCAAGTTTGGGTTCGAGGCGACAATTGGTCGCCGAACGTAGCCACGGTCACGGGATGGATGTTTTATCTAACGGAGGTCTGGAGTGGTTGTATGTGTTCTCCGAGAAATGTGGTTGTGGCGGCATGCGACCTCGAGAGCGGGCCTAGCCACGTGTGATGTTGCCTCGGAGGTGCCGATGCAATGGGACATACATTGTATTAGTAATCAAAACTCCAGGCAGAAACTGCCTAGCAACGGCGTTTGGAACTTTCTCGATGCTTCCAACGAGTGTGCCTTTCAACGGCGTTTGGAACCTTCTCGATGCTTCCAAACGGGTATAGAAAACAAAATGCAATCGTACAGGGAGAAAAATCTCCACGAGACTGGCATTCGTCTTATGACTGCTTTAGAGAGGGACACGTCGTGTTTCTGTGCTTAAGATCAGTCTACGCTTAGTAAGGAGTCATCCCGTTGATCGTGGATTCGTTTGAACTCAAATTATTGTTTATAACGATTATTAACTTATTGTTTGTAAACCATATTATTCATTGAACTTACTATCCGTTAAACGTATTATTCATTAGCTTTATTATCTGTTAGACTTACTAACCGTTCAACTTATTATCCACTAACTTTATTATTTGCTTAATTTATTATTCGTTCAATATATTTTTCGCTAACTTCATTATTTGTTAAGTTTATTATTCTCTAGACTTATTATTTGTTAATCTTTGTAATAGACTTGTGTATACGTGAAAATATAATCTTAGTTGTGTTAAACAATGGATAACTCACGTGAAGAATTGCCACGCGCCCAAAATTCCAATCTCACCCCGACATCAGAAGTGGGATCAGTGCCGATTATGCCAATGCAAGAACGTGCGGCCATCGTGCGCGAGTTAAGTCAGACGCTGGCGCCGAAGTCAAGTGTGGAACCTAAGAACATCGTGCTACCACGTTTTAACCCCGCTATCGCGGGCGCCGATCCAGCCGCATGGTGCTCGACTGTGGACCTGCTTATGAAGGGTAATCCTCTGCAAGACAGTGCACTAGTTTCTGTTTTAAATAGTGCTCTAGAGGGTCGTGCAGCGCATTGGCTCACGCAGGTAGTGACCGGCGAAGGGCTTACCTGGCCAACGTTTAGGAAACTTTTCGTTACACGTTTTGGTAGCAAAGATACGGCAACCTCGACGCTAATGAAGACGCTCAGGGAACCACCACAAGAGGACGAAAACATGGCTGCGTACGCCATCCGTCTCCGTTCCCTGCTGGAGACGAAGTGGCAAAATGCCACTACGGCTGAAGTAATCAACGCTACCGTTCTTTGTCACCTGAGCTCACGGGATCAGCGCATCGAAGAGATAGCAGCTATGAAAGATATCAAGACCAAGGACCAATTTTTAGACGAAATGAGAGCTACTGCTTTCGCGAAGAGGCCCGTATTTTCGACGAGCGACACCTCCACGGGCCCTGAAACCAAAAGACACAAGCCGTCGGCCCACCACGTGAAGTGCCTCTACTGTGGTAAACACGGACACAGAATAGCGGAGTGCCGCAGTAGGATACAGAAAGAGCAGCGAGGAAATACACAACGCCCGGAAGGAAGACGACCGGCAACATCGCCCCAGGTGGTTTGCTTCAAGTGTAAGGCGGAGGGCCATATCGCACCTGATTGTCCGCTACTGCAGCACAGAAAACCCGGCTCCAAGAACGAACGACGAGTCGACTCCTGCATGGTGGAGTCTCCAGCTGGTAGTTTAAGTCATCTGGGTGAGTCGTACCCATTTTGTTTTGATTCCGGAGCCGAATGCTCGTTGATTAAAAAATCTATATCTTCGAAATTTTCTGGCAAAACAAACGACTGATGTAGTAGTAATGCGAGGTATAGGAAATACTTGTGTTAACAGTACATTTCAGATCTTGTCCACTGTATGTATTAACGGTTTTACACTGGAGATGACTTTTCATGTCCTTGCCGATAGCTACTTAAAATACGATATCATGATTGGTCGTGAAATTTTGAGCCAAGGTTTTGACGTGAATATTACACGAAATAGCGTCGATATTTGCAAGACAAAAATGGTTAACGCCTGTAGCATAGTCGCGGAAGATGCGGTCAACATTAACGAGATCAACACTGATGTAGTTGGTAACGACAAAGATCGATTGATCTCTGTTCTCGAAAAATTCAAAGAGTCATTTATTACGGGTTTCCCGCGGACGCGTGTGAGTACGGGCCAGTTAGAAATTCGGTTGATTGACCCTAATGTCACCGTACAGAGAAGTCCTTACAGACTTAGCGGGGAAGAGCGGAGAATAGTGCGCGAACGGATAAGTGAACTGATTAGGGCAAAAATTGTAAAACCTAGTAATTCGCCGTTCGCGAGCCCCATGTTACTCGTGAAGAAGAAGGACGGATCGGACAGATTGCGCGTAGATTTCCGGGCGCTAAATAAAAACACGGTCGCGGATCGGTATCCCTTACCCCTTATTGTGGATCAAATCGTGAGATTGCAGAGTGCGAGATACTTCATTAGCTTGGACATGGCCAGTGGATTCCATCAGATCCCTATTCACCCTAACTCCACTGAATATACAGCGTTCGTCACCCCCGACGGTCAGTACGAATATGTAACGATGCCGTTTGGGTTGAAAAATGCACCAGCCGTTTTCCAGAGAGCCATTTTCAAAGCCTTAGGCGACCTTGCTTATTCATATGTCGTAGTTTACTTGGATGACGTCTTAATTATCGCTGACTCGGTAGATCAAGCCCTAGAACGATTGAACATCGTATTAGATACCCTTATAAAAGCCGAACTACATCCCATACCTAAGACCAGCATACCTTGGCACACGGTTCACATGGACATCACGGGAAAACTAAGTGGTAAAAACGACTCGAAGGAATATGTCGTTGTGCTGGTCGACGCCTTCACCAAGTTCGTATATTTGCACCATACCCGTAAGATAGACTCCCTAAATACCATTAAAGCGCTTAAGTCCGCTATATTTTTATTCGGTAACCCCTGCCGGGTAATAGCGGACCAGGAGAGATGCTTTACGGGTAAAGATTTCCAAAGTTTCTGTCAAGATAGGCACATTAAACTCCACTTAATAGCAACCGGTGCTAGTAGGGCCAATGGACAAGTAGAGCGTACTATGAGCACCCTAAAAAATATGTTTTCGACGGTAGAAACGACCGGGCGAACGTGGCAAGACGCGATTGGCGAGATACAGTTAGCCTTGAATTGCACCACCAATCGTGTAACTAAGTCAAGTCCTCTGGAGTTATTAATTGGCAAGGCAGGCAAGGCCCTACGGTTTAACGTTGTCTGATAGTGTCGAGGAAAAGGAAGTAGACATCTCCAGTGTAAGACAACAGGCGATACGGAACATGGAGACTTGCGCTAGCTATGATAAAGACAGGTTCGACAAAACGAAAGCCAAGATAGTTAGGTTTAACCTTGGTGACTTTGTGTTACGAAAAAATGAGGAAAGGAACCAAACGAAGTTGACCCGAAATTCAGGGGTCCCATTCGTGATAGCAGAGATTTTGGAAGGGGACCGATATACATTAAAGACCTTAGACGGTAAACGGACATACAAGGACAGACATGACAAACTAAGAAAAATGCAAATAGTTGCGTTCCTGATGAGTTGGACGTCTGCGACGATGACAGCGATGGTGATAATAACGATGCGAGTACACGGACCTCAGAGGATCATTAATACCACGTCGTGGTCGTACACCCAGTGTGGTGCTCTGCGCGTTCGTAATGCGTCCACTGTGACCCTCTGCGCCTTAGTAATACACCCAGTGTGGTGCTGTGCGCGTTCGTAATACGTCCAGTGAGATGCTCTGCGCGTTCGTAATACGTCACTGTGACCCTCTGGCGCGCTTAGTAATACACCCAGTGTGGTGCTGTGCGCGTTCGTAATACGTCCAGTGAGATGCTCTGCGCGTTCGTAATACGTCCACTGTGACCCTCTGCGCCTTAGTAATACACCCAGTGTGGTGCTGTGCGCGTTCGTAATACGTCCAGTGAGATGCTCTGCGCGTTCGTAATACGTCCACTGTGACTCTCTGCGCGTTCGTAATACGTCCACTGTGACTCTCTGCGCGTTCGTAATACGTCCACTGTGACTCTCTGCGCGTTCGTAATACGTCCACTGTGACCCTCTGCGCTTTAGTAATACACCCAGTGTGGTGCTCTGCGCGTTCGTAAGACGTCCAGTGAGATGTTCTGCGCTTTTGTAATATGTCCAGTGAGATGTTCTGCGCTTTCGTAATACGCCCAATGTGGTAACACGATCCAACAATCTGAGATTCACCCGTGTGCGGAATCGAAAATGATCTGTCGTGTCGTTGCGGTCTGACTGGTGACTCACAGAATGCAACTAGCACTTCGAAATACAAACTATGACACTACCAATTTGAGTTCTCTTTCATTTCTTTGTTTGTTAAACCTTCGAACGGAATCTTGCTGTCAAACTGGACCCTTGACTTATTTGGAACATTTAACTGAATGGTAGATAATATTAGTTACAACGAGTCTAATGTTAAAAAAAAAAACTCTGTATTTTAGCTACACACGAGGACGTGTGACAGTCAGAATGGCCGTGTCGGAGATGAAAGGAAAGCCGAAGCCGTTCCTTGGAAATTTTGGGAACATCTTCTAGTAGTCTAGCCCGGATTTTATCATAGCTGTAATTGTTCGAGATTTGTGATATCAAGTTTGGGTTCGAGGCGACAATTGGTCGCCGAACGTAGCCACGGTCACGGGATGGATGTTTTATCTAACGGAGGTCTGGAGTGGTTGTATGTGTTCTCCGAGAAATGTGGTTGTGGCGGCATGCGACCTCGAGAGCGGGCCTAGCCACGTGTGATGTTGCCTCGGAGGTGCCGATGCAATGGGACATACATTGTATTAGTAATCAAAACTCCAGGCAGAAACTGCCTAGCAACGGCGTTTGGAACTTTCTCGATGCTTCCAACGAGTGTGCCTTTCAACGGCGTTTGGAACCTTCTCGATGCTTCCAAACGGGTATAGAAAACAAAATGCAATCGTACAGGGAGAAAAATCTCCACGAGACTGGCATTCGTCTTATGACTGCTTTAGAGAGGGACACGTCGTGTTTCTGTGCTTAAGATCAGTCTACGCTTAGTAAGGAGTCATCCCGTTGATCGTGGATTCGTTTGAACTCAAATTATTGTTTATAACGATTATTAACTTATTGTTTGTAAACCATATTATTCATTGAACTTACTATCCGTTAAACGTATTATTCATTAGCTTTATTATCTGTTAGACTTACTAACCGTTCAACTTATTATCCACTAACTTTATTATTTGCTTAATTTATTATTCGTTCAATATATTTTTCGCTAACTTCATTATTTGTTAAGTTTATTATTCTCTAGACTTATTATTTGTTAATCTTTGTAATAGACTTGTGTATACGTGAAAATATAATCTTAGTTGTGTTAAACAATGGATAACTCACGTGAAGAATTGCCACGCGCCCAAAATTCCAATCTCACCCCGACATCAGAAGTGGGATCAGTGCCGATTATGCCAATGCAAGAACGTGCGGCCATCGTGCGCGAGTTAAGTCAGACGCTGGCGCCGAAGTCAAGTGTGGAACCTAAGAACATCGTGCTACCACGTTTTAACCCCGCTATCGCGGGCGCCGATCCAGCCGCATGGTGCTCGACTGTGGACCTGCTTATGAAGGGTAATCCTCTGCAAGACAGTGCACTAGTTTCTGTTTTAAATAGTGCTCTAGAGGGTCGTGCAGCGCATTGGCTCACGCAGGTAGTGACCGGCGAAGGGCTTACCTGGCCAACGTTTAGGAAACTTTTCGTTACACGTTTTGGTAGCAAAGATACGGCAACCTCGACGCTAATGAAGACGCTCAGGGAACCACCACAAGAGGACGAAAACATGGCTGCGTACGCCATCCGTCTCCGTTCCCTGCTGGAGACGAAGTGGCAAAATGCCACTACGGCTGAAGTAATCAACGCTACCGTTCTTTGTCACCTGAGCTCACGGGATCAGCGCATCGAAGAGATAGCAGCTATGAAAGATATCAAGACCAAGGACCAATTTTTAGACGAAATGAGAGCTACTGCTTTCGCGAAGAGGCCCGTATTTTCGACGAGCGACACCTCCACGGGCCCTGAAACCAAAAGACACAAGCCGTCGGCCCACCACGTGAAGTGCCTCTACTGTGGTAAACACGGACACAGAATAGCGGAGTGCCGCAGTAGGATACAGAAAGAGCAGCGAGGAAATACACAACGCCCGGAAGGAAGACGACCGGCAACATCGCCCCAGGTGGTTTGCTTCAAGTGTAAGGCGGAGGGCCATATCGCACCTGATTGTCCGCTACTGCAGCACAGAAAACCCGGCTCCAAGAACGAACGACGAGTCGACTCCTGCATGGTGGAGTCTCCAGCTGGTAGTTTAAGTCATCTGGGTGAGTCGTACCCATTTTGTTTTGATTCCGGAGCCGAATGCTCGTTGATTAAAAAATCTATATCTTCGAAATTTTCTGGCAAAACAAACGACTGATGTAGTAGTAATGCGAGGTATAGGAAATACTTGTGTTAACAGTACATTTCAGATCTTGTCCACTGTATGTATTAACGGTTTTACACTGGAGATGACTTTTCATGTCCTTGCCGATAGCTACTTAAAATACGATATCATGATTGGTCGTGAAATTTTGAGCCAAGGTTTTGACGTGAATATTACACGAAATAGCGTCGATATTTGCAAGACAAAAATGGTTAACGCCTGTAGCATAGTCGCGGAAGATGCGGTCAACATTAACGAGATCAACACTGATGTAGTTGGTAACGACAAAGATCGATTGATCTCTGTTCTCGAAAAATTCAAAGAGTCATTTATTACGGGTTTCCCGCGGACGCGTGTGAGTACGGGCCAGTTAGAAATTCGGTTGATTGACCCTAATGTCACCGTACAGAGAAGTCCTTACAGACTTAGCGGGGAAGAGCGGAGAATAGTGCGCGAACGGATAAGTGAACTGATTAGGGCAAAAATTGTAAAACCTAGTAATTCGCCGTTCGCGAGCCCCATGTTACTCGTGAAGAAGAAGGACGGATCGGACAGATTGCGCGTAGATTTCCGGGCGCTAAATAAAAACACGGTCGCGGATCGGTATCCCTTACCCCTTATTGTGGATCAAATCGTGAGATTGCAGAGTGCGAGATACTTCATTAGCTTGGACATGGCCAGTGGATTCCATCAGATCCCTATTCACCCTAACTCCACTGAATATACAGCGTTCGTCACCCCCGACGGTCAGTACGAATATGTAACGATGCCGTTTGGGTTGAAAAATGCACCAGCCGTTTTCCAGAGAGCCATTTTCAAAGCCTTAGGCGACCTTGCTTATTCATATGTCGTAGTTTACTTGGATGACGTCTTAATTATCGCTGACTCGGTAGATCAAGCCCTAGAACGATTGAACATCGTATTAGATACCCTTATAAAAGCCGAACTACATCCCATACCTAAGACCAGCATACCTTGGCACACGGTTCACATGGACATCACGGGAAAACTAAGTGGTAAAAACGACTCGAAGGAATATGTCGTTGTGCTGGTCGACGCCTTCACCAAGTTCGTATATTTGCACCATACCCGTAAGATAGACTCCCTAAATACCATTAAAGCGCTTAAGTCCGCTATATTTTTATTCGGTAACCCCTGCCGGGTAATAGCGGACCAGGAGAGATGCTTTACGGGTAAAGATTTCCAAAGTTTCTGTCAAGATAGGCACATTAAACTCCACTTAATAGCAACCGGTGCTAGTAGGGCCAATGGACAAGTAGAGCGTACTATGAGCACCCTAAAAAATATGTTTTCGACGGTAGAAACGACCGGGCGAACGTGGCAAGACGCGATTGGCGAGATACAGTTAGCCTTGAATTGCACCACCAATCGTGTAACTAAGTCAAGTCCTCTGGAGTTATTAATTGGCAAGGCAGCAAGGCCCTACGGTTTAACGTTGTCTGATAGTGTCGAGGAAAAGGAAGTAGACATCTCCAGTGTAAGACAACAGGCGATACGGAACATGGAGACTTGCGCTAGCTATGATAAAGACAGGTTCGACAAAACGAAAGCCAAGATAGTTAGGTTTAACCTTGGTGACTTTGTGTTACGAAAAAATGAGGAAAGGAACCAAACGAAGTTGGACCCGAAATTCAGGGGTCCATTCGTGATAGCAGAGATTTTGGAAGGGGACCGATATACATTAAAGACCTTAGACGGTAAACGGACATACAAGGACAGACATGACAAACTAAGAAAAATGCCAAATAGTTGCGTTCCTGATGAGTTGGACGTCTGCGACGATGACAGCGATGGTGATAATAACGATGCGAGTACACGGACCTCAGAGGATCATTAATACCACGTCGTGGTCGTACACCCAGTGTGGTGCTCTGCGCGTTCGTAATGCGTCCACTGTGACCCTCTGCGCCTTAGTAATACACCCAGTGTGGTGCTGTGCGCGTTCGTAATACGTCCAGTGAGATGCTCTGCGCGTTCGTAATACGTCCACTGTGACCCTCTGCGCCTTAGTAATACACCCAGTGTGGTGCTGTGCGCGTTCGTAATACGTCCAGTGAGATGCTCTGCGCGTTCGTAATACGTCCACTGTGACCCTCTGCGCCTTAGTAATACACCCAGTGTGGTGCTGTGCGCGTTCGTAATACGTCCAGTGAGATGCTCTGCGCGTTCGTAATACGTCCACTGTGACCCTCTGCGCCTTAGTAATACACCCAGTGTGGTGCTGTGCGCGTTCGTAATACGTCCAGTGAGATGCTCTGCGCGTTCGTAATACGCCCACTGTGACTCTCTGCGCGTTCGTAATACGTCCACTGTGACTCTCTGCGCGTTCGTAATACGTCCACTGTGACTCTCTGCGCGTTCGTAATACGTCCACTGTGACTCTCTGCGCGTTCGTAATACGTCCACTGTGACCCTCTGCGCTTTAGTAATACACCCAGTGTGGTGCTCTGCGCGTTCGTAAGACGTCCAGTGAGATGTTCTGCGCTTTTGTAATATGTCCAGTGAGATGTTCTGCGCTTTCGTAATACGCCCAATGTGGTAACACGATCCAACAATCTGAGATTCACCCGTGTGCGGAATCGAAAATGATCTGTCGTGTCGTTGCGGTCTGACTGGTGACTCACAGAATGCAACTAGCACTTCGAAATACAAACTATGACACTACCAATTTGAGTTCTCTTTCATTTCTTTGTTTGTTAAACCTTCGAACGGAATCTTGCTGTCAAACTGGACCCTTGACTTATTTGGAACATTTAACTGAATGGTAGATAATATTAGTTACAACGAGTCTAATGTTAAAAAAAAAAACTCTGTATTTTAGCTACACACGAGGACGTGTGACAGTCAGAATGGCCGTGTCGGAGATGAAAGGAAAGCCGAAGCCGTTCCTTGGAAATTTTGGGAACATCTTCTAGTAGTCTAGCCCGGATTTTATCATAGCTGTAATTGTTCGAGATTTGTGATGTCAAGATTGGGTTCGAGGCGACAATTGGTCGCCGAACGTAGTCACGGTCACGGGATGGATGTTTTATCTAACGGAGGTCTGGAGTGGTTGAATGTGTTCTCCGAGAAATGTGGTTGTGGCGGCATGCGACCTCGAGAGCGGGCCTAGCCACGTGTGATGTTGCCTCGGAGGTGCCGATGCAATGGGACATACATTGTATTAGTAATCAAAACTCCAGGCAGAAACTGCCTAGCAACGGCGTTTGGAACTTTCTCGATGCTTCCAACGAGTGTGCCTAGCAACGGCGTTTGGAACCTTCTCGATGCTTCCAAACGGGTATAGAAAACAAAATGCAATCGTACAGGGAGAAAAATCTCCACGAGACTGGCATTCGTCTTATGACTGCTTTAGAGAGGGACACGTCGTGTTTCTGTGCTTAAGATCAGTCTACGCTTAGTAAGGAGTCATCCCGTTGATCGTGGATTCGTTTGAACTCAAATTATTGTTTATAACGATTATTAACTTATTGTTTGTAAACCATATTATTCATTGAACTTACTATCCGTTAAACGTTTTATTCATTAGCTTTATTATCTGTTAGACTTACTAACCGTTCAACTTATTATCCACTAACTTTATTATTTGCTTAATTTATTATTCGTTCAATATATCTTTCGCTAACTTCATTATTTGTTAAGTTTATTATTCTCTAGACTTATTATTTGTTAATCTTTGTAATAGACTTGTGTATACGTGAAAATATAATCTTAGTTGTGTTAAACAATGGATAGCTCACGTGAAGAATTGCCACGCGCCCAAAATTCCAATCTCACCCCGACATATATATATATATATATATATATATATATATATATTTATACATTTTAGATGTAACGTTTGTTAAATATATTTGTTTAGTTTTATATTTTCTTTTTACTCGATTATATATATATATTTTTTATACTTTTTGTATTTGACAAAGTAATTTTCGCATAATAAAATTGTTAACAATGTGTTTTATGATTCGTCAGTCGCGGCTGATTTCCACCAATCCCCAGCATTCCTGTAGCGTGTCATTATTTATTGCTACCTCAGCACGACGTTCCATTTTGTATTAAATTTTTATTTTCGCTGTTCTTTCCTTTTCCTTTTCTTTTCTTTTCCCCATCGAAAGTATAATTTTATTACTATTATTTTTTGTAACACGTACGAATTAGTGCGCGCATGTTTCAAAATGGCCGCCCGTGAATGTCCCTAGCATACAGTGACTTCTATTGATCTCGGATCTATTTATCGATTATGTGTAAATCTTGTTTCGATGTTTTGACGTATAGTCGAAGTGAGAAATATAGTATTTCGTATTTATCCAATGCGTACAATCATTGCGTGTGTTCCGACGCGCGCGTGAAATCTAACATGGCTGTTCGCAAATGTCATCAGCGAGGTTACAGTGGCGGGTCTTTAGTTTTATCGAACTGATTTTCCTGTCTGTCGCTCGTTTTCCCTTATTCTACCGCAATTAGACTATATATTTATTATTATTATTATTGTTAAAATGACAGTAGTATTGTTCATTTAGATTATTAATAGCTTAGTTAAAAATCTAGATTATATATATATATATATATATATATATATATATATATATATATATATACATGCATGTTTCGTAGTATAGTTTTCATATGTAATTCCTTACTAGAATGATCACGAGTTTTGATTATGTATTTTATGTTTACCAGATTGTTAATTTGATTTAATAGTATAGAATACGCACACATATACATATTTCCATCAATGTGATTTTTATATAAGTTCTTTAATAGTGTAGTATTGTGTATTTTAGGTTATGTATTCATTAGACTGTTAACCATTTGATATCATATATACATATATATTTGTAATTTGTTACATAGTATTAAAAGTTTTATTTCTAATATTTACTAAATTGTTATGTGTTTGGCATATATGTTTATATTTATATGTAACTCTCCAAGTTGTTGCTGCGTTGATAAAAATATATTTATATACACATTTATTCCTGGTGTTTCAATTATTTTCCTTTTGTAGTTATTCTTATTTCCTGGTTTACTCGTTTGGTTCGCGACTCGTTTAATTCATTAATTAATATTTATTTTCTGATTTAAATTCTTTCTTTTGTATTGTACATATTCCGTCTTCGTTACGGCACGTGCGGAGCGCGGGACGTGACACGGTCAATCGTCGCTGTTGTTGATCGTCGTTATGTATCAACTGTTGTTAACTGTTAATTGTTATTCATTGTTATCAAGCGTAATAAACGTTATTGGTTGAACATACTTGAGTGCACTTCAGTATCTATTACAACATACTCCTCATATCCATTAGAAATAGAAGGGGATACATCAAGTATTGTTCGCCTTTTATCTTCCTCTTTTTTCTTTTCATTTTTTTCGCAGTCTCCTATCAGAATTCTATAACCCACACAAATCCACAAGAAAATCATTATTTCCCACCAAACGCGGCCGTAATACCTAACTGCAATGTTTCATTGTAGGGAATATAGAATATATAATTTGAGAAATATGTGTATACGCGCGTGTTGTACATTGTTTGACATTCTCTATTGTGAATTGTCCTTCGAATGCTTTTGTATACTGTTTTATCAAATAAATTTAGATTGTCTTGTGTGCAACTATCCACACTATTCTATAAAATGTTTCAATATATATAAGTATAACAGCTGTTTCTTCCATATTTATGCAAAAAAATATTAGATGAGTTTTCAAATAACCGATAGTCTGCTGTGATGCCATCATTTTGTTTAACAAAATTTGAGATGATTAATGTTTCTATAAGTTAAAAAAATATTTAAAAAATGTTTATTTTAGGATTTACTACCTCAGCACGTTTTTTCACGATATTGCACATTAATATATTCTTTTTGCCTTATTGTACAGTTGCCCAGTTCTAGAAACACGCAGGTCTTCGTTAAGACCTTAACAGGGAAAACTATTACTCTTAAAGTTGAAGCTTCTGACACAATAGAGAATGTTAAAGCAAAGAACTTTTAATACCTTATGCATTAGCTTTAAAGACAAATCATTCAGAAAGTGTTCAGAATAGTTTAATTTCACTCACCTTGACTTGCAATCTGATCGAACTGTTACCTACTTCTCCAAATATATATTTTATACAAAATAAACATAATGAGGAAATTAATTTGAATATAGAAGATGAAATAAAAGATAAACTATTATTTGTAAATGAAGATGAAGGCGTAGTAATGCTAACTTGTTCAAAAAGTAGAAAAAATGTAAGCGAACTACCTTTGCAGAGGTATGTTAGTTACTACTCTATATTATATACAAAATAATTATGATATTTTATTTTAACTGTATTGTTTGCAAAGATAAGACTGTATTCCATTCGGCTACAAGATTGAAATATTCAACACAAAGAAGATCTTGATACTACTCTTGAATATGTGCCTGAATGTAGTCCATTGCGCCAACAAAATAGTCCTCCAAATATGAATGATGAAAATGTATCTGGAGAAAATACACCAACACCACCACGTTACAGGACACCTCCAAGAGGAGCAATTTTAAATTCAGAAGAAGCAAAGATGTTTGTTTTACTAAAACATTACGGATTAGGTCAATACGTGCCTATATTTCTCGAACAAGAAGTAAATATATTATTAAATTATGTGTGTTATATATATGTAAACTCTCTAAGAGTTCAAATGCGGATAAACAAGGGGACTTTCTCTGTTTTACGGACAGCACGACTTCTTTTGTTTCACGGACAGAGCGGCTTTCCTTGTTTTACGGAGAGCCATTTTCAGAGACACGCATTTCCCAAACGGACGGACAGAGATCAACATCGGAGATAGACAAGATCACAGAAGAAAGAGTAATTATTTAAAACATCGAAGACTGACGGAGAAAGAACGGTAGCTCAGGTCGTTGAAAATCAATTTTCAGGAAGACATTGCACAGAAATTCGTATTTATTGTTTACTGTTATTAATTGGTTGTTGTTTATTTAATTATTACTGTTATTGATTGTTGTTAATTATTAATTGTTGTTTACCCTTGTATTTCATTTAAGTATTTTCACAATAAACTCGATTTTCAGAATCGATCCCTGAATTATCCTAGAATTGAACCTTATAAATCGATTTTCGCTACGCCATGCCGCTGAAAGTTAACTTACGTATCGTCATGAACGAGAACGCGAAAGGGGAGAAGCTAGAGAGCATAGAATCCATAAGAAGACGGAATTATTCCGTTCAGCAACAGTGAAGAAAGCCACAAACAGTCTAACCAAGGTAGGCCAGTATAGAAATGTTAAACTCACAATGGATGACGAGACAGCAGCGCTTTATATCGATACAGACTTAAACTTCGTATTCCAAGACATGTTCCTAGACGAAGCAGAAATTACCCCCACAAGGAAAATAAAGACGGAAACCGAGAAGTCCAGTCTGGACATGGAAAGACTTCTAGAAACTCTCCAAAAACGAGATAAGCGTGAAAGAGAAGAAATAAACTTTAGTATAAAACAAATTGATGGAACTCAAGAAGCCACAGGCTGGATATCAGAGTATGAAGAAGAATGCAGAAAATATAAAATGAAAAGTGATGAGGAGAAAGTAAAAGGTTTAAAAATGTATTTAGAGAAAACAGCAGCAAGATGGTACCAAACGAATCTGCTGAAAGCTGAAGGACACAACTGGGAAGACTGGAAGGATGCAATTTCTCTAAACATTTAACAATAAATCTCCTTCAGTATTAAATGTTTTAGTCTTTGATCCCTTTCCTGCGGTAGCTATTTTTAAATAGAGAATATTATAAGCGATGCATAAACAGAGAAAGTATAAATAAAAGAAAAAGTAAGCTATGATTCTTATGATTTGAAATTTATATATATATATATATATATATATATATATATATATATATATATATATATAATACAATTTCAAATATATATGTAATACAATTTCATTTTACTAACAATAAGGGGAATAAAACAAAGAACAATTAGTTAGATGCGGTAAATGTTAACTTTATTCAGATAAAATAAGATACATAATACAAACTAATGTTTAATTAAGTAACACTTAAAATACAAAGAAAGCCAAAAAAATAGAGAAAAAATGTATTTGATTAGTTTAATATTATGTTTCTATTTGTACACTTAATTTAACGATACATGATACCATACATCTTAATGTGTGTATGTCATTGTTAAACAATTATAAAGTATATTTATATAAGAGATATGAATAAGCTAATTTTTACATGTGTATGCATTACGCCAAAAATGTACGGGTAACGGCCTTGACTTCTCTTCGGCAAATGATGCACGTTGTGAATGCTGGCGAACAGTACTGACAAGTAGCTAGATGTCCACAAGGTAGGAACGTAATAGTCGCTTGTCGTTCCGTGCAAACTTTACACGAACGAGCATCTTTCAATGCTCGATTTTCTTGCTCCAGAGCAGCTAAAATAGTAAACAGTATATTTAAATACAATATATAATAGAATTTATTATATGTATACGGATTTCAGACAAATTAACGAATCTGTGTTTTTATTTTTATTACTTACCTACTTTCTCAGCGAGAGTTATTTCATTAGTATCATTTTCACTATTGGATCTCTCAGGACTCTCATCTGTAATTTCAATTGGTGCCTGAAATAAATATAATGTACATAAGTATATATTCTAATTATTAATTATACATATGGTTCAGGCTTTAAGTTTTTGTACTTACTTCTGCAGAAGTTTCATATAACTCCTGGCCTGTTACATTATTGACATATTCCCAGCCCCGTACTGGTAAAAAATGACCACAGCTGGGAGACGAAATCATATGTCTCTCCCATGGATCCTCTTCCGATCTCCAATTTCCTATAGTAATTCCACAATGGTAACAGGTAGTGAAATCATTTATTCCGGTGTAGAAGAAGCCTGCATGGGCTAATTCTTCACTTGTCTGTGTCATATATGTAGGCCATGTTGCGAATGAATTTAATCTGGATTCGTATGTAGCGTATTCCAATATTGCTGCTTTCATAACATCTTTTAGTCCCAAACGGCTGAGATCATATGCCGTCGGGTTTCGTGAAAATCGATGGTCATTAAAATCAAATGACTCCTGATAATGTAAACCATAAGGACAAGATATATTTCTATTTCTTCGTCTTGTCCGTAGAACTTTAGCTGGATCTGCTCCCATTGGTACATTATTACAATGTTCATTGCGGATAAATCTGCACTCTGGAGAACGCATCTCATGAATTTGCATGGGAATATCACCCACAGACCACTGACTTGCCAGCAATTGACATTCAAAGCACCTTACGATATCCGCCTCGCCTGTATAGTAGAATCCTGCAGCTGCAAGACTGACAGGGTCAATGAAAGATACAGGCCAATTTCGAAAACTCGAACGTCTTACTGCTTCAAAACGAAAATCAGCATAATTTTCTTGAACGTCACGCGGCATTTCTATCGGGAATATCTGTGGCATTGTCGACGTCGACGGTATCGGTGATGTTAAATCAATCACCCTTGCTGAAGGTTCAGGGGATGGTATATCAACCATAATTTCTGGAAGTACCATGGATGTTGAAGGTACGGCTAACTCAACCGCCGATATTGAATGAACCGACGGATTTGAATCATCTGACAATGTCGAAGGAACAGCCAGTAATTCTTCATCTTCTGAAGATTCTGTATTATGTTCCATCAAATATCGGAAGTTGATTGTAGGAATCATTGCATCCATTTTAATTGTAATTTATTGCGCCTTTAAACCTATTTAAAAGAAAAAGACATTGAAATTGAATCTACTAATTGTAGATGACATAAGAAATATTATTCGTGTACAATTGATCAAACAGAAATGTATTACAGACAAAACTTACGAATATCAGATGTTCTCGTTCCGCTTCAACAGCTCTCCAATTCTTCAAATGGAATCTTGACAAATATTTAATATCTTATTCTTGTATATTTTATATTTTTAAATTTGCTAAAACTGCTCAATCGTACGAACGAGCCACACAAACTCTTCGGACATCAGTGTAATACTGAACCTTGTTGCTAGTATGTACCGAGAAGCAACTACCTGTTTTCTACAAATCTTATCCCTACCCACAGTACCCGGTAGCAATATAACCCTTCAATGCACTATAAGGCACACCCACTGCGCAGAATGGGCAAGTTGTCGCCCAATCAAATTTCATCGATGCTCCGGCCCTTACTGTACTGTGTAAAGTAAACGATGCTCGCTAGGTACAGCGTTAAAATACATCTCTTATTTACTCACATTCGAAAATGATGCCGCTTTTGAAGGAGTTCTTATTTGCTCCGTTTTTACTTGGCAATATTAACACGTTGTTTAAAATATCAGTAAAAACTGCAACGGAGCCTAGAGAGCCAAAGAGAACGACAAAAATTAACAATTTATTATTAACAGATATAATAAAAGGGGGAATGATAATAGATGCTTGCTATTAGCTCCTAATAGAGTTTTCGTAATATCTCTAGTTCGACATCGTCTTCCTACAATTCTTACCGGAATCTCCATATCGTTCTGCTTCAGATTTGCAATATTCGACAAATCCTAATCGGTACATTATTTCGTTTCAGGGGCCCAGAGTCCTAATCCGGCACCTGTTTCCTGGTGGGTATAATATTTAGTAGAAGGATAATTGCTGTCGTAAACAGTATAGTTTGAATACTCAGATTAGTCTTTGGTAATCATTACTTTATGACACCCTACACCTTTTGGCGTATACCCTGCCTCGGTATTAATCATCGCAGATTATAATTAAATTATTTTTACAAATGGGACGTTTTCAGCAGTTTTTCAATATGTGAAACATCTGACTCGGGGTTTCTGCAGAAAAATTCAACCGTTTGCATCATATTCTAAATTTATTTTGAGATAAAGTTCCCTCGCGATGCGAATAGTAAAACGCTGTAGCATTATGTTATTTTACATTATACATATTATATCATATTATATATATCATATATATATTATATATTATTATATCATATATATATTAATACTTTTATTAAAAGTATTAAAAGTGTTAATTGCGTATGCACGAGATGATAGTAAAAACGAAGAATAAACATATTCGGGCAAAACGCAATATACTAAGCTTGAAAAGCAGTAATATCTTGAAGAATTACGAGGGAAACGTTCTCGTCTGACAACTGCAAAAAAGTATCGACGAAGTAAATTGACGATATGTCTATGTTTTGTTAATAACAATACTGAAATTGCTAAAGTGAGTCCATCATTCTCATAATTGTATTTTCTGGCAGCTGTTTATATTCGTGTACAATGTAACGGCGTATATACGGTATCCGTTTACTCTCATATCGCTTGTTTTTCTAATTTTTCTTTATTTTTCTCCAGCATCCTGCATTCGTCTTATTGAGATAAATGTCATGTTGGTATGATCACTAGTTCCTACATCCAGCGTTGGTGCAAGTGCTTGACATCCTCTTCTGTTTTTCCCCGTCCGTCACGTCCTCTTTATCTGAGTATCCCGTGTGTTGTAAATGGCTGTACAAGGTGGTGAAATACACAGCATATAAAACTAATCTGTATGAATCAATTGAATATCAAAACCCAAACCAATGAAATAACAGCTATAAAGAGCATCTGAAAGACGATAGCATCGAAGAAAGCAACTTGCGATTAAAAGAGTCGTATGTCGAAAAATGCATTGGTTTATTATAAATTAATATAAAAATATTACCCTGAACATTTTTCAATGATTTTCTACGCAATAATAGAATAATTCTATATAATAATTTTCTCCGTTTTCGTTTGTAACATTTACATTCTTTTTCATTTCTACAGTTCAAAAATCTCGCTTTACATTCCATTCGGAATTTTTTCTCAAAAGACGATATAAATATTTTCTCCCACGTACTTAACAAAGGAAGGTTAGAGGTGTTCGTAAACGTTTGCAACATTTCTCAAATTTTTTAACAGCTTTCCTGGGAAACATATTATATGACAGTTAACTAATTTTAACAAATATGCATTATGTACTTGTATGTGCAAATGAAATAATGTACATGCACTTAATTTAAAGAAATGGTCAAAAGTGTTGAGGTTATTCGATGTGTAATCAGAGAAAACTAGTGGATAAATTGAAAGGCAGAAAATATATTTAAATATAAGTGTAATTATAAATAAGAATACAATTTGAGCTGGTCCAGATTCGCACGCTAGCTGTGTTACAAAATAACTGAAAACCCAAAAGCCAACGTCGCCTGTCTACTGTTTATGGTCTGACTTCGTCGCAGTCTTTTGTCTACGCGCTGTCGATGGCTTCAGTGCTTGAGAAACTAAAAAGACCAGATGTAGAGTTTTCTTATAAGTGGTGACCGCTTCAACACCCTCCCTAAAACTCTACATCTCCACAAACAATTATCTCAAATTTACAAATTATCTCTTAATATTTTTCTAACTCTTGTCGTAAATATCTGAAAATCAATTTGTCGATGCCTCCACAAGTACATTTGCCAGACGCCTTTCTCTTTTTCATTCAAATTAATTTATTACAAAAAGAATTCTGGAAGACTAAACAGATCGTGTAGAGTTTTTCCTTTTTTTTTTTTTTTTTTTTTTTTTAGAAGTGATAACCACTTCGACACCCTCCCTAAAAACTCTACATGCCTACAAACAATTACCTCTTAATATCCTTTTTATTTTTCAAACCTAACTTTTGTCTTAAATATTCAAATCTTGGTTTTGGCAACGCCTTTGTACATATATCTGCCAGTTGCTCTTCGCTTGTTACATACGTTACATCAATTTCGCCTCTATTGTATAAATCTCGCAAGAAATGATATCTTACGTCAATATGCTTACTTCTTTGATGGAATTCTGGATTCTTAATTAATTTGACGGCACTAGTATTTTCTACATAGCATATACTTAAGGATCTCTATTTTACATTCAAGAAATATTTTCTTTAGCCACATAATTTCTTCCGCTCTTGAGGCTGCACTGACATACTCAGCTTCGGTCGTAGATAGAGCAGTAGAGATACATTGTTGTCGCTTACATTGCCATGTGATGGCCGCATTCGCATACTTACATACAACGCCTGATGTCGACTTTCTTGTTTCTTTGTTGCCTGCATAGTCAGCATCGCTAAAGGTTTCGAGACTGCCTGCTTTTGTATATAAGAGTCCCATGTCCGCGGTCCCTTTTATGTTGCGCAAAATTCGTTTGACTAATTTCCACTGATACTGGTTTGGATTCTCTAAATGTCTCGCCGCTATATTTATTGCAAAACTAATATCTGGCCTACTTACGGTTTGTAAAAACATTAAGTTCCCTACGGCTTCTCTGTATGGTGCGTTACAATCATTATTGCCACTATAAACACTGTTTGCCTCATTCATATTAAATTTTTCTAATATTTTTTCGATATATCTACTCTGATGAATGAATATTGAACCATCTTTTAATCTTTTAATTTCAAGTCCAAGAAAACTCTTGACTTCTTTGGAACTCGTAATTTTGATTTCTTTATTTAAATCATCGAAAAATTTATCAATTAGAGATTCGTCTGAAGCTGCTACCAGTCCATCGTCTACGTATATGGTCATCAACATTAATTTGTTGTCTTCGCTATAAATATAAAAACAAGGATCTGCGTTACTCTGATAAAATTTTAAGTTTGAAATATATTTTGTGAAACGTTCCGTTCAACTTCTTGGAGACTGCTTTAAGCCATATAGGCTTTTTAGCAATTTACAAACGCGATTCGTACCATCATCATAACCTTTAGGTTGTTTCATATAAATATCTTCTTTCAGACCTCCATATAAAAATGCGGTTTTAATGTCATACTGTCCGAGGTGTAAATTATTTTTGGCTGCAATACTGAGCATTAATCTAATTGTATCAAACCGAGCAACGGGACTATAGGTTTCCTTATAATCTACGCCTTCTTTTTGTGAACACCCTTTTATTACAAGTCGCGCTTTTTATCGTTCCGAATTGTCCGGATTTAGCTTTACCGTTAAAACCCACCTATTACTAAGTACCTTCTGATCTTTAGGTTTTTCTACAAGAATCCACGTCTTATTTTCATGGTGCGATTTCATTTCATCGTTCATAGCCGTTTCCCATAACTCTTTCTTTTCGGAACTCATCGCTTCGTTAAAATCCACCGGTAATTTTTCCGCTACGTACGTTACTGGGCTACCATAAAAATCGGTTCGTTTGATCTTAGCTCTATCTCTCAATTGTCTCACATTGTCGCTATTTCCAGGAGGTTGTTCTTCGTGTTCACTCTGTGCACTTTCATACGTACATGCTCTATCGCTCTGCGTACACATATCTTCGCGCTCGACAATTTTCGGTAAACTTAAATTAATAAATTTCGCACTTTCTAGTTCGGGCTTAAATATTACGTCACGGCTTAATATTACATTTCTTACTGTTGGCGCATACACTCGACACCCTCGTGCGTCATCTAGATAGCCTACCAAATATCCTTTGTTCGCCTTTTTGTCAAGTTTTGTCTTCTCCGCAGGTATGTGTGCAAAGCACTCAGTACCGAAAACCCTAAACTTTTCTAAATTTGGCGGTTTCCCGTACCACAGTTCATACGGTGTTTTCTTGTCTTGTATCGTCGGCCCGGTCTTATTTATGACATGTACTGCTGTGTTCATGGCTTCGGCCCATAAAAACAGCGGTAGATTTGGTTTCGAATATAGCATCGATCGGCCTGCCTCTACTATTGTTCTATTTTCCCATTCTGCGACACCATTCTGTTCAGGAGTGTATGGGACGTTAATTGTGTGCCTAATTCCCTGACTTCTTAAAAATTCTTTAACTTCTTTATTTTTGAATTCTTTCCCTCCATCACTATGAATTTCTTTAATCTTATCGTTGAATTGATTCTCAACTTCCAGGCAAAAAGTTTTTAATTTTTCGATTACTTCTGACCTATGTCGTAAGAAGTAAATCTTTGTGAATTTTGAAAAATCATCATTAAATGTAAGAAAATACAATTTCTTGCCTAATGACTCGACTTGTATAGGTCCACATACATCCGTATAAATAATTTCGCGAGGTTTATTCGCACGATTGATTTTCTCATGAAAACTCGATCTATGCTGTTTCCCGTACGCTCAACCTTCACAGAAAAAGCTACTATCCTCCACGACTTTCATATTCGAATTCTTTAAAAACTCTTTAACATGTCTGTTGTTTTGAGGACATAGCCGTTCGTGCCATAACTGCAATGTGTCCGCGTTTGACTCTGCTCTATTGCTAAAATTACAAACTGACGGTATGATAACTCGCATAACTATTTTATACAAATTTCCGATAACAGAACCTTTTGCTATTATTTTCTGGTTTTGTAAAAACATACAATTGGTCCCTTCCTTTAAAACACAGAAATCTATGCCCCTTCTCGCAACAGATCTAATGGAAAATAGGTTTCTTTTCATACCTGGTACGTACAGAACATCGTTCATTGTACATGTTACCCATTTGCCGTCCACAAAAGTCTCTACTTTGATTGTTCCTTTGCCGCACGCATTCATGAACGTAAGCCGATCTCTATCTTCACCGTGTTATCGAATTCTTCGAAGACGTTGAACCATTCCCGTCGTCCTGTCATGTGATCCGTAGCTCCTGAGTCGATTATCCAAACATCAGGGTTTGCCGCTTGTATGATTTTGATTTCTAGGTTCCTGGTTGTTTCTACTGTTGCTTCTTTTATTATTTTTAAAACAATTTTTACTGGTGTGGCCTTTCCTTTTGCATATAAAAAATCTAAAGCAATCCTTCTTTAGATGGCCAACTTTTCCACAATTGAAGCAGCTTGGTCCTTGTTTCTCGTATTCACATTTGCTTGACTGTTTCTGCTGTTCCCTTTTATAATTGTTACTCTTTGTTACCAGCGCCACCGATGTTTCCTGGTCGTCTTTCTTCCATCTGGTTTCTTCTGTTATCAGCCTGGTACTAAGCCTGTCTAGGGTATTCTTTCCTTCTTCCACCGAATCCCACGCACTGTGAAAATGGTCAAATTTGTTTGGTAACACCGATAAAATGCGTGTTATCAGCATTTTCTCGCCAATTTCACTCCCAAGGGCTTTCATCTTCGCCGCTATCACTTCCAACTTTGACAGGTTGTAGGCGACATTTTCAGATTCTTCCCATTTAAAATCGAAGAACTGCTTCTGGACCATATTTAGATTCTCATCTGACTTCATGTCATATACTGTATTCAACTTTTTCCACATTTCATGTGCTGTTGTGCAACATAAAGGAAGATCCAACGGTTTCTTTCCTACTGAAGTCACGATTAATTTTCTCGCTAACCGATCTGCTTTCAAAAATCTTTCACGAGCGATTTCTTTCTCCGCGCTGTTACCTGGATGACACAGATTCCCTTCACACACGTTGATCAGGTCGTCATCTTCCTCCAAAAGTGTACGCATAACAAAACGCCACTGGAGCCAGTTTTCTTCGCCGCGTAACATCTCGATCTTCGCACTTGCTGATTCCATTTTAGCACTATCCCTTACTTTACTAAGCACAACACTTTAACAATTTATTCACTTTACGTTGCTGCCTTGCAAGTTACAGCTCTGGGCCCATAACCTGTTGAGGTTATTCGGTTTGTAATCAGAGAAAACTAGTGGATAAATTGTAAGGCAGAAAATATATTTAAATAAAAGTGTAATTATAAATAAGAATACAATTTGAGCTGGTCCAGATCCGCACGCTAGCTGTGTTACCCAATAACTGAAAACCCCGAAGCCAACGTCGCCTGTCTACTGTTTATGGTCTGACTTCGTCGCAGTCTTTTGTCTACGCGCTGTCGATGGCTTCAGTGCTTGAGAAACTAAAAAGACCAGATGTAGAGTTTTCTTATAAGTGGTGACCACTTCAACAAAAAGTTATGAAATTTTGTCTCAATACACCCTTTACTTTCTTTACTAAACTACGCAGTTATTGTGTATGTCAAAAGATGGCACAAAGTACGAAATTCCAATCACTTGATCTTAGCATTTAACTATGGTCGGTTGACTCCTATTACTATTTATTAAAATTGATTTCCTCAAAATCTAATATAATTTATCGAAATATAATTTTCCTAATCAAAATAATATATATGTCGTTGATGAAAGGACATCGGAGGTTTCCCTTTGGAACTTCGGGAAAATCCCTTAACACCGTAATCTAGATTTTATTATAGGCGTAATTAAACAATTGCCGTCAATCAATCCGGTTGTATTTGTTCGAGATTTGTGATAATGAGCTTGGGATCGAGGCGACAACCAGTCGCCGAACGTAACCGCGGTCACGGGTTTGACTAACAAAGGTACGGAATAATTCTATAGCTCTCCTTAAAAGAAATATTTGTGACGGCACGCGACAGTAAACATTCCAACGGTTTCTGTCCCGTGGCTCGCCACACGCAGACCCTATTCTTCGAGTAAGATGATTGCCAGATGTCGATGCGTCTTCGCAGTACATGTTAGGCTAGCCTGAGGGCCTGATACAAATCTTAAGATTTAGTTGGCTAAAGTTCTTCAGACAGACAAACAATCTTTGTCCCAGCTACGGGAAGATAGGAGAGAACTATTTTTCAACGAACGGCGTCTCCCACTAGCAACTTTCCCTCGAGGGCGGCTAGCATCTTTTTCTAACCACCGATATGGAGATTGACCAATTAGCAGCAACGCCAATTTCTCTCACCTACTAAACGAAGGCTATCCTCGACGAATCCAAGGATCTCTTAGACACACCCCATTATAGTTTTCCTCTGCAGCATCATCGCGACGGAAAGTCATTCTCTCGTGAGGCCGTATTAGCGAATAACTTAGCGTCTGTACGCTCGGTGGATATTCTACGTTTTAACAAAGAGTCCGACTTAGATTTTGCGAGCATATTCATCTATCATCCCGTTGACCGCGGATTCGTTATTGAACCTAGGATCATTGTCATTAGTTTCTCGAGTACCTAATTACCACGGTTACTTGTCCAATTCTATAATTATCGTATTTGCACTAGTCAATGTCATGCCCCTAACCCCAATTCTAATGTAAACCCGACATACATATATAACTTGTAATATATAATTTTTTATATTACATTTTTTATATTACATACAAGGAAATGACGGTTAGTTTTCTTCAAAATTGACGAAATCACCGCGATTTGCGAGCTCTTAGGCTTGTTCCGACGGTGAAACGTGCGTGCATTACATTCTGCACGTATAATGGAGTGAAACGTGCACTTAAACGTCGAAATATACCAAACGGGAAGGAAATAACACTTCAAAATCGACGAAATCATCGCGATTTGCGAGCTTTTGGGCTTGTGTCTACGGTGAATCGTGCGCGCATTACATTTGGCGAGTAAAATGGAGTCAAGAGAGCGCTTGAGCGTCGAAATATCTCAAACGGGAAAGAAATTACGGTTAATTTTCGGCAAAATCGACGAAATCATCGCTAGTTTCGAGCTGTTGAACTTGTTTCGACGGTGAAAGAGGCGTGCATTACATTCGGCGCGAAAAATAGAATGAAGAGATCGCATAAACGTAGAAATATCTCAAACAGGAAGGAAATAACTGTTAGTATTCGACAATATCGACGTTATCATCGCGATTTGCGAGCCCTTGTCTGGTTTCGTAGGTGAAACGGGCGTGCATTACATTCGTCGCGTAAAATGAAGTGAATGGAGTGCTTAAGCGTCGAAAGATGTGAAATCGTAAGGATGTAACGCTTAATTTTCGTCAAAATCGACGAAATCATCGCGATACCAGCTGTTGTGCTTGTGTCGACAGTGAAACGTGCGTGCATTACATTCGGCGTGTAAAACGGACTGAAAAGAGCGCTTAAAAGTTGAAATATCTCAAACGCGAAGGAAATGACGGTTAATTTTCGACAAAATCGACGAAATCCAGCTCTATTTGCGAGCTGTTGGTCTTGTTACAACGGTGAAACTGGAGTGCATTGCATACCGCGCGTAAGTGGAGCGAATAGAGCGCATAAACATAGAATTTGCTCAAACGGGAAGGAAATAACGGTTAGTTTTCGACAATATCGACTCTTGGGCTGGTTTCGAAGATGAAACGGGCGTGCATTTCATTCGGAAACTAAAATGGAGTGAGAGGAGAGCTTATTCGTTGAAATATCTCAAACGGGAGGGAAATGACGGTTAATTTTCGACAATATCGACGAAATCATTGCGATTTGCGAGCTGTTGGGCTAGTGTCGAAGGAGAAGCGAGAGTGCATTACATTCGGCGCGTAAAATGGAAGAAAAGGCGCTCATAAAAGTCGAAATATCTCAAACGGGATGGAAACAACGCATAGTTCTCTTCAAAATAGACGAAATCATCTCTACTTGCGAGATGTTGGGCTTGTGACGAAAGTGAAACGAGAGTGCATTAAATTCAGCGCTCACAATGTAGTGAAAAGAGCTCTTAAACGTCGAAATATGACAAACGCGAAGGAAATGACACTTAATTTTCGTCAAAATCGACGAAATCATCGAGATTTGCTAGCTGTTGGGCTTCTTTCTACGCTGAAACGGTCGGGCATTTCATTAGCAGCGTAAAATGGAGTGAGAGGACTGCTCATTCGTTGAAAAATCTCAAACGGGAGGGAAATGATGGTTAATTTTCGACAATATCAACGAGATCATTGCGATTTGCGAGCTGTTGGGCTTGTGTCGACAGTGAAACTGGGGTGCATTGCATTCCGCGCGTTAGTGGAATGAATTGAGCTCTTAAACGTCGAAATATGACAAACGCGAAGGAAATGACACTTAGTTTTCGTCAAAATCGACGAAATCATCGCGATTTGCGAACTGTTGGGCTTGTTTCGACGGTGAAAGTGTCGTGCATTTCATCGGCGCGTGAAATGGAGCGTAGTGGGCGGATAAACGTCGAAATATCACAAACGGGGAAGAAATAACGCTTCGATTTCTTCAAAATCGACGAAATCATTGCTACTTGCGAGCTGTTGGGCTTGTTATAACGGTGACACTGGAGTGCATTGCATTCGGCGCGTAAAATGGAATGAAAAGAGCGCTGAAACATCGAAATGTCTCAAACGGCAAGGAAACAATGCTTAGTTTTCGTCGGAATAAACGAAATAACGCGATTTGCGAGCTGTTGGGCTTGTGTCGATGGTGAAACGGGCGGGCTTTACATTTGGTGCGTTAAATGGAGTGAAAAGAGCGCATAAACGTTGAAATATCTCAAACGCGAAGAAAATGACGGGTAGTTTTCTTCAAAATCGACGAATTCATCGTGATTTGCTAGCTGTTGGACTTGTGTCGACGGTGAAACCTGCATGCATTAAATTCGGCGCGTGAAGTGGAGTGAAAAGAGTTCTTAAACGTCGAAATATCTCAAACGGAAAAGAAATGACGGTGAGTTTCCGTCATAATCGATGAAATAATCGCGATTTGCGAACAGTTAGGCTTGTTTTGACGGTAAAAGTGTCTTGCATTTCATTCGGAGCGTAAAATGGAGCGAGAGTAAATATCATCTCGGCTGTGTAAAACAATGGCTAATTCACGCGAAGAGTTGTTACGCGCCTAAAATTCTAACCCTAACCCGACATCAGAAGTGGGATCAGAACCGCTTATAGTGATACAAGAGCAGATGGCCCTTATGCACGAGTTAATTTAGACGATAGCGCTAAAACCGAGGGAGCAGGAACCGAGTGTAAAACCCGAAAAATTTTCGCTACCGCGTTTTAACCCCGAAATCGCGGGTGCCGACCCAGCTGCGTGGTGCGCGACTGTTAGTGTAATTATGGAAAAAAGACCTCTACAAGACGACGAGATATATCTCACTATAAGTCGTGCTCTAGAGGGTACAGCAGCACAGTGGCTTATCCATGTTCCGGTCAGTGGTTTTACTTGGATAAAATTTACGGGACATTTTCTTGCGCGTTATGGTGGCACGGAGACGGCAACCTCAGCGCTAATGAGGATGTTCAATGAACCACCACTGAAGGGCGAAACCACGGCGGCTTTTGGTAATCGTCTTCACTCCACTGTCTTTTGTCCACTGTCTGCATTAATGGTCTCACATTGGAGATAATTTTTCATGTCCTTGCTGATGATTACTTAAAATACGATATCATGATTGGTCGCGAGAATTTAAGCCAACGATTCGACGTAAATATCACGCAGAATAACCTCGTTATTTGTAAAACAAAGATAATTAACACCTGTGGTAAAGTTGCGGAAGATGCGGTCAACATTAACGAGATCAACACTGATGTAGTTGGTAACAATAAAGATCGATTAATCTCTGTTCTCGAAAAATTTAAAGAATCATTCTTTACGGGTTTCCCGCGTAATCGCGTAAGTAGGGGCCAGTTAGAAATACGGCTGATTGATCCCAACGTCGTCGCGCAAAGAAGCCCTTACAGGCTTAGCGAGGAAGAGCGAAGAATAGTACGTGAGAGAATAGCCGAATTAATTAATTTAATTAATTAATGCACCAGCCGTTTTCCAGAGAGCCATTTTCAAAGCCTTAGGCGACCTCGTGAACACCTGATATTCGTAATTTTGTCTCTAATACGTTTTTGTTTGATCGATTGTACACGTATAATATTTCTTAAGTCATCTACAATTAGTAGATTCAATTTCAATGTCTTTTTCTTTTAAATAGGTTTAAAGGCGCAATAAATTACAATTAAAATGGATACAATGATTCCTACAATCAACTTCCGATATTTCATGGAACATGATGCAGAATCTACAGAAGATGAAGAATTACTGCCTGTTCCTTCAACATTGTCAGATGATTCAAATCCGTCGGTTCATTCAATATCGGCGGTTGAGTTAGCCGTACCTTCAACATCCATGGTACTTCCTGAAATTATGGTTGATATACCATCCCCTGTACCTTCAGCAAGGGTGATTGATTTAACATCACCGATACCGTCGATGTCGACAATGCCACCGATATTCTCGATAGAAATGCCGCCGGTTCCATCCACATCGCGTGACGTTCAAGAATATTATGATGATTTTCGTTTTGAAGCAGCAAGGCGTTCAAGTTTTCGAAATTGGCCTGTGTCTTTCATTGACCCTGTCAGTCTTGCAGCTGCAGAATTCTATTATACTAGAAACTTTGATGTCGTTAGATGCTTTGAATGTCAATTGGTGGCAAGTCAGTGGTCAGTGGTTGATATTCCCATGCAAATTCATGAGATGCGTTCTCCAGAGTGCAGATTTATCCGCAATGAACATTGTAATAATGTACCAATCGGAGCAGATCCTGCTAAAGTTCGACGGACAAAACGAAAAAATAGAAATATATCTTGTCCTTATGGTTTACAATATCAGAAGGCATTTGATTTTAATGACCATCGATTTTTAAGATATTCAAGAAACCCGACGGCATATGAACTTAGCCGTTTGGGACTAAAAAGAGTTAAGAAGCTACGAATCCAGATTAAATTCGTTCACAACATGGCCTACATATATGACACAGACAATTGAAGAATTAGCCCATGCAGGCTTCTACTAGACCGGAATAAATGATTGCACTACATGTTACCATTGTGGAATTGGTATAGGAAGTTGGAGAGCAGAAGATGATCCATGGGAACAGCACGCAATTTCGTCTCCCAGCTGTTGTTATTTATTAACAGTACGAGGCTGGGAATATGTTAATAAAGTAACAGGCCAGGAGTTATATGAAACTGCTGAAGGTGCAAGTATAAAAACTTATACCCTGAACAATATATATAACATTGTGTATAATGAATAATTGCAATACATACTTATGTACAGTATATTTATTTCAGGCAGCAATACAAATTGCAAATGGGAATCCTGAGAGATCCACTAGTGAAAATGATACTAATGAAATGACTCTCGTTGGGAAAATTGGTAAGTGATAAAAATGAAAACACATATTCGTTAATTTGTATGAAAGCCGTATACATATAATAAATTCCATTATATATTACATTTAAATACACTGATTACTATTTTAGCTGCTCTGGAGCAAGAAAATCGACAACCAGTCGCCGAACGTAACCGCGGTCACGGGTTTGTATAACAAAGGTATTGCATAATTCTATAGCTGTCCTTAAAAGAAATATTTGTGACGGCACGCGACAGTAAACATTCCAACGGTTTCTGTCCCGTGGCTCGCCACACGCAGACCCTATTCTTCGAGTAAGATGATTGCCAGATGTCGATGCGTCTTCGCAGTACATGTTAGGCTAGCCTGAGGGCCTGATATAAATCTTAAGATTTAGTTGGCTAAAGTCGTTCAGACGGACAAACAGTCTTTGTTCCAGCTACGGGAAGTTAGGAGAGACCTATTTTTCAACGAACGGCGTCTCCCACTAGCAACTTTCCCTCGAGGGCGGCTAGCATCTTTTACTAACCACCGATATGGAGATTGACCAATTAGCAGCAACGCCAATTTCCCTCACCTACTAAACGAAGGCTATCCTCGACGAATCCAAGGATCTCTTAGACACACCCCATCATAGTTTTCCTCTGCAGCATCATCGCGACGGAAAGTCATTCTCTCGTGAGGCAGTATTAGCGAATAACTTAGTGTCTGTACGCTCGGTGGATATTCTACGTTTCAACAAAGAGTCCGACTTAGATTTTGCGAGCATATTCATCAATCATCCCGTTGACCGCGGATTCGTTATTGAACCTAGGATCATTGTCATTAGTTTCTCGAGTACCTAATTACCACGGTTACTTGTCCAATTCTATAATTATCGTATTTGCACTAGTCAATGTCATACATATATAACTTGTAATGTATAATTTTTTAATTAAAATGTTAAACATTCCTAGTCACCTGGTTTGTTAACAGGTTTATTTAGTTATTTTATTTATCCATTTATTTCTTGTATTTGTTAATAAAATATAACATGTATTCTTGCCCTTTTCTCCCAATTATTTCCTCTTCGCCATGATGTCGTATGTTGTTATTTTTATTTTGGATCCATCAGATGATTTCGCAATTAATTCAGTTTATTAATTAGTTTTATTCAATTATTTTATAAATTTCTCCTTTGTCTTGTTGGTTGATTAAAATATATCTTCCTATTGTTCCATTTATTCTCTTTTACTATTATGTGGTACATAATTATTTTAATTTCTGGATGTTACCTGCTTATTCGATTTACTAGTTGGTTTTATTTAATAATTTGTTTTGCATTTGCATATCCCATGTTCGCTAATTAATTGTAGTATATTTTCCTGTCGTCGGATATAATTGTTCTGGTTCCAGGTTGATTGTTAGTTGGTATAGGTTATGCTATACTCTTTATATTTACTACTTCGTTAGAATATCTATTTCTATTTTATTATTTGTTATTTACCCTCATATGCTAATTCTATATATATAATTACGTTTAATTAATCTTTTATTAAAGTATTTCCATTTTCGTTGTACCGTGCGTTTGTTTCGTGTGTTCGAATTGTCACACGCGTTGTTTGTATATTGTGACTTTCTGTTTTTCGATACCGTACGTGCGGAGCGCGGGGCGTGACAATAGCATTTTACGTTGTAACGGGCTTGTTCCGAATTTCAAAAAGGAGTGTACAGCATTCGGCGTGCAAAATGGAATAGCATTACATTTCGCGCGTAAATAGTGTGAAAAGAGCGCTTAAACGTCGAAATATATCAAACGGGGAGGAAATAACTCTTAGTTTTCGCCAAAATCGACGAAATCATCGCGATTTGCGAGCTGTTGCGCTTGTATCAAAGGTGAAAGATGCGTGCATTACCTTCCGCACGTAAAATGGAGTGAAAAGAGCGCTTAAACGTTGAAAAATCTATAACGGGATGCAAACAACGCTCAGTTTTCTTCAAAATAGACGAAATCATCGCTGTTTGCGAGATGTTAGGATTGTGTCGACGGTGAAACGGGCGTGCATTAAATTCAGCGCGTACAATGTAGTGAAAAGAGCGCTTAAACCTTGTAATATCTTTAACGGGATGGAAATGACGCATAGTTTTCGTCAAAATCGACGAAATCATCGCTATTTGCGAGATGTTAGGATTGTGTCGACGGTGAAACGGGCGTGCATTAAATTCAGCGCGTACAATGTAGTGAAAAGAGCGCATAAACTTTGAAATTTCTCAAACTCGAAGGAAATGACGGTCAATTTTCGATACAATCGACGATGTCCGGCTCTATTTGCAAGCTTTTGGGCTCGTTCCGAAGATGAAACGGGCGTGCATTAAACTCTGCACTTAAAATGGAGTGATAAGGACGCTTAAACGTCGAAATATCTCAAGCGGGTAGGAAATGACTCCTAGTTTTCTGCAAAATCGACGAAATCATCGCGGTTTGCGAGCTGTTGAGCTCGTGTCGACTGTGAAACCTGCCTGCACTACATTCGGTGCGTAATATGGAGCGAAACGATTGCTTAAACGTCGAAATATCTCAACCGGGAAGGAAACAAACGCTTAGTTGTCGTCGGAATAGACTAAATCATCGCTATTTGCCAGCTGTTGAGCTTGTGCCGACGGTGAAACATGCATGCCTTGAATTCGGCGCGTAAAACGGAGTGAGAAGATCGCTTAAACGTCGAAATATCTCAAACGGAAAGGAAACAAAGATTAGCTTTCGTGGGAATAAACGAAGTAATCGCGATTTCCGGGCTGTTGGGCTTGTTTCGACGCAGAAACGGTCGGGTATTACATTCGGCGCGTAAAATGGAGGGAAAGGAGCGCTTAAATGTCGAAATATCTGAAACGGGAAGAAAGTAACGCTTAATTTACGTCAAAATCGACGAAATACAGCTCCATTTGCGAGCTGTTGGGCTTGTTTCGACGCTGAAACGGGCGGGCATTACATTTCGTGCGTTAAATGGAGTGAAAAGGGAGCATAAACGTTGAAGTATCTCAAACATGTAGGAAATGACGGGCAGTTTTCTTCAAAATCGACGAATTCATCGTGATTTGCGAGCTGTTGAGCTTGTGTCGACGGTGAAACCTGCATGCATTACATTACGCGCGTAAAACGGAGTGAAAAGATCGCCTAAACGCCGAAATATTTCAAGCGGGAAGGAAATGACTCATAGTTTTCTGCAAAATCGACGAAATCATCGCGGTTTGCGAGCTGTTGGGCTTGTGTCGACGGTGAAACCTGCATGCATTACATTCGGCGTGTAAAACGGAGTGAAAAGATCGCTTAAACGTCGAAATATCTCAAACGGGAAGGAAATAACAGTTAGTTTTCGACAATGTCGACGTTATCATCGCGATTTGAGAGCTCTCTGTCTGGTTTCGAAGGTGAAACTGGCGTGCATTATATTCGCCGCGTAAAATGAAGTGAAAAGTGCGCTTAAACGTCGAAATATCTCAAACGGGATGGAAGTTACGCTTTGTATTCGTCAAAATCGACGAAATCATCGCCCTATGCGAGCTGTTAGGGTTGTGTCAACGGTGAAACTAGAGTGCATTACATTTCGCTCGTAAATAGAGTGCAAAGGGCGCTTAAACGTCGAAATATCTCAAACGGGAAGGAAATAACTGATAGTTTTGTCAAAATCGACGAAATCATCGATACTTGCGAGCTGTTGGGCTTGTGTCGACGGTGAAACGAGCGTGCATTACATTCCGCGCGTGAAATAAAGTGAAAACGGCGCTAGAACGTAGAAATATCTCAAACGGGAAGGAAATAACGATTAGTTTTCGTCAATGTCGACGAAATCAACTGCAATTCCTTGAGGGCATCCAGTAATAAGATGCATTTAAATGACAGGGTTTACAGGTGGTGGGCTTACCTACAAACTTTTACCTTTGACATTATGTATCGGGAAGGCAAGCGAATGGCTCACGTCGGTTCCTTTTCGCGGAACCCCGTTGACTCGGATCACCGTACGATCCACAAAATTGCCGAAAAAGAAATCAATCTGGCCGAAATCTCCGAAGATTGGCTCTTGGCGGAGCAACGTCGCGATCCCCAAATTACGGAAATCGTCGATAAGTTGCGGAACGATGAGCTTGCAGATGATATCGCGAATACGTGTGAACTGCGATCCGGTACCCTTTACCGTAAACTACAACGAAAAGGCAGAACTCTCTGCTTGCCCATTGTCCCAAGAGGTTTTAGGTGGTAAGTGAACAACTATGTACACCAGTCGATTATGCACTTAGGATGGGATAAAACGCTCGAGAAACTGTACTAGTATTACTTTTTAGAAGGAATGGCGAAATACTTTCGCAAATTCGTTGAGAGCTGTCATGCTTGTCGAGTTTCAAAGGCTAGCTCAGGCAAGACACAAGCCGAAATACATCCCATGCCCAATACCAGCATACCTTGTCACAGGGTTTATATGGATATAACGGGCATACTACGCGGTAAAAGCGACTCGAAGGAATATGTCACTGTGTTGGTCGACGCCTTCACCAAATTCGTATATTTGCACCATACCCGTAGGATAGACTTCGTTAATACCATTAAAGCGCTTATATAGCTCCGCTATATTTTTATTCGTAAGTGCTAAATGCGGCTTCGTGAAACAAAGCGCTACGCAGTTAAAGCGCAACACGACGTGCCCAATCCGTCATCGACATCTTCGCGCTCCTTCCGCCGAATTTCTCCGAGGAGCATACTCGTGCCAGCCGCGGCGACACATCTAATGAATACACGCTAGTGGGGATGTGAATGGGCAACGAAGGGAAGAATCATTTCGATCTCAGAAAAAAACGGACATTTTACCGCGAGCCGCGAAGCGCGAAGGGTGAAAGAAAACGAGTCAGCTATCGATCAATCGTCGCTGTTGTTGATCGTCGTTAAGTATCAACTGTTGTTAACTGTTAATTGTTATTCATTGTTATCAAGTTTAATAAATGTTATTGGTTGAACATACCCGAGTGCACTTCAGTACCTATTACACCATACACCTCAATTGGTGACCCTGACGTGAGTTAATGTTAAAGAGGTGACTGTGATAGTGACCTGAGACTCTAAACGGCGCGAATTTAAACTGCTGTGCGATGGCAAATACCGACGGGACCGCGAACGGCGCACAACGAGTCCACCCAGTAATCAGCATGGCCCCGCTGCAGCCCTCGGAGGTCACGGCGTGCTTCACGCTTCTGGAAATGCAATTCGAGGACATGGATCTTACGGACGACAAACGAAAGTTCGTGACCCTCGCCAGGTGCCTCGGCGGCCGGTATCTATTGCATATCGAGGACGTGAAGAGGAGGATACCAAGGCGGAACAATACCATAAGTAAAAAAACGAGATCATCGAGAGTTGGCTGATACACCCAGCACGATGTAACGCAGGCTGCTGACCTTCGAAGTGATGGGCGACCAAAAGCCGATCCAATTCCACCAACACCTAAGAAGACTAGCCGATCGAATCTACGAGACACATTTGTTAAGAAGACAGAAGGTCGCCGTCATCAAGACCGATCGAGCGGGAGGCGAACAGCGAGATCGCCCCCCACGGAATCGTCAGATTACAGGTTCTCCAGAATAGAGGCACAAATCGAGGCACTGCGCCTCGACCGGCGCCTCTACCAGCGTCCAAACACGAGACGGTACGGACCGCGCCCGAGAGATGTGTAACAGGACTCCGGTCATTGTTACTACCACGCGACGTTCCGAGCGCGCGCGAAGAAGTGCCGCCAACCTTGTACATGGAGGCAGAGAAACGAGACCGGCCGTCTGTAAACGCGACAAGTCACGACGGCCTAACATCCCGCCGCATATTCGTGAGGGACAGGAACTCAAAAACCTCCTTCCTAGTGGACACCGGCGCCGACGTATGTGTATTTCCGCGCAACAAAATACACGGGCCCGCGAACAAAGTTCAACAAAGTACGAATTGTTCGCGTCTAACGGGTCACGCATCGCGACCTACGACACCACTCTAGTGTCTCTCGACTTGGCATTGCGTCGAGCGATGAAATGGCGTTTCTGTATAGCGGACGTCGAAACACCCATCATCGTAGTGGATTTCCTCAGTCACTACGAATTATGGGTGGACGCGAGGAATAAACGCCTTATAGATTCTACTTCGAACCGGTCAACGAGAGGATACACGCCCGCGACGGCGTCGACCAAGACAATTATCGGAGAATCGACGTATCACCGACTCCTCTCTGAATTTCCGGAACTAACCCACCCACCGGCTTTCGGGCGAGAGAAAACTGTTCACGGTGTGGTACATCACATCGAAATCACACCAGGCCCGCCTGTCCACAGCAAACCCCGCCGACTCGCACGTGACCGTCTTAAACAGGTTAAGACGGAGTTCGAAGTCATGATTGAGCAAGGCGTGATGCAGCCATCGAGAAGCCCATGGGCATCATCCTTGCACGTCGTTTCAAAAAAGGACGGAGGGATTCGACCGTGCGGCGAATACCGGGCGTTGAACGCCCGCAGCATCCCGGACAGATATACACCGCCGCACATAGAGGATTTCGCACAGAACTTACATGGTAAGCGCATTTTCTCCAAAATCGACCACGTTCGCGCTTATCATCAAATTCCGATCGCGCCGGAAGACGTCGAGAAAACAGCCATAACGACACCGTTCGGTCTGTTCGAAGCGACCAACATGATGTTCGGGTTTCGGAACGCCGCGCAAACGTGTCAGAGATTCGTAGACGAAATCGTACGAGGCCTTGATTTCGTCTACGCATACATAGACGATTTCCTCGTAGCTTCCGAGAATGACGTGCAACACCGCGAATACTTGCGGGTCCTGTTTCAACGCCTCAACGACTACGGGGTCGTTATTAATACCGCGAAGTGCGAATTCGGCGTCCGCGAAATTCAATTCCTAGGTTATACTGTAACGGCCGAAGAAATAGAGCCGCTGGCTGAACGCGTGGACGCCATCGCAAAAGTGCCGCTACCCGCGACCGTTAAAGATCTTCGAAGATTCCTCGGTATTATTAACTGTTACAGACGTTTCATACCGAGGGCCGCGCACACTCTCCGACCACGCAACGATATATTGAAAGGCACAACGAAGCGCAACGCGTCTATTGAGTGGTCCGAGCACGCCGAAAAAAGCTTCCGCGAGTCGAAACGCGTCTTGGCCGACGCGACAATGTTAGCGCACCCGATCCCCGGCGCGCCCCTTAGCCTAGCGGTGGACGCATCCGACTACGCTATTGGTGCGGTATTTCAGCAGCGCGTCAACGATTGTTGGCAACCACTTTGCTTTATGACACAAATGCTATGCCCCGCGCAACGGAAATACAGCGCGTATGATCGGGAATTGCTGGAGATGTACTACGCGGTTAAACGTTTCCGACATGCCGTCGAAGGTAGAAAATTCACGATCACAATTATATCACAAACCCCTTATTTACGCGTCCAAGCAGAACCCCGGTAAGTGTTCGCCAAGAGAGTTCCGACATCTGGACTACGTCGGACAGTTTACGACTGATATCCGACATATAAAAGGGGTAGAGAACAACGTAGCCGATACTCTATCTCGCATCGAAGCGATCGGGAAACCTGTAGACCACCACAAGCTAGCTGCAGCGCAAGGGAAGCTGCATAGCGAGCTGCGCGAAATTATCAACACTGGATCGAGCGCGCTGCATTTGAAAAAGGTACGATTTCCCGATCACGACGTCGAGTTATATTGCGGTATTACAGCCGAGACCGTGCGACCGTACGTACCGGAACCGTTACGGCGCATCGTATTCCAATCACTACATGGAATTTCACATCCGGGGATGCGTGCCACGCGAAAATTGGCTTCGTCTGGCCGTCCATAAAGAAAGATCGCCGAACGTGGACACGACAATGCATACCGTGTCAGCGCAATAAAGTCACCAGACACGTATTCTCGCCTGCCGGAACGTTAGCAGGCCGGTTCGAGCATATACACTTAGTCATCATCGCCATGCAATATTAGCAAGGATAAGGGTATTCTCTAACGTATATCGATCGTTTTCCGCGTTGGCCCAATGCCATTCCTATCGCCGATATGGCTTCGGCCCTCCTTTCTACCTGGACATCTCGTTTCGGCGTACCTTTGAAAATTACTTCTGATCCAGGACGTCAATTCGAATCGCGTTTATTCGAGGAATTATGCCGGTTGCTCGGCGTCAAACATCTGCGTACAACGGCCTACCATCCAGCGTCTATCGGGATGGTAGAACGCCGACACAGACAACTAAAGGCGGCGATTAAATACCACGACACGTGCAACTGGGTCGGAATTCTGCCAATCGTCTTATTAGGTATCAGAACCGCGATAATGGAGGACCTAAACGCAACGCGGCCGAAATGATTTACGGCACCGGCATACGTCTGCCGTCGGAATTCTTTTTGCCAACTAGTCAACGGGCCAACTCGGAATACGCGAATCGGCTAAGAGAACGTATGGAGAGGGTGAGACCACACCCGGTTACGCGTCATGGCGAAAAGAAAACTTTCATTTTCAGAGAATTAGAGACGTCGCCATATGTATTCATGCGCCATGGCGCGATTGGAGGACCATTACATCCGCCGTAAGATGGACGTATAAAGTTATACAGAGAGGGGATGAGACATATACGGTAAAAATAAATAATCGCGACGTAACGGTTTCCGTAGATCGGTTGAAGCCCGCGTTCGTCATTCCCGAAGACATCGAGCAAGGAACCGCCGAGACTCGCAACGTGCTAATTTCGGTAGAGCAAACGAATGTTCGCGACGAAAGCGGTGTGGACCCCAATAACAAAACGACGAACGAAGAAAATACCAGGAATAGATACGTTACGCGGTCTGGGCGAACTGTCCGATTTCCCGATCGCCTTCAGGCAGGTTTCGGATAAGCGTTAGGAACCGGCGAACGTCCACACCGCTTTGTAATATTTATATATTCTTTTAATTATGTAGAGTTATCACTGGAAAGGGGTACTGTAGCGCCACGGATCACGGAGCTTTCCAACGGCTTCGTGAAACAAAGCGCTACGTCGTTAAAGCGCAACACGACGTGCTCAATCCGTCATCGACATCTTCGCGCTCCTTCCGCCGAATTTCTCGGAGGAGCATACTCGTGCCAGCCGCGGCGACACATCTAATGAATACACTCTAGTGGGGATGTCGATGGGCAACGAAGGGAAGAATCATTTCGATCTGAGAAAAAAACGGACATTTTTCCGCGAGCCGCGAAGCGCGTAGGGTGAAAGAAAACGAGTCAGCTATCGGTTGTTACGTTCTTGTTTGATTGAATTAATTTTAAACAGTTGAATTCGCAAGATTTTTTTTTATTTATTTATTTTAATTTTTATTTGTTTTTTGTGTTGTTTTAATTTATTTTAATTCAATTTAGCTCGATTTATACGGTAGTTGCTGCCACCAGAAATAGTCTAAGGACTATTTCGATTGGAGAAATTTCTTTCGATTGTTTATTAATTGATTATTCGCTCGGTAGCGTTAATTAATATTCAGGCTACTGATAATTAGTTTCCACGTTTCTGCTAACCTGCTATGCGCAGGGATACTGGCACGGGAGAGGATTAAAGTTGTATGCAATGGATATTTGTCCTCGTTGAACGGATCGAATCGCTTAAGTAGCTATTCACATATATATATATATATATATATATATATATATATATATATATATATACATATATATATAAAATATATATAAAATATATATAGATATATTTTAATAATTGGTGATAAGTAGACTGGATTCAGTTCCCGGATGTGCCGAAATTGTCAGAGTAAAAGAAAATTTTACAAAATTGAGTTCTTACCTTGTAAAGTAGGTTGCGTCAGGGGCCATCACCTTGTAATGGTCGTTGGAGGTTTAATTATTCAACTCGGGTATAACCTTTTATCGAATTTCTACTTTATTTATTTATTTATTTATTTATTTTGATAAGCACGTACAAATATCTAACCGGATTAATATCGCAATTTTATTTTAACAACGAAAATGAGGACTTTAAGAATCTCTAACTCGCTCGCGACTCTCCCTCTTTTTCTTTATTTTATAATGAATGGCTAAAGACCGTCGAGACGCTAAGTGTTGATGAACGTTATGATGAGCTTACGCCGTAAGAAATTACAATGGAATGAGAGTTGACAACAAAATAATAAGCCGAAACGTAACGTACAATTAGCGACAAAATACTGGAATGAGAATCTAACGTACAATTAGCGACAAAATACTGGAATGAGGATCTTGCTCTATGTTGCTACGCTTATTTATAATGCCATCCCCCACGGGGTGGTGGTCCACTGGGGGTATGCTTCCGTGGGAATCGGAACGTTGCAGTTTTGGGTTTCCTGAGATCGTACGTGAGAGAATGTGAATTCTGTAATCGTTGATGTCTCCTTTGCTTCGTTATCTTGTCTTTTAACTTCCAGATTCCCATCGGTCCTATTTTCTGCTGAGGTAGCGTCTAGGAGACTTGAAGGGGTCCATGCTGATCTAGTCTTTTCTCGAGAATTTTTATGTGAGTTCTGTGCGAATAATTTTTGTTCTTTGGCGTGTGGAAGGGCCGGTGGCTGGAGTCTCATTATTATATCGACATTTGCTCGTGCAACACGCGTAGTCCGCTGTTCTCCCAAAACGAGGTCCTCCTCCTTCGAGTTATTTTACGTAAGTTTGGTTCGAGTGGATATTTGCATATTATGGTTGTTTTCGTGATTTTGATCTCTTTTCCTTTTTTTGTGTTGTTTCATTAGGCTTCGGTGATTGACGTTCGAACAATGTTTGTGGAGGCGTTTCTATCGGAGGTTCTCACGCAGATTTCCATGGTGCGTATTTTATCTTGTTTTTTTTTGTCCGTTTAATTCGTCCTGTTTTGTTCTATTTAAGCGGTGTTGTGTCGTTTCAGCACAAGAGAAAGAGGAATTCCGAAGAACCCGTGGGCGACTCGGAAAGACCCCTCAAACGCATGCGGCGTTGTGATGAACCACAAGTATCAGGGTGGTCGGAGGATCTTTCCGACATCGATCCGGAGCCCGTGGATTTCCCGTCGGAATTGAATTTTGACAGTCTTGCAGATGGGAGTTTCTCCGATGTAGAGACCGTCGTGTTGGAGTGGGAACCCCCTCTGGTTGAAGCTATTGACACTGATCGTTGTGTGAAAGTTCGTTTTGCCGACGAAATTCCGGTAGAGGTTTTGGAGGCACATCTTCGTCACCATGCTTCTGGGAGAAAGGGAATTTCCCCTGTTGTGCGTTATTGGTGTATGTGTAAATTCAGCGAACTTTGCCCTGGAGCTCCTTGCTTCAATTTTGATTTAGTCTAACTGATTGTTTTGGATATATATATGTATATATATATATATATATATATATATATATATATATATATATATATATATATATATATATGTCGGAGATGAAAGGAAAGCCGAAGCCGTTCCTTGGAAATTTTGGGAACATCTTCTAGTAGTCTAGCCCGGATTTTATCATAGCTGTAATTGTTCGAGATTTGTGATATCAAGTTTGGGTTCGAGGCGACAATTGGTCGCCGAACGTAGCCACGGTCACGGGATGGATGTTTTATCTAACGGAGGTCTGGAGTGGTTGTATGTGTTCTCCGAGAAATGTGGTTGTGGCGGCATGCGACCTCGAGAGCGGGCCTAGCCACGTGTGATGTTGCCTCGGAGGTGCCGATGCAATGGGACATACATTGTATTAGTAATCAAAACTCCAGGCAGAAACTGCCTAGCAACGGCGTTTGGAACTCTCTCGATGCTTCCAACGAGTGTGCCTAGCAACGGCGTTTGGAACCTTCTCGATGCTTCCAAACGGGTATAGAAAACAAAATGCAATCGTACAGGGAGAAAAATCTCCACGAGACTGGCATTCGTCTTATGACTGCTTTAGAGAGGGACACGTCGTGTTTCTGTGCTTAAGATCAGTCTACGCTTAGTAAGGAGTCATCCCGTTGATCGTGGATTCGTTTGAACTCAAATTATTGTTTATAACGATTATTAACTTATTGTTTGTAAACCATATTATTCATTGAACTTACTATCCGTTAAACGTATTATTCATTAGCTTTATTATCTGTTAGACTTACTAACCGTTCAACTTATTATCCACTAACTTTATTATTTGCTTAATTTATTATTCGTTCAATATATTTTTCGCTAACTTCATTATTTGTTAAGTTTATTATTCTCTAGACTTATTATTTGTTAATCTTTGTAATAGACTTGTGTATACGTGAAAATATAATCTTAGTTGTGTTAAACAATGGATAACTCACGTGAAGAATTGCCACGCGCCCAAAATTCCAATCTCACCCCGACATCAGAAGTGGGATCAGTGCCGATTATGCCAATGCAAGAACGTGCGGCCATCGTGCGCGAGTTAAGTCAGACGCTGGCGCCGAAGTCAAGTGTGGAACCTAGGAACATCGTGCTACCACGTTTTAACCCCGCGATCGCGGGCGCCGATCCAGCCGCATGGTGCTCGACTGTGGACCTGCTTATGAAGGGTAATCCTCTGCAAGACAGTGCACTAGTTTCTGTTTTAAATAGTGCTCTAGAGGGTCGTGCAGCGCATTGGCTCACGCAGGTAGTGACCGGCGAAGGGCTTACCTGGCCAACGTTTAGGAAACTTTTCGTTACACGTTTTGGTAGCAAAGATACGGCAACCTCGACGCTAATGAAGACGCTCAGGAAACCACCACAAGAGGACGAAAACATGGCTGCGTACGCCATCCGTCTCCGTTCCCTGCTGGAGACGAAGTGGCAAAATGCCACTACGGCTGAAGTAATCAACGCTACCGTTCTTTGTCACCTGAGCTCACGGGATCAGCGCATCGAAGAGATAGCAGCTATGAAAGATATCAAGACCAAGGACCAATTTTTAGACGAAATGAGAGCTACTGCTTTCGCGAAGAGGCCCGTATTTTCGACGAGCGACACCTCCACGGGCCCTGAAACCAAAAGACACAAGCCGTCGGCCCACCACGTGAAGTGCCTCTACTGTGGTAAACACGGACACAGAATAGCGGAGTGCCGCAGTTGGATACAGAAAGAGCAGCGAGGAAATACACAACGCCCGGAAGGAAGACGACCGGCAACATCGCCCCAGGTGGTTTGCTTCAAGTGTAAGGCGGAGGGCCATATCGCACCTGATTGTCCGCTACTGCAGCACAGAAAACCCGGCTCCAAGAACGAACGACGAGTCGACTCCTGCATGGTGGAGTCTCCAGCTGGTAGTTTAAGTCATCTGGGTGAGTCGTACCCATTTTGTTTCGATTCCGGAGCCGAATGCTCGTTGATTAAAAAATCTATATCTTCGAAATTTTCTGGCAAAACAAACGACTGATGTAGTAGTAATGCGAGGTATAGGAAATACTTGTGTTAACAGTACATTTCAGATCTTGTCCACTGTATGTATTAACGGTTTTACACTGGAGATGACTTTTCATGTCCTTGCCGATAGCTACTTAAAATACGATATCATGATTGGTCGTGAAATTTTGAGCCAAGGTTTTGACGTGAATATTACACGAAATAGCGTCGATATTTGCAAGACAAAAATGGTTAACGCCTGTAGCATAGTCGCGGAAGATGCGGTCAACATTAACGAGATCAACACTGATGTAGTTGGTAACGACAAAGATCGATTGATCTCTGTTCTCGAAAAATTCAAAGAGTCATTTATTACGGGTTTCCCGCGGACGCGTGTGAGTACGGGCCAGTTAGAAATTCGGTTGATTGACCCTAATGTCACCGTACAGAGAAGTCCTTACAGACTTAGCGGGGAAGAGCGGAGAATAGTGCGCGAACGGATAAGTGAACTGATTAGGGCAAAAATTGTAAAACCTAGTAATTCGCCGTTCGCGAGCCCCATGTTACTCGTGAAGAAGAAGGACGGATCGGACAGATTGCGCGTAGATTTCCGGGCGCTAAATAAAAACACGGTCGCGGATCGGTATCCCTTACCCGTTATTGCTGATCAAATCGTGAGATTGCAGAGTGCGAGATACTTCATTAGCTTGGACATGGCCAGTGGATTCCATCAGATCCCTATTCACCCTAACTCCACTGAATATACAGCGTTCGTCACCCCCGACGGTCAGTACGAATATGTAACGATGCCGTTTGGGTTGAAAAATGCACCAGCCGTTTTCCAGAGAGCCATTTTCAAAGCCTTAGGCGACCTTGCTTATTCATATGTCGTAGTTTACTTGGATGACGTCTTAATTATCGCTGACTCGGTAGATCAAGCCCTAGAACGATTGAACATCGTATTAGATACCCTTATAAAAGCCGAACTACATCCCATACCTAAGACCAGCATACCTTGGCACACGGTTCACATGGACATCACGGGAAAACTAAGTGGTAAAAGCGACTCGAAGGAATATGTCGTTGTGCTGGTCGACGCCTTCACCAAGTTCGTATATTTGCACCATACCCGTAAGATAGACTCCCTAAATACCATTAAAGCGCTTAAGTCCGCTATATTTTTATTCGGTAACCCCTGCCGGGTAATAGCGGACCAGGAGAGATGCTTTACGGGTAAAGATTTCCAAAGTTTCTGTCAAGATAGGCACATTAAACTCCACTTAATAGCAACCGGTGCTAGTAGGGCCAATGGACAAGTAGAGCGTACTATGAGCACCCTAAAAAATATGTTTTCGACGGTAGAAACGACCGGGCGAACGTGGCAAGACGCGATTGGCGAGATACAGGTAGCCTTGAATTGCACCACCAATCGTGTAACTAAGTCAAGTCCTCTGGAGTTATTAATTGGCAAGGCAGCAAGGCCCTACGGTTTAACGTTGTCTGATAGTGTCGAGGAAAAGGAAGTAGACATCTCCAGTGTAAGACAACAGGCGATACGGAACATGGAGACTTGCGCTAGCTATGATAAAGACAGGTTCGACAAAACGAAAGCCAAGATAGTTAGGTTTAACCTTGGTGACTTTGTGTTACGAAAAAATGAGGAAAGGAACCAAACGAAGTTGGACCCGAAATTCAGGGGTCCATTCGTGATAGCAGAGATTTTGGAAGGGGACCGATATACATTAAAGACCTTAGACGGTAAACGGACATACAAGGACAGACATGACAAACTAAGAAAAATGCCAAATAGTTGCGTTCCTGATGAGTTGGACGTCTGCGACGATGACAGCGATGGTGATAATAACGATGCGAGTACACGGACCTCAGAGGATCATTAATACCACGTCGTGGTCGTACACCCAGTGTGGTGCTCTGCGCGTTCGTAATGCGTCCACTGTGACCCTCTGCGCCTTAGTAATACACCCAGTGTGGTGCTGTGCGCGTTCGTAATACGTCCAGTGAGATGCTCTGCGCGTTCGTAATACGTCCACTGTGACCCTCTGCGCCTTAGTAATACACCCAGTGTGGTGCTGTGCGCGTTCGTAATACGTCCAGTGAGATGCGATGCGCGTTCGTAATACGTCCACTGTGACCCTCTGCGCCTTAGTAATACACCCAGTGTGGTGCTGTGCGCGTTCGTAATACGTCCAGTGAGATGCTCTGCGCGTTCGTAATACGCCCACTGTGACTCTCTGCGCGTTCGTAATACGTCCACTGTGACTCTCTGCGCGTTCGTAATACGTCCACTGTGACTCTCTGCGCGTTCGTAATACGTCCACTGTGACTCTCTGCGCGTTCGTAATACGTCCACTGTGACCCTCTGCGCTTTAGTAATACACCCAGTGTGGTGCTCTGCGCGTTCGTAAGACGTCCAGTGAGATGTTCTGCGCTTTTGTAATATGTCCAGTGAGATGTTCTGCGCTTTCGTAATACGCCCAATGTGGTAACACGATCCAACAATCTGAGATTCACCCGTGTGCGGAATCGAAAATGATCTGTCGTGTCGTTGCGGTCTGACTGGTGACTCACAGAATGCAACTAGCACTTCGAAATACAAACTATGACACTACCAATTTGAGTTCTCTTTCATTTCTTTGTTTGTTAAACCTTCGAACGGAATCTTGCTGTCAAACTGGACCCTTGACTTATTTGGAACATTTAACTGAATGGTAGATAATATTAGTTACAACGAGTCTAATGTTAAAAAAAAAAAACTCTGTATTTTAGCTACACACGAGGACGTGTGACAGTCAGAATGGCCGTGTCGGAGATGAAAGGAAAGCCGAAGCCGTTCCTTGGAAATTTTGGGAACATCTTCTAGTAGTCTAGCCCGGATTTTATCATAGCTGTAATTGTTCGAGATTTGTGATATCAAGATTGGGTTCGAGGCGACAATTGGTCGCCGAACGTAGTCACGGTCACGGGATGGATGTTTTATCTAACGGAGGTCTGGAGTGGTTGAATGTGTTCTCCGAGAAATGTGGTTGTGGCGGCATGCGACCTCGAGAGCGGGCCTAGCCACGTGTGATGTTGCCTCGGAGGTGCCGATGCAATGGGACATACATTGTATTAGTAATCAAAACTCCAGGCAGAAACTGCCTAGCAACGGCGTTTGGAACTTTCTCGATGCTTCCAACGAGTGTGCCTAGCAACGGCGTTTGGAACCTTCTCGATGCTTCCAAACGGGTATAGAAAACAAAATGCAATCGTACAGGGAGAAAAATCTCCACGAGACTGGCATTCGTCTTATGACTGCTTTAGAGAGGGACACGTCGTGTTTCTGTGCTTAAGATCAGTCTACGCTTAGTAAGGAGTCATCCCGTTGATCGTGGATTCGTTTGAACACAAATTATTGTTTATAACGATTATTAACTTATTGTTTGTAAACCATATTATTCATTGAACTTACTATCCGTTAAACGTTTTATTCATTAGCTTTATTATCTGTTAGACTTACTAACCGTTCAACTTATTATCCACTAACTTTATTATTTGCTTAATTTATTGTTCGTTCAATATATTTTTCGCTAACTTCATTATTTGTTAAGTTTATTATTCTCTAGACTTATTATTTGTTAATCTTTGTAATAGACTTGTGTATACGTGAAAATATAATCTTAGTTGTGTTAAACAATGGATAGCTCACGTGAAGAATTGCCACGCGCCCAAAATTCCAATCTCACCCCGACATGTATATATATATATATATATATATATATATATATATATATATATATATATATATATATATATATATATATATCGGTTTAATCGGGTTTGTTGGGTTGGTGCTGGTTCTTGGGGCGCCTTGCGTTACTTCATTAGGATTAGCCATTATAGTTGTTCAAAGGTTTATATTTACAGAAATATGTACAGGAGTTGATTAAACAAGGTTTAATTGTATAACGTAAAGTCACTCTTAAATAAACAATGTTCTCGGGTTTAACGAATCCACGGTCAACGGGACAACTTTTTGAACATTTAATTATAAGCTTTCTTTAAAAGACGTTTGCTATGACGTTCGGTATCTTTTTGACTAATCGTTTGACGTTGTGTATCAACTCTCCAAGGTGATCATACAAATAGAAGACTGACACGATCACACTTGTCAATTGCATATTGATCAGGGTTATCAACAAAATTCCAGGCACCGTTACTAGGCTCGCGTAGAGCCGTTATTGCTCCCGCCTCGGGACTTGTTTGTTAATACAACGTGTGTCCCTCAACATTTGTACTTCTACGTTCATCCCGAGACCGTGGCTACGTTCGGTGACCGACAGTGTCACCTCAACCTCAAGTCCACTGTTATAATACTATATTGAACAGCTTAAACAAACAGTTTAACCGAAAGTATTGGGAATCTTCCCAAAATTCCAAAAGAAAGGCCCGCCATCCCTACATCTCCGACACGGCCATCCTGACAATCACCCGTCCTCGGGTGCATCTAAAATATTCGATTTTCTTAACATTAGACTTAACACAATTGACATTTTACAATCTAACTAAATATTCCAACTAGTCAAGGGCCCAGTTCAACAACAAAGATTCCGATGAAATGCTCTTTAATAAATCGAAACACAACAATCAGTAACATTACAATTTCGTCCAAAGTGCTAGTTGCATCCTGTGAACCACCAGTCATCAGTTTATTCAATCTAACACCTGTTCACACCTCAACACTTCTGGTCGTACATGGTCGTACACACTAAAGTACACACTAAATTTCATCACATTACCACAATGGGCGCTCATGAGAACACTGAACTTCGTTCTCAACCACACTAGACGCTCATGAGAGCACTGAACTTCGTTCTCATCACCACACTGGATGCACATGAGAACACTGAACTTCGTTCTCATCACCACACTGGATGCACATGAGAACACTGAACTTCGTTCTCATCACCACACTGGATGCACATGAGAACACTGAACTTCGCGTTATGAATATTGTTCATAACGTACGAGGAAACACTATGCTAGATGTTATGGTCATAGTGTTAATGCTCCTCAAAAATCGATACTAGATACCATGAACATAATACATTACGTACGAGGAAACACTATGCTAGATGTTATGGTCATAGTGTTAATGCTCCTCAAAAATCGATACTAGATACCATGAACATAATACATTGTGTACGAGGAAACACTATGCTAGATGTTATGGTCATAGTGTTAATGTTCCTCCTGGATCGGTGTACTCAAACTGTCATTGTCACTTCCATCACCATCACTACAGATATCCAACTCAGCAGGAATGCAACTATCTGGCATTTTCCTTAACTTATCATGACTGTACTTGTATGATCGTTTACCATCCAACGTCTTTAAAACGTACCTGTTTCCTTCTAAAATCTCTGCTATTACAAATGGGCCCCTAAACTTTGGATCCAATTTGGTTTGATTTCTCTCTTCGTTTTTGCGCAACACAAAATCTCCAATTGATATTATTCTTTGTCTTATCTTTTCGTGCCTATCCGTCCAGCTTATATTTTTATTACTAGAAGTAAGTGCATATAAAGGCTTCATTATTTGTGAGAATTTTGGAACAAATTTTCGAAAATAAGAAGCCAAACCAATAAACTGCCTGAGCTGCGTAACGGTCGTCGGTGCGGATAAAGAACTCAAGGCTTGTATTTTACCCGGGTTGGGACGAACTTCACCGTTGTGAATAACATAACCCAAATAGAGAACCGAAGTTTTTAGAAAAGAGCATTTAGAGAAATTAAAAGAAAATCCAGCGTTCACAAGGGTGTTCAATACGATATCTAATCTTTCTAAAGCCTGGTCAACCGAATCAGCGGTAATTAGTACATCATCCAAATATACAACTACGTACGAATAAGCAAGATCTCCTAAGGCCTTAAAAATTGCTCTCTGAAAGACGGACGGTGCATTTTTCAACCCAAACGGCATTGTTATGTATTCGTATTGCCCGTCTGGAGTAACAAACGCTGTATACTCCGTGGAATTTGGATGAATAGGAATTTGATGAAACCCACTGGCCATATCCAAGGAAATAAAGTACTTAGCTTTCTGCAATCTCGCGATTTGATCCGCTATTAGAGGTAAAAGAAACCGATCCGCAACCGTGTTTTTATTTAATTCTCTGTAATCCACGCATAGTCTCTCTGAGCCATCCTTCTTTTTAACAAGTAATATGGGGCTCGCGAAAGGAGAATTGCTGGGCCGTACAATTTTCGCCTCTATTAATTTGCTTATTCTTTCACGTACAAGTCTTCGCTCTTCCTCACTAAGCCGGTAAGGACTTCTTTGCACAGTGACGTTAGGATCTATTAACCGTATCTCTAATTGTCCCGTATTAACGCGAGCTCGTGGAAACCCCGTAATAAACGAGTCTTTGAATTTTTCAAGAACAGAAATCAAACGGTTTTTATCATTCCCTATAATATCAGTGTCAACCTCATTAATATTGATTTCGTTTTCTTTGACTTTACTACACACACTAATTATTTTTGCTCTATTAATAACAATGCCGTTTTGAGTAATATTTACATCAAAACCCTGACTCAAAATTTCACGACCAATCATTATATCATATTTTAAGTGACTATCAGCAAGAACATGAAAAATTATCTCCAATGTAAATCCATTAATACATACTAAAGACAAAATTTGCGAAGTACATTTAACACAGGTATTTCCTATTCCACGCATCATTACTGTATTAGTCTTTCTTTTACCGGAAAATTTCAATGCCACGGATTCTTTAATTAACGAACACTCAGCCCCTGAGTCGAAGTAAAATGGATACGACTCACCCAGATGAATTAATTTACCAATGGAAGCTTCCGTTACAGAGAAATCAACCCGTTTCTCGTTTTTGGAGTTACTGCCTCCTTTAGGTGTACTGCCGTTATTTTTCCCTTTCCGCAACATTGGGCAACTGGGCGCAATATGACCCTCCTCTCGACACTTGAAACATATCACCTTCGATGTAGCGGCTGATTGACTTTCGTTCGGGTTCCTCTGTTTCCCAAATTTTATCCTTTTTTGACACTCCATCACTTTATGTCCGAGGTTACCACAGTAATGACACTTAATCCGGTAATCCGGCGGCTTATGACGTTTAGCTTCAGGACCCGTAGAAAAGTTGTCCGTAACAATCACCGGCCTCTTCTTTGCGTAAGAGAAAGCTCTCATTTCACTTAGAAATTGATCCTCAGTCTTAATATCACTTGTAAGTGCAACCCGTTCAAAACGCTGATCTTGCGTAGCCAATTGGAAAAGAACAGTAGCGTTGATCACCTCAGCCATAGTTAAATTTTCCCATCTTGCCTTCAGGAAGGAACGGAGACGTATACCAAAAGCTCCCATAGTTTCATCTTTCAGTGGTTTTTCATGAGACATCTTCATTAGCGCTGAGGTAGCTGTTTCTTTACCACCAAAACGCGCAGTGAAAAGGTCTTTAAATTTTGTCCAAGTAATATCTCTACCAACCAATACTTGCGTTAGCCATTGCGCTGCTGTACCTTCTAGAGCACAACTCAAAGCAGAATATAACACACTGCCTTGCAAGGGATTTTCTTCCATAATCAGATTTACTACTGCACACCATGCAGCTGGGTCAGAACCTGCGATTTCTGGGTTAAAACGCGGAAGCGATAGATTCTTCTTTTCCGCACCCGGTTCTGTCACAAGCGTCCGTATTAACTCACGCATGATTGTTATATGCTCTCGCATGGACAAAAACGGCTCTGATCCCACTTCTGATGTCGGGTTAATCGGGTTTGTTGGGTTGGTGCTGGTTCTTGGGGCGCCTTGCGTTACTTCATTAGGATTAGCCATTATAGTTGTTCAAAGGTTTATATTTACAGAAATATGTACAGGAGTTGATTAAACAAGGTTTAATTGTATAACGTAAAGTCACTCTTAAATAAACAATGTTCTCGGGTTTAACGAATCCACGGTCAACGGGACAACTTTTTGAACATTTAATTATAAGCTTTCTTTAAAAGACGTTTGCTATGACGTTCGGTATCTTTTTGACTAATCGTTTGACGTTGTGTATCAACTCTCCAAGGTGATCATACAAATAGAAGACTGACACGATCACACTTGTCAATTGCATATTGATCAGGGTTATCAACAAAATTCCAGGCACCGTTACTAGGCTCGCGTAGAGCCGTTATTGCTCCCGCCTCGGGACTTGTTTGTTAATACAACGTGTGTCCCTCAACATTTGTACTTCTACGTTCATCCCGAGACCGTGGCTACGTTCGGTGACCGACAGTGTCACCTCAACCTCAAGTCCACTGTTATAATACTATATTGAACAGCTTAAACAAACAGTTTAACCGAAAGTATTGGGAATCTTCCCAAAATTCCAAAAGAAAGGCCCGCCATCCCTACATCTCCGACATATATTTATACATTTTAGATGTAACGTTTGTTAAATATATTTGTTTAGTTTTATATTTTCTTTTTACTCGATTATATATGTATATTTTTTATACTTTTTGTATTTGACAAAGTAATTTTCGCATAATAAAATTGTTAACAATGTGTTTTATGATTCGTCTGTCGCGGCTGATTTCCACCAATCCCCAGCATTCCTGTCCCGTGTCATTATTTATTGCTACCTCAGCACGACGTTCCATTTTGTATTAAATTTTTATTTTCGCTGTTCTTTCCTTTTCCTTTTCTTTTCTTTTCCCCATCGAAAGTATAATTTTATTACTATTATTTTTTGTAACACGTACGAATTAGTGCGCGCATGTTTCAAAATGGCCGCCCGTGAATGTCCCTAGCATACAGTGACTTCTATTGATCTCGGATCTATTTATCGATTATGTGTAAATCTTGTTTCGGTGTTTTGACGTATAGTCGAAGTGAGAAATATAGTATTTCGTATTTATCCAATGCGTACAATCATTGCGTGTGTTCCGACGCGCGCGTGTAAGTCTAACATGGCTGTTCGCAAATGTCATCAGCGAGGTTACAGTGGCGGGTCTTTAGTTTTATCGAACTGATTTTCCTGTCTGTCGCTCGTTTTCCCTTATTCTACCGCAATTAGACTATATATTTATTATTATTATTATTGTTAAAATGACAGTAGTATTGTTCATTTAGATTATTAATAGCTTAGTTAAAAATCTAGATTATATATATATATATATATATATATATATATATATATATATATATATATATATATATATATATATATATATATATATATAATATACATATATATATATGCATGTTTCGTAGTATAGTTTTCATATGTAATTCCTTACTAGAATGATCACGAGTTTTGATTATGTATTTTATGTTTACCAGATTGTTAATTTGATTTAATAGTATAGAATACGCACACATATACATATTTCCATCAATGTGATTTTTATATAAGTTCTTTAATAGTGTAGTATTGTGTATTTTAGGTTATGTATTCATTAGACTGTTAACCATTTGATATCATATATACATATATATTTGTAATTTGTTACATAGTATTAAAAGTTTTATTTCTAATATTTACTAAATTGTTATGTGTTTGGCATATATGTTTATATTTATATGTAACTCTCCAAGTTGTTGCTGCGTTGATAAAAATATATTTATATACACATTTATTCCTGGTGTTTCAATTATTTTCCTTTTGTAGTTATTCTTATTTCCTGGTTTACTCGTTTGGTTCGCGACTCGTTTAATTCATTAATTAATATTTATTTTCTGATTTAAATTCTTTCTTTTGTATTGTACATATTCCGTCTTCGTTACGGCACGTGCGGAGCGCGGGACGTGACACGGTCAATCGTCGCTGTTGTTGATCGTCGTTATGTATCAACTGTTGTTAACTGTTAATTGTTATTCATTGTTATCAAGCGTAATAAACGTTATTGGTTGAACATACTTGAGTGCACTTCAGTATCTATTACACCATACTCCTCATATCCATTAGAAATAGAAGGGGATACATCAAGTATTGTTCGCCTTTTATCTTCCTCTTTTTTCTTTTCATTTTTTTCGCAGTCTCCTATCAGAATTCTATAACCCACACAAATCCACAAGAAAATCATTATTTCCCACCAAACGCGGCCGTAATACCTAACTGCAATGTTTCATTGTAGGGAATATAGAATATATAATTTGAGAAATATGTGTATACGCGCGTGTTGTACATTGTTTGACATTCTCTATTGTGAATTGTCCTTCGAATGCTTTTGTATACTGTTTTATCAAATAAATTTAGATTGTCTTGTGTGCAACTATCCACACTATTCTATAAAATGTTTCAATATATATAAGTATAACAGCTGTTTCTTCCATATTTATGCAAAAAAATATTAGATGAGTTTTCAAATAACCGATAGTCTGCTGTGATGCCATCATTTTGTTTAACAAAATTTGAGATGATTAATGTTTCTATAAGTTAAAAAAATATTTAAAAAATGTTTATTTTAGGATTTACTACCTCAGCACGTTTTTTCACGATATTGCACATTAATATATTCTTTTTGCCTTATTGTACAGTTGCCCAGTTCTAGAAACACGCAGGTCTTCGTTAAGACCTTAACAGGGAAAACTATTACTCTTAAAGTTGAAGCTTCTGACACAATAGAGAATGTTAAAGCAAAGAACTTTTAATACCTTATGCATTAGCTTTAAAGACAAATCATTCAGAAAGTGTTCAGAATAGTTTAATTTCACTCACCTTGACTTGCAATCTGATCGAACTGTTACCTACTTCTCCAAATATATATTTTATACAAAATAAACATAATGAGGAAATTAATTTGAATATAGAAGATGAAATAAAAGATAAACTATTATTTGTAAATGAAGAGGAAGGCGTAGTAATGCTAACTTGTTCAAAAAGTAGAAAAAATGTAAGCGAACTACCTTTGCAGAGGTATGTTAGTTACTACTCTATATTATATACAAAATAATTATGATATTTTATTTTAACTGTATTGTTTGCAAAGATAAGACTGTATTCCATTCGGCTACAAGATTGAAATATTCAACACAAAGAAGATCTTGATACTACTCTTGAATATGTGCCTGAATGTGGTCCATTGCGCCAACAAAATAGTCCTCCAAATATGAATGATGAAAATGTATCTGGAGAAAATACACCAACACCACCACGTTACAGGACACCTCCAAGAGGAGCAATTTTAAATTCAGAAGAAGCAAAGATGTTTGTTTTACTAAAACATTACGGATTAGGTCAATACGTGCCTATATTTCTCGAACAAGAAGTAAATATATTATTAAATTATGTGTGTTATATATATGTAAACTCTCTAAGAGTTCAAATGCGGATAAACAAGGGGACTTTCTCTGTTTTACGGACAGCACGACTTCTTTTGTTTCACGGACAGAGCGGCTTTCCTTGTTTTACGGAGAGCCATTTTCAGAGACACGCATTTCCCAAACGGACGGACAGAGATCAACATCGGAGATAGACAAGATCACAGAAGAAAGAGTAATTATTTAAAACATCGAAGACTGACGGAGAAAGAACGGTAGCTCAGGTCGTTGAAAATCAATTTTCAGGAAGACATTGCACAGAAATTCGTATTTATTGTTTACTGTTATTAATTGGTTGTTGTTTATTTAATTATTACTGTTATTGATTGTTGTTAATTATTAATTGTTGTTTACCCTTGTATTTCATTTAAGTATTTTCACAATAAACTCGATTTTCAGAATCGATCCCTGAATTATCCTAGAATTGAACCTTATAAATCGATTTTCGCTACGCCATGCCGCTGAAAGTTAACTTACGTATCGTCATGAACGAGAACGCGAAAGGGGAGAAGCTAGAGAGCATAGAATCCATAAGAAGACGGAATTATTCCGTTCAGCAACAGTGAAGAAAGCCGCAAACAGTCTAACCAAGGTAGGCCAGTATAGAAATGTTAAACTCACAATGGATGACGAGACAGCAGCGCTTTATATCGATACAGACTTAAACTTCGTATTCCAAGACATGTTCCTAGACGAAGCAGAAATTACCCCCACAAGGAAAATAAAGACGGAAACCGAGAAGTCCAGTCTGGACATGGAAAGACTTCTAGAAACTCTCCAAAAACGAGATAAGCGTGAAAGAGAAGAAATAAACTTTAGTATAAAACAAATTGATGGAACTCAAGAAGCCACAGGCTGGATATCAGAGTATGAAGAAGAATGCAGAAAATATAAAATGAAAAGTGATGAGGAGAAAGTAAAAGGTTTAAAAATGTATTTAGAGAAAACAGCAGCAAGATGGTACCAAACGAATCTGCTGAAAGCTGAAGGACACAACTGGGAAGACTGGAAGGATGCAATTTCTCTAAACATTTAACAATAAATCTCCTTCAGTATTAAATGTTTTAGTCTTTGATCCCTTTCCTGCGGTAGCTATTTTTAAATAGAGAATATTATAAGCGATGCATAAACAGAGAAAGTATAAATAAAAGAAAAAGTAAGCTATGATTCTTATGATTTGAAATTTATATATATATATATATATATATATATATATATATAACACAATTTCAAATATATATGTAATACAATTTCATTTTACTAACAATAAGGGGAATAAAACAAAGAACAATTAGTTAGATGCGGTAAATGTTAACTTTATTCAGATAAAATAAGATACATAATACAAACTAATGTTTAATTAAGTAACACTTAAAATACAAAGAAAGCCAAAAAAATAGAGAAAAAATGTATTTGATTAGTTTAATATTATGTTTCTCTTTGTACACTTAATTTAACGATACATGATACCATACATCTTAATGTGTGTATGTCATTGTTAAACAATTATAAAGTATATTTATATAAGAGATATGAATAAGCTAATTTTTACATGTGTATGCATTACGCCAAAAATGTACGGGTAACGGCCTTGACTTCTCTTCGGCAAATGATGCACGTTGTGAATGCTGGCGAACAGTACTGACAAGTAGCTAGATGTCCACAAGGTAGGAACGTAATAGTCGCTTGTCGTTCCGTGCAAACTTTACACGAACGAGCATCTTTCAATGCTCGATTTTCTTGCTCCAGAGCAGCTAAAATAGTAAACAGTATATTTAAATACAATATATAATAGAATTTATTATATGTATACGGATTTCAGACAAATTAACGAATCTGTGTTTTTATTTTTATTACTTACCTACTTTCTCAGCGAGAGTTATTTCATTAGTATCATTTTCACTATTGGATCTCTCAGGACTCTCATCTGTAATTTCAATTGGTGCCTGAAATAAATATAATGTACATAAGTATATATTCTAATTATTAATTATACATATGGTTCAGGCTTTAAGTTTTTGTACTTACTTCTGCAGCAGTTTCATATAACTCCTGGCCTGTTAAATTATTGACATATTCCCAGCCCCGTACTGGTAAAAAATGACCACAGCTGGGAGACGAAATCATATGTCTCTCCCATGGATCCTCTTCCGATCTCCAATTTCCTATAGTAATTCCACAATGGTAACAGGTAGTGAAATCATTTATTCCGGTGTAGAAGAAGCCTGCATGGGCTAATTCTTCACTTGTCTGTGTCATATATGTAGGCCATGTTGCGAATGAATTTAATCTGGATTCGTATGTAGCGTATTCCAATATTTCTGCTTTCATAACATCTTTTAGTCCCAAACGGCTGAGATCATATGCCGTCGGGTTTCGTGAAAATCGATGGTCATTAAAATCAAATGACTCCTGATAATGTAAACCATAAGGACAAGATATATTTCTATTTCTTCGTCTTGTCCGTAGAACTTTAGCTGGATCTGCTCCCATTGGTACATTATTACAATGTTCATTGCGGATAAATCTGCACTCTGGAGAACGCATCTCATGAATTTGCATGGGAATATCACCCACAGACCACTGACTTGCCAGCAATTGACATTCAAAGCACCTTACGATATCCGCCTCGCCTGTATAGTAGAATCCTGCAGCTGCAAGACTGACAGGGTCAATGAAAGATACAGGCCAATTTCGAAAACTCGATCGTCTTACTGCTTCAAAACGAAAATCAGCATAATTTTCTTGAACGTCACGCGGCATTTCTATCGAGAAAATCTGTGGCATTGTCGACGTCGACGGTATCGGTGATGTTAAATCAATCACCCTTGCTGAAGGTTCAGGGGATGGTATATCAACCATAATTTCTGGAAGTACCATGGATGTTGAAGGTACGGCTAACTCATCCGCCGATATTGAATGAACCGACGGATTTGAATCATCTGACAATGTCGAAGGAACAGCCAGTAATTCTTCATCTTCTGAAGATTCTGTATTATGTACCATCAAATATCGGAAGTTGATTGTAGGAATCATTGTATCCATTTTAATTGTAATTTATTGCGCCTTTAAACCTATTTAAAAGAAAAAGACATTGAAATTGAATCTACTAATTGTAGATGACTTAAGAAATATTATACGTGTACAATTGATCAAACAGAAATGTATTACAGACAAAACTTACGAATATCAGATGTTCTCGTTCCGCTTCAACAGCTCTCCAATTCTTCAAATGGAATCTTGACAAATATTTAATATCTTATTCTTGTATATTTTATATTTTTAAATTTACTAAAACTGCTCAATCGTACGAACGAGCCACACAAACTCTTCGGACATCAGTGTAATACTGAACCTTGCTGCTAGTATGTACCGAGAAGCTACTACCTGTTTTCTACAAATCTTATCCCTACCCACAGTACCCGGTAGCAATATAACCCTTCAATGCACTATAAGGCACACCCACTGCGCAGAATGGGCAAGTTGTCGCCCAATCAAATTTCATCGATGCTCCGGCCCTTACTGTACTGTGTAAAGTAAACGATGCTAGGTACAGCGTTAAAATACATCTCTTATTTACTCACATTCGAAAATGATGCCGCTTTTGAAGGAATTCTTATTTGCTCCGTTTTTACTTGGCAATATTAACACGTTGTTTAAAATATCAGTAAAAACTGCAACGGAGCCTAGAGAGCCAAAGAGAACGACAAAAATTAACAATTTATTATTAACAGATATAATAAAAGGGGGAATGATAATAGATGCTTGCTATTAGCTCCTAATAGAGTTTTCGTAATATCTCTAGTTCGACATCGTCTTCCTACAATTCTTACCGGAATCTCCATATCGTTCTGCTTCAGATTTGCAATATTCGACAAATCCTAATCGGTACATTATTTCGTTTCAGGGGCCCAGAGTCCTAATCCGGCACCTGTTTCCTGGTGGGTATAATATTTAGTAGAAGGATAATTGCTGTCGTAAACAGTATAGTCTGAATACTCAGATTAGTCTTTGGTAATCATTACTTTATGACACCCTACACCTTTTGGCGTATACCCTGCCTCGGTATTAATCATCGCAGATTATAATTAAATTATTTTTACAAATGGGACGTTTTCAGCAGTTTTTCAATATGTGAAACATCTGACTCGGGGTTTCTGCAGAAAAATTCAACCGTTTGCATCATATTCTAAATTTATTTTGAGATAAAGTTCCCTCGCGATGCGAATAGTAAAACGCTGTAGCATTATGTTATTTTACATTATACATATTATATCATATTATATATATCATATATATATTATATATTATTATATCATATATATATTAATACTTTTATTAAAAGTATTAAAAGTGTTAATTGCGTATGCACGAGATGATAGTAAAAACGAAGAATAAACATATTCGGGCAAAACGCAATATACTAAGCTTGAAAAGCAGTAATATCTTGAAGAATTACGAGGGAAACGTTCTCGTCTGACAACTGCAAAAAAGTATCGACGAAGTAAATTGACGATATGTCTATGTTTTGTTAATAACAATACTGAAATTGCTAAAGTGAGTCCATCATTCTCATAATTGTATTTTCTGGCAGCTGTTTATATTCGTGTACAATGTAACGGCGTATATACGGTATCCGTTTACTCTCATATCGCTTGTTTTTCTAATTTTTCTTTATTTTTCTCCAGCATCCTGCATTCGTCTTATTGAGATAAATGTCATGTTGGTATGATCACTAGTTCCTACATCCAGCGTTGGTGCAAGTGCTTGACATCCTCTTCTGTTTTTCCCCGTCCGTCACGTCCTCTTTATCTGAGTATCCCGTGTGTTGTAAATGGCTGTACAAGGTGGTGAAATACACAGCATATAAAACTAATCTGTATGAATCAATTGAATATCAAAACCCAAACCAATGAAATAACAGCTATAAAGAGCATCTGAAAGACGATAGCATCGAAGAAAGCAACTTGCGATTAAAAGAGTCGTATGTCGAAAAATGCATTGGTTTATTATAAATTAATATAAAAATATTACCCTGAACATTTTTCAATGATTTTCTACGCAATAATAGAATAATTCTATATAATAATTTTCTCCGTTTTCGTTTGTAACATTTACATTCTTTTTCATTTCTACAGTTCAAAAATCTCGCTTTTCATTCCATTCGGAATTTTTTCCCGAAAGACGAAATAAATATTTTCTCCCACGTACTTAACAAAGGAGGGTTAGAGGTGTTCGTAAACGTTTGCAACATTTCTCAAATTTTTTAACAGCTTTCCTGGGAAACATATTATATAACAGTTAACTAATTTTAACAAATATGCATTATGTACTTGTATGTGCAAATGAAATAATGTACATGCACTTAATTTAAAGAAATGGTCAAAAGTGTTGAGGTTATTCGATGTGTAATCAGAGAAAACTAGTGGATAAATTGAAAGGCAGAAAATATATTTAAATATAAGTGTAATTATAAATAAGAATACAATTTGAGCTGGTCCAGATTCGCACGCTAGCTGTGTTACAAAATAACTGAAAACCCAAAAGCCAACGTCGCCTGTCTACTGTTTATGGTCTGACTTCGTCGCAGTCTTTTGTCTACGCGCTGTCGATGGCTTCAGTGCTTGAGAAACTAAAAAGACCAGATGTAGAGTTTTCTTATAAGTGGTGACCGCTTCAACACCCTCCCTAAAACTCTACATCTCCACAAACAATTATCTCAAATTTACAAATTATCTCTTAATATTTTTCTAACTCTTGTCGTAAATATCTGAAAATCAATTTGTCGATGCCTCCACAAGTACATTTGCCAGACGCCTTTCTCTTTTTCATTCAAATTAATTTATTACAAAAAGAATTCTGGAAGACTAAACAGATCGTGTAGAGTTTTTCCTTTTTTTTTTTTTTTTTTTTTTTTTTAGAAGTGATAACCACTTCGACACCCTCCCTAAAAACTCTACATGCCTACAAACAATTACCTCTTAATATCCTTTTTATTTTTCAAACCTAACTTTTGTCTTAAATATTCAAATCTTGGTTTTGGCAACGCCTTTGTACATATATCTGCCAGTTGCTCTTCGCTTGTTACATACGTTACATCAATTTCGCCTCTATTGTATAAATCTCGCAAGAAATGATATCTTACGTCAATATGCTTACTTCTTTGATGGAATTCTGGATTCTTAATTAATTTGACGGCACTAGTATTTTCTACATAGCATATACTTAAGGATCTCTATTTTACATTCAAGAAATATTTTCTTTAGCCACATAATTTCTTTCGCTCTTGAGGCTGCACTGACATACTCAGCTTCGGTCGTAGATAGAGCAGTAGAGATACATTGTTGTCGCTTACATTGCCATGTGATGGCCGCATTCGCATACTTACATACAACGCCTGATGTCGACTTTCTTGTTTCTTTGTTGCCTGCATAGTCAGCATCGCTAAAGGTTTCGAGATTGCCTGCTTTTGTATATAAGAGTCCCATGTCCGCGGTCCCTTTTATGTTGCGCAAAATTCGTTTGACTAATTTCCACTGATACTGGTTTGGATTCTCTAAATGTCTCGCCGCTATATTTATTGCAAAACTAATATCTGGCCTACTTACGGTTTGTAAAAACATTAAGTTCCCTACGGCTTCTCTGTATGGTGCGTTACAATCATTATTGCCACTATAAACACTGTTTGCCTCATTCATATTAAATTTTTCTAATATTTTTTCGATATATCTACTCTGATGAATGAATATTGAACCATCTTTTAATCTTTTAATTTCAAGTCCAAGAAAACTCTTGACTTCTTTGGAACTCGTAATTTTGATTTCTTTATTTAAATCATCGAAAAATTTATCAATTAGAGATTCGTCTGAAGCTGCTACCAGTCCATCGTCTACGTATATGGTCATCAACATTAATTTGTTGTCTTCGCTATAAATATAAAAACAAGGATCTGCGTTACTCTGATAAAATTTTAAGTTTGAAATATATTTTGTGAAACGTTCCGTTCAACTTCTTGGAGACTGCTTTAAGCCATATAGGCTTTTTAGCAATTTACAAACGCGATTCGTACCATCATCATAACCTTTAGGTTGTTTCATATAAATATCTTCTTTCAGACCTCCATATAAAAATGCGGTTTTAATGTCATACTGTCCGAGGTGTAAATTATTTTTGGCTGCAATACTGAGCATTAATCTAATTGTATCAAACCGAGCAACGGGACTATAGGTTTCCTTATAATCTACGCCTTCTTTTTGTGAACACCCTTTTATTACAAGTCGCGCTTTTTATCGTTCCGAATTGTCCGGATTTAGCTTTACCGTTAAAACCCACCTATTACTAAGTACCTTCTGATCTTTAGGTTTTTCTACAAGAATCCACGTCTTATTTTCATGGTGCGATTTCATTTCATCGTTCATAGCCGTTTCCCATAACTCTTTCTTTTCGGAACTCATCGCTTCGTTAAAATCCACCGGTAATTTTTCCGCTACGTACGTTACTGGGCTACCATAAAAATCGGTTCGTTTGATCTTAGCTCTATCTCTCAATTGTCTCACATTGTCGCTATTTCCAGGAGGTTGTTCTTCGTGTTCACTCTGTGCACTTTCATACGTACATGCTCTATCGCTCTGCGCACACATATCTTCGCGCTCGACAATTTTCGGTAAACTTAAATTAATAAATTTCGCACTTTCTAGTTCGGGCTTAAATATTACGTCACGGCTTAATATTACATTTCTTACTGTTGGCGCATACACTCGACACCCTCGTGCGTCATCTAGATAGCCTACCAAATATCCTTTGTTCGCCTTTTTGTCAAGTTTTGTCTTCTCCGCAGGTATGTGTGCAAAGCACTCAGTACCGAAAACCCTAAACTTTTCTAAATTTGGCGGTTTCCCGTACCACAGTTCATACGGTGTTTTCTTGTCTTGTATCGTCGGCCCGGTCTTATTTATGACATGTACTGCTGTGTTCATGGCTTCGGCCCATAAAAACAGCGGTAGATTTGGTTTCGAATATAGCATCGATCGGCCTGCCTCTACTATTGTTCTATTTTCCCATTCTGCGACACCATTCTGTTCAGGAGTGTATGGGACGTTAATTGTGTGCCTAATTCCCTGACTTCTTAAAAATTCTTTAACTTCTTTATTTTTGAATTCTTTCCCTCCATCACTATGAATTTCTTTAATCTTATCGTTGAATTGATTCTCAACTTCCAGGCAAAAAGTTTTTAATTTTTCGATTACTTCTGACCTATGTCGTAAGAAGTAAATCTTTGTGAATTTTGAAAAATCATCATTAAATGTAAGAAAATACAATTTCTTGCCTAATGACTCGACTTGTATAGGTCCACATACATCCGTATAAATAATTTCGCGAGGTTTATTCGCACGATTGATTTTCTCATGAAAACTCGATCTATGCTGTTTCCCGTACGCTCAACCTTCACAGAAAAAGCTACTATCCTCCACGACTTTCATATTCGAATTCTTTAAAAACTCTTTAACATGTCTGTTGTTTTGAGGACATAGCCGTTCGTGCCATAACTGCAATGTGTCCGCGTTTGACTCTGCTCTATTGCTAAAATTACAAACTGACGGTATGATAACTCGCATAACTATTTTATACAAATTTCCGATAACAGAACCTTTTGCTATTATTTTCTGGTTTTGTAAAAACATACAATTGGTCCCTTCCTTTAAAACACAGAAATCTATGCCCCTTCTCGCAACAGATCTAATGGAAAATAGGTTTCTTTTCATACCTGGTACGTACAGAACATCGTTCATTGTACATGTTACCCATTTGCCGTCCACAAAAGTCTCTACTTTGATTGTTCCTTTGCCGCACGCATTCATGAACGTAAGCCGATCTCTATCTTCACCGTGTTATCGAATTCTTCGAAGACGTTGAACCATTCCCGTCGTCCTGTCATGTGATCCGTAGCTCCTGAGTCGATTATCCAAACATCAGGGTTTGCCGCTTGTATGATTTTGATTTCTAGGTTCCTGGTTGTTTCTACTGTTGCTTCTTTTATTATTTTTAAAACAATTTTTACTGGTGTGGCCTTTCCTTTTGCATATAAAAAATCTAAAGCAATCCTTCTTTAGATGGCCAACTTTTCCACAATTGAAGCAGCTTGGTCCTTGTTTCTCGTATTCACATTTGCTTGACTGTTTCTGCTGTTCCCTTTTATAATTGTTACTCTTTGTTACCAGCGCCACCGATGTTTCCTGGTCGTCTTTCTTCCATCTGGTTTCTTCTGTTATCAGCCTGGTACTAAGCCTGTCTAGGGTATTCTTTCCTTCTTCCACCGAATCCCACGCACTGTGAAAATGGTCAAATTTGTTTGGTAACACCGATAAAATGCGTGTTATCAGCATTTTCTCGCCAATTTCACTCCCAAGGGCTTTCATCTTCGCCGCTATCACTTCCAACTTTGACAGGTTGTAGGCGACATTTTCAGATTCTTCCCATTTAAAATCGAAGAACTGCTTCTGGACCATATTTAGATTCTCATCTGACTTCATGTCATATACTGTATTCAACTTTTTCCACATTTCATGTGCTGTTGTGCAACATAAAGGAAGATCCAACGGTTTCTTTCCTACTGAAGTCACGATTAATTTTCTCGCTAACCGATCTGCTTTCAAAAATCTTTCACGAGCGATTTCTTTCTCCGCGCTGTTACCTGGATGACACAGATTCCCTTCACACACGTTGATCAGGTCGTCATCTTCCTCCAAAAGTGTACGCATAACAAAACGCCACTGGAGCCAGTTTTCTTCGCCGCGTAACATCTCGATCTTCGCACTTGCTGATTCCATTTTAGCACTATCCCTTACTTTACTAAGCACAACACTTTAACAATTTATTCACTTTACGTTGCTGCCTTGCAAGTTACAGCTCTGGGCCCATAACCTGTTGAGGTTATTCGGTTTGTAATCAGAGAAAACTAGTGGATAAATTGTAAGGCAGAAAATATATTTAAATAAAAGTGTAATTATAAATAAGAATACAATTTGAGCTGGTCCAGATCCGCACGCTAGCTGTGTTACCCAATAACTGAAAACCCCGAAGCCAACGTCGCCTGTCTACTGTTTATGGTCTGACTTCGTCGCAGTCTTTTGTCTACGCGCTGTCGATGGCTTCAGTGCTTGAGAAACTAAAAAGACGAGATGTAGAGTTTTCTTATAAGTGGTGACCACTTCAACAAAAAGTTATGAAATTTTGTCTCAATACACCCTTTACTTTCTTTACTAAACTACGCAGTTATTGTGTATGTCAAAAGATGGCACAAAGTACAAAATTCCAATCACTTGATCTTAGCATTTAACTATGGTCGGTTGACTCCTATTACTATTTATTAAAATTGATTTCCTCAAAATCTAATATAATTTATCGAAATATAATTTTCCTAATCAAAATAATATATATGTCGTTGATGAAAGGACATCGGAGGTTTCCCTTTGGAACTTCGGGAAAATCCCTTAACACCGTAATCTAGATTTTATTATAGGCGTAATTAAACAATTGCCGTCAATCAATCCGGTTGTATTTGTTCGAGATTTGTGATAATGAGCTTGGGATCGAGGCGACAACCAGTCGCCGAACGTAACCGCGGTCACGGGTTTGACTAACAAAGGTACGGAATAATTCTATAGCTCTCCTTAAAAGAAATATTTGTGACGGCACGCGACAGTAAACATTCCAACGGTTTGTGTCCCGTGGCTCGTCACACGCAGACCCTATTCTTCGAGTAAGATGATTGCCAGATGTCGATGCGTCTTCGCAGTACATGTTAGGCTAGCCTGAGGGCCTGATACAAATCTTAAGATTTAGTTGGCTAAAGTCCTTCAGACAGACAAACAATCTTTGTCCCAGCTACGGGAAGATAGGAGAGAACTATTTTTCAACGAACGGCGTCTCCCACTAGCAACTTTCCCTCGAGGGCGGCTAGCATCTTTTTCTAACCACCGATATGGAGATTGACCAATTAGCAGCAACGCCAATTTCTCTCACCTACTAAACGAAGGCTATCCTCGACGAATCCAAGGATCTCTTAGACACACCCCATTATAGTTTTCCTCTGCAGCATCATCGCGACGGAAAGTCATTCTCTCGTGAGGCCGTATTAGCGAATAACTTAGCGTCTGTACGCTCGGTGGATATTCTACGTTTTAACAAAGAGTCCGACTTAGATTTTGCGAGCATATTCATCTATCATCCCGTTGACCGCGGATTCGTTATTGAACCTAGGATCATTGTCATTAGTTTCTCGAGTACCTAATTACCACGGTTACTTGTCCAATTCTATAATTATCGTATTTGCACTAGTCAATGTCATGCCCCTAACCCCAATTCTAATGTAAACCCGACATACATATATAACTTGTAATATATAATTTTTTATATTACATTTTTTATATTACATACAAGGAAATGACGGTTAGTTTTCTTCAAAATTGACGAAATCACCGCGATTTGCGAGCTCTTAGGCTTGTTCCGACGGTGAAACGTGCGTGCATTACATTCTGCACGTATAATGGAGTGAAACGTGCACTTAAACGTCGAAATATACCAAACGGGAAGGAAATAACACTTCAAAATCGACGAAATCATCGCGATTTGCGAGCTTTTGGGCTTGTGTCGACAGTGAAACTGGGGTGCATTGCATTCCGCGCGTTAGTGGAATGAATTGAGCTCTTAAACGTCGAAATATGACAAACGCGAAGGAAATGACACTTAGTTTTCGTCAAAATCGACGAAATCATCGCGATTTGCGAACTGTTGGGCTTGTTTCGACGGTGAAAGTGTCGTGCATTTCATTCGGCGCGTGAAATGGAGCGTAGTGGGCGGATAAACGTCGAAATATCACAAACGGGGAAGAAATAACGCTTCGATTTCTTCAAAATCGACGAAATCATTGCTACTTGCGAGCTGTTGGGCTTGTTATAACGGTGACACTGGAGTGCATTGCATTCGGCGCGTAAAATGGAATGAAAAGAGCGCTGAAACATCGAAATGTCTCAAACGGCAAGGAAACAATGCTTAGTTTTCGTCGGAATAAACGAAATAACGCGATTTGCGAGCTGTTGGGCTTGTGTCGATGGTGAAACGGGCGGGCTTTACATTTGGTGCGTTAAATGGAGTGAAAAGAGCGCATAAACGTTGAAATATCTCAAACGCGAAGAAAATGACGGGTAGTTTTCTTCAAAATCGACGAATTCATCGTGATTTGCTAGCTGTTGGACTTGTGTCGACGGTGAAACCTGCATGCATTAAATTCGGCGCGTGAAGTGGAGTGAAAAGAGTTCTTAAACGTCGAAATATCTCAAACGGAAAAGAAATGACGGTGAGTTTCCGTCATAATCGATGAAATAATCGCGATTTGCGAACAGTTAGGCTTGTTTTGACGGTAAAAGTGTCTTGCATTTCATTCGGAGCGTAAAATGGAGCGAGAGTAAATATCATCTCGGCTGTGTAAAACAATGGCTAATTCACGCGAAGAGTTGTTACGCGCCAAAAATTCTAACCCTAACCCGACATCAGAAGTGGGATCAGAACCGCTTATAGTGATACAAGAGCAGATGGCCCTTATGCACGAGTTAATTTAGACGATAACGCTAAAACCGAGGGAGCAGGAACCGAGTGTAAAACCCGAAAAATTTTCGCTACCGCGTTTTAACCCCGAAATCGCGGGTGCCGACCCAGCTGCGTGGTGCGCGACTGTTAGTGTAATTATGGAAAAAAGACCTCTACAAGACGACGAGATATATCTCACTATAAGTCGTGCTCTAGAGGGTACAGCAGCACAGTGGCTTATCCATGTTCCGGTCAGTGGTTTTACTTGGATAAAATTTACGGGACATTTTCTTGCGCGTTATGGTGGCACGGAGACGGCAACCTCAGCGCTAATGAGGATGTTCAATGAACCACCACTGAAGGGCGAAACCACGGCGGCTTTTGGTAATCGTCTTCACTCCACTGTCTTTTGTCCACTGTCTGCATTAATGGTCTCACATTGGAGATAATTTTTCATGTCCTTGCTGATGATTACTTAAAATACGATATCATGATTGGTCGCGAGAATTTAAGCCAACGATTCGACGTAAATATCACGCAGAATAACCTCGTTATTTGTAAAACAAAGATAATTAACACCTGTGGTAAAGTTGCGGAAGATGCGGTCAACATTAACGAGGTCAACACTGATGTAGTTGGTAACAATAAAGATCGATTAATCTCTGTTCTCGAAAAATTTAAAGAATCATTCTTTACGGGTTTCCCGCGTAATCGCGTAAGTAGGGGCCAGTTAGAAATACGGCTGATTGATCCCAACGTCGTCGCGCAAAGAAGCCCTTACAGGCTTAGCGAGGAAGAGCGAAGAATAGTACGTGAGAGAATAGCAGAATTAATTAATTTAATTAATTAATGCACCAGCCGTTTTCCAGAGAGCCATTTTCAAAGCCTTAGGCGACCTCGTGAACACCTGATATTCGTAATTTTGTCTCTAATACGTTTTTGTTTGATCGATTGTACACGTATAATATTTCTTAAGTCATCTACAATTAGTAGATTCAATTTCAATGTCTTTTTCTTTTAAATAGGTTTAAAGGCGCAATAAATTACAATTAAAATGGATACAATGATTCCTACAATCAACTTCCGATATTTCATGGAACATGATGCAGAATCTACAGAAGATGAAGAATTACTGCCTGTTCCTTCAACATTGTCAGATGATTCAAATCCGTCGGTTCATTCAATATCGGCGGTTGAGTTAGCCGTACCTTCAACATCCATGGTACTTCCTGAAATTATGGTTGATATACCATCCCCTGTACCTTCAGCAAGGGTGATTGATTTAACATCACTGATACCGTCGATGTCGACAATGCCACCGATATTCTCGATAGAAATGCCGCCGGTTCCATCCACATCGCGTGACGTTCAAGAATATTATGATGATTTTCGTTTTGAAGCAGCAAGGCGTTCAAGTTTTCGAAATTGGCCTGTGTCTTTCATTGACCCTGTCAGTCTTGCAGCTGCAGAATTCTATTATACTAGAAACTTTGATGTCGTTAGATGCTTTGAATGTCAATTGGTGGCAAGTCAGTGGTCAGTGGTTGATATTCCCATGCAAATTCATGAGATGCGTTCTCCAGAGTGCAGATTTATCCGCAATGAACATTGTAATAATGTACCAATCGGAGCAGATCCTGCTAAAGTTCGACGGACAAAACGAAAAAATAGAAATATATCTTGTCCTTATGGTTCACAATATCAGAAGGCATTTGATTTTAATGACCATCGATTTTTAAGATATTCAAGAAACCCGACGGCATATGAACTTAGCCGTTTGGGACTAAAAAGAGTTAAGAAGCTACGAATCCAGATTAAATTCGTTCACAACATGGCCTACATATATGACACAGACAATTGAAGAATTAGCCCATGCAGGCTTCTACTAGACCGGAATAAATGATTGCACTACATGTTACCATTGTGGAATTGGTATAGGAAGTTGGAGAGCAGAAGATGATCCATGGGAACAGCACGCAATTTCGTCTCCCAGCTGTTGTTATTTATTAACAGTACGAGGCTGGGAATATGTTAATAAAGTAACAGGCCAGGAGTTATATGAAACTGCTGAAGGTGCAAGTATAAAAACTTATACCCTGAACAATATATATAACATTGTGTATAATGAATAATTGCAATACATACTTATGTACAGTATATTTATTTCAGGCAGCAATACAAATTGCAAATGGGAATCCTGAGAGATCCACTAGTGAAAATGATACTAATGAAATGACTCTCGTTGGGAAAATTGGTAAGTGATAAAAATGAAAACACATATTCGTTAATTTGTATGAAAGCCGTATACATATAATAAATTCCATTATATATTACATTTAAATACACTGATTACTATTTTAGCTGCTCTGGAGCAAGAAAATCGACAACCAGTCGCCGAACGTAACCGCGGTCACGGGTTTGTATAACAAAGGTATTGCATAATTCTATAGCTGTCCTTAAAAGAAATATTTGTGACGGCACGCGACAGTAAACATTCCAACGGTTTCTGTCCCGTGGCTCGCCACACGCAGACCCTATTCTTCGAGTAAGATGATTGCCAGATGTCGATGCGTCTTCGCAGTACATGTTAGGCTAGCCTGAGGGCCTGATATAAATCTTAAGATTTAGTTGGCTAAAGTCGTTCAGACGGACAAACAGTCTTTGTTCCAGCTACGGGAAGTTAGGAGAGACCTATTTTTCAACGAACGGCGTCTCCCACTAGCAACTTTCCCTCGAGGGCGGCTAGCATCTTTTACTAACCACCGATATGGAGATTGACCAATTAGCAGCAACGCCAATTTCCCTCACCTACTAAACGAAGGCTATTCTCGACGAATCCAAGGATCTCTTAGACACACCCCATCATAGTTTTCCTCTGCAGCATCATCGCGACGGAAAGTCATTCTCTCGTGAGGCCGTATTAGCGAATAACTTAGCGTCTGTACGCTCGGTGGATATTCTACGTTTTAACAAAGAGTCCGACTTAGATTTTGCGAGCATATTCATCTATCATCCCGTTGACCGCGGATTCGTTATTGAACCTAGGATCATTGTCATTAGTTTCTCGAGTACCTAATTACCACGGTTACTTGTCCAATTCTATAATTATCGTATTTGCACTAGTCAATGTCATACATATATAACTTGTAATGTATAATTTTTTAATTAAAATGTTAACCATTCCTAGTCACCTGGTTTGTTAACAGGTTTATTTAGTTATTTTATTTATCCATTTATTTCTTGTATTTGTTAATAAAATATAACATGTATTCTTGCCCTTTTCTCCCAATTATTTCCTCTTCGCCATGATGTCGTATGTTGTTATTTTTATTTTGGATCCATCAGATGATTTCGCAATTAATTCAGTTTATTAATTAGTTTTATTCAATTATTTTATAAATTTCTCCTTTTTCTTGTTGGTTGATTAAAATATATCTTCCTATTGTTCCATTTATTCTCTTTTACTATTATGTGGTACATAATTATTTTAATTTCTGGATGTTACCTGCTTATTCGATTTACTAGTTGGTTTTATTTAATAATTTGTTTTGCATTTGCATATCCCATGTTCGCTAATTAATTGTAGTATATTTTCCTGTCGTCGGATATAATTGTTCTGGTTCCAGGTTGATTGTTAGTTGGTATAGGTTATGCTATACTCTTTATATTTACTACTTCGTTAGAATATCTATTTCTATTTTATTATTTGTTATTTACCCTCATATGCTAATTCTATATATATAATTACGTTTAATTAATCTTTTATTAAAGTATTTCCATTTTCGTTGTACCGTGCGTTTGTTTCGGGTGTTCGAATTGTCACTCGCGTTGTTTGTATATTGTGACTTTCTGTTTTTCGTTACCGTACGTGCGGAGCGCGGGGCGTGACAATAGCATTTTACGTTGTAACGGGCTTGTTCCGAATTTCAAAAAGGAGTGCACAGCATTCGGCGTGCAAAATGGAATAGCATTACATTTCGCGCGTAAATAGTGTGAAAAGAGCGCTTAAACGTCGAAATATATCAAACGGGGAGGAAATAACTCTTAGTTTTCGCCAAAATCGACGAAATCATCGCGATTTGCGAGCTGTTGCGCTTGTATCAAAGGTGAAAGATGCGTGCATTACCTTCCGCACGTAAAATGGAGTGAAAAGAGCGCTGGAACTTCGAAATATCTCAAACGGGATGGAAATGACACATAGTTTTCGACAATATCGACGTTATCATCGTGATTTGCGAGCTCTTGGGCTGGTTTCGAAGGTGAAACGGGCGTGCATTTCTCTCAGCATGTAAATTCGGGTGAACAGAGCGCATAAACGTCGATATATCTCCAACGGTAAGGAAATGACGCAAAGTTTTCGTCAAAATCGAGGAAATCATCGAGATTAGCGACATGTTGAGCCTGCTTGGACGGTGAAACAGGCGTGCATTACATTCGTCGCGTAAAATGGAGTTAAAGGAGCTCATAAACGTCGAAATATCTGAAACGGGAAGGAAATCACCGTTAATTTTCGACAATTTCGACGAAATCATTCCGATTTGCGAGCTCTTGGGCTGGTTTCAACGGTGAAGCTGGAGTGCATTACATTTAGCGCGTAAATAGAGACAAAAGAGCGCTTAAACGTTGAAAAATCTATAACGGGATGCAAACAACGCTCAGTTTTCTTCAAAATAGACGAAATCATCGCTGTTTGCGAGATGTTAGGATTGTGTCGACGGTGAAACGGGCGTGCATTAAATTCAGCGCGTACAATGTAGTGAAAAGAGCGCTTAAACCTTGTAATATCTTTAACGGGATGGAAATGACGCATAGTTTTCGTCAAAATCGACGAAATCATCGCTATTTGCGAGATGTTAGGATTGTGTCGACGGTGAAACGGGCGTGCATTAAATTCAGCGCGTTCAATGTAGTGAAAAGAGCGCATAAACTTTGAAATTTCTCAAACTCGAAGGAAATGACGGTCAATTTTCGATACAATCGACGATGTCCGGCTCTATTTGCAAGCTTTTGGGCTCGTTCCGAAGATGAAACGGGCGTGCATTAAACTCTGCACTTAAAATGGAGTGATAAGGACGCTTAAACGTCGAAATATCTCAAGCGGGTAGGAAATGACTCCTAGTTTTCTGCAAAATCGACGAAATCATCGCGGTTTGCGAGCTGTTGAGCTCGTGTCGACTGTGAAACCTGCCTGCACTACATTCGGTGCGTAATATGGAGCGAAACGATTGCTTAAACGTCGAAATATCTCAACCGGGAAGGAAACAAACGCTTAGTTGTCGTCGGAATAGACTAAATCATCGCTATTTGCCAGCTGTTGAGCTTGTGCCGACGGTGAAACAAGCATGCCTTGAATTCGGCGCGTAAAACGGAGTGAGAAGATCGCTTAAACGTCGAAATATCTCAAACGGAAAGGAAACAAAGATTAGCTTTCGTGGGAATAAACGAAGTAATCGCGATTTCCGGGCTGTTGGGCTTGTTTCGACGCAGAAACGGTCGGGTATTACATTCGGCGCGTAAAATGGAGGGAAAGGAGCGCTTAAATGTCGAAATATCTGAAACGGGAAGAAAGTAACGCTTAATTTACGTCAAAATCGACGAAATACAGCTCCATTTGCGAGCTGTTGGGCTTGTTTCGACGCTGAAACGGGCGGGCATTACATTTCGTGCGTTAAATGGAGTGAAAAGGGAGCATAAACGTTGAAGTATCTCAAACATGTAGGAAATGACGGGCAGTTTTCTTCAAAATCGACGAATTCATCGTGATTTGCGAGCTGTTGAGCTTGTGTCGACGGTGAAACCTGCATGCATTACATTACGCGCGTAAAACGGAGTGAAAAGATCGCCTAAACGCCGAAATATTTCAAGCGGGAAGGAAATGACTCATAGTTTTCTGCAAAATCGACGAAATCATCGCGGTTTGCGAGCTGTTGGGCTTGTGTCGACGGTGAAACCTGCATGCATTACATTCGGCGTGTAAAACGGAGTGAAAAGATCGCTTAAACGTCGAAATATCTCAAACGGGAAGGAAATAACAGTTAGTTTTCGACAATGTCGACGTTATCATCGCGATTTGAGAGCTCTCTGTCTGGTTTCGAAGGTGAAACTGGCGTGCATTATATTCGCCGCGTAAAATGAAGTGAAAAGTGCGCTTAAACGTCGAAATATCTCAAACGGGATGGAAGTTACGCTTTGTATTCGTCAAAATCGACGAAATCATCGCCCTATGCGAGCTGTTAGGGTTGTGTCAACGGTGAAACTAGAGTGCATTACATTTCGCTCGTAAATAGAGTGCAAAGGGCGCTTAAACGTCGAAATATCTCAAACGGGAAGGAAATAACTGATAGTTTTGTCAAAATCGACGAAATCATCGATACTTGCGAGCTGTTGGGCTTGTGTCGACGGTGAAACGAGCGTGCATTACATTCCGCGCGTGAAATAAAGTGAAAACGGCGCTAGAACGTAGAAATATCTCAAACGGGAAGGAAATAACGATTAGTTTTCGTCAATGTCGACGAAATCAACTGCAATTCCTTGAGGGCATCCAGTAATAAGATGCATTTAAATGACAGGGTTTACAGGTGGTGGGCTTACCTACAAACTTTTACCTTTGACATTATGTATCGGGAAGGCAAACGAATGGCTCACGTCGGTTCCTTTTCGCGGAACCCCGTTGACTCGGATCACCGTACGATCCACAAAATTGCCGAAAAAGAAATCAATCTGGCCGAAATCTCCGAAGATTGGCTCTTGGCGGAGCAACGTCGCGATCCCCAAATTACGGAAATCGTCGATAAGTTGCGGAACGATGAGCTTGCAGATGATATCGCGAATACGTGTGAACTGCGATCCGGTACCCTTTACCGTAAACTACAACGAAAAGGCAGAACTCTCTGCTTGCCCATTGTCCCAAGAGGTTTTAGGTGGTAAGTGAACAACTATGTACACCAGTCGATTATGCACTTAGGATGGGATAAAACGCTCGAGAAACTGTACTAGTATTACTTTTTAGAAGGAATGGCGAAATACTTTCGCAAATTCGTTGAGAACTGTCATGCTTGTCGAGTTTCAAAGGCTAGCTCAGGCAAGACACAAGCCGAAATACATCCCATGCCCAATACCAGCATACCTTGTCACAGGGTTTATATGGATATAACGGGCATACTACGCGGTAAAAGCGACTCGAAGGAATATGTCACTGTGTTGGTCGACGCCTTCACCAAATTCGTATATTTGCACCATACCCGTAGGATAGACTTCGTTAATACCATTAAAGCGCTTATATAGCTCCGCTATATTTTTATTCGTAAGTGCTAAATGCGGCTTCGTGAAACAAAGCGCTACGCAGTTAAAGCGCAACACGACGTGCCCAATCCGTCATCGACATCTTCGCGCTCCTTCCGCCGAATTTCTCCGAGGAGCATACTCGTGCCAGCCGCGGCGACACATCTAATGAATACACGCTAGTGGGGATGTGAATGGGCAACGAAGGGAAGAATCATTTCGATCTGAGAAAAAAACGGACATTTTACCGCGAGCCGCGAAGCGCGAAGGGTGAAAGAAAACGAGTCAGCTATCGATCAATCGTCGCTGTTGTTGATCGTCGTTAAGTATCAACTGTTGTTAACTGTTAATTGTTATTCATTGTTATCAAGTTTAATAAATGTTATTGGTTGAACATACCCGAGTGCACTTCAGTACCTATTACACCATACACCTCAATTGGTGACCCTGACGTGAGTTAATGTTAAAGAGGTGACTGTGATAGTGACCTGAGACTCTAAACGGCGCGAATTTAAACTGCTGTGCGATGGCAAATACCGACGGGACCGCGAACGGCGCACAACGAGTCCACCCAGTAATCAGCATGGCCCCGCTGCAGCCCTCGGAGGTCACGGCGTGCTTCACGCTTCTGGAAATGCAATTCGAGGACATGGATCTTACGGACGACAAACGAAAGTTCGTGACCCTCGCCAGGTGCCTCGGCGGCCGGTATCTATTGCATATCGAGGACGTGAAGAGGAGGATACCAAGGCGGAACAATACCATAAGTAAAAAAACGAGATCATCGAGAGTTGGCTGATACACCCAGCACGATGTAACGCAGGCTGCTGACCTTCGAAGTGATGGGCGACCAAAAGCCGATCCAATTCCACCAACACCTAAGAAGACTAGCCGATCGAATCTACGAGACACATTTGTTAAGAAGACAGAAGGTCGCCGTCATCAAGACCGATCGAGCGGGAGGCGAACAGCGAGATCGCCCCCCACGGAATCGTCAGATTACAGGTTCTCCAGAATAGAGGCACAAATCGAGGCACTGCGCCTCGACCGGCGCCCCTACCAGCGTCCAAACACGAGACGGTACGGACCGCGCCCGAGAGATGTGTAACAGGACTCCGGTCATTGTTACTACCACGCGACGTTCCGAGCGCGCGCGAAGAAGTGCCGCCAACCTTGTACATGGAGGCAGAGAAACGAGACCGGCCGTCTGTAAACGCGACAAGTCACGACGGCCTAACATCCCGCCGCATATTCGTGAGGGACAGGAGCTCAAAAACCTCCTTCCTAGTGGACACCGGCGCCGACGTATGTGTATTTCCGCGCAACAAAATACACGGGCCCGCGAACAAAGTTCAACAAAGTACGAATTGTTCGCGTCTAACGGGTCACGCATCGCGACCTACGACACCACTCTAGTGTCTCTCGACTTGGCATTGCGTCGAGCGATGAAATGGCGTTTCTGTATAGCGGACGTCGAAACACCCATCATCGTAGTGGATTTCCTCAGTCACTACGAATTATGGGTGGACGCGAGGAATAAACGCCTTATAGATTCTACTTCGAACCGGTGAACGAGAGGATACACGCCCGCGACGGCGTCGACCAAGACAATTATCGGAGAATCGACGTATCACCGACTCCTCTCTGAATTTCCGGAACTAACCCACCCACCGGCTTTCGGGCGAGAGAAAACTGTTCACGGTGTGGTACATCACATCGAAATCACACCAGGCCCGCCTGTCCACAGCAAACCCCGCCGACTCGCACGTGACCGCCTTAAACAGGTTAAGACGGAGTTCGAAGTCATGATTGAGCAAGGCGTGATGCAGCCATCGAGAAGCCCATGGGCATCATCCTTGCACGTCGTTTCAGAAAAGGACGGAGGGATTCGACCGTGCGGCGAATACCGGGCGTTGAACGCCCGCAGCATCCCGGACAGATATACACCGCCGCACATAGAGGATTTCGCACAGAACTTACATGGTAAGCGCATTTTCTCCAAAATCGACCACGTTCGCGCTTATCATCAAATTCCGATCGCGCCGGAAGACGTCGAGAAAACAGCCATAACGACACCGTTCGGTCTGTTCGAAGCGACCAACATGATGTTCGGGTTTCGGAACGCCGCGCGAACGTGTCAGAGATTCGTAGACGAAATCGTACGAGGCCTTGATTTCGTCTACGCATACATAGACGATTTCCTCGTAGCTTCCGAGAATGACGTGCAACACCGCGAATACTTGCGGGTCCTGTTTCAACGCCTCAACGACTACGGGGTCGTTATTAATACCGCGAAGTGCGAATTCGGCGTCCGCGAAATTCAATTCCTAGGTTATACTGTAACGGCCGAAGAAATAGAGCCGCTGGCTGAACGCGTGGACGCCATCGCAAAAGTGCCGCTACCCGCGACCGTTAAATATCTTCGAAGATTCCTCGGTATGATTAACTTTTACAGACGTTTCATACCGAGGGCCGCGCACACTCTCCGACCACGCAACGATATATTGAAAGGCACAACGAAGCGCAACGCGTCTATTGAGTGGCCCGAGCACGCCGAAAAAAGCTTCCGCGAGTCGAAACGCGTCTTGGCCGACGCGACAATGTTAGCGCACCCGATCCCCGGCGCGCCCCTTAGCCTCGCGGTGAACGCATCCGACTACGCTATTGGTGCGGTATTTCAGCAGCGCGTCAACGATTGTTGGCAACCACTTTGCTTTATGACACAAATGCTATGCCCCGCGCAACGGAAATACAGCGCGTATGATCGGGAATTGCTGGAGATGTACTACGCGGTTAAACGCTTCCGACATGCCGTCGAAGGTAGAAAATTCACGATCACAATTATATCACAAACCCCTTATTTACGCGTCCAAGCAGAACCCCGGTAAGTGTTCGCCAAGAGAGTTCCGACATCTGGACTACGTCGGACAGTTTACGACGGATATCCGACATATAAAAGGGGTAGAGAACAACGTAGCCGATACTCTATCTCGCATCGAAGCGATCGGGAAACCTGTAGACCACCACAAGCTAGCTGCAGCGCAAGGGAAGCTGCATAGCGAGCTGCGCGAAATTATCAACACTGGATCGAGCGCGCTGCATTTGAAAAAGGTACGATTTCCCGATCACGACGTCGAGTTATATTGCGGTATTACAGCCGAGACCGTGCGACCGTACGTACCGGAACCGTTACGGCGCATCGTATTCCAATCACTACATGGAATTTCACATCCGGGGATGCGTGCCACGCGAAAATTGGCTTCGTCTGGCCGTCCATAAATAAAGATCGCCGAACGTGGACACGACAATGCATACCGTGTCAGCGCAATAAAGTCACCAGACACGTATTCTCGCCTGCCGGAACGTTAGCAGGCCGGTTCGAGCATATACACTTAGTCATCATCGCCATGCAATATTCGCAAGGATAAGGGTATTCTCTAACGTATATCGATCGTTTTCCGCGTTGGCCCAATGCCATTCCTATCGCCGATATGGCTTCGGCCCTCCTTTCTACCTGGACATCTCGTTTCGGCGTACCTTTGAAAATTACTTCTGATCCAGGACGTCAATTCGAATCGCGTTTATTCGAGGAATTATGCCGGTTGCTCGGCGTCAAACATCTGCGTACAACGGCCTACCATCCAGCGTCTATCGGGATGGTAGAACGCCGACACAGACAACTAAAGGCGGCGATTAAATACCACGACACGTGCAACTGGGTCGGAATTCTGCCAATCGTCTTATTAGGTATCAGAACCGCGATAATGGAGGACCTAAACGCAACGCGGCCGAAATGATTTACGGCACCGGCATACGTCTGCCGTCGGAATTCTTTTTGCCAACTAGTCAACGGGCCAACTCAGAATACGCGAATCGGCTAAGAGAACGTATGGAGAGGGTGAGACCACACCCGGTTACGCGTCATGGCGAAAAGAAAACTTTCATTTTCAGAGAATTAGAGACGTCGCCATATGTATTCATGCGCCATGGCGCGATTGGAGGACCATTACATCCGCCGTAAGATGGACGTATAAAGTTATACAGAGAGGGGATGAGACATATACGGTAAAAATAAATAATCGCGACGTAACGGTTTCCGTAGATCGGTTGAAGCCCGCGTTCGTCATTCCCGAAGACATCGAGCAAGGAACCGCCGAGACTCGCAACGTGCTAATTTCGGTAGAGCAAACGAATGTTCGCGACGAAAGCGGTGTGGACCCCAATAACAAAACGACGAACGAAGAAAATACCAGGAATAGATACGTTACGCGGTCTGGGCGAACTGTCCGATTTCCCGATCGCCTTCAGGCAGGTTTCGGATAAGCGTTAGGAACCGGCGAACGTCCACACCGCTTTGTAATACTTATATATTCTTTTAATTATGTAGAGTTATCACTGGTAAGGGGTACTGTAGCGCCACGGATCACGGAGCTTTCCAACGGCTTCGTGAAACAAAGCGCTACGTCGTTAAAGCGCAACACGACGTGCTCAATCCGTCATCGACATCTTCGCGCTCCTTCCGCCGAATTTCTCGGAGGAAGAATCAACGAAGGGAGGCAACGAAGGGAAGAATCATTTCGATCTGAGAAAAGAACGGACATTTTACCGCGAGTCGCGAAGCGCGTAGGGTGAAAGAAAACGAGTCAGCTATCGGTTGTTACGTTCTTGTTTGATTGAATTAATTTTAAACCGTTGAATTCGCAAGATTTTTTTTTATTTATTTATTTTAATTTTTATTTGTTTTTTGTGTTGTTTTAATTTATTTTAATTCAATTTAGCTCGATTTATACGGTAGTTGCTGCCACCAGAAATAGTCTAAGGACTATTTCGATTGGAGAAATTTCTTTCGATTGTTTATTAATTGATTATTCGCTCGGTAGCGTTAATTAATATTCAGGCTACTGATAATTAGTTTCCACGTTTCTGCTAACCTGCTATGCGCAGGGATACTGGCACGGGAGAGGATTAAAGTTGTATGCAATGGATATTTGTCCTCGTTGAACGGATCGAATCGCTTAAGTAGCTATTCACATATATATATATATATATATATATATATATATATATATATATATATATATGTGTGTCGGAGATGAAAGGAAAGCCGAAGCCGTTCCTTGGAAATTTTGGGAACATCTTCTAGTAGTCTAGCCTGGATTTTATCATAGCTGTAATTGTTAGAGATTTGTGATATCAAGATTGGGTTCGAGGCGACAATTGGTCGCCGAACGTAGCCACGGTCACGGGATGGATGTTTCATCTAACGGAGGTCTGGAGTGGTTGTATGTGTTCTCCGAGAAATGTGGTTGTGGCGGCATGCGACCTCGAGAGCGGGCCTAGCCACGTGTGATGTTGCCTCGGAGGTGCCGATGCAATGGGACATACATTGTATTAGTAATCAAAACTCCAGGCAGAAACTGCCTAGCAACGGCGTTTGGAACTTTCTCGATGCTTCCAACGAGTGTGCCTAGCAACGGCGTTTGGAACCTTCTCGATGCTTCCAAACGGGCATAGAAAACAAAATGCAATCGTACGGGGAGAAAAATCTCCACGAGACTGGCATTCGTCTTGTGACTGCTTTAGAGAGTGACACGTCGTGCTTCTGTGCTTAAGATCAGTCTGCGCTTAGTAAGGAGTCATCCCGTTGATCGTGGATTCGTTTGAACTCAAATTATTGTTTATAACGATTATTAACTTATTGTTTGTAAACCATATTATTCATTGCACTTACTATCCGTTAAACGTATTACTCATTAGCTTTATTACCTATTAGACTTACTAACCGTTCAACTTATTATCCACTAACTTTATTATTTGTTTAATTTATTATTCGTTCAATATATTTTTCGCTAACTTCATTATTTGTTAAGTTTATTATTCTCTAGACTTATTATTTGTTAATCTTTGTAACAGACTTGTGTATAAGTGAAAATATAATCTTAGTTGTGTTAAACAATGGATAACTCACGTGAAGAATTGTCACGCGCCCAAAATTCCAATCTCACCCCGACATCAGAAGTGGGATCAGTGCCGACTATGACAATACAAGAACATATGGCCATCATGCGCGAGTTAATTCAGACGCTGGCGCCGAAGTCAAGTGCGGAACCTAAAAACATCGTGCTACCACGTTTTAACCCCGCGATCGCGGGCGCCGATCCAGCCGCATGGTGCTCGACTGTGGACCTGCTTATGAAGGGTAATCCTCTGCAAGACAGTGCATTAGTTTCTGTTTTAAATAGTGCTCTAGAGGGCCGTGCAGCGCATTGGCTCACGCAGATAGTGACCGGCGAAGGGCTTACCTGGCCAACGTTTAGGGAACTTTTCATTACACGTTTTGGTAGCAAAGATACGGCAACCTCGACGCTAATGAAGACACTCAGGGAACCACCACAAGAGGACGAAAACATGGCTGCGTACGCCATCCGTCTCCGTTCCCTCCTGGAGACGAAGTGGCAAAATGCCACTATGGCTGAAGTAATCAACGCTGTCGTTCTTTATCACCTGAGCTCACGGGATCAGCGCATCGAAGAGATAGCAGCTATGAAGGATATCAAGACCAAGGACCAATTTTTAGACGAAATGAGAGCTACTGCTTTCGCGAAAAGGCCCGTATTTTCGACGAGCGACACCTCCACGGGCCCTGAAGCCAAAAGACACAAGCCGTCGGCCCACCACGTGAAGTGCCTCTACTGTGGTAAACACGGACACAGAATAGCGGAGTGCCGCAGTAGGATGCAGAAAGAGCAGCGAGGAAATACACAACGCCCGGAAGGAAGACGACCGGCAACATCGCCCCAGGTGGTTTGCTTCAAGTGTAAGGCGGAGGGCCATATCGCACCTGATTGTCCGCTACTGCAGCACAAGAAAACCGGCTCCAAGAACGAACGACGAGTCGACTCCTGCATGGTGGAGTCTCCAGCTGGTAGTTTAAGTCATCTGGGTGAGTCGTACCCATTTTGTTTCGATTCCGGAGCTGAATGCTCGTTAATTAAAGAATCTATATCTTCGAAATTTTCTGGCAAACGAACGACTGATGTAGTAGTAATGCGAGGTATAGGAAATACTTGTGTTAACAGTACACTTCAGATCTTGTCTACTGTATGTATTAACGGTTTTACACTGGAGATAACTTTTCATGTCCTTGCTGATAGCTACTTAAAATATGGTATCATGATTGGTCGTGAAATTTTGAGCCAAGGTTTTGACGTGAATATTACACGAAATAGCGTCGATATTTGCAAGACAAAAATGGTTAACGCCTGTAGCAAAGTCGTGGAAGATGCGGTCAACATTAACGAGATCAACACTGATGTAGTTGGTAACGACAAAGATCGATTGATCTCTGTCCTTGAAAAATTCAAAGAGTCATTTATTACGGGTTTCCCGCGGACGCGTGTGAGTACGGGCCAGTTAGAAATTCGGTTGATTGACCCTAATGTCACCGTACAGAGAAGTCCTTACAGACTTAGCGGGGAAGAGCGGAGAATAGTGCGCGAGCGGATAAGTGAACTGATTAGGGCAAAAATTGTAAAACCTAGTAATTCGCCGTTCGCGAGCCCCATGTTACTCGTGAAGAAGAAGGACGGATCGGACAGATTGTGTGTAGATTTCCGGGCGCTAAATAAAAACACGGTCGCGGATCGGTATCCCTTACCCCTTATTGCTGATCAAATCGTGAGATTGCAGAGTGCGAGATACTTTATTAGCTTGGACATGGCCAGTGGATTTCATCAGATCCCTATTCACCCTAACTCCACTGAATATACAGCGTTCGTCACCCCCGACGGTCAGTACGAATATGTAACGATGCCGTTTGGGTTGAAAAATGCACCAGCCGTTTTCCAAAGAGCCATTTTCAAAGCCTTAGGCGACCTTGCTTATTCGTACGTCGTAGTTTACCTGGATGACGTCTTAATTATCGCTGACTCGGTAGATCAAGCCCTAGAACGATTGTACATCGTATTAGATACCCTTGTAAAAGCCGGATTCTCTTTTAACTTTTCAAAATGTTCTTTTCTAACGACCTCGGTACTCTATTTGGGTTATGTAATTTGTAACGGAGAAGTTCGCCCCAACCCGGGAAAAATACACGCCTTAAGCTCTTTACCCGCACCGACGACCGTTACACAGCTTCGGCAGTTCATCGGTCTAGCTTCTTATTTTCGAAAATTCGTTCCAAAATTCTCACAAGTAATGAAACCTTTGTATGCACTCACTTCCGGTAACAAGAACATAAATTGGACGGATAAACATGAAAAGATAAGGCAAAAAATAATTTCTATTCTGACCGATGAACCGGGGCTAATGATATTTGATCCCAATTACCCAATAGAGCTACACACCGACGCTAGTTCAGAAGGCTACGGGGCTATCCTAATGCAGAAGGTCGAAGGTAAAAATAGAGTAGTAGAGTATTACAGCAAAAAGACTAGCCCAACGGAATCTAGATATCATTCCTACGAATTAGAAACGTTAGCAGTCGTAAACGCCGTCAAGCATTTTCGCCACTATCTACACGGGCGAGAATTCCTTGTCGTTACTGATTGCAATTCCTTGAAGGCATCCAGCAATAAGGTGCATTTGAATGACAGGATTTACAGGTGGTGGGCTTACCTACAAACTTTTACCTTTGACATTATGTATCGGGAAGGCAGACGAATGGCTCACGTCGATTTTTTTTCGCGGAACCCCGTAGACTCGGATCACCGTACGATCGTCAAAATTGCCGAAAAAGAAATCAATCTGGCCGAAATTTCCGAAGATTGGCTCTTGGCGGAGCAACGTCGCGATCCTCAAATTATGGAAATCGTCGATAAGTTGCGGAACGACGAGCTTGCGGACGACGTTGCGAACACGTACGAATTACGATCCGGCACCCTGTATCGTAAGATACAAAGGAGAGGCAGAACTCTCTGCTTGCCCATTGTCCCAAGAGGCTTTAGGTGGTCCGTGATCAACCATGTGCACCAGTCAATTATGCACTTAGGATGGGATAAAACGCTCGAGAAACTGTACGAGTATTATTGGTTCGAGGGAATGGCGAAATACGTTCGCAAATTCGTCGAGAACTGTCATGCTTGTCGAGTTTCAAAGGCTAGTTCAGGCAAAACACAAGCCGAACTACATCCCATACCTAAGACCAGCATACCTTGGCACACGGTTCACATGGACATCACGGGAAAACTAAGTGGTAAAAGCGACTCGAAGGAATATGTCGTTGTGCTGGTCGACGCCTTCACCAAGTTCGTATATTTGCACCATACCCGTAAGATAGACTCCCTAAATACCATTAAAGCGCTTAAGTCCGCTATATTTTTATTCGGTAACCCCTGCCGGGTAATAGCGGACCAGGGGAGATGCTTTACGGGTAAAGATTTCCAAAGTTTCTGTCAAGATAGGCACATTAAACTCCACTTAATAGCAACCGGTGCTAGTAGGGCCAATGGACAGGTAGAGCGTACTATGAGCACCCTAAAAAATATGTTTTCGACGGTAGAAACGACCGGGCGAACGTGGCAAGACGCGATTGGCGAGATACAGTTAGCCTTGAATTGCACCACCAATCGTGTAACTAAGTCAAGTCCTCTGGAGTTATTAATTGGCAAGGCAGCAAGGCCCTACGGTTTAACGTTGTCTGATAGTGTCGAGGAAAAGGAAGTAGACATCTCCAGTGTAAGACAACAGGCGATACGGAACATGGAGACTTGCGCTAGCTATGATAAAGACAGGTTCGACAAAACGAAAGCCAAGATAGTTAGGTTTAACCATGGTGACTTTGTGTTACGAAAAAATGAGGAAAGGAACCAAACGAAGTTGGACCCGAAATTCAGGGGTCCATTCGTGATAGCAGAGATTTTGGAAGGGGACCGATATACATTAAAGACCTTAGACGGTAAACGGACATACAAGGACAGACATGACAAACTAAGAAAAATGCCAAATAGTTGCGTTCCTGATGAGTTGGACGTCTGCGACGATGACAGCGACGGTGCTAATAACGATGCGAGTGCACGGACCTCAGAGGATCATTAATACCACGTCGTGGTCGTACACCCAGTGTGGTGCTCTGCGCGTTCGTAATGCGTCCACTGTGACCCTCTGCGCCTTAGTAATACACCCAGTGTGGTGCTGTGCGCGTTCGTAATACGTCCAGTGAGATGCTCTGCGCGTTCGTAATGTGTCCACTGTGACCCTCTGCGCCTTAGTAATACACCCAGTGTGGTGCTGTGCGCGTTCGTAATACGTCCACTGTGACTCTCTGCGCGTTCGTAATACGTCCACTGTGACCCTCTGCGCTTTAGTAATACACCCAGTGTGGTGCTCTGCGCGTTCGTAATACGTCCAGTGAGATGTTCTGCGCTTTTGTAATATGTCCAGTGAGATGTTCTGCGCTTTCGTAGTACGCCCAATGTGGTAACACGATCCAACAATCTGAGATTCACCCGTGTACGGAATCGAAAATGATCTGTCGTGTCGTTGCGGTCTGACTGGTGACTCACAGAATGCAACTAGCACTTCGAAATACAAACTATGACACTACCAATTTGAGTTCTCTTTCATTTCTTTGTTTGTTAAACCTTCGAACGGAATCTTGCTGTCAAACTGGACCCTTGACTTATTTGGTACATTTAACTGAATGGTAGATAATATTAGTTACAACGAGTCTAATGTTAAAAAAAAACTCTGTATTTTAGCTACACACGAGGACGTGTGACAGTCAGAATGGCCGTGTCGGAGATGAAAGGAAAGCCGAAGCCGTTCCTTGGAAATTTTGGGAACATCTTCTAGTAGTCTAGCCTGGATTTTATCATAGCTGTAATTGTTAGAGATTTGTGATATCAAGATTGGGTTCGAGGCGACAATTGGTCGCCGAACGTAGCCACGGTCACGGGATGGATGTTTCATCTAACGGAGGTCTGGAGTGGTTTTATGTGTTCTCCGAGAAATGTGGTTGTGGCGGCATGCGACCTCGAGAGCGGGCCTAGCCACGTGTGATGTTGCCTCGGAGGTGCCGATGCAATGGGACATACATTGTATTAGTAATCAAAACTCCAGGCAGAAACTGCCTAGCAACGGCGTTTGGAACTTTCTCGATGCTTCCAACGAGTGTGCCTAGCAACGGCGTTTGGAACCTTCTCGATGCTTCCAAACGGGCATAGAAAACAAAATGCAATCGTACGGGGAGAAAAATCTCCACGAGACTGGCATTCGTCTTGTGACTGCTTTAGAGAGTGACACGTCGTGCTTCTGTGCTTAAGATCAGTCTGCGCTTAGTAAGGAGTCATCCCGTTGATCGTGGATTCGTTTGAACTCAAATTATTGTTTATAACGATTATTAACTTATTGTTTGTAAACCATATTATTCATTGCACTTACTATCCGTTAAACGTATTACTCATTAGCTTTATTACCTATTAGACTTACTAACCGTTCAACTTATTATCCACTAACTTTATTATTTGTTTAATTTATTATTCGTTCAATATATTTTTCGCTAACTTCATTATTTGTTAAGTTTATTATTCTCTAGACTTATTATTTGTTAATCTTTGTAACAGACTTGTGTATAAGTGAAAATATAATCTTAGTTGTGTTAAACAATGGATAACTCACGTGAAGAATTGTCACGCGCCCAAAATTCCAATCTCACCCCGACATATATATATATATATATATATATATATATATATATATATATATATATATATATATATATATTTAATAATTGGTGATAAGTAGACTGGATTCAGTTCCCGGATGTGCCGAAATTGTCAGAGTAGAAGAAAATTTTACAAAATTGAGTTCTTACCTTGTAAAGTAGGTTGCGTCAGGGGCCATCACCTTGTAATGGTCGTTGGAGGTTTAATTATTCAACTCGGGTATAACCTTTTATCGAATTTCTACTTTATTTATTTATTTATTTATTTTGATAAGCACTTACAAATATCTAACCGGATTAATATCGCAATTTTATTTTAACAACGAAAATGAGGACTTTAAGAATCTCTAACTCGCTCGCGACTCTCCCTCTTTTTCTTTATTTTATAATGAATGGCTAAAGACCGTCGAAACGCTAAGTGTTGATGAACGTTATGATGAGCTTACGCCGTAAGAAATTACAATGGAATGAGAGTTGACAACAAAATAATAAGCCGAAACGTAACGTACAATTAGCGACAAAATACTGGAATGAGAATCTAACGTACAATTAGCGACAAAATACTGGAATGAGGATCTTGCTCTATGTTGCTACGCTTATTTATAATGCCATCCCCCACGGGGTGGTGGTCCACTGGGGGTATGCTTCCGTGGGAATCGGGACGTTGCAGTTTTGGGTTTCCTGAGATCGTACGTGAGAGAATGTGAATTCTGTAATCGTTGATGTCTCCTTTGCTTCGTTATCTTGTCTTTTAACTTCCAGATTCCCATCGGTCCTATTTTCTGCTGAGGTAGCGTCTAGGAGACTTGAAGGGGTCCATGCTGATCTAGTCTTTTCTCGAGAATTTTTATGTGAGTACTGTGCGAATAATTTTTGTTCTTTGGCGTGTGGAAGGGCCGGTGGCTGGAGTCTCATTATTATATCGACATTTGCTCGGGCAACACGCGTAGTCCGCTGTTCTCCCAAAACGAGGTCCTCCTCCTTCGAGTTATTTTACGTAAGTTTGGTTCGAGTGGATATTTGCATATTATGGTTGTTTTCGTGATTTTGATCTCTTTTCCTTTTTTTGTGTTGTTTCATTAGGCTTCGGTGATTGACGTTCGAACAATGTTTGTGGAGGCGTTTCTATCGGAGGTTCTCACGCAGATTTCCATGGTGCGTATTTTATCTTGTTTTTTTTTTGTCCGTTTAATTCGTCCTGTTTTGTTCGATTTAAGCGGTGTTGTGTCGTTTCAGCACAAGAGAAAGAGGAATTCCGAAGAACCCGTGGGCGACTCGGAAAGACCCCTCAAACGCATGCGGCGTTGTGATGAACCACAAGTATCAGGGTGGTCGGAGGATCTTTCCGACATCGATCCGGAGCCCGTGGATTTCCCGTCGGAATTGAATTTTGACAGTCTTGCAGATGGGAGTTTCTCCGATGTAGAGACCGTCGTGTTGGAGTGGGAACCCCCTCTGGTTGAAGCTATTGACACTGATCGTTGTGTGAAAGTTCGTTTTGCCGATGAAATTCCGGTAGAGGTTTTGGAGGCACATCTTCGTCACCATGCATCTGGGAGAAAGGGAATTTCCCCTGTTGTGCGTTATTGGTGTATGTGTAAATTCAGCGAACTTTGCCCTGGAGCTCCTTGCTTCGATTTTGATTTAGTCTAACTGATTGTTTTGGATATATATATGTATATATATATATATATATATATATATACATATATATATATATATATATATATATATACATATATATATATACATATATATATATATATATATATATATACATGTCGGAGATGTAGGGATGGCGGGCCTTTCTTTTGGAATTTTGGGAAGATTCCCAATACTTTCGGTTAAACTGTTTGTTTAAGCTGTTCAATATAGTATTATAACAGTGGACTTGAGGTTGAGGTGACACTGTCGGTCACCGAACGTAGCCACGGTCTCGGGATGAACGTAGAAGTACAAATGTTGAGGGACACACGTTGTATTAACAAACAAGTCCCGAGGCGGGAGCAATAACGGCTCTACGCGAGCCTAGTAACGGTGCCTGGAATTTTGTTGATAACCCTGATCAATATGCAATTGACAAGTGTGATCGTGTCAGTCTTTTATTTGTATGATCACCTTGGAGAGTTGATACACAACGTCAAACGATTAGTCTAAAAGATACCGAACGTCATAGCAAACGTCATTTCAAGAATAGCTTATAACTAAATGTTCAAAAAGTTGTCCCGTTGACCGTGGATTCGTTAAACCTGAGAACATTGTTTATTTAAGAGTGACTTTACGTTATACAGTTAAACCTTGTTTAATCAACTCCTGTACATATTACTGTAAATATAAACCTTTGAACAACTATAATGGCTAGTCCTAATGAAGAAACACAAGGCGCCCCAAGAACCAGCATCAACCCAATAAACCCGATTAACCCGACATCAGAAGTGGGATCAGAGCCGTTTTTGTCCATGCGAGAGCATATAACAATCATGCGTGAGTTAATAAGGACGCTTGTGACAGAACCGGGTGCGGAAACGAAGAATCTATCGCTTCCGCGTTTTAGCCCAGAAATCGCAGGTTCTGACCCAGCTGCATGGTGTGCAGTAGTAAATCTGATTATGAAAGAAAATCCCTTGCAAAGCAGTGTGTTATATTCTGCTTTGAGTTGTGCTCTAGAAGGTACAGCAGCGCAATAGCTAACGCAAGTATTGGTTGGTAGAGATATTACTTGGACAAAATTTAAAGACCTTTTCACTGCGCGTTTTGGTGGTAAAGAAACAGCTACCTCAGCGCTAATGAAGATGTCTCATGAAAAACCACTGAAAGATGTAACTATGGGAGCTTTTGGTATACGTCTCCGTTCCTTCCTGAAGGCAAGATGGGAAAATTTAACTATGGCTGAGGTGATCAACGCTACCGTTCTTTTCCAATTGGCTACGCAAGATCAGCGTTTTGAACGGGTTGCACTTACAAGTGATATTAAGACTGAGGATCAATTTCTAAGTGAAATGAGAGCTTTCTCTTACGCAAAGAAGAGTCCGGTGATTGTTACGGACAACTTTTCTACGGGTCCTGAAGCTAAACGTCATAAACCGCCGGATTACCGGATTAAGTGTCATTACTGTGGTAACCTCGGACATAAAGTGATGGAGTGTCAAAAAAGGATAAAATTTGGGAAACAGAGGAACACACGAAACCCGAACGAAAGTCAATCAGCCGCTACATCGAAGGTGATATGTTTCAAGTGTCGAGAGGAGGGTCATATTGCGCCCAGTTGCCCAATGTTGCGGAAAGGGAAAAATAACGGCAGTACACCTAAAGGAGGCAGTAACTCCAAAAACGAGAAACGGGTTGATTTCTGTGTAACGGAAGCTTCCATTGGTAAATTAATTCATCTGGGTGAGTCGTATCCATTTTACTTCGACTCAGCGGCTGAGTGTTCGTTAATTAAAGAATCCGTGGCATTGAAATTTTCCGGTAAAAGAAAGACTAATACAGTAATGATGCGTGGAATAGGAGATACCTGTGTTAAATGTATTTCGCAAATTTTGTCTTTAGTATGTATTAATGGATTTACATTGGAGATAATTTTTCATGTTCTTGCTGATAGTCACTTAAAATATGATATAATGATTGGTCGTGAAATTTTGAGCCGGTGTTTTGATGTAAATATTACTCAAAACGGCATTGTTATTAATAGAGGAAAAATAATTAGTGTGTGTAGTAAAGTCAAAGAAAACGAAATCAATATTAATGAGGTTGACACTGATATTATAGGGAATGATAAAAACCGTTTGATTTCTGTTCTTGAAAAATTCAAAGACTCGTTTATTACGGGGTTTTCACGAGCTCGCGTTAATACGGGACAATTAGAGATACGGTTAATAGATCCTAACGTCACTGTGCAAAGAAGTCCTTACCGGCTTAGTGAGGAAGAGCGAAGACTTGTACGTGAAAGAATAAGCAAATTAATAGAGGCGAAAATTGTACGGCCCAGCAATTCTCCTTTCGCGAGCCCCATATTACTTGTTAAAAAGAAGGATGGCTCAGAGAGACTATGCGTGGATTACAGAGAATTAAATAAAAACACGGTTGCGGATCGGTTTCTTTTACCTCTAATAGCGGATCAAATCGCGAGATTGCAGAAAGCTAAGTACTTTATTTCCTTGGATATGGCCAGTGGGTTTCATCAAATTCCTATTCATCCAAATTCCACGGAGTATACAGCGTTTGTTACTCCAGACGGGCAATACGAATACATAACAATGCCATTTGGGTTAAAAAATGCACCGTCCGTCTTTCAGAGAGCAATTTTTAAGGCCTTAGGAGATCTTGCTTATTCGTACGTAGTTGTATATTTGGATGATGTACTAATTACCGCTGATTCGGTTGACCAGGCTTTAGAAAGATTAGATATCGTATTGAACACCCTTGTGAACGCTGGATTTTCTTTTAATTTCTCTAAATGCTCTTTTCTAAAAACTTCCGTTCTCTATTTGGGTTATGTTATTCACAACGGTGAAGTTCGCCCCAACCCGGGTAAAATACAAGCCTTGAGTTCTTTATCCGCACCGACGACCGTTACGTAGCTCAGGCAGTTTATTGGTTTGGCTTCTTATTTTCGAAAATTTGTTCCAAAATTCTCACAAATAATGAAGCCTTTATATGCACTTACTTCTAGTAATAAAAATATAAGCTGGACGGATAGGCACGAAAAGATAAGACAAAGAATAATATCAATTCTCACCGATGAACCAGTGTTGATGATATTTGATCCTAAATATCCTATAGAATTACATACCGATGCCAGTCTAGATGGATATGGGGCTATTTTGATGCAGAAAGTTGAAGGGAAAAACAGAGTAGTGGAATATTATAGCAAAAGAACTAGTCCTGCTGAATCCAGATATCATTCGTATGAGTTGGAGACGTTAGCAGTAGTTAACGCTATTAAACATTTCCGACACTATTTGCATGGACGAGAGTTCCTTGTTGTAACGGATTGTAATTCTTTGAAGGCGTCCAGCAATAAAGTAAATTTAAATGACAGGGTTCACAGGTGGTGGGCGTATTTACAAACCTTTAATTTTAACATTATGTATCGCGAAGGAAAACGAATGGCTCATGTAGATTTCTTTTCGCGGAATCCTATAGATATTGATCGCGTAGAAATTAACAAAATTAAAGAAAAGGAAATTAATCTGACTGAAATTTCTAAAGGATGGTTGTTAGCGGAACAGCGTCGCGATCCTCAAATTTCGGAAATTGTTACTAAGTTACAAAATGATGAACTCGCGGAGGATATTGCAAGTACGTACGAATTACGGTCTAGGACCCTTTACCGCAAAATACAAAGAAAAGGCAGGACTCTCAGTTTGCCTATTGTCCCAAGAGGTTTTAGGTGGTCCGTAATTAATCATGTGCACCAGTCAATTATGCATTTAGGTTGGGATAAAACGCTTGAAAAGCTGTATGAGTATCACTGGTTTAGAGGAATGGCGAAATATGTTCGTAAATTCGTGGAGAACTGTCATGCTTGTCAGGTTTCCAAGACGAGTTCAGGTAAAGTTCAAGCTGAACTATATCCTATACCTAAAATCAGCATACCTTGGCATACGGTTCACATGGATATTACGGGCAAGTTAAGTGGAAAGAGTGACTTGAAAGAATATGTTATTGTTTTGATTGATGCTTTTACTAAATTTGTATTTTTGCACCATACGCGTAAGTTGGATTCCTTTAATACTGTTAAAGCACTCAAGTCAGCTATATTCTTATTCGGGAGTCCTTGCCGAGTAATAGCGGATCAAGGTAGATGCTTTACTGGTAAAGAGTTCAAAGATTTTTGTAGTGAAAAACAAATTAAACTACACTTGATAGCAACCGGTGCCAGTAGAGCTAACGGGCAGGTGGAGCGTGTTATGGGTACTTTGAAAAACATGTTCACTACAGTGGAGACGACCGGCCGCACGTGGCAAGATGCGATTGGTGAAATACAATTGGCTTTGAATTGCACTACTAATCGTGTGACAAAATCAAGTCCATTAGAGTTATTGATCGGCAAAGCAGCAAGACCCTTCGGTTTGTTGTTGCCTGATAATATGGAAGAAAGAGAAATAGTTATCTCCGATGTAAGACAGCAAGCTATAAAGAACATTGAGATTAACGCTAAGTACGATAAAGAAAGATATGATAAAACTAAGGCTAAGGTAGTTAGATTTAATCTTGGAGATTTTGTGTTGCGCAAAAACGAAGAGAGAAATCAAACCAAATTGGATCCAAAGTTTAGGGGCCCATTTGTAATAGCAGAGATTTTAGAAGGAAACAGGTACGTTTTAAAGACGTTGGATGGTAAACGATCATACAAGTACAGTCATGATAAGTTAAGGAAAATGCCAGATAGTTGCATTCCTGCTGAGTTGGATATCTGTAGTGATGGTGATGGAAGTGACAATGACAGTTTGAGTACACCGATCCAGGAGGAACATTAACACTATGACCATAACATCTAGCATAGTGTTTCCTCGTACACAATGTATTATGTTCATGGTATCTAGTATCGATTTTTGAGGAGCATTAACACTATGACCATAACATCTAGCATAGTGTTTCCTCGTACGTAATGTATTATGTTCATGGTATCTAGTATCGATTTTTGAGGAGCATTAACAGTATGACCATAACATCTAGCATAGTGTTTCCTCGTACGTTATGAACAATATTCATAACGCGAAGTTCAGTGTTCTCATGTGCATCCAGTGTGGTGATGAGAACGAAGTTCAGTGTTCTCATGTGCATCCAGTGTGGTGATGAGAACGAAGTTCAGTGTTCTCATGTGCATCCAGTGTGGTGATGAGAACGAAGTTCAGTGCTCTCATGAGCGTCTAGTGTGGTTGAGAACGAAGTTCAGTGTTCTCATGAGCGCCCATTGTGGTAATGTGATGAAATTTAGTGTGTACTTTAGTGTGTACGACCATGTACGACCAGAAGTGTTGAGGTGTGAACAGGTGTTAGATTGAATAAACTGATGACTGGTGGTTCACAGGATGCAACTAGCACTTTGGACGAAATTGTAATGTTACTGATTGTTGTGTTTCGATTTATTAAAGAGCATTTCATCGGAATCTTTGTTGTTGAACTGGGCCCTTGACTAGTTGGAATATTTAGTTAGATTGTAAAATGTCAATTGTGTTAAGTCTAATGTTAAGAAAATCGAATATTTTAGATGCACCCGAGGACGGGTGATTGTCAGGATGGCCGTGTCGGAGATGTAGGGATGGCGGGCCTTTCTTTTGGAATTTTGGGAAGATTCCCAATACTTTCGGTTAAACTGTTTGTTTAAGCTGTTCAATATAGTATTATAACAGTGGACTTGAGGTTGAGGTGACACTGTCGGTCACCGAACGTAGCCACGGTCTCGGGATGAACGTAGAAGTACAAATGTTGAGGGACACACGTTGTATTAACAAACAAGTCCCGAGGCGGGAGCAATAACGGCTCTACGCGAGCCTAGTAACGGTGCCTGGAATTTTGTTGATAACCCTGATCAATATGCAATTGACAAGTGTGATCGTGTCAGTCTTTTATTTGTATGATCACCTTGGAGAGTTGATACACAACGTCAAACGATTAGTCTAAAAGATACCGAACGTCATAGCAAACGTCATTTCAAGAATAGCTTATAACTAAATGTTCAAAAAGTTGTCCCGTTGACCGTGGATTCGTTAAACCCGAGAACATTGTTTATTTAAGAGTGGCTTTACGTTATACAGTTAAACCTTGTTTAATCAACTCCTGTACATATTACTGTAAATATAAACCTTTGAACAACTATAATGGCTAGTCCTAATGAAGAAACACAAGGCGCCACAAGAACCAGCATCAACCCAATAAACCCGATTAACCCGACATATATATTTATACATTTTAGATGTAACGTTTGTTAAATATATTTGTTTAGTTTTATATTTTCTTTTTACTCGATTATATATATATATTTTTTATACTTTTTGTATTTGACAAAGTAATTTTCGCATAATAAAATTGTTAACAATGTGTTTTATGATTCGTCTCTCGCGGCTGATTTCCACCAATCCCCAGCATTCCTGTCCCGTGTCATTATTTATTGCTACCTCAGCACGACGTTCCATTTTGTATTAAATTTTTATTTTCGCTGTTCTTTCCTTTTCCTTTTCTTTTCTTTTCCCCATCGAAAGTATAATTTTATTACTATTATTTTTTGTAACACGTACGAATTAGTGCGCGCATGTTTCAAAATGGCCGCCCGTGAATGTCCCTAGCATACAGTGACTTCTATTGATCTCGGATCTATTTATCGATTATGTGTAAATCTTGTTTCGGTGTTTTGACGTATAGTCGAAGTGAGAAATATAGTATTTCGTATTTATCCAATGCGTACAATCATTGCGTGTGTTCCGACGCGCGCGTGTAAATCTAACATGGCTGTTCGCAAATGTCATCAGTGAGGTTACAGTGGCGGGTCTTTAGTTTTATCGAACTGATTTTCCTGTCTGTCGCTCGTTTTCCCTTATTCTACCGCAATTAGACTATGTATTTATTACTATTATTATTGTTAAAATGACAGTAGTATTGTTCATTTAGATTATTAATACCTTAGTTAAAAATCTAGATTATATATATATATATATATATATATATATATATATACATGCATGTTTCGTAGTATAGTTTTCATATGTAATTCCTTACTAGAATGATCACGAGTTTTGATTATGTATTTTATGTTTACCAGATTGTTAATTTGATTTAATAGTATAGAATACGCACACATATACATATTTCCATCAATGTGATTTTTATATAAGTTCTTTAATAGTGTAGTATTGTGTATTTTAGGTTATGTATTCATTAGACTGTTAACCATTTGATATCATATATACATATATATTTGTAATTTGTTACATAGTATTAAAAGTTTTATTTCTAATATCTACTAAATTGTTATGTGTTTGGCATATATGTTTATATTTATATGTAACTCTCCAAGTTGTTGCTGCGTTGATAAAAATATATTTATATACACATTTATTCCTGGTGTGTCAATTATTTTCCTTTTGTAGTTATTCTTATTTCCTGGTTTACTCGTTTGGTTCGCGACTCGTTTAATTCATTAATTAATATTTATTTTCTGATTTAAATTCTTTCTTTTGTATTGTACATATTCCGTCTTCGTTACGGCACGTGCGGAGCGCGGGACGTGACACGGTCAATCGTCGCTGTTGTTGATCGTCGTTATGTATCAACTGTTGTTAACTGTTAATTGTTATTCATTGTTACCAAGCGTAATAAACGTTATTGGTTGAATATACTTGAGTGCACTTCAGTATCTATTACACCATACTCCTCATATCCATTAGAAATAGAAGGGGATACATCAAGTATTGTTCGCCTTTTATCTTCCTCTTTTTTCTTTTCATTTTTTTCGCAGTCTCATATCAGAATTCTATAATCCACACAAATCCACATGGAAATGTTTCAGTGTAGGGAATATAGAATATATAATTTGAGAAATATGTGTATACGCGCGTGTTGTACATTGCTTGACATTCTCTATTGTGAATTGTCCTTCGAAAGCTTTTGTATATTGTTTTATCAAATAAATTTAGATTGACTTGTGTGCAACTATCCACACTATTCTATAAAATTTTTCAATAAATATAAGTATTACAGCTGTTTCTTCCATATTTATGCAAAAAAATATTAGATGAGTTTTCAAATAACCGATAGTCTGCTGTGATGCCATCATTTTGTTTAACAAAATTTGAGCTGATTAATGCTTCTATAAATTAAAAAAATATTTAAGAAATGTTTATTTTAAGATTTACTACCTCAGCACGTTTTTTCACGATATTGTACATTAATATATTCTTTTTGCCTTATTGTACAGTTGCCCAGATCTAGGAACACGCAGGTCTTCGTTAAGACCTTAACAGGGAAAACTATTACTCTTAAAGTTGAAGCTTCTGACACAATAGAGAATGTTAAAGCAAAGAACTTTTAATACCTTATGCATTAGCTTTAAAGACAAATCAATCAGAAAGTGTTCTGAATAGTTTAATTTCACTCACCTTGACTTGCAATCTGAACGATCTGTTACCTACTTCTCCAAATATATATGTTATACAAAATAAACATAATGAGGAAATTAATTTGAATATAGAAGATGAAATAAAAGATAAACTATTATTTGTAAATGAAGATGAAGGCGTAGTAATGCTAACTTGTTCAAAAAGTAGAAAAAATGTAAGCGAACTACCTTTGCAGAGGTATGTTAGTTACTACTCTATATTATATACAAAATAATTATGATATTTTATTTTAACTGTATTGTTTGCAAAGATAAGGCTGTATTCCATTCGGCTACAAGATTGAAATATTCAACACAATGAAGATCTTGATACTACTCTTGAATATGTGCCTGAATTTAGTCCATTGCGCCAACAAAATATTCCTCCAAATATGAATGATGAAAATGTATTTGGAGAAAATACACCAACACCACCACTTTTACAGGACACCTCCAAGAGGAGCAATTTTAAATTCAGAAGAAGCAAAGGTGTTTGTTTTACTAAAACATTACGGATTAGGTCAATACGTGCCTATATTTCTCGAACCAGAAGTAAATATATTATTAAATTATGTGTGTTATATATATGTAAACTCTCTAAGAGTTCAAATGCGGATAAACAAGGGGACTTTCTCTGTTTTACGGACAGCACGGCTTCTTTTGTTTCACGGACAGAGCGGCTTTCCTTGTTTTACGGAGAGCCATTTTCAGAGACACGCATTTCCCAAACGGACGGACAGAGATCAACATCGGAGATAGACAAGATCACAGAAGAAAGAGTAATTATTTAAAACATTGAAGACTGTCGGAGAAAGAACGGCAGCTCAGGACGTTGAAAATCGATTGTCGATTTTCAGGAAGACATTGCACAGAACTTCGTATTTATTGTTTACTGTTATTAATTGGTTGTTGTTTATTTAATTATTACTGTTATTGATTGTTGTTAATTATTAATTGTTGTTTACTCTTGTATTTCATTTAAGTATTTTCACAATAAACTCGATTTTCAGAATCGATCCCTGAATTATCCTAGAATTGAACCTTATAAATCGATTTTCGCTACGCCATGCCGCTGAAAGTTAACTTACGTATCGTCATGAACGAGAACGCGAAAGGGGAGAAGCTAGAGAGCATAGAATCCATAAGAAGACCAGAAGACGAAGTATACTACATTTTTCCACGGAATATCAAGCGAAAAGCTACCATCAGCAATTATTCCGTTCAGCAACAGTGAAGAAGTCCGCAAACAGTCTAACCAAGGTAGGCCAGTATAGAAATGTTAAACGCACGATGGATGACGAGACAGCAGCGCTTTATATCGATACAGATTTAAACTTCGTATTCCAAGACATGTTCCTAGACGAAGCAGAAATTACCCCCACAAGGAAAATAAAGACGGAAACCGAGAAGTCCAGTCTGGACATGGAAAGACTTCTAGAAACTCTCCAAAAACGAGATAAGCGTGAAAGAGAAGAAATAAACTTTAGTATAAAACAAATTGATGGAACTCAAGAAGCCACAGGCTGGATATCAGAGTATGAAGAAGAATGCAGTAAATATAAAATAAAAAGTGATGAGGAGAAAGTAAAAGGTTTAAAAAAGTATTTAGAGAAAACAGCAGCAAGATGGTACCAAACGAATCTGCTGAAAGCTGAAGGACACAACTGGGAAGACTGGAAGGATGCATTTCTCTAAACCTTTAACAATAAAGGTCCTTCAGTATTAAATGTTTTTGTCTTTGATCTCTTTCTTGCGGTAGCTATTTTTAAATAGAGAATATTATAAGCGATGCATAAACAGTGAAAGTATAAATAAAAGAAAAAGTAAGCTATGATTCTTATGATTTGAAATTTATATATATATATATATATATATATATATATATATATATATATATATATTTAATACAATTTCAAATATATATGTAATACAATTTCATTTTACTAACAATAAGGGGAATAAAACAAAGAACAATTAGTTAGATGCGGAAAATGTTAACTTTATTCAGATAAAATAAGATACATAATACAAAGTAATGTTTAATTAAGTAACACTTAAAATACAAAGAAAGCCAAAAAAATAGAGAAAAAATGTATTTGATTAGTTTAATATTATGTTTCTGTTTGTACACTTAATTTAATCGATACATGATACCATACATCTTAATGTGTGTATGTCATTGTTAAACAATTATAAAGTATATTTATATAAGTGATATGAATAAGCTAATTTTTACATGTGTATGCATTACGCCAAAAATGTACGGGTAACGGCCTTGACTTCTCTTCGGCAAATGATGCACGTTGTGAATGCTGGCGAACAGTACTGACAAGTAGCTAGATGTCCACAAGGTAGGAACGTAATAGTCGCTTGTCGTTCCGTGCAAACTTTACACGAACGAGCATCTTTCAATGCTCGATTTTCTTGCTCCAGAGCAGCTAAAATAGTAAACAGTATATCTAAATACAATATATAATAGAATTTATTATATGTATACGGATTTCAGACAAATTAACGAATCTGTGTTTTTATTTTTATTACTTACCTACTTTCTCAGCGAGAGCTATTTCATTAGTATTATTTTCACTATTGGATCTCTCAGGACTCTCATCTGTAATTTCAATTGGTGCCTGAAATAAATATAATGTACATAAGTATATATTCTAATTATTAATTATACATATGGTTCAGGCTTTAAGTTTTTGTACTTACTTCCGCAGAAGTTTCATATAACTCCTGGCCTGTTACATTATTGACATATTCCCAGCCCCGTACTGGTAAAAAATGACCACAGCTGGGAGACGAAATCATATGTCTCTCCCATGGATCCTCTTCCGATCTCCAATTTCCTATGGTAATTCCACAATGGTAACAGGTAGTGAAATCATTTATTCCGGTGTAGATGAAGCCTGCATGGGCTAATTCTTCACTTGTCTGTGTCATATATGTAGGCCATTTTGCGAATGAATTTAATCTGGATTCGTAAGTAGCGTATTCCAATATTGCTGCTTTCATAACATCTTTTAGTCCCAAACGGCTGAGATCATATGCCGTCGGGTTTCGTGAAAATCGATGGTCATTAAAATCAAATGACTCCTGATAATGTAAACCATAAGGACAAGATATATTTCTATTTCTTCGTCTTGTCCGTAGAACTTTAGCTGGATCTGCTCCCATTGGTACATTATTACAATGTTCATTGCGGATAAATCTGCACTCTGGAGAACGCATCTCATGAATTTGCATGGGAATATCACCCACAGACCACTGACTTGCCAACAATTGACATTCAAAGCACCTTACGATATCCGTCTCGCCTGTATAGTAGAATCCTGCAGCTGCAAGACTGACAGGGTCAATGAAAGATACAGGCCAATTTCGAAAACTCGAACGTCTTACTGCTTCAAAACGAAAATCAGCATAATTTTCTTGAACGTCACGCGGCATTTCTATCGAGAATATCTGTGGCATTGTCGACGTCGACGGTATCGGTGATGTTAAATCAATCACCCTTGCTGAAGGTTCAGGGGATGGTATATCAACCATAATTTCTGGAAGTACCATGGATGTTGAAGGTACGGCTAACTCATCCGCCGATATTGAATGAATCGACGGATTTGAATCATCTGACAATGTCGAAGGAACAGCCAGTAATTCTTCATCTTCTGAAGATTCTGTATTATGTTCCATCAAATATCGGAAGTTGATTGTAGGAATCATTGTATCCATTTTAATTGTAATTTATTGCGCCTTTAAACCTATTTAAAAGAAAAAGACATTGAAATTGAATCTACTAATTGTAGATGACTTAAGAAATATTATACGTGTACAATTGATCAAACAGAAATGTATTACAGACAAAACCTACGAATATCAGATGTTCTCGTTCCGCTTCAACAGCTCTCCAATTCTTCAAATGGAATCTTGACAAATATTTAATATCTTATTCTTGTATATTTTATATTTTTAAATTTACTAAAACTGCTCAATCGTACGAACGAGCCACACAAACTCTTCGAACATCAGTGTAATACTGAACCTTGCTGCTAGTATGTACCGAGAAGCTACTACCTGTTTTCTACAAATCTTATCCCTACCCGCAGTACTCGGTAGCAATATAACCCTTCAATGCACTATAAGGCACACCCACTGCGCAGAATGGGCAAGTTGTCGCCCGATCAAATTTCATCGATGCTCCGGCCCTTACTGTACTGTGTAAAGTAAACGATGCTCGCTAGGTACAGCGTTAAAATACATCTCTTATTTACTCACATTCGAAAATGATGCCGCTTTTGAAGGAATTCTTATTTGCTCCGTTTTTACTTGGCAATATTAACACGTTGTTTAAAATATCAGTAAAAACTGCTACGGAGCCTAGAGAGCCAAAGAGAACGACAAAAATTAACAATTTATTATTAACAGATATAATAAAAGGGGGAATGATAATAGATGCTTGCTATTAGCTCCTAATAGAGTTTTCGTAATATCTCTAGTTCGACATCGTCTTCCTACAATTCTTACCGGAATCTCCATATCGTTCTGCTTCAGATTTGCAATATTCGACAAATCCTAATCGGTACATTATTTCGTTTCAGGGGCCCAGAGTCCTAATCCGGCACCTGTTTCCTTGTGGGTATAATATTTAGTAGAAGGATAATTGCTGTCGTAAACAGTATAGTCTAAATACTCAGATTAGTCTTTGGTAATCATTACTTTATGACACCCTACACCTTTTGGCGTATACCCTGCCTCGGTATTAATCACCGCAGATTATAATTTAATTATTTTTACAAATGGGACGTTTTCAGCAGTTTTTCAATATGTGAAACATCTGACTCGGGGTTTCTGCAGGAAAATTCAACCGTTTGCATCATATTCTAAATTTATTTTGAGATAAAGTTCCCTCGCGATGCGAATAGTAAAACGCTGTAGCATTATGTTATTTTACATTATACATATTATATCATATTATATATATCATATATATATTATATATTATTATATCATATATATATTAATATTTTTATTAAAAGTATTAAAAGTGTTAATTGCGTATGCACGAGATGATAGTAAAAACGAAGAATAAACATATTCGGGCAAAACGCAATATACTAAGCTTGAAAATCAGTAATATCTTGAAGAATTACGAGGGAAACGTTCTCGTCTGACAACTGCAAAAAAGTATCGACGAAGTAAATTGACGATATGTCTATGTTTTGTTAATAACAATACTGAAATTGCTAAAGTGAGTCCATCATTCTCATAATTGTATTTTCTGGCAGCTGTTTATATTCGTGTACAATGTAACGGCGTATATACGGTATCCGTTTACTCTCATATCGCTTGTTTTTCTAATTTTTCTTTATTTTTCTCCAGCATCCTGCATTCGTCTTATTGAGATAAATGTCATGTTGGTATGATCACTAGTTCCTACATCCAGCGTTGGTGCAAGTGCTTGACATCCTCTTCTGTTTTTCCCCGTCCGTCACGTCCTCTTTATCTGAGTATCCCGTGTGTTGTAAATGGCTGTACAAGGTGGTGAAATACACAGCATATAAAACTAATCTGTATGAATCAATTGAATATCAAAACCCAAACCAATGAAATAACAGCTATAAAGAGCATCTGAAAGACGATAGCATCGAAGAAAGCAACTTGCGATTAAAAGAGTCGTATGTCGAAAAATGCATTGGTTTATTATAAATTAATATAAAAATATTACCCTGAACATTTTTCAATGATTTTCTACGCAATAATAGAATAATTCTATATAATAATTTTCTCCGTTTTCGTTTGTAACATTTACATTCTTTTTCATTTCTACAGTTCAAAAATCTCGCTTTTCATTCCATTCGGAATTTTTTCCCGAAAGACGAAATAAATATTTTCTCCCACGTACTTAACAAAGGAGGGTTAGAGGTGTTCGTAAACGTTTGCAACATTTCTCAAATTTTTTAACAGCTTTCCTGGGAAACATATTACATAACAGTTAACTAATTTTAACAAATATGCATTATGTACTTGTATGTGCAAATGAAATAATGTACATGCACTTAATTTAAAGAAATGGTCAAAAGTGTTGAGGTTATTCGATGTGTAATCAGAGAAAACTAGTGGATAAATTGAAAGGCAGAAAATATATTTAAATATAAGTGTAATTATAAATAAGAATACAATTTGAGCTGGTCCAGATTCGCACGCTAGCTGTGTTACAAAATAACTGAAAACCCAAAAGCCAACGTCGCCTGTCTACTGTTTATGGTCTGACTTCGTCGCAGTCTTTTGTCTACGCGCTGTCGATGGCTTCAGTGCTTGAGAAACTAAAAAGACCAGATGTAGAGTTTTCTTATAAGTGGTGACCGCTTCAACACCCTCCCTAAAACTCTACATCTCCACAAACAATTATCTCAAATTTACAAATTATCTCTTAATATTTTTCTAACTCTTGTCGTAAATATCTGAAAATCAATTTGTCGATGCCTCCACAAGTACATTTGCCAGACGCCTTTCTCTTTTTCATTCAAATTAATTTATTACAAAAAGAATTCTGGAAGACTAAACAGATCGTGTAGAGTTTTTCCTTTTTTTTTTTTTTTTTTTTTTTTTAGAAGTGATAACCACTTCGACACCCTCCCTAAAAACTCTACATGCCTACAAAAAGTTACCTCTTAATATCCTTTTTATTTTTCAAACCTAACTTTTGTCTTAAATATTCAAATCTTGGTTTTGGCAACGCCTTTGTACATATATCTGCCAGTTGCTCTTCGCTTGTTACATACGTTACATCAATTTCGCCTCTATTGTATAAATCTCGCAAGAAATGATATCTTACGTCAATATGCTTACTTCTTTGATGGAATTCTGGATTCTTAATTAATTTGACGGCACTAGTATTTTCTACATAGCATATACTTAAGGATCTCTATTTTACATTCAAGAAATATTTTCTTTAGCCACATAATTTCTTTCGCTCTTGAGGCTGCACTGACATACTCAGCTTCGGTCGTAGATAGAGCAGTAGAGATACATTGTTGTCGCTTACATTGCCATGTGATGGCCGCATTCGCATACTTACATACAACGCCTGATGTCGACTTTCTTGTTTCTTTGTTGCCTGCATAGTCAGCATCGCTAAAGGTTTCGAGACTGCCTGCTTTTGTATATAAGAGTCCCATGTCCGCGGTCCCTTTTATGTTGCGCAAAATTCGTTTGACTAATTTCCACTGATACTGGTTTGGATTCTCTAAATGTCTCGCCGCTATATTTATTGCAAAACTAATATCTGGCCTACTTACGGTTTGTAAAAACATTAAGTTCCCTACGGCTTCTCTGTATGGTGCGTTACAATCATTATTGCCACTATAAACACTGTTTGCCTCATTCATATTAAATTTTTCTAATATTTTTTCGATATATCTACTCTGATGAATGAATATTGAACCATCTTTTAATCTTTTAATTTCAAGTCCAAGAAAACTCTTGACTTCTTTGGAACTCGTAATTTTGATTTCTTTATTTAAATCATCGAAAAATTTATCAATTAGAGATTCGTCTGAAGCTGCTACCAGTCCATCGTCTACGTATATGGTCATCAACATTAATTTGTTGTCTTCGCTATAAATATAAAAACAAGGATCTGCGTTACTCTGATAAAATTTTAAGTTTGAAATATATTTTGTGAAACGTTCCGTTCAACTTCTTGGAGACTGCTTTAAGCCATATAGGCTTTTTAGCAATTTACAAACGCGATTCGTACCATCATCATAACCTTTAGGTTGTTTCATATAAATATCTTCTTTCAGACCTCCATATAAAAATGCGGTTTTAATGTCATACTGTCCGAGGTGTAAATTATTTTTGGCTGCAATACTGAGCATTAATCTAATTGTATCAAACCGAGCAACGGGACTATAGGTTTCCTTATAATCTACGCCTTCTTTTTGTGAACACCCTTTTATTACAAGTCGCGCTTTTTATCGTTCCGAATTGTCCGGATTTAGCTTTACCGTTAAAACCCACCTATTACTAAGTACCTTCTGATCTTTAGGTTTTTCTACAAGAATCCACGTCTTATTTTCATGGTGCGATTTCATTTCATCGTTCATAGCCGTTTCCCATAACTCTTTCTTTTCGGAACTCATCGCTTCGTTAAAATCCACCGGTAATTTTTCCGCTACGTACGTTACTGGGCTACCATAAAAATCGGTTCGTTTGATCTTAGCTCTATCTCTCAATTGTCTCACATTGTCGCTATTTCCAGGAGGTTGTTCTTCGTGTTCACTCTGTGCACTTTCATACGTACATGCTCTATCGCTCTGCGTACACATATCTTCGCGCTCGACAATTTTCGGTAAACTTAAATTAATAAATTTCGCACTTTCTAGTTCGGGCTTAAATATTACGTCACGGCTTAATATTACATTTCTTACTGTTGGCGCATACACTCGACACCCTCGTGCGTCATCTAGATAGCCTACCAAATATCCTTTGTTCGCCTTTTTGTCAAGTTTTGTCTTCTCCGCAGGTATGTGTGCAAAGCACTCAGTACCGAAAACCCTAAACTTTTCTAAATTTGGCGGTTTCCCGTACCACAGTTCATACGGTGTTTTCTTGTCTTGTATCGTCGGCCCGGTCTTATTTATGACATGTACTGCTGTGTTCATGGCTTCGGCCCATAAAAACAGCGGTAGATTTGGTTTCGAATATAGCATCGATCGGCCTGCCTCTACTATTGTTCTATTTTCCCATTCTGCGACACCATTCTGTTCAGGAGTGTATGGGACGTTAATTGTGTGCCTAATTCCCTGACTTCTTAAAAATTCTTTAACTTCTTTATTTTTGAATTCTTTCCTCCATCACTATGAATTTCTTTAATCTTATCGTTGAATTGATTCTCAACTTCCAGGCAAAAAGTTTTTAATTTTTCGATTACTTCTGACCTATGTCGTAAGAAGTAAATCTTTGTGAATTTTGAAAAATCATCATTAAATGTAAGAAAATACAATTTCTTGCCTAATGACTCGACTTGTATAGGTCCACATACATCCGTATAAATAATTTCGCGAGGTTTATTCGCACGATTGATTTTCTCATGAAAACTCGATCTATGCTGTTTCCCGTACGCTCAACCTTCACAGAAAAAGCTACTATCCTCCACGACTTTCATATTCGAATTCTTTAAAAACTCTTTAACATGTCTGTTGTTTTGAGGACATAGCCGTTCGTGCCATAACTGCAATGTGTCCGCGTTTGACTCTGCTCTATTGCTAAAATTACAAACTGACGGTATGATAACTCGCATAACTATTTTATACAAATTTCCGATAACAGAACCTTTTGCTATTATTTTCTGGTTTTGTAAAAACATACAATTGGTCCCTTCCTTTAAAACACAGAAATCTATGCCCCTTCTCGCAACAGATCTAATGGAAAATAGGTTTCTTTTCATACCTGGTACGTACAGAACATCGTTCATTGTACATGTTACCCATTTGCCGTCCACAAAAGTCTCTACTTTGATTGTTCCTTTGCCGCACGCATTCATGAACGTAAGCCGATCTCTATCTTCACCGTGTTATCGAATTCTTCGAAGACGTTGAACCATTCCCGTCGTCCTGTCATGTGATCCGTAGCTCCTGAGTCGATTATCCAAACATCAGGGTTTGCCGCTTGTATGATTTTGATTTCTAGGTTCCTGGTTGTTTCTACTGTTGCTTCTTTTATTATTTTTAAAACAATTTTTACTGGTGTGGCCTTTCCTTTTGCATATAAAAAATCTAAAGCAATCCTTCTTTAGATGGCCAACTTTTCCACAATTGAAGCAGCTTGGTCCTTGTTTCTCGTATTCACATTTGCTTGACTGTTTCTGCTGTTCCCTTTTATAATTGTTACTCTTTGTTACCAGCGCCACCGATGTTTCCTGGTCGTCTTTCTTCCATCTGGTTTCTTCTGTTATCAGCCTGGTACTAAGCCTGTCTAGGGTATTCTTTCCTTCTTCCACCGAATCCCACGCACTGTGAAAATGGTCAAATTTGTTTGGTAACACCGCTAAAATGCGTGTTATCAGCATTTTCTCGCCAATTTCACTCCCAAGGGCTTTCATCTTCGCCGCTATCACTTCCAACTTTGACAGGTTGTAGGCGACATTTTCAGATTCTTCCCATTTAAAATCGAAGAACTGCTTCTGGACCATATTTAGATTCTCATCTGACTTCATGTCATATACTGTATTCAACTTTTTCCACATTTCATGTGCTGTTGTGCAACATAAAGGAAGATCCAACGGTTTCTTTCCTACTGAAGTCACGATTAATTTTCTCGCTAACCGATCTGCTTTCAAAAATCTTTCACGAGCGATTTCTTTCTCCGCGCTGTTACCTGGATGACACAGATTCCCTTCACACACGTTGATCAGGTCGTCATCTTCCTCCAAAAGTGTACGCATAACAAAACGCCACTGGAGCCAGTTTTCTTCGCCGCGTAACATCTCGATCTTCGCACTTGCTGATTCCATTTTAGCACTATCCCTTACTTTACTAAGCACAACACTTTAACAATTTATTCACTTTACGTTGCTGCCTTGCAAGTTACAGCTCTGGGCCCATAACCTGTTGAGGTTATTCGGTTTGTAATCAGAGAAAACTAGTGGATAAATTGTAAGGCAGAAAATATATTTAAATAAAAGTGTAATTATAAATAAGAATACAATTTGAGCTGGTCCAGATCCGCACGCTAGCTGTGTTACCCAATAACTGAAAACCCCGAAGCCAACGTCGCCTGTCTACTGTTTATGGTCTGACTTCGTCGCAGTCTTTTGTCTACGCGCTGTCGATGGCTTCAGTGCTTGAGAAACTAAAAAGACAAGATGTAGAGTTTTCTTATAAGTGGTGACCACTTCAACAAAAAGTTATGAAATTTTGTCTCAATACACCCTTTACTTTCTTTACTAAACTACGCAGTTATTGTGTATGTCAAAAGATGGCACAAAGTACAAAATTCCAATCACTTGATCTTAGCATTTAACTATGGTCGGTTGACTCCTATTACTATTTATTAAAATTGATTTCCTCAAAATCTAATATAATTTATCGAAATATAATTTTCCTAATCAAAATAATATATATGTCGTTGATGAAAGGACATCGGAGGTTTCCCTTTGGAACTTCGGGAAAATCCCTTAACACCGTAATCTAGATTTTATTATAGGCGTAATTAAACAATTGCCGTCAATCAATCCGGTTGTATTTGTTCGAGATTTGTGATAATGAGCTTGGGATCGAGGCGACAACCAGTCGCCGAACGTAACCGCGGTCACGGGTTTGACTAACAAAGGTACGGAATAATTCTATAGCTCTCCTTAAAAGAAATATTTGTGACGGCACGCGACAGTAAACATTCCAACGGTTTGTGTCCCGTGGCTCGTCACACGCAGACCCTATTCTTCGAGTAAGATGATTGCCAGATGTCGATGCGTCTTCGCAGTACATGTTAGGCTAGCCTGAGGGCCTGATACAAATCTTAAGATTTAGTTGGCTAAAGTCCTTCAGACAGACAAACAATCTTTGTCCCAGCTACGGGAAGATAGGAGAGAACTATTTTTCAACGAACGGCGTCTCCCACTAGCAACTTTCCCTCGAGGGCGGCTAGCATCTTTTTCTGACCACCGATATGGAGATTGACCAATTAGCAGCAACGCCAATTTCTCTCACCTACTAAACGAAGGCTATCCTCGACGAATCCAAGGATCTCTTAGACACACCCCATTATAGTTTTCCTCTGCAGCATCATCGCGACGGAAAGTCATTCTCTCGTGAGGCCGTATTAGCGAATAACTTAGCGTCTGTACGCTCGGTGGATATTCTACGTTTTAACAAAGAGTCCGACTTAGATTTTGCGAGCATATTCATCTATCATCCCGTTGACCGCGGATTCGTTATTGAACCTAGGATCATTGTCATTAGTTTCTCGAGTACCTAATTACCACGGTTACTTGTCCAATTCTATAATTATCGTATTTGCACTAGTCAATGTCATGCCCCTAACCCCAATTCTAATGTAAACCCGACATACATATATAACTTGTAATATATAATTTTTTATATTACATTTTTTATATTACATACAAGGAAATGACGGTTAGTTTTCTTCAAAATTGACGAAATCACCGCGATTTGCGAGCTCTTAGGCTTGTTCCGACGGTGAAACGTGCGTGCATTACATTCTGCACGTATAATGGAGTGAAACGTGCACTTAAACGTCGAAATATCACAAACGGGGAAGAAATAACGCTTCGATTTCTTCAAAATCGACGAAATCATTGCTACTTGCGAGCTGTTGGGCTTGTTATAACGGTGACACTGGAGTGCATTGCATTCGGCGCGTAAAATGGAATGAAAAGAGCGCTGAAACATCGAAATGTCTCAAACGGCAAGGAAACAATGCTTAGTTTTCGTCGGAATAAACGAAATAACGCGATTTGCGAGCTGTTGGGCTTGTGTCGATGGTGAAACGGGCGGGCTTTACATTTGGTGCGTTAAATGGAGTGAAAAGAGCGCATAAACGTTGAAATATCTCAAACGCGAAGAAAATGACGGGTAGTTTTCTTCAAAATCGACGAATTCATCGTGATTTGCTAGCTGTTGGACTTGTGTCGACGGTGAAACCTGCATGCATTAAATTCGGCGCGTGAAGTGGAGTGAAAAGAGTTCTTAAACGTCGAAATATCTCAAACGGAAAAGAAATGACGGTGAGTTTCCGTCATAATCGATGAAATAATCGCGATTTGCGAACAGTTAGGCTTGTTTTGACGGTAAAAGTGTCTTGCATTTCATTCGGAGCGTAAAATGGAGCGAGAGTAAATATCATCTCGGCTGTGTAAAACAATGGCTAATTCACGCGAAGAGTTGTTACGCGCCAAAAATTCTAACCCTAACCCGACATCAGAAGTGGGATCAGAACCGCTTATAGTGATACAAGAGCAGATGGCCCTTATGCACGAGTTAATTTAGACGATAGCGCTAAAACCGAGGGAGCAGGAACCGAGTGTAAAACCCGAAAAATTTTCGCTACCGCGTTTTAACCCCGAAATCGCGGGTGCCGACCCAGCTGCGTGGTGCGCGACTGTTAGTGTAATTATGGAAAAAAGACCTCTACAAGACGACGAGATATATCTCACTATAAGTCGTGCTCTAGAGGGTACAGCAGCACAGTGGCTTATCCATGTTCCGGTCAGTGGTTTTACTTGGATAAAATTTACGGGACATTTTCTTGCGCGTTATGGTGGCACGGAGACGGCAACCTCAGCGCTAATGAGGATGTTCAATGAACCACCACTGAAGGGCGAAACCACGGCGGCTTTTGGTAATCGTCTTCACTCCACTGTCTTTTGTCCACTGTCTGCATTAATGGTCTCACATTGGAGATAATTTTTCATGTCCTTGCTGATGATTACTTAAAATACGATATCATGATTGGTCGCGAGAATTTAAGCCAACGATTCGACGTAAATATCACGCAGAATAACCTCGTTATTTGTAAAACAAAGATAATTAACACCTGTGGTAAAGTTGCGGAAGATGCGGTCAACATTAGCGAGGTCAACACTGATGTAGTTGGTAACAATAAAGATCGATTAATCTCTGTTCTCGAAAAATTTAAAGAATCATTCTTTACGGGTTTCCCGCGTAATCGCGTAAGTAGGGGCCAGTTAGAAATACGGCTGATTGATCCCAACGTCGTCGCGCAAAGAAGCCCTTACAGGCTTAGCGAGGAAGAGCGAAGAATAGTACGTGAGAGAATAGCAGAATTAATTAATTTAATTAATTAATGCACCAGCCGTTTTCCAGAGAGCCATTTTCAAAGCCTTAGGCGACCTCGTGAACACCTGATATTCGTAATTTTGTCTCTAATACGTTTTTGTTTGATCGATTGTACACGTATAATATTTCTTAAGTCATCTACAATTAGTAGATTCAATTTCAATGTCTTTTTCTTTTAAATAGGTTTAAAGGCGCAATAAATTACAATTAAAATGGATACAATGATTCCTACAATCAACTTCCGATATTTCATGGAACATGATGCAGAATCTACAGAAGATGAAGAATTACTGCCTGTTCCTTCAACATTGTCAGATGATTCAAATCCGTCGGTTCATTCAATATCGGCGGTTGAGTTAGCCGTACCTTCAACATCCATGGTACTTCCTGAAATTATGGTTGATATACCATCCCCTGTACCTTCAGCAAGGGTGATTGATTTAACATCACTGATACCGTCGATGTCGACAATGCCACCGATATTCTCGATAGAAATGCCGCCGGTTCCATCCACATCGCGTGACGTTCAAGAATATTATGATGATTTTCGTTTTGAAGCAGCAAGGCGTTCAAGTTTTCGAAATTGGCCTGTGTCTTTCATTGACCCTGTCAGTCTTGCAGCTGCAGAATTCTATTATACTAGAAACTTTGATGTCGTTAGATGCTTTGAATGTCAATTGGTGGCAAGTCAGTGGTCAGTGGTTGATATTCCCATGCAAATTCATGAGATGCGTTCTCCAGAGTGCAGATTTATCCGCAATGAACATTGTAATAATGTACCAATCGGAGCAGATCCTGCTAAAGTTCGACGGACAAAACGAAAAAATAGAAATATATCTTGTCCTTATGGTTCACAATATCAGAAGGCATTTGATTTTAATGACCATCGATTTTTAAGATATTCAAGAAACCCGACGGCATATGAACTTAGCCGTTTGGGACTAAAAAGAGTTAAGAAGCTACGAATCCAGATTAAATTCGTTCACAACATGGCCTACATATATGACACAGACAATTGAAGAATTAGCCCATGCAGGCTTCTACTAGACCGGAATAAATGATTGCACTACATGTTACCATTGTGGAATTGGTATAGGAAGTTGGAGAGCAGAAGATGATCCATGGGAACAGCACGCAATTTCGTCTCCCAGCTGTTGTTATTTATTAACAGTACGAGGCTGGGAATATGTTAATAAAGTAACAGGCCAGGAGTTATATGAAACTGCTGAAGGTGCAAGTATAAAAACTTATACCCTGAACAATATATATAACATTGTGTATAATGAATAATTGCAATACATACTTATGTACAGTATATTTATTTCAGGCAGCAATACAAATTGCAAATGGGAATCCTGAGAGATCCACTAGTGAAAATGATACTAATGAAATGACTCTCGTTGGGAAAATTGGTAAGTGATAAAAATGAAAACACATATTCGTTAATTTGTATGAAAGCCGTATACATATAATAAATTCCATTATATATTACATTTAAATACACTGATTACTATTTTAGCTGCTCTGGAGCAAGAAAATCGACAACCAGTCGCCGAACGTAACCGCGGTCACGGGTTTGTATAACAAAGGTATTGCATAATTCTATAGCTGTCCTTAAAAGAAATATTTGTGACGGCACGCGACAGTAAACATTCCAACGGTTTCTGTCCCGTGGCTCGCCACACGCAGACCCTATTCTTCGAGTAAGATGATTGCCAGATGTCGATGCGTCTTCGCAGTACATGTTAGGCTAGCCTGAGGGCCTGATATAAATCTTAAGATTTAGTTGGCTAAAGTCGTTCAGACGGACAAACAGTCTTTGTTCCAGCTACGGGAAGTTAGGAGAGACCTATTTTTCAACGAACGGCGTCTCCCACTAGCAACTTTCCCTCGAGGGCGGCTAGCATCTTTTACTAACCACCGATATGGAGATTGACCAATTAGCAGCAACGCCAATTTCCCTCACCTACTAAACGAAGGCTATCCTCGACGAATCCAAGGATCTCTTAGACACACCCCATCATAGTTTTCCTCTGCAGCATCATCGCGACGGAAAGTCATTCTCTCGTGAGGCAGTATTAGCGAATAACTTAGTGTCTGTACGCTCGGTGGATATTCTACGTTTCAACAAAGAGTCCGACTTAGATTTTGCGAGCATATTCATCAATCATCCCGTTGACCGCGGATTCGTTATTGAACCTAGGATCATTGTCATTAGTTTCTCGAGTACCTAATTACCACGGTTACTTGTCCAATTCTATAATTATCGTATTTGCACTAGTCAATGTCATACATATATAACTTGTAATGTATAATTTTTTAATTAAAATGTTAACCATTCCTAGTCACCTGGTTTGTTAACAGGTTTATTTAGTTATTTTATTTATCCATTTATTTCTTGTATTTGTTAATAAAATATAACATGTATTCTTGCCCTTTTCTCCCAATTATTTCCTCTTCGCCATGATGTCGTATGTTGTTATTTTTATTTTGGATCCATCAGATGATTTCGCAATTAATTCAGTTTATTAATTAGTTTTATTCAATTATTTTATAAATTTCTCCTTTTTCTTGTTGGTTGATTAAAATATATCTTCCTATTGTTCCATTTATTCTCTTTTACTATTATGTGGTACATAATTATTTTAATTTCTGGATGTTACCTGCTTATTCGATTTACTAGTTGGTTTTATTTAATAATTTGTTTTGCATTTGCATATCCCATGTTCGCTAATTAATTGTAGTATATTTTCCTGTCGTCGGATATAATTGTTCTGGTTCCAGGTTGATTGTTAGTTGGTATAGGTTATGCTATACTCTTTATATTTACTACTTCGTTAGAATATCTATTTCTATTTTATTATTTGTTATTTACCCTCATATGCTAATTCTATATATATAATTACGTTTAATTAATCTTTTATTAAAGTATTTCCATTTTCGTTGTACCGTGCGTTTGTTTCGGGTGTTCGAATTGTCACTCGCGTTGTTTGTATATTGTGACTTTCTGTTTTTCGTTACCGTACGTGCGGAGCGCGGGGCGTGACAATAGCATTTTACGTTGTAACGGGCTTGTTCCGAATTTCAAAAAGGAGTGTACAGCATTCGGCGTGCAAAATGGAATAGCATTACATTTCGCGCGTAAATAGTGTGAAAAGAGCGCTTAAACGTCGAAATATATCAAACGGGGAGGAAATAACTCTTAGTTTTCGCCAAAATCGACGAAATCATCGCGATTTGCGAGCTGTTGCGCTTGTATCAAAGGTGAAAGATGCGTGCATTACCTTCCGCACGTAAAATGGAGTGAAAAGAGCGCTGGAACTTCGAAATATCTCAAACGGGATGGAAATGACACATAGTTTTCGACAATATCGACGTTATCATCGTGATTTGCGAGCTCTTGGGCTGGTTTCGAAGGTGAAACGGGCGTGCATTTCTCTCAGCATGTAAATTCGGGTGAACAGAGCGCATAAACGTCGATATATCTCCAACGGTAAGGAAATGACGCAAAGTTTTCGTCAAAATCGAGGAAATCATCGAGATTAGCGACATGTTGAGCCTGCTTGGACGGTGAAACAGGCGTGCATTACATTCGTCGCGTAAAATGGAGTTAAAGGAGCTCATAAACGTCGAAATATCTGAAACGGGAAGGAAATCACCGTTAATTTTCGACAATTTCGACGAAATCATTCCGATTTGCGAGCTCTTGGGCTGGTTTCAACGGTGAAGCTGGAGTGCATTACATTTAGCGCGTAAATAGAGTCAAAAGAGCGCTTAAACGTTGAAAAATCTATAACGGGATGCAAACAACGCTCAGTTTTCTTCAAAATAGACGAAATCATCGCTGTTTGCGAGATGTTAGGATTGTGTCGACGGTGAAACGGGCGTGCATTAAATTCAGCGCGTACAATGTAGTGAAAAGAGCGCATAAACTTTGAAATTTCTCAAACTCGAAGGAAATGACGGTCAATTTTCGATACAATCGACGATGTCCGGCTCTATTTGCAAGCTTTTGGGCTCGTTCCGAATATGAAACGGGCGTGCATTAAACTCTGCACTTAAAATGGAGTGATAAGGACGCTTAAACGTCGAAATATCTCAAGCGGGTAGGAAATGACTCCTAGTTTTCTGCAAAATCGACGAAATCATCGCGGTTTGCGAGCTGTTGAGCTCGTGTCGACTGTGAAACCTGCCTGCACTACATTCGGTGCGTAATATGGAGCGAAACGATTGCTTAAACGTCGAAATATCTCAACCGGGAAGGAAACAAACGCTTAGTTGTCGTCGGAATAGACTAAATCATCGCTATTTGCCAGCTGTTGAGCTTGTGCCGACGGTGAAACATGCATGCCTTGAATTCGGCGCGTAAAACGGAGTGAGAAGATCGCTTAAACGTCGAAATATCTCAAACGGAAAGGAAACAAAGATTAGCTTTCGTGGGAATAAACGAAGTAATCGCGATTTCCGGGCTGTTGGGCTTGTTTCGACGCAGAAACGGTCGGGTATTACATTCGGCGCGTAAAATGGAGGGAAAGGAGCGCTTAAATGTCGAAATATCTGAAACGGGAAGAAAGTAACGCTTAATTTACGTCAAAATCGACGAAATACAGCTCCATTTGCGAGCTGTTGGGCTTGTTTCGACGCTGAAACGGGCGGGCATTACATTTCGTGCGTTAAATGGAGTGAAAAGGGAGCATAAACGTTGAAGTATCTCAAACATGTAGGAAATGACGGGCAGTTTTCTTCAAAATCGACGAATTCATCGTGATTTGCGAGCTGTTGAGCTTGTGTCGACGGTGAAACCTGCATGCATTACATTACGCGCGTAAAACGGAGTGAAAAGATCGCCTAAACGCCGAAATATTTCAAGCGGGAAGGAAATGACTCATAGTTTTCTGCAAAATCGACGAAATCATCGCGGTTTGCGAGCTGTTGGGCTTGTGTCGACGGTGAAACCTGCATGCATTACATTCGGCGTGTAAAACGGAGTGAAAAGATCGCTTAAACGTCGAAATATCTCAAACGGGAAGGAAATAACAGTTAGTTTTCGACAATGTCGACGTTATCATCGCGATTTGAGAGCTCTCTGTCTGGTTTCGAAGGTGAAACTGGCGTGCATTATATTCGCCGCGTAAAATGAAGTGAAAAGTGCGCTTAAACGTCGAAATATCTCAAACGGGATGGAAGTTACGCTTTGTATTCGTCAAAATCGACGAAATCATCGCCCTATGCGAGCTGTTAGGGTTGTGTCAACGGTGAAACTAGAGTGCATTACATTTCGCTCGTAAATAGAGTGCAAAGGGCGCTTAAACGTCGAAATATCTCAAACGGGAAGGAAATAACTGATAGTTTTGTCAAAATCGACGAAATCATCGATACTTGCGAGCTGTTGGGCTTGTGTCGACGGTGAAACGAGCGTGCATTACATTCCGCGCGTGAAATAAAGTGAAAACGGCGCTAGAACGTAGAAATATCTCAAACGGGAAGGAAATAACGATTAGTTTTCGTCAATGTCGACGAAATCAACTGCAATTCCTTGAGGGCATCCAGTAATAAGATGCATTTAAATGACAGGGTTTACAGGTGGTGGGCTTACCTACAAACTTTTACCTTTGACATTATGTATCGGGAAGGCAAACGAATGGCTCACGTCGGTTCCTTTTCGCGGAACCCCGTTGACTCGGATCACCGTACGATCCACAAAATTGCCGAAAAAGAAATCAATCTGGCCGAAATCTCCGAAGATTGGCTCTTGGCGGAGCAACGTCGCGATCCCCAAATTACGGAAATCGTCGATAAGTTGCGGAACGATGAGCTTGCAGATGATATCGCGAATACGTGTGAACTGCGATCCGGTACCCTTTACCGTAAACTGCAACGAAAAGGCAGAACTCTCTGCTTGCCCATTGTCCCAAGAGGTTTTAGGTGGTAAGTGAACAACTATGTACACCAGTCGATTATGCACTTAGGATGGGATAAAACGCTCGAGAAACTGTACTAGTATTACTTTTTAGAAGGAATGGCGAAATACTTTCGCAAATTCGTTGAGAACTGTCATGCTTGTCGAGTTTCAAAGGCTAGCTCAGGCAAGACACAAGCCGAAATACATCCCATGCCCAATACCAGCATACCTTGTCACAGGGTTTATATGGATATAACGGGCATACTACGCGGTAAAAGCGACTCGAAGGAATATGTCACTGTGTTGGTCGACGCCTTCACCAAATTCGTATATTTGCACCATACCCGTAGGATAGACTTCGTTAATACCATTAAAGCGCTTATATAGCTCCGCTATATTTTTATTCGTAAGTGCTAAATGCGGCTTCGTGAAACAAAGCGCTACGCAGTTAAAGCGCAACACGACGTGCCCAATCCGTCATCGACATCTTCGCGCTCCTTCCGCCGAATTTCTCCGAGGAGCATACTCGTGCCAGCCGCGGCGACACATCTAATGAATACACGCTAGTGGGGATGTGAATGGGCAACGAAGGGAAGAATCATTTCGATCTGAGAAAAAAACGGACATTTTACCGCGAGCCGCGAAGCGCGAAGGGTGAAAGAAAGCGAGTCAGCTATCGATCAATCGTCGCTGTTGTTGATCGTCGTTAAGTATCAACTGTTGTTAACTGTTAATTGTTATTCATTGTTATCAAGTTTAATAAATGTTATTGGTTGAACATACCCGAGTGCACTTCAGTACCTATTACACCATACACCTCAATTGGTGACCCTGACGTGAGTTAATGTTAAAGAGGTGACTGTGATAGTGACCTGAGACTCTAAACGGCGCGAATTTAAACTGCTGTGCGATGGCAAATACCGACGGGACCGCGAACGGCGCACAACGAGTCCACCCAGTAATCAGCATGGCCCCGCTGCAGCCCTCGGAGGTCACGGCGTGCTTCACGCTTCTGGAAATGCAATTCGAGGACATGGATCTTACGGACGACAAACGAAAGTTCGTGACCCTCGCCAGGTGCCTCGGCGGCCGGTATCTATTGCATATCGAGGACGTGAAGAGGAGGATACCAAGGCGGAACAATACCATAAGTAAAAAAACGAGATCATCGAGAGTTGGCTGATACACCCAGCACGATGTAACGCAGGCTGCTGACCTTCGAAGTGATGGGCGACCAAAAGCCGATCCAATTCCACCAACACCTAAGAAGACTAGCCGATCGAATCTACGAGACACATTTGTTAAGAAGACAGAAGGTCGCCGTCATCAAGACCGATCGAGCGGGAGGCGAACAGCGAGATCGCCCCCCACGGAATCGTCAGATTACAGGTTCTCCAGAATAGAGGCACAAATCGAGGCACTGCGCCTCGACCGGCGCCCCTACCAGCGTCCAAACACGAGACGGTACGGACCGCGCCCGAGAGATGTGTAACAGGACTCCGGTCATTGTTACTACCACGCGACGTTCCGAGCGCGCGCGAAGAAGTGCCGCCAACCTTGTACATGGAGGCAGAGAAACGAGACCGGCCGTCTGTAAACGCGACAAGTCACGACGGCCTAACATCCCGCCGCATATTCGTGAGGGACAGGAACTCAAAAACCTCCTTCCTAGTGGACACCGGCGCCGACGTATGTGTATTTCCGCGCAACAAAATACACGGGCCCGCGAACAAAGTTCAACAAAGTACGAATTGTTCGCGTCTAACGGGTCACGCATCGCGACCTACGACACCACTCTAGTGTCTCTCGACTTGGCATTGCGTCGAGCGATGAAATGGCGTTTCTGTATAGCGGACGTCGAAACACCCATCATCGTAGTGGATTTCCTCAGTCACTACGAATTATGGGTGGACGCGAGGAATAAACGCCTTATAGATTCTACTTCGAACCGGTCAACGAGAGGATACACGCCCGCGACGGCGTCGACCAAGACAATTATCGGAGTATCGACGTATCACCGACTCCTCTCTGAATTTCCGGAACTAACCCACCCACCGGCTTTCGGGCGAGAGAAAACTGTTCACGGTGTGGTACATCACATCGAAATCACACCAGGCCCGCCTGTCCACAGCAAACCCCGCCGACTCGCACGTGACCGTCTTAAACAGGTTAAGACGGAGTTCGAAGTCATGATTGAGCAAGGCGTGATGCAGCCATCGAGAAGCCCATGGGCATCATCCTTGCACGTCGTTTCAGAAAAGGACGGAGGGATTCGACCGTGCGGCGAATACCGGGCGTTGAACGCCCGCAGCATCCCGGACAGATATACACCGCCGCACATAGAGGATTTCGCACAGAACTTACATGGTAAGCGCATTTTCTCCAAAATCGACCACGTTCGCGCTTATCATCAAATTCCGATCGCGCCGGAAGACGTCGAGAAAACAGCCATAACGACACCGTTCGGTCTGTTCGAAGCGACCAACATGATGTTCGGGTTTCGGAACGCCGCGCGAACGTGTCAGAGATTCGTAGACGAAATCGTACGAGGCCTTGATTTCGTCTACGCATACATAGACGATTTCCTCGTAGCTTCCGAGAATGACGTGCAACACCGCGAATACTTGCGGGTCCTGTTTCAACGCCTCAACGACTACGGGGTCGTTATTAATACCGCGAAGTGCGAATTCGGCGTCCGCGAAATTCAATTCCTAGGTTATACTGTAACGGCCGAAGAAATAGAGCCGCTGGCTGAACGCGTGGACGCCATCGCAAAAGTGCCGCTACCCGCGACCGTTAAATATCTTCGAAGATTCCTCGGTATGATTAACTTTTACAGACGTTTCATACCGAGGGCCGCGCACACTCTCCGACCACGCAACGATATATTGAAAGGCACAACGAAGCGCAACGCGTCTATTGAGTGGTCCGAGCACGCCGAAAAAAGCTTCCGCGAGTCGAAACGCGTCTTGGCCGACGCGACAATGTTAGCGCACCCGATCCCCGGCGCGCCCCTTAGCCTCGCGGTGAACGCATCCGACTACGCTATTGGTGCGGTATTTCAGCAGCGCGTCAACGATTGTTGGCAACCACTTTGCTTTATGACACAAATGCTATGCCCCGCGCAACGGAAATACAGCGCGTATGATCGGGAATTGCTGGAGATGTACTACGCGGTTAAACGCTTCCGACATGCCGTCGAAGGTAGAAAATTCACGATCACAATTATATCACAAACCCCTTATTTACGCGTCCAAGCAGAACCCCGGTAAGTGTTCGCCAAGAGAGTTCCGACATCTGGACTACGTCGGACAGTTTACGACGGATATCCGACATATAAAAGGGGTAGAGAACAACGTAGCCGATACTCTATCTCGCATCGAAGCGATCGGGAAACCTGTAGACCACCACAAGCTAGCTGCAGCGCAAGGGAAGCTGCATAGCGAGCTGCGCGAAATTATCAACACTGGATCGAGCGCGCTGCATTTGAAAAAGGTACGATTTCCCGATCACGACGTCGAGTTATATTGCGGTATTACAGCCGAGACCGTGCGACCGTACGTACCGGAACCGTTACGGCGCATCGTATTCCAATCACTACATGGAATTTCACATCCGGGGATGCGCGCGAAAATTGGCTTCGTCTGGCCGTCCATAAATAAAGATCGCCGAACGTGGACACGACAATGCATACCGTGTCAGCGCAATAAAGTCACCAGACACGTATTCTCGCCTGCCGGAACGTTAGCAGGCCGGTTCGAGCATATACACTTAGTCATCATCGCCATGCAATATTCGCAAGGATAAGGGTATTCTCTAACGTATATCGATCGTTTTCCGCGTTGGCCCAATGCCATTCCTATCGCCGATATGGCTTCGGCCCTCCTTTCTACCTGGACATCTCGTTTCGGCGTACCTTTGAAAATTACTTCTGATCCAGGACGTCAATTCGAATCGCGTTTATTCGAGGAATTATGCCGGTTGCTCGGCGTCAAACATCTGCGTACAACGGCCTACCATCCAGCGTCTATCGGGATGGTAGAACGCCGACACAGACAACTAAAGGCGGCGATTAAATACCACGACACGTGCAACTGGGTCGGAATTCTGCCAATCGTCTTATTAGGTATCAGAACCGCGATAATGGAGGACCTAAACGCAACGCGGCCGAAATGATTTACGGCACCGGCATACGTCTGCCGTCGGAATTCTTTTTGCCAACTAGTCAACGGGCCAACTCGGAATACGCGAATCGGCTAAGAGAACGTATGGAGAGGGTGAGACCACACCCGGTTACGCGTCATGGCGAAAAGAAAACTTTCATTTTCAGAGAATTAGAGACGTCGCCATATGTATTCATGCGCCATGGCGCGATTGGAGGACCATTACATCCGCCGTAAGATGGACGTATAAAGTTATACAGAGAGGGGATGAGACATATACGGTAAAAATAAATAATCGCGACGTAACGGTTTCCGTAGATCGGTTGAAGCCCGCGTTCGTCATTCCCGAAGACATCGAGCAAGGAACCGCCGAGACTCGCAACGTGCTAATTTCGGTAGAGCAAACGAATGTTCGCGACGAAAGCGGTGTGGACCCCAATAACAAAACGACGAACGAAGAAAATACCAGGAATAGATACGTTACGCGGTCTGGGCGAACTGTCCGATTTCCCGATCGCCTTCAGGCAGGTTTCGGATAAGCGTTAGGAACCGGCGAACGTCCACACCGCTTTGTAATACTTATATATTCTTTTAATTATGTAGAGTTATCACTGGTAAGGGGTACTGTAGCGCCACGGATCACGGAGCTTTCCAACGGCTTCGTGAAACAAAGCGCTACGTCGTTAAAGCGCAACACGACGTGCTCAATCCGTCATCGACATCTTCGCGCTCCTTCCGCCGAATTTCTCGGAGGAGCATACTCGTGCCAGCCGCGGCGACACATCTAATGAATACACTCTAGTGGGGATGTCGATGGGCAACGAAGGGAAGAATCATTTCGATCTGAGAAAAAAACGGACATTTTACCGCGAGTCGCGAAGCGCGTAGGGTGAAAGAAAACGAGTCAGCTATCGGTTGTTACGTTCTTGTTTGATTGAATTAATTTTAAACCGTTGAATTCGCAAGATTTTTTTTTATTTATTTATTTTAATTTTTATTTGTTTTTTGTGTTGTTTTAATTTATTTTAATTCAATTTAGCTCGATTTATACGGTAGTTGCTGCCACCAGAAATAGTCTAAGGACTATTTCGATTGGAGAAATTTCTTTCGATTGTTTATTAATTGATTATTCGCTCGGTAGCGTTAATTAATATTCAGGCTACTGATAATTAGTTTCCACGTTTCTGCTAACCTGCTATGCGCAGGGATACTGGCACGGGAGAGGATTAAAGTTGTATGCAATGGATATTTGTCCTCGTTGAACGGATCGAATCGCTTAAGTAGCTATTCACATATATATATATATATATATATATATATATATATATATATATATATATATATATATATTTTAATAATTGGTGATAAGTAGACTGGATTCAGTTCCCGGATGTGCCGAAATTGTCAGAGTAGAAGAAAATTTTACAAAATTGAGTTCTTACCTTGTAAAGTAGGTTGCGTCAGGGGCCATCACCTTGTAATGGTCGTTGGAGGTTTAATTATTCAACTCGGGTATAACCTTTTATCGAATTTCTACTTTATTTATTTATTTATTTATTTATTTTGATAAGCACTTACAAATATCTAACCGGATTAATATCGCAATTTTATTTTAACAACGAAAATGAGGACTTTAAGAATCTCTAACTCGCTCGCGACTCTCCCTCTTTTTCTTTATTTTATAATGAATGGCTAAAGACCGTCGAAACGCTAAGTGTTGATGAACGTTATGATGAGCTTACGCCGTAAGAAATTACAATGGAATGAGAGTTGACAACAAAATAATAAGCCGAAACGTAACGTACAATTAGCGACAAAATACTGGAATGAGAATCTAACGTACAATTAGCGACAAAATACTGGAATGAGGATCTTGCTCTATGTTGCTACGCTTATTTATAATGCCATCCCCCACGGGGTGGTGGTCCACTGGGGGTATGCTTCCGTGGGAATCGGGACGTTGCAGTTTTGGGTTTCCTGAGATCGTACGTGAGAGAATGTGAATTCTGTAATCGTTGATGTCTCCTTTGCTTCGTTATCTTGTCTTTTAACTTCCAGATTCCCATCGGTCCTATTTTCTGCTGAGGTAGCGTCTAGGAGACTTGAAGGGGTCCATGCTGATCTAGTCTTTTCTCGAGAATTTTTATGTGAGTACTGTGCGAATAATTTTTGTTCTTTGGCGTGTGGAAGGGCCGGTGGCTGGAGTCTCATTATTATATCGACATTTGCTCGGGCAACACGCGTAGTCCGCTGTTCTCCCAAAACGAGGTCCTCCTCCTTCGAGTTATTGGTCCTCCTCCTTCGAGTTATTTTACGTAAGTTTGGTTCGAGTGGATATTTGCATATTATGGTTGTTTTCGTGATTTTGATCTCTTTTCCTTTTTTTGTGTTGTTTCATTAGGCTTCGGTGATTGACGTTCGAACAATGTTTGTGGAGGCGTTTCTATCGGAGGTTCTCACGCAGATTTCCATGGTGCGTATTTTATCTTGTTTTTTTTTTGTCCGTTTAATTCGTCCTGTTTTGTTCTATTTAAGCGGTGTTGTGTCGTTTCAGCACAAGAGAAAGAGGAATTCCGAAGAACCCGTGGGCGACTCGGAAAGACCCCTCAAACGCATGCGGCGTTGTGATGAACCACAAGTATCAGGGTGGTCGGAGGATCTTTCCGACATCGATCCGGAGCCCGTGGATTTCCCGTCGGAATTGAATTTTGACAGTCTTGCAGATGGGAGTTTCTCCGATGTAGAGACCGTCGTGTTGGAGTGGGAACCCCCTCTGGTTGAAGCTATTGACACTGATCGTTGTGTGAAAGTTCGTTTTGCCGACGAAATTCCGGTAGAGGTTTTGGAGGCACATCTTCGTCACCATGCTTCTGGGAGAAAGGGAATTTCCCCTGTTGTGCGTTATTGGTGTATGTGTAAATTCAGCGAACTTTGCCCTGGAGCTCCTTGCTTCAATTTTGATTTAGTCTAACTGATTGTTTTGGATATATATATGTATATATATATATATATATATATATATATATATATATATATATATATATATATATGTCGGAGATGAAAGGAAAGCCGAAGCCGTTCCTTGGAAATTTCGGGAACATCTTCTAGTAGTCTAGCCCGGATTTTATCATAGCTGTAATTGTTCGAGATTTGTGATATCAAGATTGGGTTCGAGGCGACAATTGGTCGCCGAACGTAGCCACGGTCACGGGATGGATGTTTTATCTAACGGAGGTCTGGAGTGGTTGTATGTGTTCTCCGAGAAATGTGGTTGTGGCGGCATGCGACCTCGAGAGCGGGCCTAGCCACGTGTGATGTTGCCTCGGAGGTGCCGATGCAATGGGACATACATTGTATTAGTAATCAAAACTCCAGGCAGAAACTGCCTAGCAACGGCGTTTGGAACCTTCTCGATGCTTCCAAACGGGTATAGAAAACAAAATGCAATCGTACAGGGAGAAAAATCTCCACGAGACTGGCATTCGTCTTATGACTGCTTTAGAGAGGGACACGTCGTGTTTCTGTGCTTAAGATCAGTCTACGCTTAGTAAGGAGTCATCCCGTTGATCGTGGATTCGTTTGAACTCAAATTATTGTTTATAACGATTATTAACTTATTGTTTGTAAACCATATTATTCATTGAACTTACTATCCGTTAAACGTATTATTCATTAGCTTTATTATCTGTTAGACTTACTAACCGTTCAACTTATTATCCACTAACTTTATTATTTGCTTAATTTATTATTCGTTCAATATATTTTTCGCTAACTTCATTATTTGTTAAGTTTATTATTCTCTAGACTTATTATTTGTTAATCTTTGTAATAGACTTGTGTATACGTGAAAATATAATCTTAGTTGTGTTAAACAATGGATAACTCACGTGAAGAATTGCCACGCGCCCAAAATTCCAATCTCACCCCGACATCAGAAGTGGGATCAGTGCCGATTATGCCAATGCAAGAACGTGCGGCCATCGTGCGCGAGTTAAGTCAGACGCTGGCGCCGAAGTCAAGTGTGGAACCTAAGAACATCGTACTACCACGTTTTAACCCCGCGATCGCGGGCGCCGATCCAGCCGCATGGTGCTCGACTGTGGACCTGCTTATGAAGGGTAATCCTCTGCAAGACAGTGCACTAGTTTCTGTTTTAAATAGTGCTCTAGAGGGTCGTGCAGCGCATTGGCTCACGCAGGTAGTGACCGGCGAAGGGCTTACCTGGCCAACGTTTAGGAAACTTTTCGTTACACGTTTTGGTAGCAAAGATACGGCAACCTCGACGCTAATGAAGACGCTCAGGGAACCACCACAAGAGGACGAAAACATGGCTGCGTACGCCATCCGTCTCCGTTCCCTGCTGGAGACGAAGTGGCAAAATGCCACTACGGCTGAAGTAATCAACGCTACCGTTCTTTGTCACCTGAGCTCACGGGATCAGCGCATCGAAGAGGTAGCAGCTATGAAAGATATCAAGACCAAGGACCAATTTTTAGACGAAATGAGAGCTACTGCTTTCGCGAAGAGGCCCGTATTTTCGACGAGCGACACCTCCACGGGCCCTGAAACCAAAAGACACAAGCCGTCGGCCCACCACGTGAAGTGCCTCTACTGTGGTAAACACGGACACAGAATAGCGGAGTGCCGCAGTAGGATACAGAAAGAGCAGCGAGGAAATACACAACGCCCGGAAGGAAGACGACCGGCAACATCGCCCCAGGTGGTTTGCTTCAAGTGTAAGGCGGAGGGCCATATCGCACCTGATTGTCCGCTACTGCAGCACAGAAAACCCGGCTCCAAGAACGAACGACGAGTCGACTCCTGCATGGTGGAGTCTCCAGCTGGTAGTTTAAGTCATCTGGGTGAGTCGTACCCATTTTGTTTCGATTCCGGAGCCGAATGCTCGTTGATTAAAAAATCTATATCTTCGAAATTTTCTGGCAAAACAAACGACTGATGTAGTAGTAATGCGAGGTATAGGAAATACTTGTGTTAACAGTACATTTCAGATCTTGTCCACTGTATGTATTAACGGTTTTACACTGGAGATGACTTTTCATGTCCTTGCCGATAGCTACTTAAAATACGATATCATGATTGGTCGTGAAATTTTGAGCCAAGGTTTTGACGTGAATATTACACGAAATAGCGTCGATATTTGCAAGACAAAAATGGTTAACGCCTGTAGCATAGTCGCGGAAGATGCGGTCAACATTAACGAGATCAACACTGATGTAGTTGGTAACGACAAAGATCGATTGATCTCTGTTCTCGAAAAATTCAAAGAGTCATTTATTACGGGTTTCCCGCGGACGCGTGTGAGTACGGGCCAGTTAGAAATTCGGTTGATTGACCCTAATGTCACCGTACAGAGAAGTCCTTACAGACTTAGCGGGGAAGAGCGGAGAAAAGTGCGCGAACGGATAAGTGAACTGATTAGGGCAAAAATTGTAAAACCTAGTAATTCGCCGTTCGCGAGCCCCATGTTACTCGTGAAGAAGAAGGACGGATCGGACAGATTGCGCGTAGATTTCCGGGCGCTAAATAAAAACACGGTCGCGGATCGGTATCCCTTACCCCTTATTGCTGATCAAATCGTGAGATTGCAGAGTGCGAGATACTTCATTAGCTTGGACATGGCCAGTGGATTCCATCAGATCCCTATTCACCCTAACTCCACTGAATATACAGCGTTCGTCACCCCCGACGGTCAGTACGAATATGTAACGATGCCGTTTGGGTTGAAAAATGCACCAGCCGTTTTCCAGAGAGCCATTTTCAAAGCCTTAGGCGACCTTGCTTATTCATATGTCGTAGTTTACTTGGATGACGTCTTAATTATCGCTGACTCGGTAGATCAAGCCCTAGAACGATTGAACATCGTATTAGATACCCTTATAAAAGCCGAACTACATCCCATACCTAAGACCAGCATACCTTGGCACACGGTTCACATGGACATCACGGGAAAACTAAGTGGTAAAAGCGACTCGAAGGAATATGTCGTTGTGCTGGTCGACGCCTTCACCAAGTTCGTATATTTGCACCATACCCGTAAGATAGACTCCCTAAATACCATTAAAGCGCTTAAGTCCGCTATATTTTTATTCGGTAACCCCTGCCGGGTAATAGCGGACCAGGGGAGATGCTTTACGGGTAAAGATTTCCAAAGTTTCTGTCAAGATAGGCACATTAAACTCCACTTAATAGCAACCGGTGCTAGTAGGGCCAATGGACAAGTAGAGCGTACTATGAGCACCCTAAAAAATATGTTTTCGACGGTAGAAACGACCGGGCGAACGTGGCAAGACGCGATTGGCGAGATACAGTTAGCCTTGAATTGCACCACCAATCGTGTAACTAAATCAAGTCCTCTGGAGTTATTAATTGGCAAGGCAGCAAGGCCCTACGGTTTAACGTTGTCTGATAGTGTCGAGGAAAAGGAAGTAGACATCTCCAGTGTAAGACAACAGGCGATACGGAACATGGAGATTTGCGCTAGCTATGATAAAGACAGGTTCGACAAAACGAAAGCCAAGATAGTTAGGTTTAACCTTGGTGACTTTGTGTTACGAAAAAATGAGGAAAGGAACCAAACGAAGTTGGACCCGAAATTCAGGGGTCCATTCGTGATAGCAGAGATTTTGGAAGGGGACCGATATACATTAAAGACCTTAGACGGTAAACGGACATACAAGGACAGACATGACAAACTAAGAAAAATGCCAAATAGTTGCGTTCCTGATGAGTTGGACGTCTGCGACGATGACAGCGATGGTGATAATAACCATGCGAGTACACGGACCTCAGAGGATCATTAATACCACGTCGTGGTCGTACACCCAGTGTGGTGCTCTGCGCGTTCGTAATGCGTCCACTGTGACCCTCTGCGCCTTAGTAATACACCCAGTGTGGTGCTGTGCGCGTTCGTAATACGTCCAGTGAGATGCTCTGCGCGTTCGTAATACGTCCACTGTGACCCTCTGCGCCTTAGTAATACACCCAGTGTGGTGCTGTGCGCGTTCGTAATACGTCCAGTGAGATGCTCTGCGCGTTCGTAATACGTCCACTGTGACCCTCTGCGCCTTAGTAATACACCCAGTGTGGTGCTGTGCGCGTTCGTAATACGTCCAGTGAGATGCTCTGCGCGTTCGTAATACGTCCACTGTGACCCTCTGCGCCTTAGTAATACACCCAGTGTGGTGCTGTGCGCGTTCGTAATACGTCCACTGTGACTCTCTGCGCGTTCGTAATACGTCCACTGTGACTCTCTGCGCGTTCGTAATACGTCCACTGTGACCCTCTGCGCTTTAGTAATACACCCAGTGTGGTGCTCTGCGCGTTCGTAAGACGTCCAGTGAGATGTTCTGCGCTTTTGTAATATGTCCAGTGAGATGTTCTGCGCTTTCGTAATACGCCCAATGTGGTAACACGATCCAACAATCTGAGATTCACCCGTGTGCGGAATCGAAAATGATCTGTCGTGTCGTTGCGGTCTGACTGGTGACTCACAGAATGCAACTAGCACTTCGAAATACAAACTATGACACTACCAATTTGAGTTCTCTTTCATTTCTTTGTTTGTTAAACCTTCGAACGGAATCTTGCTGTCAAACTGGACCCTTGACTTATTTGGAACATTTAACTGAATGGTAGATAATATTAGTTACAACGAGTCTAATGTTAAAAAAAAAACTCTGTATTTTAGCTACACACGAGGACGTGTGACAGTCAGAATGGCCGTGTCGGAGATGAAAGGAAAGCCGAAGCCGTTCCTTGGAAATTTTGGGAACATCTTCTAGTAGTCTAGCCCGGATTTTATCATAGCTGTAATTGTTCGAGATTTGTGATATCAAGTTTGGGTTCGAGGCGACAATTGGTCGCCGAACGTAGCCACGGTCACGGGATGGATGTTTTATCTAACGGAGGTCTGGAGTGGTTGTATGTGTTCTCCGAGAAATGTGGTTGTGGCGGCATGCGACCTCGAGAGCGGGCCTAGCCACGTGTGATGTTGCCTCGGAGGTGCCGATGCAATGGGACATACATTGTATTAGTAATCAAAACTCCAGGCAGAAACTGCCTAGCAACGGCGTTTGGAACTTTCTCGATGCTTCCAACGAGTGTGCCTAGCAACGGCGTTTGGAACCTTCTCGATGCTTCCAAACGGGTATAGAAAACAAAATGCAATCGTACAGGGAGAAAAATCTCCACGAGACTGGCATTCGTCTTATGACTGCTTTAGAGAGGGACACGTCGTGTTTCTGTGCTTAAGATCAGTCTACGCTTAGTAAGGAGTCATCCCGTTGATCGTGGATTCGTTTGAAGTCAAATTATTGTTTATAACGATTATTAACTTATTGTTTGTAAACCATATTATTCATTGAACTTACTATCCGTTAAACGTATTATTCATTAGCTTTATTATCTGTTAGACTTACTAACCGTTCAACTTATTATCCACTAACTTTATTATTTGCTTAATTTATTATTCGTTCAATATATTTTTCGCTAACTTCATTATTTGTTAAGTTTATTATTCTCTAGACTTATTATTTGTTAATCTTTGTAATAGACTTGTGTATACGTGAAAATATAATCTTAGTTGTGTTAAACAATGGATAGCTCACGTGAAGAATTGCCACGCGCCCAAAATTCCAATCTCACCCCGACATATATATATATATATATATATATATATATATATATATATATATATATATATATATATTTATACATTTTAGATGTAACGTTTGTTAAATATATTTGTTTAGTTTTATATTTTCTTTTTACTCGATTATATATATATATTTTTTATACTTTTTGTATTTGACAAAGTAATTTTCGCATATTAAAATTGTTAACAATGTGTTTTATGATTCGTCTGTCGCGGCTGATTTCCACCAATCCCCAGCATTCCTGTCCCGTGTCATTATTTATTGCTACCTCAGCACGACGTTCCATTTTGTATTAAATTTTTATTTTCGCTGTTCTTTCCTTTTCCTTTTCTTTTCTTTTCCCCATCGAAAGTATAATTTTATTACTATTATTTTTTGTAACACGTACGAATTAGTGCGCGCATGTTTCAAAATGGCCGCCCGTGAATGTCCCTAGCATACAGTGACTTCTATTGATCTCGGATCTATTTATCGATTATGTGTAAATCTTGTTTCGGTGTTTTGACGTATAGTCGAAGTGAGAAATATAGTATTTCGTATTTATCCAATGCGTACAATCATTGCGTGTGTTCCGACGCGCGCGTGTAAATCTAACATGGCTGTTCGCAAATGTCATCAGTGAGGTTACAGTGGCGGGTCTTTAGTTTCATCGAACTGATTTTCCTGTCTGTCGCTCGTTTTCCCTTATTCTACCGCAATTAGACTATATATTTATTATTATTATTATTGTTAAAATGACAGTAGTATTGTTCATTTAGATTATTAATAGCTTAGTTAAAAATCTAGATTATATATATATATATATATAATAATAAATATATATAATATGTATATATATATATATATATACATGCATGTTTCGTAGTATAGTTTTCATATGTAATTCCTTACTAGAATGATCACGAGTTTTGATTATGTATTTTATGTTTACCAGATTGTTAATTTGATTTAATAGTATAGAATACGCACACATATACATATTTCCATCAATGTGATTTTTATATAAGTTCTTTAATAGTGTAGTATTGTGTATTTTAGGTTATGTATTCATTAGACTGTTAACCATTTGATATCATATATACATATATATTTGTAATTTGTTACATAGTATTAAAAGTTTTATTTCTAATATTTACTAAATTGTTATGTGTTTGGCATATATGTTTATATTTATATGTAACTCTCCAAGTTGTTGCTGCGTTGATAAAAATATATTTATATACACATTTATTCCTGGTGTTTCAATTATTTTCCTTTTGTAGTTATTCTTATTTCCTGGTTTACTCGTTTGGTTCGCGACTCGTTTAATTCATTAATTAATATTTATTTTCTGATTTAAATTCTTTCTTTTGTATTGTACATATTCCGTCTTCGTTACGGCACGTGCGGAGCGCGGGACGTGACACGGTCAATCGTCGCTGTTGTTGATCGTCGTTATGTATCAACTGTTGTTAACTGTTAATTGTTATTCATTGTTATCAAGCGTAATAAACGTTACGGGTTGAACATACTTGAGTGCACTTCAGTATCTATTACACCATACTCCTCATATCCATTAGAAATAGAAGGGGATACATCAAGTATTGTTCGCCTTTTATCTTCCTCTTTTTTCTTTTCATTTTTTTCGCAGTCTCCTATCAGAATTCTATAACCCACACAAATCCACAAGAAAATCATTATTTCCCACCAAACGCGGCCGTAATACCTAACTGCAATGTTTCATTGTAGGGAATATAGAATATATAATTTGAGAAATATGTGTATACGCGCGTGTTGTACATTGTTTGACATTCTCTATTGTGAATTGTCCTTCGAATGCTTTTGTATACTGTTTTATCAAATAAATTTAGATTGTCTTGTGTGCAACTATCCACACTATTCTATAAAATGTTTCAATATATATAAGTATAACAGCTGTTTCTTCCATATTTATGCAAAAAAATATTAGATGAGTTTTCAAATAACCGATAGTCTGCTGTGATGCCATCATTTTGTTTAACAAAATTTGAGATGATTAATGTTTCTATAAGTTAAAAAAATATTTAAAAAATGTTTATTTTAGGATTTACTACCTCAGCACGTTTTTTCACGATATTGCACATTAATATATTCTTTTTGCCTTATTGTACAGTTGCCCAGTTCTAGAAACACGCAGGTCTTCGTTAAGACCTTAACAGGGAAAACTATTACTCTTAAAGTTGAAGCTTCTGACACAATAGAGAATGTTAAAGCAAAGAACTTTTAATACCTTATGCATTAGCTTTAAAGACAAATCATTCAGAAAGTGTTCAGAATAGTTTAATTTCACTCACCTTGACTTGCAATCTGATCGAACTGTTACCTACTTCTCCAAATATATATTTTATACAAAATAAACATAATGAGGAAATTAATTTGAATATAGAAGATGAAATAAAAGATAAACTATTATTTGTAAATGAAGATGAAGGCGTAGTAATGCTAACTTGTTCAAAAAGTAGAAAAAATGTAAGCGAACTACCTTTGCAGAGGTATGTTAGTTACTACTCTATATTATATACAAAATAATTATGATATTTTATTTTAACTGTATTGTTTGCAAAGATAAGACTGTATTCCATTCGGCTACAAGATTGAAATATTCAACACAAAGAAGATCTTGATACTACTCTTGAATATGTGCCTGAATGTAGTCCATTGCGCCAACAAAATAGTCCTCCAAATATGAATGATGAAAATGTATCTGGAGAAAATACACCAACACCACCACGTTACAGGACACCTCCAAGAGGAGCAATTTTAAATTCAGAAGACGCAAAGATGTTTGTTTTACTAAAACATTACGGATTAGGTCAATACGTGCCTATATTTCTCGAACAAGAAGTAAATATATTATTAAATTATGTGTGTTATATATATGTAAACTCTCTAAGAGTTCAAATGCGGATAAACAAGGGGACTTTCTCTGTTTTACGGACAGCACGACTTCTTTTGTTTCACGGACAGAGCGGCTTTCCTTGTTTTACGGAGAGCCATTTTCAGAGACACGCATTTCCCAAACGGACGGACAGAGATCAACATCGGAGATAGACAAGATCACAGAAGAAAGAGTAATTATTTAAAACATCGAAGACTGACGGAGAAAGAACGGTAGCTCAGGTCGTTGAAAATCAATTTTCAGGAAGACATTGCACAGAAATTCGTATTTATTGTTTACTGTTATTAATTGGTTGTTGTTTATTTAATTATTACTGTTATTGATTGTTGTTAATTATTAATTGTTGTTTACCCTTGTATTTCATTTAAGTATTTTCACAATAAACTCGATTTTCAGAATCGATCCCTGAATTATCCTAGAATTGAACCTTATAAATCGATTTTCGCTACGCCATGCCGCTGAAAGTTAACTTACGTATCGTCATGAACGAGAACGCGAAAGGGGAGAAGCTAGAGAGCATAGAATCCATAAGAAGACGGAATTATTCCGTTCAGCAACAGTGAAGAAAGCCGCAAACAGTCTAACCAAGGTAGGCCAGTATAGAAATGTTAAACTCACAATGGATGACGAGACAGCAGCGCTTTATATCGATACAGACTTAAACTTCGTATTCCAAGACATGTTCCTAGACGAAGCAGAAATTACCCCCACAAGGAAAATAAAGACGGAAACCGAGAAGTCCAGTCTGGACATGGAAAGACTTCTAGAAACTCTCCAAAAACGAGATAAGCGTGAAAGAGAAGAAATAAACTTTAGTATAAAACAAATTGATGGAACTCAAGAAGCCACAGGCTGGATATCAGAGTATGAAGAAGAATGCAGAAAATATAAAATGAAAAGTGATGAGGAGAAAGTAAAAGGTTTAAAAATGTATTTAGAGAAAACAGCAGCAAGATGGTACCAAACGAATCTGCTGAAAGCTGAAGGACACAACTGGGAAGACTGGAAGGATGCAATTTCTCTAAACATTTAACAATAAATCTCCTTCAGTATTAAATGTTTTAGTCTTTGATCCCTTTCCTGCGGTAGCTATTTTTAAATAGAGAATATTATAAGCGATGCATAAACAGAGAAAGTATAAATAAAAGAAAAAGTAAGCTATGATTCTTATGATTTGAAATTTATATATATATATATATATATATATATATATATATAATACAATTTCAAATATATATGTAATACAATTTCATTTTACTAACAATAAGGGGAATAAAACAAAGAACAATTAGTTAGATGCGGTAAATGTTAACTTTATTCAGATAAAATAAGATACATAATACAAACTAATGTTTAATTAAGTAACACTTAAAATACAAAGAAAGCCAAAAAAATAGAGAAAAAATGTATTTGATTAGTTTAATATTATGTTTATATTTGTACACTTAATTTAACGATACATGATACCATACATCTTAATGTGTGTATGTCATTGTTAAACAATTATAAAGTATATTTATATAAGAGATATGAATAAGCTAATTTTTACATGTGTATGCATTACGCCAAAAATGTACGGGTAACGGCCTTGACTTCTCTTCGGCAAATGATGCACGTTGTGAATGCTGGCGAACAGTACTGACAAGTAGCTAGATGTCCACAAGGTAGGAACGTAATAGTCGCTTGTCGTTCCGTGCAAACTTTACACGAACGAGCATCTTTCAATGCTCGATTTTCTTGCTCCAGAGCAGCTAAAATAGTAAACAGTATATTTAAATACAATATATAATAGAATTTATTATATGTATACGGATTTCAGACAAATTAACGAATCTGTGTTTTTATTTTTATTACTTACCTACTTTCTCAGCGAGAGTTATTTCATTAGTATCATTTTCACTATTGGATCTCTCAGGACTCTCATCTGTAATTTCAATTGGTGCCTGAAATAAATATAATGTACATAAGTATATATTCTAATTATTAATTATACATATGGTTCAGGCTTTAAGTTTTTGTACTTACTTCTGCAGAAGTTTCATATAACTCCTGGCCTGTTACATTATTGACATATTCCCAGCCCCGTACTGGTAAAAAATGACCACAGCTGGGAGACGAAATCATATGTCTCTCCCATGGATCCTCTTCCGATCTCCAATTTCCTATAGTAATTCCACAATGGTAACAGGTAGTGAAATCATTTATTCCGGTGTAGAAGAAGCCTGCATGGGCTAATTCTTCACTTGTCTGTGTCATATATGTAGGCCATGTTGCGAATGAATTTAATCTGGATTCGTATGTAGCGTATTCCAATATTGCTGCTTTCATAACATCTTTTAGTCCCAAACGGCTGAGATCATATGCCGTCGGGTTTCGTGAAAATCGATGGTCATTAAAATCAAATGACTCCTGATAATGTAAACCATAAGGACAAGATATATTTCTATTTCTTCGTCTTGTCCGTAGAACTTTAGCTGGATCTGCTCCCATTGGTACATTATTACAATGTTCATTGCGGATAAATCTGCACTCTGGAGAACGCATCTCATGAATTTGCATGGGAATATCACCCACAGACCACTGACTTGCCAGCAATTGACATTCAAAGCACCTTACGATATCCGCCTCGCCTGTATAGTAGAATCCTGCAGCTGCAAGACTGACAGGGTCAATGAAAGATACAGGCCAATTTCGAAAACTCGAACGTCTTACTGCTTCAAAACGAAAATCAGCATAATTTTCTTGAACGTCACGCGGCATTTCTATCGAGAATATCTGTGGCATTGTCGACGTCGACGGTATCGGTGATGTTAAATCAATCACCCTTGCTGAAGGTTCAGGGGATGGTATATCAACCATAATTTCTGGAAGTACCATGGATGTTGAAGGTACGGCTAACTCAACCGCCGATATTGAATGAACCGACGGATTTGAATCATCTGACAATGTCGAAGGAACAGCCAGTAATTCTTCATCTTCTGAAGATTCTGTATTATGTTCCATCAAATATCGGAAGTTGATTGTAGGAATCATTGCATCCATTTTAATTGTAATTTATTGCGCCTTTAAACCTATTTAAAAGAAAAAGACATTGAAATTGAATCTACTAATTGTAGATGACATAAGAAATATTATTCGTGTACAATTGATCAAACAGAAATGTATTACAGACAAAACTTACGAATATCAGATGTTCTCGTTCCGCTTCAACAGCTCTCCAATTCTTCAAATGGAATCTTGACAAATATTTAATATCTTATTCTTGTATATTTTATATTTTTAAATTTACTAAAACTGCTCAATCGTACGAACGAGCCACACAAACTCTTCGGACATCAGTGTAATACTGAACCTTGCTGCTAGTATGTACCGAGAAGCTACTACCTGTTTTCTACAAATCTTATCCCTACCCACAGTACCCGGTAGCAATATAACCCTTCAATGCACTATAAGGCACACCCACTGCGCAGAATGGGCAAGTTGTCGCCCAATCAAATTTCATCGATGCTCCGGCCCTTACTGTACTGTGTAAAGTAAACGATGCTCGCTAGGTACAGCGTTAAAATACATCTCTTATTTACTCACATTCGAAAATGATGCCGCTTTTGAAGGAGTTCTTATTTGCTCCGTTTTTACTTGGCAATATTAACACGTTGTTTAAAATATCAGTAAAAACTGCAACGGAGCCTAGAGAGCCAAAGAGAACGACAAAAATTAACAATTTATTATTAACAGATATAATAAAAGGGGGAATGATAATAGATGCTTGCTATTAGCTCCTAATAGAGTTTTCGTAATATCTCTAGTTCGACATCGTCTTCCTACAATTCTTACCGGAATCTCCATATCGTTCTGCTTCAGATTTGCAATATTCGACAAATCCTAATCGGTACATTATTTCGTTTCAGGGGACCAGAGTCCTAATCCGGCACCTGTTTCCTGGTGGGTATAATATTTAGTAGAAGGATAATTGCTGTCGTAAACAGTATAGTCTGAATACTCAGATTAGTCTTTGGTAATCATTACTTTATGACACCCTACACCTTTTGGCGTATACCCTGCCTCGGTATTAATCATCGCAGATTATAATTAAATTATTTTTACAAATGGGACGTTTTCAGCAGTTTTTCAATATGTGAAACATCTGACTCGGGGTTTCTGCAGGAAAATTCAACCGTTTGCATCATATTCTAAATTTATTTTGAGATAAAGTTCCCTCGCGATGCGAATAGTAAAACGCTGTAGCATTATGTTATTTTACATTATACATATTATATCATATTATATATATCATATATATATTACATATTATTATATCATATATATATTAATACTTTTATTAAAAGTATTAAAAGTGTTAATTGCGTATGCACGAGATGATAGTAAAAACGAAGAATAAACATATTCTGGCAAAACGCAATATACTAAGCTTGAAAAGCAGTAATATCTTGAAGAATTACGAGGGAAACGTTCTTGTCTGACAACTGCAAAAGAGTATCGACGAAGTAAATTGACGATATGTCTATGTTTTGTTAATAACAATACTGAAATTGCTAAAGTGAGTCCATCATTCTCATAATTGAATTTTCTGGCAGCTGTTTATATTCGTGTACAATGTAACGGCGTATATACGGTATCCGTTTACTCTCATATCGCTTGTTTTTCTAATTTTTCTTTATTTTTCTCCAGCATCCTGCATTCGTCTTATTGAGATAAATGTCATGTTGGTATGATCACTAGTTCCCACATCCAGCGTTGGTGCAAGTGCTTGACATTCTCTTCCGTTTTTCCACGTCCGTCACGTCTTCTTTATCTGAGTATCCCGTGTGTTGTAAATGGCTGTACAAGGTGGTGAAATACACAGCATATAAAACTAATCTGTATGAATCAATTGAATATCAAAACCCAAACCAATGTAATAACAGCTTTAAACAGCATCTGAAAAACGATAACGTCGAAGAAAGCAACTTGCGATTAAAAGAGTCGTATGTCGAAAAATGCATTGGTTTATTATAAATTAATATAAAAAGATTACTCTGAACATTTTTCAATGATTTTCTACGCAATAATAGAATAATTCTATATAATAATTTTCTCCGTTTTCGTTTGTAACATTTACATTTTTTTTTCATTTCTACAGTTCAAAAATCTCGCTTTACATTCCATTCGGAATTTTTTCTCAAAAGACGATATAAATATTTTCTCCCACGTACTTAACAAAGGAAGGTTAGAGGTGTTCGTAAACGTTTGCAACATTTCTCAAATTTTTTAACAGCTTTCCTGGGAAACATATTACATAACAGTTAACTAATTTTAACAAATATGCATTATGTACTTGTATGTGCAAATGAAATAATGTACATGCACTTAATTTAAAGAAATGGTCAAAAGTGTTGAGGTTATTCGATGTGTAATCAGAGAAAACTAGTGGATAAATTGAAAGGCAGAAAATATATTTAAATATAAGTGTAATTATAAATAAGAATACAATTTGAGCTGGTCCAGATTCGCACGCTAGCTGTGTTACAAAATAACTGAAAACCCAAAAGCCAACGTCGCCTGTCTACTGTTTATGGTCTGACTTCGTCGCAGTCTTTTGTCTACGCGCTGTCGATGGCTTCAGTGCTTGAGAAACTAAAAAGACCAGATGTAGAGTTTTCTTATAAGTGGTGACCGCTTCAACACCCTCCCTAAAACTCTACATCTCCACAAACAATTATCTCAAATTTACAAATTATCTCTTAATATTTTTCTAACTCTTGTCGTAAATATCTGAAAATCAATTTGTCGATGCCTCCACAAGTACATTTGCCAGACGCCTTTCTCTTTTTCATTCAAATTAATTTATTACAAAAAGAATTCTGGAAGACTAAACAGATCGTGTAGAGTTTTTCCTTTTTTTTTTTTTTTTTTTTTTTTTAGAAGTGATAACCACTTCGACACCCTCCCTAAAAACTCTACATGCCTACAAAAAATTACCTCTTAATATCCTTTTTATTTTTCAAACCTAACTTTTGTCTTAAATATTCAAATCTTGGTTTTGGCAACGCCTTTGTACATATATCTGCCAGTTGCTCTTCGCTTGTTACATACGTTACATCAATTTCGCCTCTATTGTATAAATCTCGCAAGAAATGATATCTTACGTCAATATGCTTACTTCTTTGATGGAATTCTGGATTCTTAATTAATTTGACGGCACTAGTATTTTCTACATAGCATATACTTAAGGATCTCTATTTTACATTCAAGAAATATTTTCTTTAGCCACATAATTTCTTTCGCTCTTGAGGCTGCACTGACATACTCAGCTTCGGTCGTAGATAGAGCAGTAGAGATACATTGTTGTCGCTTACATTGCCATGTGATGGCCGCATTCGCATACTTACATACAACGCCTGATGTCGACTTTCTTGTTTCTTTGTTGCCTGCATAGTCAGCATCGCTAAAGGTTTCGAGACTGCCTGCTTTTGTATATAAGAGTCCCATGTCCGCGGTCCCTTTTATGTTGCGCAAAATTCGTTTGACTAATTTCCACTGATACTGGTTTGGATTCTCTAAATGTCTCGCCGCTATATTTATTGCAAAACTAATATCTGGCCTACTTACGGTTTGTAAAAACATTAAGTTCCCTACGGCTTCTCTGTATGGTGCGTTACAATCATTATTGCCACTATAAACACTGTTTGCCTCATTCATATTAAATTTTTCTAATATTTTTTCGATATATCTACTCTGATGAATGAATATTGAACCATCTTTTAATCTTTTAATTTCAAGTCCAAGAAAACTCTTGACTTCTTTGGAACTCGTAATTTTGATTTCTTTATTTAAATCATCGAAAAATTTATCAATTAGAGATTCGTCTGAAGCTGCTACCAGTCCATCGTCTACGTATATGGTCATCAACATTAATTTGTTGTCTTCGCTATAAATATAAAAACAAGGATCTGCGTTACTCTGATAAAATTTTAAGTTTGAAATATATTTTGTGAAACGTTCCGTTCAACTTCTTGGAGACTGCTTTAAGCCATATAGGCTTTTTAGCAATTTACAAACGCGATTCGTACCATCATCATAACCTTTAGGTTGTTTCATATAAATATCTTCTTTCAGACCTCCATATAAAAATGCGGTTTTAATGTCATACTGTCCGAGGTGTAAATTATTTTTGGCTGCAATACTGAGCATTAATCTAATTGTATCAAACCGAGCAACGGGACTATAGGTTTCCTTATAATCTACGCCTTCTTTTTGTGAACACCCTTTTATTACAAGTCGCGCTTTTTATCGTTCCGAATTGTCCGGATTTAGCTTTACCGTTAAAACCCACCTATTACTAAGTACCTTCTGATCTTTAGGTTTTTCTACAAGAATCCACGTCTTATTTTCATGGTGCGATTTCATTTCATCGTTCATAGCCGTTTCCCATAACTCTTTCTTTTCGGAACTCATCGCTTCGTTAAAATCCACCGGTAATTTTTCCGCTACGTACGTTACTGGGCTACCATAAAAATCGGTTCGTTTGATCTTAGCTCTATCTCTCAATTGTCTCACATTGTCGCTATTTCCAGGAGGTTGTTCTTCGTGTTCACTCTGTGCACTTTCATACGTACATGCTCTATCGCTCTGCGCACACATATCTTCGCGCTCGACAATTTTCGGTAAACTTAAATTAATAAATTTCGCACTTTCTAGTTCGGGCTTAAATATTACGTCACGGCTTAATATTACATTTCTTACTGTTGGCGCATACACTCGACACCCTCGTGCGTCATCTAGATAGCCTACCAAATATCCTTTGTTCGCCTTTTTGTCAAGTTTTGTCTTCTCCGCAGGTATGTGTGCAAAGCACTCAGTACCGAAAACCCTAAACTTTTCTAAATTTGGCGGTTTCCCGTACCACAGTTCATACGGTGTTTTCTTGTCTTGTATCGTCGGCCCGGTCTTATTTATGACATGTACTGCTGTGTTCATGGCTTCGGCCCATAAAAACAGCGGTAGATTTGGTTTCGAATATAGCATCGATCGGCCTGCCTCTACTATTGTTCTATTTTCCCATTCTGCGACACCATTCTGTTCAGGAGTGTATGGGACGTTAATTGTGTGCCTAATTCCCTGACTTCTTAAAAATTCTTTAACTTCTTTATTTTTGAATTCTTTCCCTCCATCACTATGAATTTCTTTAATCTTATCGTTGAATTGATTCTCAACTTCCAGGCAAAAAGTTTTTAATTTTTCGATTACTTCTGACCTATGTCGTAAGAAGTAAATCTTTGTGAATTTTGAAAAATCATCATTAAATGTAAGAAAATACAATTTCTTGCCTAATGACTCGACTTGTATAGGTCCACATACATCCGTATAAATAATTTCGCGAGGTTTATTCGCACGATTGATTTTCTCATGAAAACTCGATCTATGCTGTTTCCCGTACGCTCAACCTTCACAGAAAAAGCTACTATCCTCCACGACTTTCATATTCGAATTCTTTAAAAACTCTTTAACATGTCTGTTGTTTTGAGGACATAGCCGTTCGTGCCATAACTGCAATGTGTCCGCGTTTGACTCTGCTCTATTGCTAAAATTACAAACTGACGGTATGATAACTCGCATAACTATTTTATACAAATTTCCGATAACAGAACCTTTTGCTATTATTTTCTGGTTTTGTAAAAACATACAATTGGTCCCTTCCTTTAAAACACAGAAATCTATGCCCCTTCTCGCAACAGATCTAATGGAAAATAGGTTTCTTTTCATACCTGGTACGTACAGAACATCGTTCATTGTACATGTTACCCATTTGCCGTCCACAAAAGTCTCTACTTTGATTGTTCCTTTGCCGCACGCATTCATGAACGTAAGCCGATCTCTATCTTCACCGTGTTATCGAATTCTTCGAAGACGTTGAACCATTCCCGTCGTCCTGTCATGTGATCCGTAGCTCCTGAGTCGATTATCCAAACATCAGGGTTTGCCGCTTGTATGATTTTGATTTCTAGGTTCCTGGTTGTTTCTACTGTTGCTTCTTTTATTATTTTTAAAACAATTTTTACTGGTGTGGCCTTTCCTTTTGCATATAAAAAATCTAAAGCAATCCTTCTTTAGATGGCCAACTTTTCCACAATTGAAGCAGCTTGGTCCTTGTTTCTCGTATTCACATTTGCTTGACTGTTTCTGCTGTTCCCTTTTATAATTGTTACTCTTTGTTACCAGCGCCACCGATGTTTCCTGGTCGTCTTTCTTCCATCTGGTCTCTTCTGTTATCAGCCTGGTACTAAGCCTGTCTAGGGTATTCTTTCCTTCTTCCACCGAATCCCACGCACTGTGAAAATGGTCAAATTTGTTTGGTAACACCGATAAAATGCGTGTTATCAGCATTTTCTCGCCAATTTCACTCCCAAGGGCTTTCATCTTCGCCGCTATCACTTCCAACTTTGACAGGTTGTAGGCGACATTTTCAGATTCTTCCCATTTAAAATCGAAGAACTGCTTCTGGACCATATTTAGATTCTCATCTGACTTCATGTCATATACTGTATTCAACTTTTTCCACATTACATGTGCTGTTGTGCAACATAAAGGAAGATCCAACGGTTTCTTTCCTACTGAAGTCACGATTAATTTTCTCGCTAACCGATCTGCTTTCAAAAATCTTTCACGAGCGATTTCTTTCTCCGCGCTGTTACCTGGATGACACAGATTCCTTTCACACACGTTGATCAGGTCGTCATCTTCCTCCAAAAGTGTACGCATAACAAAACGCCACTGGAGCCAGTTTTCTTCGCCGCGTAACATCTCGATCTTCGCACTTGCTGATTCCATTTTAGCACTATCCCTTACTTTACTAAGCACAACACTTTAACAATTTATTCACTTTACGTTGCTGCCTTGCAAGTTACAGCTCTGGGCCCATAACCTGTTGAGGTTATTCGGTTTGTAATCAGAGAAAACTAGTGGATAAATTGTAAGGCAGAAAATATATTTAAATAAAAGTGTAATTATAAATAAGAATACAATTTGAGCTGGTCCAGATCCGCACGCTAGCTGTGTTACCCAATAACTGAAAACCCCGAAGCCAACGTCGCCTGTCTGCTGTTTATGGTCTGACTTCGTCGCAGTCTTTTGTCTACGCGCTGTCGATGGCTTCAGTGCTTGAGAAACTAAAAAGACCAGATGTAGAGTTTTCTTATAAGTGGTGACCACTTCAACAAAAAGTTATGAAATTTTGTCTCAATACACCCTTTACTTTCTTTACTAAACTACGCAGTTATTGTGTATGTCAAAAGATGGCACAAAGTACAAAATTCCAATCACTTGATCTTAGCATTTAACTATGGTCGGTTGACTCCTATTACTATTTATTAAAATTGATTTCCTCAAAATCTAATATAATTTATCGAAATATAATTTTCCTAATCAAAATAATATATATGTCGTTGATGAAAGGACATCGGAGGTTTCCCTTTGGAACTTCGGGAAAATCCCTTAACACCGTAATCTAGATTTTATTATAGGCGTAATTAAACAATTGCCGTCAATCAATCCGGTTGTATTTGTTCGAGATTTGTGATAATGAGCTTGGGATCGAGGCGACAACCAGTCGCCGAACGTAACCGCGGTCACGGGTTTGTCTAACAAAGGTACGGAATAATTCTATAGCTCTCCTTAAAAGAAATATTTGTGACGGCACGCGACAGTAAACATTCCAACGGTTTGTGTCCCGTGGCTCGTCACACGCAGACCCTATTCTTCGAGTAAGATGATTGCCAGATGTCGATGCGTCTTCGCAGTACATGTTAGGCTAGCCTGAGGGCCTGATACAAATCTTAAGATTTAGTTGGCTAAAGTCCTTCAGACAGACAAACAATCTTTGTCCCAGCTACGGGAAGATAGGAGAGAACTATTTTTCAACGAACGGCGTCTCCCACTAGCAACTTTCCCTCGAGGGCGGCTAGCATCTTTTTCTAACCACCGATATGGAGATTGACCAATTAGCAGCAACGCCAATTTCTCTCACCTACTAAACGAAGGCTATTCTCGACGAATCCAAGGATCTCTTAGACACACCCCATTATAGTTTTCCTCTGCAGCATCATCGCGACGGAAAGTCATTCTCTCGTGAGGCCGTATTAGCGAATAACTTAGCGTCTGTACGCTCGGTGGATATTCTACGTTTTAACAAAGAGTCCGACTTAGATTTTGCGAGCATATTCATCTATCATCCCGTTGACCGCGGATTCGTTATTGAACCTAGGATCATTGTCATTAGTTTCTCGAGTACCTAATTACCACGGTTACTTGTCCAATTCTATAATTATCGTATTTGCACTAGTCAATGTCATGCCCCTAACCCTAATTCTAATGTAAACCCGACATACATATATAACTTGTAATATATAATTTTTTATATTACATTTTTTATATTACATACAAGGAAATGACGGTTAGTTTTCTTCAAAATTGACGAAATCACCGCGATTTGCGAGCTCTTAGGCTTGTTCCGACGGTGAAACGTGCGTGCATTACATTCTGCACGTATAATGGAGTGAAACGTGCACTTAAACGTCGAAATATACCAAACGGGAAGGAAATAACACTTCAAAATCGACGAAATCATCGCGATTTGCGAGCTTTTGGGCTTGTGTCTACGGTGAATCGTGCGCGCATTACATTTGGCGAGTAAAATGGAGTCAAGAGAGCGCTTGAGCGTCGAAATATCTCAAACGGGATAGAAATTACGGTTAATTTTCGGCAAAATCGACGAAATCATCGCTAGTTTCGAGCTGTTGAACTTGTTTCGACGGTGAAAGAGGCGTGCATTACATTCGGCGCGAAAAATAGAATGAAAAGATCGCTTAAACGTAGAAATATCTCAAACAGGAAGGAAATAACTGTTAGTTTTCGACAATATCGACGTTATCATCGCGATTTGCGAGCTCTTTGTCTGGTTTCGAAGGTGAAACGGGCGTGCATTACATTCGTCGCGTAAAATGAAGTGAATGGAGTGCTTAAGATAGAGTGTCGAAAGATGTGAAATCGTAAGGATGTAACGCTTAATTTTCGTCAAAATCGACGAAATCATCGCGATACCAGCTGTTGTGCTTGTGTCGACAGTGAAACGTGCGTGCATTACATTCGGCGTGTAAAACGGACTGAAAAGAGCGCTTAAACGTTGAAATATCTCAAACGCGAAGGAAATGACGGTTAATTTTCGACAAAATCGACGAAATCCAGCTCTATTTGCGAGCTGTTGGTCTTGTTACAACGGTGAAACTGGAGTGCATTGCATACCGCGCGTAAGTGGAGCGAATAGAGCGCATAAACATAGAATTTGCTCAAACGGGAAGGAAATAACGGTTAGTTTTCGACAATATCGACTCGTGGGCTGGTTTCGAAGATGAAACGGGCGTGCATTTCATTCGGAAACTAAAATGGAGTGAGAGGAGAGCTTATTCGTTGAAATATCTCAAACGGGAGGGAAATGACGGTTAATTTTCGACAATATCGACGAAATCATTGCGATTTGCGAGCTGTTGGGCTAGTGTCGAAGGAGAGGCGAGAGTGCATTACATTCGGCGCGTAAAATGGAAGAAAAGGCGCTCATAAAAGTCGAAATATCTCAAACGGGATGGAAACAACGCATAGTTCTCTTCAAAATAGACGAAATCATCTCTACTTGCGAGATGTTGGGCTTGTGACGAAAGTGAAACGAGAGTGCATTAAATTCAGCGCTCACAATGTAGTGAAAAGAGCTCTTAAACGTCGAAATATGACAAACGCGAAGGAAATGACACTTAATTTTCGTCAAAATCGACGAAATCATCGAGATTTGCTAGCTGTTGGGCTTCTTTCTACGCTGAAACGGTCGGGCATTTCATTAGCAGCGTAAAATGGAGTGAGAGGACTGCTCATTCGTTGAAAAATCTCAAACGGGAGGGAAATGATGGTTAATTTTCGACAATATCAACGAGATCATTGCGATTTGCGAGCTGTTGGGCTTGTGTCGACAGTGAAACTGGGGTGCATTGCATTCCGCGCGTTAGTGGAATGAATTGAGCTCTTAAACGTCGAAATATGACAAACGCGAAGGAAATGACACTTAGTTTTCGTCAAAATCGACGAAATCATCGCGATTTGCGAACTGTTGGGCTTGTTTCGACGGTGAAAGTGTCGTGCATTTCATCGGCGCGTGAAATGGAGCGTAGTGGGCGGATAAACGTCGAAATATCACAAACGGGGAAGAAATAACGCTTCGATTTCTTCAAAATCGACGAAATCATTGCAACTTGCGAGCTGTTGGGCTTGTTATAACGGTGACACTGGAGTGCATTGCATTCGGCGCGTAAAATGGAATGAAAAGAGCGCTGAAACATCGAAATGTCTCAAACGGCAAGGAAACAATGCTTAGTTTTCGTCGGAATAAACGAAATAACGCGATTTGCGAGCTGTTGGGCTTGTGTCGATGGTGAAACGGGCGGGCTTTACATTTGGTGCGTTAAATGGAGTGAAAAGAGCGCATAAACGTTGAAATATCTCAAACGCGAAGAAAATGACGGGTAGTTTTCTTCAAAATCGACGAATTCATCGTGATTTGCTAGCTGTTGGACTTGTGTCGACGGTGAAACCTGCATGCATTAAATTCGGCGCGTGAAGTGGAGTGAAAAGAGTTCTTAAACGTCGAAATATCTCAAACGGAAAAGAAATGACGGTGAGTTTCCGTCATAATCGATGAAATAATCGCGATTTGCGAACAGTTAGGCTTGTTTTGACGGTAAAAGTGTCTTGCATTTCATTCGGAGCGTAAAATGGAGCGAGAGTAAATATCATCTCGGCTGTGTAAAACAATGGCTAATTCACGCGAAGAGTTGTTACGCGCCAAAAATTCTAACCCTAACCCGACATCAGAAGTGGGATCAGAACCGCTTATAGTGATACAAGAGCAGATGGCCCTTATGCACGAGTTAATTTAGACGATAGCGCTAAAACCGAGGGAGCAGGAACCGAGTGTAAAACCCGAAAAATTTTCGCTACCGCGTTTTAACCCCGAAATCGCGGGTGCCGACCCAGCTGCGTGGTGCGCGACTGTTAGTGTAATTATGGAAAAAAGACCTCTACAAGACGACGAGATATATCTCACTATAAGTCGTGCTCTAGAGGGTACAGCAGCACAGTGGCTTATCCATGTTCCGGTCAGTGGTTTTACTTGGATAAAATTTACGGGACATTTTCTTGCGCGTTATGGTGGCACGGAGACGGCAACCTCAGCGCTAATGAGGATGTTCAATGAACCACCACTGAAGGGCGAAACCACGGCGGCTTTTGGTAATCGTCTTCACTCCACTGTCTTTTGTCCACTGTCTGCATTAATGGTCTCACATTGGAGATAATTTTTCATGTCCTTGCTGATGATTACTTAAAATACGATATCATGATTGGTCGCGAGAATTTAAGCCAACGATTCGACGTAAATATCACGCAGAATAACCTCGTTATTTGTAAAACAAAGATAATTAACACCTGTGGTAAAGTTGCGGAAGATGCGGTCAACATTAACGAGATGAACACTGATGTAGTTGGTAACAATAAAGATCGATTAATCTCTGTTCTCGAAAAATTTAAAGAATCATTCTTTACGGGTTTCCCGCGTAATCGCGTAAGTAGGGGCCAGTTAGAAATACGGCTGATTGATCCCAACGTCGTCGCGCAAAGAAGCCCTTACAGGCTTAGCGAGGAAGAGCGAAGAATAGTACGTGAGAGAATAGCCGTATTAATTAATTTAATTAATTAATGCACCAGCCGTTTTCCAGAGAGCCATTTTCAAAGCCTTAGGCGACCTCGTGAACACCTGATATTCGTAATTTTGTCTCTAATACGTTTTTGTTTGATCGATTGTACACGTATAATATTTCTTAAGTCATCTACAATTAGTAGATTCAATTTCAATGTCTTTTTCTTTTAAATAGGTTTAAAGGCGCAATAAATTACAATTAAAATGGATACAATGATTCCTACAATCAACTTCCGATATTTCATGGAACATGATGCAGAATCTACAGAAGATGAAGAATTACTGCCTGTTCCTTCAACATTGTCAGATGATTCAAATCCGTCGGTTCATTCAATATCGGCGGTTGAGTTAGCCGTACCTTCAACATCCATGGTACTTCCTGAAATTATGGTTGATATACCATCCCCTGTACCTTCAGCAAGGGTGATTGATTTAACATCACCGATACCGTCGATGTCGACAATGCCACCGATATTCTCGATAGAAATGCCGCCGGTTCCATCCACATCGCGTGACGTTCAAGAATATTATGATGATTTTCGTTTTGAAGCAGCAAGGCGTTCAAGTTTTCGAAATTGGCCTGTGTCTTTCATTGACCCTGTCAGTCTTGCAGCTGCAGAATTCTATTATACTAGAAACTTTGATGTCGTTAGATGCTTTGAATGTCAATTGGTGGCAAGTCAGTGGTCAGTGGTTGATATTCCCATGCAAATTCATGAGATGCGTTCTCCAGAGTGCAGATTTATCCGCAATGAACATTGTAATAATGTACCAATCGGAGCAGATCCTGCTAAAGTTCGACGGACAAAACGAAAAAATAGAAATATATCTTGTCCTTATGGTTTACAATATCAGAAGGCATTTGATTTTAATGACCATCGATTTTTAAGATATTCAAGAAACCCGACGGCATATGAACTTAGCCGTTTGGGACTAAAAAGAGTTAAGAAGCTACGAATCCAGATTAAATTCGTTCACAACATGGCCTACATATATGACACAGACAATTGAAGAATTAGCCCATGCAGGCTTCTACTAGACCGGAATAAATGATTGCACTACATGTTACCATTGTGGAATTGGTATAGGAAGTTGGAGAGCAGAAGATGATCCATGGGAACAGCACGCAATTTCGTCTCCCAGCTGTTGTTATTTATTAACAGTACGAGGCTGGGAATATGTTAATAAAGTAACAGGCCAGGAGTTATATGAAACTGCTGAAGGTGCAAGTATAAAAACTTATACCCTGAACAATATATATAACATTGTGTATAATGAATAATTGCAATACATACTTATGTACAGTATATTTATTTCAGGCAGCAATACAAATTGCAAATGGGAATCCTGAGAGATCCACTAGTGAAAATGATACTAATGAAATGACTCTCGTTGGGAAAATTGGTAAGTGATAAAAATGAAAACACATATTCGTTAATTTGTATGAAAGCCGTATACATATAATAAATTCCATTATATATTACATTTAAATACACTGATTACTATTTTAGCTGCTCTGGAGCAAGAAAATCGACAACCAGTCGCCGAACGTAACCGCGGTCACGGGTTTGTATAACAAAGGTATTGCATAATTCTATAGCTGTCCTTAAAAGAAATATTTGTGACGGCACGCGACAGTAAACATTCCAACGGTTTCTGTCCCGTGGCTCGCCACACGCAGACCCTATTCTTCGAGTAAGATGATTGCCAGATGTCGATGCGTCTTCGCAGTACATGTTAGGCTAGCCTGAGGGCCTGATATAAATCTTAAGATTTAGTTGGCTAAAGTCGTTCAGACGGACAAACAGTCTTTGTTCCAGCTACGGGAAGTTAGGAGAGACCTATTTTTCAACGAACGGCGTCTCCCACTAGCAACTTTCCCTCGAGGGCGGCTAGCATCTTTTACTAACCACCGATATGGAGATTGACCAATTAGCAGCAACGCCAATTTCCCTCACCTACTAAACGAAGGCTATCCTCGACGAATCCAAGGATTTCTTAGACACACCCCATCACAGTTTTCCTCTGCAGCATCATCGCGACGGAAAGTCATTCTCTCGTGAGGCAGTATTAGCGAATAACTTAGTGTCTGTACGCTCGGTGGATATTCTACGTTTCAACAAAGAGTCCGACTTAGATTTTGCGAGCATATTCATCAATCATCCCGTTGACCGCGGATTCGTTATTGAACCTAGGATCATTGTCATTAGTTTCTCGAGTACCTAATTACCACGGTTACTTGTCCAATTCTATAATTATCGTATTTGCACTAGTCAATGTCATACATATATAACTTGTAATGTATAATTTTTTAATTAAAATGTTAACCATTCCTAGTCACCTGGTTTGTTAACAGGTTTATTTAGTTATTTTATTTATCCATTTATTTCTTGTATTTGTTAATAAAATATAACATGTATTCTTGCCCTTTTCTCCCAATTATTTCCTCTTCGCCATGATGTCGTATGTTGTTATTTTTATTTTGGATCCATCAGATGATTTCGCAATTAATTCAGTTTATTAATTAGTTTTATTCAATTATTTTATAAATTTCTCCTTTGTCTTGTTGGTTGATTAAAATATATCTTCCTATTGTTCCATTTATTCTCTTTTACTATTATGTGGTACATAATTATTTTAATTTCTGGATGTTACCTGCTTATTCGATTTACTAGTTGGTTTTATTTAATAATTTGTTTTGCATTTGCATATCCCATGTTCGCTAATTAATTGTAGTATATTTTCCTGTCGTCGGATATAATTGTTCTGGTTCCAGGTTGATTGTTAGTTGGTATAGGTTATGCTATACTCTTTATATTTACTACTTCGTTAGAATATCTATTTCTATTTTATTATTTGTTATTTACCCTCATATGCTAATTCTATATATATAATTACGTTTAATTAATCTTTTATTAAAGTATTTCCATTTTCGTTGTACCGTGCGTTTGTTTCGGGTGTTCGAATTGTCACTCGCGTTGTTTGTATATTGTGACTTTCTGCTTTTCGTTACCGTACGTGCGGAGCGCGGGGCGTGACAATAGCATTTTACGTTGTAACGGGCTTGTTCCGAATTTCAAAAAGGAGTGTACAGCATTCGGCGTGCAAAATGGAATAGCATTACATTTCGCGCGTAAATAGTGTGAAAAGAGCGCTTAAACGTCGAAATATATCAAACGGGGAGGAAATAACTCTTAGTTTTCGCCAAAATCGACGAAATCATCGCGATTTGCGAGCTGTTGCGCTTGTATCAAAGGTGAAAGATGCGTGCATTACCTTCCGCACGTAAAATGGAGTGAAAAGAGCGCGGGAACTTCGAAATATCTCAAACGGGATGGAAATGACACATAGTTTTCGACAATATCGACGTTATCATCGTGATTTGCGAGCTCTTGGGCTGGTTTCGAAGGTGAAACGGGCGTGCATTTCTCTCAGCATGTAAATTCGGGTGAACAGAGCGCATAAACGTCGATATATCTCCAACGGTAAGGAAATGACTCAAAGTTTTCGTCAAAATCGAGGAAATCATCGAGATTAGCGACATGTTGAGCCTGCTTGGACGGTGAAACAGGCGTGCATTACATTCGTCGCGTAAAATGGAGTTAAAGGAGCTCATAAACGTCGAAATATCTGAAACGGGAAGGAAATCACCGTTAATTTTCGACAATTTCGACGAAATCATTCCGATTTGCGAGCTCTTGGGCTGGTTTCAACGGTGAAACGGGCGGGCATTACATTTCGTGCGTTAAATGGAGTGAAAAGGGAGCATAAACGTTGAAGTATCTCAAACATGTAGGAAATGATGGGTAGTTTTCTTCAAAATCGACGAATTCATCGTGATTTGCGAGCTGTTGAGCTTGTGTCGACGGTGAAACCTGCATGCATTACATTACGCGCGTAAAACGGAGTGAAAAGATCGCCTAAACGCCGAAATATTTCAAGCGGGAAGGAAATGACTCATAGTTTTCTGCAAAATCGACGAAATCATCGATACTTGCGAGCTGTTGGGCTTGTGTCGACGGTGAAACGAGCGTGCATTACATTCCGCGCGTGAAATAAAGTGAAAACGGCGCTAGAACGTAGAAATATCTCAACCGGGAAGGAAACAAACGCTTAGTTGTCGTCGGAATAGACTAAATCATCGCTATTTGCCAGCTGTTGAGCTTGTGCCGACGGTGAAACATGCATGCCTTGAATTCGGCGCGTAAAACGGAGTGAGAAGATCGCTTAAACGTCGAAATATCTCAAACGGAAAGGAAACAAAGATTAGCTTTCGTGGGAATAAACGAAGTAATCGCGATTTCCGGGCTGTTGGGCTTGTTTCGACGCAGAAACGGTCGGGTATTACATTCGGCGCGTAAAATGGAGGGAAAGGAGCGCTTAAATGTCGAAATATCTGAAACGGGAAGAAAGTAACGCTTAATTTACGTCAAAATCGACGAAATACAGCTCCATTTGCGAGCTGTTGGGCTTGTTTCGACGCTGAAACGGGCGGGCATTACATTTCGTGCGTTAAATGGAGTGAAAAGGGAGCATAAACGTTGAAGTATCTCAAACATGTAGGAAATGACGGGCAGTTTTCTTCAAAATCGACGAATTCATCGTGATTTGCGAGCTGTTGAGCTTGTGTCGACGGTGAAACCTGCATGCATTACATTACGCGCGTAAAACGGAGTGAAAAGATCGCCTAAACGCCGAAATATTTCAAGCGGGAAGGAAATGACTCATAGTTTTCTGCAAAATCGACGAAATCATCGCGGTTTGCGAGCTGTTGGGCTTGTGTCGACGGTGAAACCTGCATGCATTACATTCGGCGTGTAAAACGGAGTGAAAAGATCGCTTAAACGTCGAAATATCTCAAACGGGAAGGAAATAACAGTTAGTTTTCGACAATGTCGACGTTATCATCGCGATTTGAGAGCTCTCTGTCTGGTTTCGAAGGTGAAACTGGCGTGCATTATATTCGCCGCGTAAAATGAAGTGAAAAGTGCGCTTAAACGTCGAAATATCTCAAACGGGATGGAAGTTACGCTTTGTATTCGTCAAAATCGACGAAATCATCGCCCTATGCGAGCTGTTAGGGTTGTGTCAACGGTGAAACTAGAGTGCATTACATTTCGCTCGTAAATAGAGTGCAAAGGGCGCTTAAACGTCGAAATATCTCAAACGGGAAGGAAATAACTGATAGTTTTGTCAAAATCGACGAAATCATCGATACTTGCGAGCTGTTGGGCTTGTGTCGACGGTGAAACGAGCGTGCATTACATTCCGCGCGTGAAATAAAGTGAAAACGGCGCTAGAACGTAGAAATATCTCAAACGGGAAGGAAATAACGATTAGTTTTCGTCAATGTCGACGAAATCAACTGCAATTCCTTGAGGGCATCCAGTAATAAGATGCATTTAAATGACAGGGTTTACAGGTGGTGGGCTTACCTACAAACTTTTACCTTTGACATTATGTATCGGGAAGGCAAACGAATGGCTCACGTCGGTTCCTTTTCGCGGAACCCCGTTGACTCGGATCACCGTACGATCCACAAAATTGCCGAAAAAGAAATCAATCTGGCCGAAATCTCCGAAGATTGGCTCTTGGCGGAGCAACGTCGCGATCCCCAAATTACGGAAATCGTCGATAAGTTGCGGAACGATGAGCTTGCAGATGATATCGCGAATACGTGTGAACTGCGATCCGGTACCCTTTACCGTAAACTACAACGAAAAGGCAGAACTCTCTGCTTGCCCATTGTCCCAAGAGGTTTTAGGTGGTAAGTGAACAACTATGTACACCAGTCGATTATGCACTTAGGATGGGATAAAACGCTCGAGAAACTGTACTAGTATTACTTTTTAGAAGGAATGGCGAAATACTTTCGCAAATTCGTTGAGAACTGTCATGCTTGTCGAGTTTCAAAGGCTAGCTCAGGCAAGACACAAGCCGAAATACATCCCATGCCCAATACCAGCATACCTTGTCACAGGGTTTATATGGATATAACGGGCATACTACGCGGTAAAAGCGACTCGAAGGAATATGTCACTGTGTTGGTCGACGCCTTCACCAAATTCGTATATTTGCACCATACCCGTAGGATAGACTTCGTTAATACCATTAAAGCGCTTATATAGCTCCGCTATATTTTTATTCGTAAGTGCTAAATGCGGCTTCGTGAAACAAAGCGCTACGCAGTTAAAGCGCAACACGACGTGCCCAATCCGTCATCGACATCTTCGCGCTCCTTCCGCCGAATTTCTCCGAGGAGCATACTCGTGCCAGCCGCGGCGACACATCTAATGAATACACGCTAGTGGGGATGTGAATGGGCAACGAAGGGAAGAATCATTTCGATCTGAGAAAAAAACGGACATTTTACCGCGAGCCGCGAAGCGCGAAGGGTGAAAGAAAACGAGTCAGCTATCGATCAATCGTCGCTGTTGTTGATCGTCGTTAAGTATCAACTGTTGTTAACTGTTAATTGTTATTCATTGTTATCAAGTTTAATAAATGTTATTGGTTGAACATACCCGAGTGCACTTCAGTACCTATTACACCATACACCTCAATTGGTGACACTGACGTGAGTTAATGTTAAAGAGGTGACTGTGATAGTGACCTGAGACTCTAAACGGCGCGAATTTAAACTGCTGTGCGATGGCAAATACCGACGGGACCGCGAACGGCGCACAACGAGTCCACCCAGTAATCAGCATGGCCCCGCTGCAGCCCTCGGAGGTCACGGCGTGCTTCACGCTTCTGGAAATGCAATTCGAGGACATGGATCTTACGGACGACAAACGAAAGTTCGTGACCCTCGCCAGGTGCCTCGGCGGCCGGTATCTATTGCATATCGAGGACGTGAAGAGGAGGATACCAAGGCGGAACAATACCATAAGTAAAAAAACGAGATCATCGAGAGTTGGCTGATACACCCAGCACGATGTAACGCAGGCTGCTGACCTTCGAAGTGATGGGCGACCAAAAGCCGATCCAATTCCACCAACACCTAAGAAGACTAGCCGATCGAATCTACGAGACACATTTGTTAAGAAGACAGAAGGTCGCCGTCATCAAGACCGATCGAGCGGGAGGCGAACAGCGAGATCGCCCCCCACGGAATCGTCAGATTACAGGTTCTCCAGAATAGAGGCACAAATCGAGGCACTGCGCCTCGACCGGCGCCCCTACCAGCGTCCAAACACGAGACGGTACGGACCGCGCCCGAGAGATGTGTAACAGGACTCCGGTCATTGTTACTACCACGCGACGTTCCGAGCGCGCGCGAAGAAGTGCCGCCAACCTTGTACATGGAGGCAGAGAAACGAGACCGGCCGTCTGTAAACGCGACAAGTCACGACGGCCTAACATCCCGCCGCATATTCGTGAGGGACAGGAACTCAAAAACCTCCTTCCTAGTGGACACCGGCGCCGACGTATGTGTATTTCCGCGCAACAAAATACACGGGCCCGCGAACAAAGTTCAACAAAGTACGAATTGTTCGCGTCTAACGGGTCACGCATCGCGACCTACGACACCACTCTAGTGTCTCTCGACTTGGCATTGCGTCGAGCGATGAAATGGCGTTTCTGTATAGCGGACGTCGAAACACCCATCATCGTAGTGGATTTCCTCAGTCACTACGAATTATGGGTGGACGCGAGGAATAAACGCCTTATAGATTCTACTTCGAACCGGTCAACGAGAGGATACACGCCCGCGACGGCGTCGACCAAGACAATTATCGGAGAATCGACGTATCACCGACTCCTCTCTGAATTTCCGGAACTAACCCACCCACCGGCTTTCGGGCGAGAGAAAACTGTTCACGGTGTGGTACATCACATCGAAATCACACCAGGCCCGCCTGTCCACAGCAAACCCCGCCGACTCGCACGTGACCGTCTTAAACAGGTTAAGACGGAGTTCGAAGTCATGATTGAGCAAGGCGTGATGCAGCCATCGAGAAGCCCATGGGCATCATCCTTGCACGTCGTTTCAGAAAAGGACGGAGGGATTCGACCGTGCGGCGAATACCGGGCGTTGAACGCCCGCAGCATCCCGGACAGATATACACCGCCGCACATAGAGGATTTCGCACAGAACTTACATGGTAAGCGCATTTTCTCCAAAATCGACCACGTTCGCGCTTATCATCAAATTCCGAACGCGCCGGAAGACGTCGAGAAAACAGCCATAACGACACCGTTCGGTCTGTTCGAAGCGACCAACATGATGTTCGGGTTTCGGAACGCCGCGCGAACGTGTCAGAGATTCGTAGACGAAATCGTACGAGGCCTTGATTTCGTCTACGCATACATAGACGATTTCCTCGTAGCTTCCGAGAATGACGTGCAACACCGCGAATACTTGCGGGTCCTGTTTCAACGCCTCAACGACTACGGGGTCGTTATTAATACCGCGAAGTGCGAATTCGGCGTCCGCGAAATTCAATTCCTAGGTTATACTGTAACGGCCGAAGAAATAGAGCCGCTGGCTGAACGCGTGGACGCCATCGCAAAAGTGCCGCTACCCGCGACCGTTAAATATCTTCGAAGATTCCTCGGTATGATTAACTTTTACAGACGTTTCATACCGAGGGCCGCGCACACTCTCCGACCACGCAACGATATATTGAAAGGCACAACGAAGCGCAACGCGTCTATTGAGTGGTCCGAGCACGCCGAAAAAAGCTTCCGCGAGTCGAAACGCGTCTTGGCCGACGCGACAATGTTAGCGCACCCGATCCCCGGCGCGCCCCTTAGCCTCGCGGTGAACGCATCCGACTACGCTATTGGTGCTGTATTTCAGCAGCACGTCAACGATTGTTGGCAACCACTTTGCTTTATGACACAAATGCTATGCCCCGCGCAACGGAAATACAGCGCGTATGATCGGGAATTGCTGGAGATGTACTACGCGGTTAAACGCTTCCGACATGCCGTCGAAGGTAGAAAATTCACGATCACAATTATATCACAAACCCCTTATTTACGCGTCCAAGCAGAACCCCGGTAAGTGTTCGCCAAGAGAGTTCCGACATCTGGACTACGTCGGACAGTTTACGACGGATATCCGACATATAAAAGGGGTAGAGAACAACGTAGCCGATACTCTATCTCGCATCGAAGCGATCGGGAAACCTGTAGACCACCACAAGCTAGCTGCAGCGCAAGGGAAGCTGCATAGCGAGCTGCGCGAAATTATCAACACTGGATCGAGCGCGCTGCATTTGAAAAAGGTACGATTTCCCGATCACGACGTCGAGTTATATTGCGGTATTACAGCCGAGACCGTGCGACCGTACGTACCGGAACCGTTACGGCGCATCGTATTCCAATCACTACATGGAATTTCACATCCGGGGATGCGTGCCACGCGAAAATTGGCTTCGTCTGGCCGTCCATAAATAAAGATCGCCGAACGTGGACACGACAATGCATACCGTGTCAGCGCAATAAAGTCACCAGACACGTATTCTCGCCTGCCGGAACGTTAGCAGGCCGGTTCGAGCATATACACTTAGTCATCATCGCCATGCAATATTCGCAAGGATAAGGGTATTCTCTAACGTATATCGATCGTTTTCCGCGTTGGCCCAATGCCATTCCTATCGCCGATATGGCTTCGGCCCTCCTTTCTACCTGGACATCTCGTTTCGGCGTACCTTTGAAAATTACTTCTGATCCAGGACGTCAATTCGAATCGCGTTTATTCGAGGAATTATGCCGGTTGCTCGGCGTCAAACATCTGCGTACAACGGCCTACCATCCAGCGTCTATCGGGATGGTAGAACGCCGACACAGACAACTAAAGGCGGCGATTAAATACCACGACACGTGCAACTGGGTCGGAATTCTGCCAATCGTCTTATTAGGTATCAGAACCGCGATAATGGAGGACCTAAACGCAACGCGGCCGAAATGATTTACGGCACCGGCATACGTCTGCCGTCGGAATTCTTTTTGCCAACTAGTCAACGGGCCAACTCGGAATACGCGAATCGGCTAAGAGAACGTATGGAGAGGGTGAGACCACACCCGGTTACGCGTCATGGCGAAAAGAAAACTTTCATTTTCAGAGAATTAGAGACGTCGCCATATGTATTCATGCGCCATGGCGCGATTGGAGGACCATTACATCCGCCGTAAGATGGACGTATAAAGTTATACAGAGAGGGGATGAGACATATACGGTAAAAATAAATAATCGCGACGTAACGGTTTCCGTAGATCGGTTGAAGCCCGCGTTCGTCATTCCCGAAGACATCGAGCAAGGAACCGCCGAGACTCGCAACGTGCTAATTTCGGTAGAGCAAACGAATGTTCGCGACGAAAGCGGTGTGGACCCCAATAACAAAACGACGAACGAAGAAAATACCAGGAATAGATACGTTACGCGGTCTGGGCGAACTGTCCGATTTCCCGATCGCCTTCAGGCAGGTTTCGGATAAGCGTTAGGAACCGGCGAACGTCCACACCGCTTTGTAATACTTATATATTCTTTTAATTATGTAGAGTTATCACTGGTAAGGGGTACTGTAGCGCCACGGATCACGGAGCTTTCCAACGGCTTCGTGAAACAAAGCGCTACGTCGTTAAAGCGCAACACGACGTGCTCAATCCGTCATCGACATCTTCGCGCTCCTTCCGCCGAATTTCTCGGAGGAGCATACTCGTGCCAGCCGCGGCGACACATCTAATGAATACACTCTAGTGGGGATGTCGATGGGCAACGAAGGGAAGAATCATTTCGATCTGAGAAAAAAACGGACATTTTACCGCGAGTCGCGAAGCGCGTAGGGTGAAAGAAAACGAGTCAGCTATCGGTTGTTACGTTCTTGTTTGATTGAATTAATTTTAAACCGTTGAATTCGCAAGATTTTTTTTTATTTATTTATTTTAATTTTTATTTGTTTTTTGTGTTGTTTTAATTTATTTTAATTCAATTTAGCTCGATTTATACGGTAGTTGCTGCCACCAGAAATAGTCTAAGGACTATTTCGATTGGAGAAATTTCTTTCGATTGTTTATTAATTGATTATTCGCTCGGTAGCGTTAATTAATATTCAGGCTACTGATAATTAGTTTCCACGTTTCTGCTAACCTGCTATGCGCAGGGATACTGGCACGGGAGAGGATTAAAGTTGTATGCAATGGATATTTGTCCTCGTTGAACGGATCGAATCGCTTAAGTAGCTATTCACATATATATATATATATATATATATATATATATATATATTTTAATAATTGGTGATAAGTAGACTGGATTCAGTTCCCGGATGTGCCGAAATTGTCAGAGTAGAAGAAAATTTTACAAAATTGAGTTCTTACCTTGTAAAGTAGGTTGCGTCAGGGGCCATCACCTTGTAATGGTCGTTGGAGGTTTAATTATTCAACTCGGGTATAACCTTTTATCGAATTTCTACTTTATTTATTTATTTATTTATTTATTTTGATAAGCACTTACAAATATCTAACCGGATTAATATCGCAATTTTATTTTAACAACGAAAATGAGGACTTTAAGAATCTCTAACTCGCTCGCGACTCTCCCTCTTTTTCTTTATTTTATAATGAATGGCTAAAGACCGTCGAAACGCTAAGTGTTGATGAACGTTATGATGAGCTTACGCCGTAAGAAATTACAATGGAATGAGAGTTGACAACAAAATAATAAGCCGAAACGTAACGTACAATTAGCGACAAAATACTGGAATGAGAATCTAACGTACAATTAGCGACAAAATACTGGAATGAGGATCTTGCTCTATGTTGCTACGCTTATTTATAATGCCATCCCCCACGGGGTGGTGGTCCACTGGGGGTATGCTTCCGTGGGAATCGGGACGTTGCAGTTTTGGGTTTCCTGAGATCGTACGTGAGAGAATGTGAATTCTGTAATCGTTGATGTCTCCTTTGCTTCGTTATCTTGTCTTTTAACTTCCAGATTCCCATCGGTCCTATTTTCTGCTGAGGTAGCGTCTAGGAGACTTGAAGGGGTTCATGCTGATCTAGTCTTTTCTCGAGAATTTTTATGTGAGTACTGTGCGAATAATTTTTGTTCTTTGGCGTGTGGAAGGGCCGGTGGCTGGAGTCTCATTATTATATCGACATTTGCTCGGGCAACACGCGTAGTCCGCTGTTCTCCCAAAACGAGGTCCTCCTCCTTCGAGTTATTTTACGTAAGTTTGGTTCGAGTGGATATTTGCATATTATGGTTGTTTTCGTGATTTTGATCTCTTTTCCTTTTTTTGTGTTGTTTCATTAGGCTTCGGTGATTGACGTTCGAACAATGTTTGTGGAGGCGTTTCTATCGGAGGTTCTCACGCAGATTTCCATGGTGCGTATTTTATCTTGTTTTTTTTTTGTCCGTTTAATTCGTCCTGTTTTGTTCTATTTAAGCGGTGTTGTGTCGTTTCAGCACAAGAGAAAGAGGAATTCCGAAGAACCCGTGGGCGACTCGGAAAGACCCCTCAAACGCATGCGGCGTTGTGATGAACCACAAGTATCAGGGTGGTCGGAGGATCTTTCCGACATCGATCCGGAGCCCGTGGATTTCCCGTCGGAATTGAATTTTGACAGTCTTGCAGATGGGAGTTTCTCCGATGTAGAGACCGTCGTGTTGGAGTGGGAACCCCCTCTGGTTGAAGCTATTGACACTGATCGTTGTGTGAAAGTTCGTTTTGCCGACGAAATTCCGGTAGAGGTTTTGGAGGCACATCTTCGTCACCATGCTTCTGGGAGAAAGGGAATTTCCCCTGTTGTGCGTTATTGGTGTATGTGTAAATTCAGCGAACTTTGCCCTGGAGCTCCTTGCTTCAATTTTGATTTAGTCTAACTGATTGTTTTGGATATATATATGTATATATATATATATATATATATATATATATATATATATATATATATATATATATATATATGTCGGAGATGAAAGGAAAGCCGAAGCCGTTCCTTGGAAATTTCGGGAACATCTTCTAGTAGTCTAGCCCGGATTTTATCATAGCTGTAATTGTTCGAGATTTGTGATATCAAGATTGGGTTCGAGGCGACAATTGGTCGCCGAACGTAGCCACGGTCACGGGATGGATGTTTTATCTAACGGAGGTCTGGAGTGGTTGTATGTGTTCTCCGAGAAATGTGGTTGTGGCGGCATGCGACCTCGAGAGCGGGCCTAGCCACGTGTGATGTTGCCTCGGAGGTGCCGATGCAATGGGACATACATTGTATTAGTAATCAAAACTCCAGGCAGAAACTGCCTAGCAACGGCGTTTGGAACCTTCTCGATGCTTCCAAACGGGTATAGAAAACAAAATGCAATCGTACAGGGAGAAAAATCTCCACGAGACTGGCATTCGTCTTATGACTGCTTTAGAGAGGGACACGTCGTGTTTCTGTGCTTAAGATCAGTCTACGCTTAGTAAGGAGTCATCCCGTTGATCGTGGATTCGTTTGAACTCAAATTATTGTTTATAACGATTATTAACTTATTGTTTGTAAACCATATTATTCATTGAACTTACTATCCGTTAAACGTATTATTCATTAGCTTTATTATCTGTTAGACTTACTAACCGTTCAACTTATTATCCACTAACTTTATTATTTGCTTAATTTATTATTCGTTCAATATATTTTTCGCTAACTTCATTATTTGTTAAGTTTATTATTCTCTAGACTTATTATTTGTTAATCTTTGTAATAGACTTATGTATACGTGAAAATATAATCTTAGTTGTGTTAAACAATGGATAACTCACGTGAAGAATTGCCACGCGCCCAAAATTCCAATCTCACCCCGACATCAGAAGTGGGATCAGTGCCGATTATGCCAATGCAAGAACGTGCGGCCATCGTGCGCGAGTTAAGTCAGACGCTGGCGCCGAAGTCAAGTGTGGAACCTAAGAACATCGTGCTACCACGTTTTAACCCCGCGATCGCGGGCGCCGATCCAGCCGCATGGTGCTCGACTGTGGACCTGCTTATGAAGGGTAATCCTCTGCAAGACAGTGCACTAGTTTCTGTTTTAAATAGTGCTCTAGAGGGTCGTGCAGCGCATTGGCTCACGCAGGTAGTGACCGGCGAAGGGCTTACCTGGCCAACGTTTAGGAAACTTTTCGTTACACGTTTTGGTAGCAAAGATACGGCAACCTCGACGCTAATGAAGACGCTCAGGGAACCACCACAAGAGGACGAAAACATGGCTGCGTACGCCATCCGTCTCCGTTCCCTGCTGGAGACGAAGTGGCAAAATGCCACTACGGCTGAAGTAATCAACGCTACCGTTCTTTGTCACCTGAGTTCACGGGATCAGCGCATCGAAGAGATAGCAGCTATGAAAGATATCAAGACCAAGGACCAATTTTTAGACGAAATGAGAGCTACTGCTTTCGCGAAGAGGCCCGTATTTTCGACGAGCGACACCTCCACGGGCCCTGAAACCAAAAGACACAAGCCGTCGGCCCACCACGTGAAGTGCCTCTACTGTGGTAAACACGGACACAGAATAGCGGAGTGCCGCAGTAGGATACAGAAAGAGCAGCGAGGAAATACACAACGCCCGGAAGGAAGACGACCGGCAACATCGCCCCAGGTGGTTTGCTTCAAGTGTAAGGCGGAGGGCCATATCGCACCTGATTGTCCGCTACTGCAGCACAGAAAACCCGGCTCCAAGAACGAACGACGAGTCGACTCCTGCATGGTGGAGTCTCCAGCTGGTAGTTTAAGTCATCTGGGTGAGTCGTACCCATTTTGTTTCGATTCCGGAGCCGAATGCTCGTTGATTAAAAAATCTATATCTTCGAAATTTTCTGGCAAAACAAACGACTGATGTAGTAGTAATGCGAGGTATAGGAAATACTTGTGTTAACAGTACATTTCAGATCTTGTCCACTGTATGTATTAACGGTTTTACACTGGAGATGACTTTTCATGTCCTTGCCGATAGCTACTTAAAATACGATATCATGATTGGTCGTGAAATTTTGAGCCAAGGTTTTGACGTGAATATTACACGAAATAGCGTCGATATTTGCAAGACAAAAATGGTTAACGCCTGTAGCATAGTCGCGGAAGATGCGGTCAACATTAACGAGATCAACACTGATGTAGTTGGTAACGACAAAGATCGATTGATCTCTGTTCTCGAAAAATTCAAAGAGTCATTTATTACGGGTTTCCCGCGGACGCGTGTGAGTACGGGCCAGTTAGAAATTCGGTTGATTGACCCTAATGTCACCGTACAGAGAAGTCCTTACAGACTTAGCGGGGAAGAGCGGAGAAAAGTGCGCGAACGGATAAGTGAACTGATTAGGGCAAAAATTGTAAAACCTAGTAATTCGCCGTTCGCGAGCCCCATGTTACTCGTGAAGAAGAAGGACGGATCGGACAGATTGCGCGTAGATTTCCGGGCGCTAAATAAAAACACGGTCGCGGATCGGTATCCCTTACCCCTTATTGCTGATCAAATCGTGAGATTGCAGAGTGCGAGATACTTCATTAGCTTGGACATGGCCAGTGGATTCCATCAGATCCCTATTCACCCTAACTCCACTGAATATACAGCGTTCGTCACCCCCGACGGTCAGTACGAATATGTAACGATGCCGTTTGGGTTGAAAAATGCACCAGCCGTTTTCCAGAGAGCCATTTTCAAAGCCTTAGGCGACCTTGCTTATTCATATGTCATAGTTTACTTGGATGACGTCTTAATTATCGCTGACTCGGTAGATCAAGCCCTAGAACGATTGAACATCGTATTAGATACCCTTATAAAAGCCGAACTACATCCCATACCTAAGACCAGCATACCTTGGCACACGGTTCACATGGACATCACGGGAAAACTAAGTGGTAAAAGCGACTCGAAGGAATATGTCGTTGTGCTGGTCGACGCCTTCACCAAGTTCGTATATTTGCACCATACCCGTAAGATAGACTCCCTAAATACCATTAAAGCGCTTAAGTCCGCTATATTTTTATTCGGTAACCCCTGCCGGGTAATAGCGGACCAGGGGAGATGCTTTACGGGTAAAGATTTCCAAAGTTTCTGTCAAGATAGGCACATTAAACTCCACTTAATAGCAACCGGTGCTAGTAGGGCCAATGGACAAGTAGAGCGTACTATGAGCACCCTAAAAAATATGTTTTCGACGGTAGAAACGACCGGGCGAACGTGGCAAGACGCGATTGGCGAGATACAGTTAGCCTTGAATTGCACCACCAATCGTGTAACTAAATCAAGTCCTCTGGAGTTATTAATTGGCAAGGCAGCAAGGCCCTACGGTTTAACGTTGTCTGATAGTGTCGAGGAAAAGGAAGTAGACATCTCCAGTGTAAGACAACAGGCGATACGGAACATGGAGATTTGCGCTAGCTATGATAAAGACAGGTTCGACAAAACGAAAGCCAAGATAGTTAGGTTTAACCTTGGTGACTTTGTGTTACGAAAAAATGAGGAAAGGAACCAAACGAAGTTGGACCCGAAATTCAGGGGTCCATTCGTGATAGCAGAGATTTTGGAAGGGGACCGATATACATTAAAGACCTTAGACGGTAAACGGACATACAAGGACAGACATGACAAACTAAGAAAAATGCCAAATAGTTGCGTTCCTGATGAGTTGGACGTCTGCGACGATGACAGCGATGGTGATAATAACCATGCGAGTACACGGACCTCAGAGGATCATTAATACCACGTCGTGGTCGTACACCCAGTGTGGTGCTCTGCGCGTTCGTAATGCGTCCACTGTGACCCTCTGCGCCTTAGTAATACACCCAGTGTGGTGCTGTGCGCGTTCGTAATACGTCCAGTGAGATGCTCTGCGCGTTCGTAATACGTCCACTGTGACCCTCTGCGCCTTAGTAATACACCCAGTGTGGTGCTGTGCGCGTTCGTAATACGTCCAGTGAGATGCTCTGCGCGTTCGTAATACGTCCACTGTGACCCTCTGCGCCTTAGTAATACACCCAGTGTGGTGCTGTGCGCGTTCGTAATACGTCCAGTGAGATGCTCTGCGCGTTCGTAATACGTCCACTGTGACCCTCTGCGCCTTAGTAATACACCCAGTGTGGTGCTGTGCGCGTTCGTAATACGTCCACTGTGACTCTCTGCGCGTTCGTAATACGTCCACTGTGACTCTCTGCGCGTACGTAATACGTCCACTGTGACCCTCTGCGCTTTAGTAATACACCCAGTGTGGTGCTCTGCGCGTTCGTAAGACGTCCAGTGAGATGTTCTGCGCTTTTGTAATATGTCCAGTGAGATGTTCTGCGCTTTCGTAATACGCCCAATGTGGTAACACGATCCAACAATCTGAGATTCACCCGTGTGCGGAATCGAAAATGATCTGTCGTGTCGTTGCGGTCTGACTGGTGACTCACAGAATGCAACTAGCACTTCGAAATACAAACTATGACACTACCAATTTGAGTTCTCTTTCATTTCTTTGTTTGTTAAACCTTCGAACGGAATCTTGCTGTCAAACTGGACCCTTGACTTATTTGGAACATTTAACTGAATGGTAGATAATATTAGTTACAACGAGTCTAATGTTAAAAAAAAAACTCTGTATTTTAGCTACACACGAGGACGTGTGACAGTCAGAATGGCCGTGTCGGAGATGAAAGGAAAGCCGAAGCCGTTCCTTGGAAATTTTGGGAACATCTTCTAGTAGTCTAGCCCGGATTTTATCATAGCTGTAATTGTTCGAGATTTGTGATATCAAGTTTGGGTTCGAGGCGACAATTGGTCGCCGAACGTAGCCACGGTCACGGGATGGATGTTTTATCTAACGGAGGTCTGGAGTGGTTGTATGTGTTCTCCGAGAAATGTGGTTGTGGCGGCATGCGACCTCGAGAGCGGGCCTAGCCACGTGTGATGTTGCCTCGGAGGTGCCGATGCAATGGGACATACATTGTATTAGTAATCAAAACTCCAGGCAGAAACTGCCTAGCAACGGCGTTTGGAACTTTCTCGATGCTTCCAACGAGTGTGCCTAGCAACGGCGTTTGGAACCTTCTCGATGCTTCCAAACGGGTATAGAAAACAAAATGCAATCGTACAGGGAGAAAAATCTCCACGAGACTGGCATTCGTCTTATGACTGCTTTAGAGAGGGACACGTCGTGTTTCTGTGCTTAAGATCAGTCTACGCTTAGTAAGGAGTCATCCCGTTGATCGTGGATTCGTTTGAAGTCAAATTATTGTTTATAACGATTATTAACTTATTGTTTGTAAACCATATTATTCATTGAACTTACTATCCGTTAAACGTATTATTCATTAGCTTTATTATCTGTTAGACTTACTAACCGTTCAACTTATTATCCACTAACTTTATTATTTGCTTAATTTATTATTCGTTCAATATATTTTTCGCTAACTTCATTATTTGTTAAGTTTATTATTCTCTAGACTTATTATTTGTTAATCTTTGTAATAGACTTGTGTATACGTGAAAATATAATCTTAGTTGTGTTAAACAATGGATAGCTCACGTGAAGAATTGCCACGCGCCCAAAATTCCAATCTCACCCCGACATATATATATATATATATATATATATATATATATATTTATACATTTTAAATGTAACGTTTGTTAAATATATTTGTTTAGTTTTATATTTTCTTTTTACTCGATTATATATATATATTTTTTATACTTTTTGTATTTGACAAAGTAATTTTCGCATAATAAAATTGTTAACAATGTGTTTTATGATTCGTCTGTCGCGGCTGATTTCCACCAATCCCCAGCATTCCTGTCCCGTGTCATTATTTATTGCTACCTCAGCACGACGTTCCATTTTGTATTAAATTTTTATTTTCGCTGTTCTTTCCTTTTCCTTTTCTTTTCTTTTCCCCATCGAAAGTATAATTTTATTACTATTATTTTTTGTAACACGTACGAATTAGTGCGCGCATGTTTCAAAATGGCCGCCCGTGAAAGTCCCTAGCATACAGTGACTTCTATTGATCTCGGATCTATTTATCGATTATGTGTAAATCTTGTTTCGGTGTTTTGACGTATAGTCGAAGTGAGAAATATAGTATTTCGTATTTATCCAACGCGTACAATCATTGCGTGTGTTCCGACGCGCGCGTGTAAATCTAACATGGCTGTTCGCAAATGTCATCAGCGAGGTTACAGTGGCGGGTCTTTAGTTTTATCGAACTGATTTTCCTGTCTGTCGCTCGTTTTCCCTTATTCTACCGCAATTAGACTATATATTTATTATTATTATTATTGTTAAAATGACAGTAGTATTGTTCATTTAGATTATTAATAGCTTAGTTAAAAATCTAGATTATATATATATATATATATATATATATATATATATATATATATATATATACATGCATGTTTCGTAGTATAGTTTTCATATGTAATTCCTTACTAGAATGATCACGAGTTTTGATTATGTATTTTATGTTTACCAGATTGTTAATTTGATTTAATAGTATAGAATACGCACACATATACATATTTCCATCAATGTGATTTTTATATAAGTTCTTTAATAGTGTAGTATTGTGTATTTTAGGTTATGTATTCATTAGACTGTTAACCATTTGATATCATATATACATATATATTTGTAATTTGTTACATAGTATTAAAAGTTTTATTTCTAATATTTACTAAATTGTTATGTGTTTGGCATATATGTTTATATTTATATGTAACTCTCCAAGTTGTTGCTGCGTTGATAAAAATATATTTATATACACATTTATTCCTGGTGTTTCAATTATTTTCCTTGTGTAGTTATTCTTATTTCCTGGTTTACTCGTTTGGTTCGCGACTCGTTTAATTCATTAATTAATATTTATTTTCTGATTTAAATTCTTTCTTTTGTATTGTACATATTCCGTCTTTGTTACGGCACGTGCGGAGCGCGGGACGTGACACGGTCAATCGTCGCTGTTGTTGATCGTCGTTATGTATCAACTGTTGTTAACTGTTAATTGTTATTCATTGTTATCAAGCGTAATAAACGTTACGGGTTGAACATACTTGAGTGCACTTCAGTATCTATTACACCATACTCCTCATATCCATTAGAAATAGAAGGGGATACATCAAGTATTGTTCGCCTTTTATCTTCCTCTTTTTTCTTTTCATTTTTTTCGCAGTCTCCTATCAGAATTCTATAACCCACACAAATCCACAAGAAAATCATTATTTCCCACCAAACGCGGCCGTAATACCTAACTGCAATGTTTCATTGTAGGGAATATAGAATATATAATTTGAGAAATATGTGTATACGCGCGTGTTGTACATTGTTTGACATTCTCTATTGTGAATTGTCCTTCGAATGCTTTTGTATACTGTTTTATCAAATAAATTTAGATTGTCTTGTGTGCAACTATCCACACTATTCTATAAAATGTTTCAATATATATAAGTATAACAGCTGTTTCTTCCATATTTATGCAAAAAAATATTAGATGAGTTTTCAAATAACCGATAGTCTGCTGTGATGCCATCATTTTGTTTAACAAAATTTGAGATGATTAATGTTTCTATAAGTTAAAAAAATATTTAAAAAATGTTTATTTTAGGATTTACTACCTCAGCACGTTTTTTCACGATATTGCACATTAATATATTCTTTTTGCCTTATTGTACAGTTGCCCAGATCTAGGAACACGCAGGTCTTCGTTAAGACCTTAACAGGGAGAACTATTACTCTTAAAGATGAAGCTTCTGACACAATAGAGAATGTTAAAGCAAAGAACTTTTAATACCTTATGCATTAGCTTTAAAGACAAATCATTCAGAAAGTGTTCAGAATAGTTTAATTTCACTCACCTTGACTTGCAATCTGATCGAACTGTTACCTACTTCTCCAAATATATATTTTATACAAAATAAACATAATGAGGAAATTAATTTGAATATAGAAGATGAAATAAAAGATAAACTATTATTTGTAAATGAAGATGAAGGCGTAGTAATGCTAACTTGTTCAAAAAGTAGAAAAAATGTAAGCGAACTACCTTTGCAGAGGTATGTTAGTTACTACTCTATATTATATACAAAATAATTATGATATTTTATTTTAACTGTATTGTTTGCAAAGATAAGACTGTATTCCATTCGGCTACAAGATTGAAATATTCAACACAAAGAAGATCTTGATACTACTCTTGAATATGTGCCTGAATGTAGTCCATTGCGCCAACAAAATAGTCCTCCAAATATGAATGATGAAAATGTATCTGGAGAAAATACACCAACACCACCACGTTACAGGACACCTCCAAGAGGAGCAATTTTAAATTCAGAAGAAGCAAAGATGTTTGTTTTACTAAAACATTACGGATTAGGTCAATACGTGCCTATATTTCTCGAACAAGAAGTAAATATATTATTAAATTATGTGTGTTATATATATGTAAACTCTCTAAGAGTTCAAATGCGGATAAACAAGGGGACTTTCTCTGTTTTACGGACAGCACGACTTCTTTTGTTTCACGGACAGAGCGGCTTTCCTTGTTTTACGGAGAGCCATTTTCAGAGACACGCATTTCCCAAACGGACGGACAGAGATCAACATCGGAGATAGACAAGATCACAGAAGAAAGAGTAATTATTTAAAACATCGAAGACTGACGGAGAAAGAACGGTAGCTCAGGTCGTTGAAAATCAATTTTCAGGAAGACATTGCACAGAAATTCGTATTTATTGTTTACTGTTATTAATTGGTTGTTGTTTATTTAATTATTACTGTTATTGATTGTTGTTAATTATTAATTGTTGTTTACCCTTGTATTTCATTTAAGTATTTTCACAATAAACTCGATTTTCAGAATCGATCCCTGAATTATCCTAGAATTGAACCTTATAAATCGATTTTCGCTACGCCATGCCGCTGAAAGTTAACTTACGTATCGTCATGAACGAGAACGCGAAAGGGGAGAAGCTAGAGAGCATAGAATCCATAAGAAGACGGAATTATTCCGTTCAGCAACAGTGAAGAAAGCCGCAAACAGTCTAACCAAGGTAGGCCAGTATAGAAATGTTAAACTCACAATGGATGACGAGACAGCAGCGCTTTATATCGATACAGACTTAAACTTCGTATTCCAAGACATGTTCCTAGACGAAGCAGAAATTACCCCCACAAGGAAAATAAAGACGGAAACCGAGAAGTCCAGTCTGGACATGGAAAGACTTCTAGAAACTCTCCAAAAACGAGATAAGCGTGAAAGAGAAGAAATAAACTTTAGTATAAAACAAATTGATGGAACTCAAGAAGCCACAGGCTGGATATCAGAGTATGAAGAAGAATGCAGAAAATATAAAATGAAAAGTGATGAGGAGAAAGTAAAAGGTTTAAAAATGTATTTAGAGAAAACAGCAGCAAGATGGTACCAAACGAATCTGCTGAAAGCTGAAGGACACAACTGGGAAGACTGGAAGGATGCAATTTCTCTAAACATTTAACAATAAATCTCCTTCAGTATTAAATGTTTTAGTCTTTGATCCCTTTCCTGCGGTAGCTATTTTTAAATAGAGAATATTATAAGCGATGCATAAACAGAGAAAGTATAAATAAAAGAAAAAGTAAGCTATGATTCTTATGATTTGAAATTTATATATATATATATATATATATATATATATATATATATATATATATATATATATATATATATAATACAATTTCAAATATATATGTAATACAATTTCATTTTACTAACAATAAGGGGAATAAAACAAAGAACAATTAGTTAGATGCGGTAAATGTTAACTTTATTCAGATAAAATAAGATACATAATACAAACTAATGTTTAATTAAGTAACACTTAAAATACAAAGAAAGCCAAAAAAATAGAGAAAAAATGTATTTGATTAGTTTAATATTATGTTTATATTTGTACACTTAATTTAACGATACATGATACCATACATCTTAATGTGTGTATGTCATTGTTAAACAATTATAAAGTATATTTATATAAGAGATATGAATAAGCTAATTTTTACATGTGTATGCATTACGCCAAAAATGTACGGGTAACGGCCTTGACTTCTCTTCGGCAAATGATGCACGTTGTGAATGCTGGCGAACAGTACTGACAAGTAGCTAGATGTCCACAAGGTAGGAACGTAATAGTCGCTTGTCGTTCCGTGCAAACTTTACACGAACGAGCATCTTTCAATGCTCGATTTTCTTGCTCCAGAGCAGCTAAAATAGTAAACAGTATATTTAAATACAATATATAATAGAATTTATTATATGTATACGGATTTCAGACAAATTAACGAATCTGTGTTTTTATTTTTATTACTTACCTACTTTCTCAGCGAGAGTTATTTCATTAGTATCATTTTCACTATTGGATCTCTCAGGACTCTCATCTGTAATTTCAATTGGTGCCTGAAATAAATATAATGTACATAAGTATATATTCTAATTATTAATTATACATATGGTTCAGGCTTTAAGTTTTTGTACTTACTTCTGCAGAAGTTTCATATAACTCCTGGCCTGTTACATTATTGACATATTCCCAGCCCCGTACTGGTAAAAAATGACCACAGCTGGGAGACGAAATCATATGTCTCTCCCATGGATCCTCTTCCGATCTCCAATTTCCTATAGTAATTCCACAATGGTAACAGGTAGTGAAATCATTTATTCCGGTGTAGAAGAAGCCTGCATGGGCTAATTCTTCACTTGTCTGTGTCATATATGTAGGCCATGTTGCGAATGAATTTAATCTGGATTCGTATGTAGCGTATTCCAATATTGCTGCTTTCATAACATCTTTTAGTCCCAAACGGCTGAGATCATATGCCGTCGGGTTTCGTGAAAATCGATGGTCATTAAAATCAAATGACTCCTGATAATGTAAACCATAAGGACAAGATATATTTCTATTTCTTCGTCTTGTCCGTAGAACTTTAGCTGGATCTGCTCCCATTGGTACATTATTACAATGTTCATTGCGGATAAATCTGCACTCTGGAGAACGCATCTCATGAATTTGCATGGGAATATCACCCACAGACCACTGACTTGCCAGCAATTGACATTCAAAGCACCTTACGATATCCGCCTCGCCTGTATAGTAGAATCCTGCAGCTGCAAGACTGACAGGGTCAATGAAAGATACAGGCCAATTTCGAAAACTCGAACGTCTTACTGCTTCAAAACAAAAATCAGCATAATTTTCTTGAACGTCACGCGGCATTTCTATCGAGAATATCTGTGGCATTGTCGACGTCGACGGTATCGGTGATGTTAAATCAATCACCCTTGCTGAAGGTTCAGGGGATGGTATATCAACCATAATTTCTGGAAGTACCATGGATGTTGAAGGTACGGCTAACTCAACCGCCGATATTGAATGAACCGACGGATTTGAATCATCTGACAATGTCGAAGGAACAGCCAGTAATTCTTCATCTTCTGAAGATTCTGTATTATGTTCCATCAAATATCGGAAGTTGATTGTAGGAATCATTGCATCCATTTTAATTGTAATTTATTGCGCCTTTAAACCTATTTAAAAGAAAAAGACATTGAAATTGAATCTACTAATTGTAGATGACATAAGAAATATTATTCGTGTACAATTGATCAAACAGAAATGTATTACAGACAAAACTTACGAATATCAGATGTTCTCGTTCCGCTTCAACAGCTCTCCAATTCTTCAAATGGAATCTTGACAAATATTTAATATCTTATTCTTGTATATTTTATATTTTTAAATTTACTAAAACTGCTCAATCGTACGAACGAGCCACACAAACTCTTCGGACATCAGTGTAATACTGAACCTTGCTGCTAGTATGTACCGAGAAGCTACTACCTGTTTTCTACAAATCTTATCCCTACCCACAGTACCCGGTAGCAATATAACCCTTCAATGCACTATAAGGCACACCCACTGCGCAGAATGGGCAAGTTGTCGCCCAATCAAATTTCATCGATGCTCCGGCCCTTACTGTACTGTGTAAAGTAAACGATGCTCGCTAGGTACAGCGTTAAAATACATCTCTTATTTACTCACATTCGAAAATGATGCCGCTTTTGAAGGAGTTCTTATTTGCTCCGTTTTTACTTGGCAATATTAACACGTTGTTTAAAATATCAGTAAAAACTGCAACGGAGCCTAGAGAGCCAAAGAGAACGACAAAAATTAACAATTTATTATTAACAGATATAATAAAAGGGGGAATGATAATAGATGCTTGCTATTAGCTCCTAATAGAGTTTTCGTAATATCTCTAGTTCGACATCGTCTTCCTACAATTCTTACCGGAATCTCCATATCGTTCTGCTTCAGATTTGCAATATTCGACAAATCCTAATCGGTACATTATTTCGTTTCAGGGGCCCAGAGTCCTAATCCGGCACCTGTTTCCTGGTGGGTATAATATTTAGTAGAAGGATAATTGCTGTCGTAAACAGTATAGTCTGAATACTCAGATTAGTCTTTGGTAATCATTACTTTATGACACCCTACACCTTTTGGCGTATACCCTGCCTCGGTATTAATCATCGCAGATTATAATTAAATTATTTTTACAAATGGGACGTTTTCAGCAGTTTTTCAATATGTGAAACATCTGACTCGGGGTTTCTGCAGGAAAATTCAACCGTTTGCATCATATTCTAAAGTTATTTTGAGATAAAGTTCCCTCGCGATGCGAATAGTAAAACGCTGTAGCATTATGTTATTTTACATTATACATATTATATCATATTATATATATCATATATATATTACATATTATTATATCATATATATATTAATACTTTTATTAAAAGTATTAAAAGTGTTAATTGCGTATGCACGAGATGATAGTAAAAACGAAGAATAAACATATTCTGGCAAAACGCAATATACTAAGCTTGAAAAGCAGTAATATCTTGAAGAATTACGAGGGAAACGTTCTTGTCTGACAACTGCAAAAGAGTATCGACGAAGTAAATTGACGATATGTCTATGTTTTGTTAATAACAATACTGAAATTGCTAAAGTGAGTCCATCATTCTCATAATTGAATTTTCTGGCAGCTGTTTATATTCGTGTACAATGTAACGGCGTATATACGGTATCCGTTTACTCTCATATCGCTTGTTTTTCTAATTTTTCTTTATTTTTCTCCAGCATCCTGCATTCGTCTTATTGAGATAAATGTCATGTTGGTATGATCACTAGTTCCTACATCCAGCGTTGGTGCAAGTGCTTGACATCCTCTTCTGTTTTTCCCCGTCCGTCACGTCCTCTTTATCTGAGTATCCCGTGTGTTGTAAATGGCTGTACAAGGTGGTGAAATACACAGCATATAAAACTAATCTGTATGAATCAATTGAATATCAAAACCCAAACCAATGAAATAACAGCTATAAAGAGCATCTGAAAGACGATAGCATCGAAGAAAGCAACTTGCGATTAAAAGAGTCGTATGTCGAAAAATGCATTGGTTTATTATAAATTAATATAAAAATATTACCCTGAACATTTTTCAATGATTTTCTACGCAATAATAGAATAATTCTATATAATAATTTTCTCCGTTTTCGTTTGTAACATTTACATTCTTTTTCATTTCTACAGTTCAAAAATCTCGCTTTTCATTCCATTCGGAATTTTTTCCCGAAAGACGAAATAAATATTTTCTCCCACGTACTTAACAAAGGAGGGTTAGAGGTGTTCGTAAACGTTTGCAACATTTCTCAAATTTTTTAACAGCTTTCCTGGGAAACATATTACATAACAGTTAACTAATTTTAACAAATATGCATTATGTACTTGTATGTGCAAATGAAATAATGTACATGCACTTAATTTAAAGAAATGGTCAAAAGTGTTGAGGTTATTCGATGTGTAATCAGAGAAAACTAGTGGATAAATTGAAAGGCAGAAAATATATTTAAATATAAGTGTAATTATAAATAAGAATACAATTTGAGCTGGTCCAGATTCGCACGCTAGCTGTGTTACAAAATAACTGAAAACCCAAAAGCCAACGTCGCCTGTCTACTGTTTATGGTCTGACTTCGTCGCAGTCTTTTGTCTACGCGCTGTCGATGGCTTCAGTGCTTGAGAAACTAAAAAGACCAGATGTAGAGTTTTCTTATAAGTGGTGACCGCTTCAACACCCTCCCTAAAACTCTACATCTCCACAAACAATTATCTCAAATTTACAAATTATCTCTTAATATTTTTCTAACTCTTGTCGTAAATATCTGAAAATCAATTTGTCGATGCCTCCACAAGTACATTTGCCAGACGCCTTTCTCTTTTTCATTCAAATTAATTTATTACAAAAAGAATTCTGGAAGACTAAACAGATCGTGTAGAGTTTTTCCTTTTTTTTTTTTTTTTTTTTTTTTAGAAGTGATAACCACTTCGACACCCTCCCTAAAAACTCTACATGCCTACAAAAAATTACCTCTTAATATCCTTTTTATTTTTCAAACCTAACTTTTGTCTTAAATATTCAAATCTTGGTTTTGGCAACGCCTTTGTACATATATCTGCCAGTTGCTCTTCGCTTGTTACATACGTTACATCAATTTCGCCTCTATTGTATAAATCTCGCAAGAAATGATATCTTACGTCAATATGCTTACTTCTTTGATGGAATTCTGGATTCTTAATTAATTTGACGGCACTAGTATTTTCTACATAGCATATACTTAAGGATCTCTATTTTACATTCAAGAAATATTTTCTTTAGCCACATAATTTCTTTCGCTCTTGAGGCTGCACTGACATACTCAGCTTCGGTCGTAGATAGAGCAGTAGAGATACATTGTTGTCGCTTACATTGCCATGTGATGGCCGCATTCGCATACTTACATACAACGCCTGATGTCGACTTTCTTGTTTCTTTGTTGCCTGCATAGTCAGCATCGCTAAAGGTTTCGAGACTGCCTGCTTTTGTATATAAGAGTCCCATGTCCGCGGTCCCTTTTATGTTGCGCAAAATTCGTTTGACTAATTTCCACTGATACTGGTTTGGATTCTCTAAATGTCTCGCCGCTATATTTATTGCAAAACTAATATCTGGCCTACTTACGGTTTGTAAAAACATTAAGTTCCCTACGGCTTCTCTGTATGGTGCGTTACAATCATTATTGCCACTATAAACACTGTTTGCCTCATTCATATTAAATTTTTCTAATATTTTTTCGATATATCTACTCTGATGAATGAATATTGAACCATCTTTTAATCTTTTAATTTCAAGTCCAAGAAAACTCTTGACTTCTTTGGAACTCGTAATTTTGATTTCTTTATTTAAATCATCGAAAAATTTATCAATTAGAGATTCGTCTGAAGCTGCTACCAGTCCATCGTCTACGTATATGGTCATCAACATTAATTTGTTGTCTTCGCTATAAATATAAAAACAAGGATCTGCGTTACTCTGATAAAGTTTTAAGTTTGAAATATATTTTGTGAAACGTTCCGTTCAACTTCTTGGAGACTGCTTTAAGCCATATAGGCTTTTTAGCAATTTACAAACGCGATTCGTACCATCATCATAACCTTTAGGTTGTTTCATATAAATATCTTCTTTCAGACCTCCATATAAAAATGCGGTTTTAATGTCATACTGTCCGAGGTGTAAATTATTTTTGGCTGCAATACTGAGCATTAATCTAATTGTATCAAACCGAGCAACGGGACTATAGGTTTCCTTATAATCTACGCCTTCTTTTTGTGAACACCCTTTTATTACAAGTCGCGCTTTTTATCGTTCCGAATTGTCCGGATTTAGCTTTACCGTTAAAACCCACCTATTACTAAGTACCTTCTGATCTTTAGGTTTTTCTACAAGAATCCACGTCTTATTTTCATGGTGCGATTTCATTTCATCGTTCATAGCCGTTTCCCATAACTCTTTCTTTTCGGAACTCATCGCTTCGTTAAAATCCACTGGTAATTTTTCCGCTACGTACGTTACTGGGCTACCATAAAAATCGGTTCGTTTGATCTTAGCTCTATCTCTCAATTGTCTCACATTGTCGCTATTTCCAGGAGGTTGTTCTTCGTGTTCACTCTGTGCACTTTCATACGTACATGCTCTATCGCTCTGCGCACACATATCTTCGCGCTCGACAATTTTCGGTAAACTTAAATTAATAAATTTCGCACTTTCTAGTTCGGGCTTAAATATTACGTCACGGCTTAATATTACATTTCTTACTGTTGGCGCATACACTCGACACCCTCGTGCGTCATCTAGATAGCCTACCAAATATCCTTTGTTCGCCTTTTTGTCAAGTTTTGTCTTCTCCGCAGGTATGTGTGCAAAGCACTCAGTACCGAAAACCCTAAACTTTTCTAAATTTGGCGGTTTCCCGTACCACAGTTCATACGGTGTTTTCTTGTCTTGTATCGTCGGCCCGGTCTTATTTATGACATGTACTGCTGTGTTCATGGCTTCGGCCCATAAAAACAGCGGTAGATTTGGTTTCGAATATAGCATCGATCGGCCTGCCTCTACTATTGTTCCATTTTCCCATTCTGCGACACCATTCTGTTCAGGAGTGTATGGGACGTTAATTGTGTGCCTAATTCCCTGACTTCTTAAAAATTCTTTAACTTCTTTATTTTTGAATTCTTTCCCTCCATCACTATGAATTTCTTTAATCTTATCGTTGAATTGATTCTCAACTTCCAGGCAAAAAGTTTTTAATTTTTCGATTACTTCTGACCTATGTCGTAAGAAGTAAATCTTTGTGAATTTTGAAAAATCATCATTAAATGTAAGAAAATACAATTTCTTGCCTAATGACTCGACTTGTATAGGTCCACATACATCCGTATAAATAATTTCGCGAGGTTTATTCGCACGATTGATTTTCTCATGAAAACTCGATCTATGCTGTTTCCCGTACGCTCAACCTTCACAGAAAAAGCTACTATCCTCCACGACTTTCATATTCGAATTCTTTAAAAACTCTTTAACATGTCTGTTGTTTTGAGGACATAGCCGTTCGTGCCATAACTGCAATGTGTCCGCGTTTGACTCTGCTCTATTGCTAAAATTACAAACTGACGGTATGATAACTCGCATAACTATTTTATACAAATTTCCGATAACAGAACCTTTTGCTATTATTTTCTGGTTTTGTAAAAACATACAATTGGTCCCTTCCTTTAAAACACAGAAATCTATGCCCCTTCTCGCAACAGATCTAATGGAAAATAGGTTTCTTTTCATACCTGGTACGTACAGAACATCGTTCATTGTACATGTTACCCATTTGCCGTCCACAAAAGTCTCTACTTTGATTGTTCCTTTGCCGCACGCATTCATGAACGTAAGCCGATCTCTATCTTCACCGTGTTATCGAATTCTTCGAAGACGTTGAACCATTCCCGTCGTCCTGTCATGTGATCCGTAGCTCCTGAGTCGATTATCCAAACATCAGGGTTTGCCGCTTGTATGATTTTGATTTCTAGGTTCCTGGTTGTTTCTACTGTTGCTTCTTTTATTATTTTTAAAACAATTTTTACTGGTGTGACCTTTCCTTTTGCATATAAAAAATCTAAAGCAATCCTTCTTTAGATGGCCAACTTTTCCACAATTGAAGCAGCTTGGTCCTTGTTTCTCGTATTCACATTTGCTTGACTGTTTCTGCTGTTCCCTTTTATAATTGTTACTCTTTGTTACCAGCGCCACCGATGTTTCCTGGTCGTCTTTCTTCCATCTGGTTTCTTCTGTCATCAGCCTGGTACTAAGCCTGTCTAGGGTATTCTTTCCTTCTTCCACCGAATCCCACGCACTGTGAAAATGGTCAAATTTGTTTGGTAACACCGATAAAATGCGTGTTATCAGCATTTTCTCGCCAATTTCACTCCCAAGGGCTTTCATCTTCGCCGCTATCACTTCCAACTTTGACAGGTTGTAGGCGACATTTTCAGATTCTTCCCATTTAAAATCGAAGAACTGCTTCTGGACCATATTTAGATTCTCATCTGACTTCATGTCATATACTGTATTCAACTTTTTCCACATTTCATGTGCTGTTGTGCAACATAAAGGAAGATCCAACGGTTTCTTTCCTACTGAAGTCACGATTAATTTTCTCGCTAACCGATCTGCTTTCAAAAATCTTTCACGAGCGATTTCTTTCTCCGCGCTGTTACCTGGATGACACAGATTCCCTTCACACACGTTGATCAGGTCGTCATCTTCCTCCAAAAGTGTACGCATAACAAAACGCCACTGGAGCCAGTTTTCTTCGCCGCGTAACATCTCGATCTTCGCACTTGCTGATTCCATTTTAGCACTATCCCTTACTTTACTAAGCACAACACTTTTACAATTTATTCACTTTACGTTGCTGCCTTGCAATTTACAGCTCTGGGCCCATAACTTGTTGAGGTTATTCGATGTGTAATCAGAGAAATCTAGTGGATAAATTGTAAGGCAGAAAATATATTTAAATATAAGTGTAATTATAAATAAGAATACAATTTGAGCTGGTCCAGATCCGCACCCTAGCTGTGTTACCCAATAACTGAAAACCCCGAAGGCAACGTCGCCTGTCTACTGTTTATGGTCTGACTTCGTCGCAGTCTTTTGTCTACGCGCTGTCGATGGCTTCAGTGCTTGAGAAACTAAAAAGACCAGATGTAGAGTTTTCTTATAAGTGGTGACCACTTCAACAAAAAGTTATGAAATTTTGTCTCAATACACCCTTTACTTTCTTTACTAAACTACGCAGTTATTGTGTATGTCAAAAGATGGCACAAAGTACAAAATTCCAATCACTGGATCTCAGCGTTTAACTGTGGTCGGTTGACTCCTATTACTATTTATTAAAATTGATTTCCTCAAAATCTAATATAATTTATCGAAATATAATTTTCCTAATCAAAATAATATATATGTCGGAGATGAAAGGACATCGGAGGCTTCCCTTTGGAACTTCGGGAAAATCCCTTAACACCGTAATCTAGATTTTATTATAGGCGTAATTAAACAATTGCCGTCATTTGATCCGATTGTATTTGTTCGAGATTTGTGATAATGAGCTTGGGATCGAGGCGACAACCAGTCGCCGAACGTAACCGCGGTCACAGGTTTGTCTAACAAAGGTACGGAATAATTCTATAGCTCTCCTTAAAAGAAATATTTGTGACGGCACGCGACAGTAAACATTCCAACGGTTTGTGTCCCGTGGCTCGTCACACGCAGACCCTATTCTTCGAGTAAGATGATTGCCAGATGTCGATGCGTCTTCGCAGTACATGTTAGGCTAGCCTGAGGGCCTGATACAAATCTTAAGATTTAGTTGGCTAAAGTCCTTCAGACAGACAAACTATCTTTGTCCCAGCTACGGGAAGATAGGAGAGAACTATTTTTCAACGAACGGCGTCTCCCACTAGCAACTTTCCCTCGAGGGCGGCTAGCATCGTTTTCTAACCACCGATATGGAGATTGACCAATTAGCAGCAACGCCAATTTCCCTCACCTACTAAACGAAGGCTATCCTCGACGAATCCAGGGATCTCTTAGACACACCCCATCATAGTTTTCCTCTGCAGCATCATCGCGACGGAAAGTCATTCTCTCGTGAGGCAGTATTAGCGAATAACTTAGTGTCTGTACGCTCGGTGGATATTCTACGTTTCAACAAAGAGTCCGACTTAGATTTTGCGAGCATATTCATCTATCATCCCGTTGACCGCGGATTCGTTATTGAACCTAGGATCATTGTCATTAGTTTCTCGAGTACCTAATTACCACGGTTACTTGTCCAATTCTATAATTATCGTATTTGCACTAGTCAATGTCATGCCCCTAACCCTAATTCTAATGTAAACCCGACATACATATATAACTTGTAATATATAATTTTTTATATTACATTTTTTATATTACATACAAGGAAATGACGGTTAGTTTTCTTCAAAATTGACGAAATCACCGCGATTTGCGAGCTCTTAGGCTTGTTCCGACGGTGAAACGTGCGTGCATTACATTCTGCACGTATAATGGAGTGAAACGTGCACTTAAACGTCGAAATATACCAAACGGGAAGGAAATAACACTTCAAAATCGGCGAAATCATCGCGATTTGCGAGCTTTTGGGCTTGTGTCTACGGTGAATCGTGCGCGCATTACATTTGGCGAGTAAAATGGAGTCAAGAGAGCGCTTGAGCGTCGAAATATCTCAAACGGGATAGAAATTACGGTTAATTTTCGGCAAAATCGACGAAATCATCGCTAGTTTCGAGCTGTTGAACTTGTTTCGACGGTGAAAGAGGCGTGCATTACATTCGGCGCGAAAAATAGAATGAAAAGATCGCTTAAACGTAGAAATATCTCAAACAGGAAGGAAATAACTGTTAGTTTTCGACAATATCGACGTTATCATCGCGATTTGCGAGCTCTTTGTCTGGTTTCGAAGGTGAAACGGGCGTGCATTACATTCGTCGCGTAAAATGAAGTGAATGGAGTGCTTAAGCGTCGAAAGATGTGAAATCGTAAGGATGTAACGCTTAATTTTCGTCAAAATCGACGAAATCATCGCGATACCAGCTGTTGTGCTTGTGTCGACAGTGAAACGTGCGTGCATTACATTCGGCGTGTAAAACGGACTGAAAAGAGCGCTTAAACGTTGAAATATCTCAAACGCGAAGGAAATGACGGTTAATTTTCGACAAAATCGACGAAATCCAGCTCTATTTGCGAGCTGTTGGTCTTGTTACAACGGTGAAACTGGAGTGCATTGCATACCGCGCGTAAGTGGAGCGAATAGAGCGCATAAACATAGAATTTGCTCAAACGGGAAGGAAATAACGGTTAGTTTTCGACAATATCGACTCGTGGGCTGGTTTCGAAGATGAAACGGGCGTGCATTTCATTCGGAAACTAAAATGGAGTGAGAGGAGAGCTTATTCGTTGAAATATCTCAAACGGGAGGGAAATGACGGTTAATTTTCGACAATATCGACGAAATCATTGCGATTTGCGAGCTGTTGGGCTAGTGTCGAAGGAGAAGCGAGAGTGCATTACATTCGGCGCGTAAAATGGAAGAAAAGGCGCTCATAAAAGTCGAAATATCTCAAACGGGATGGAAACAACGCATAGTTCTCTTCAAAATAGACGAAATCATCTCTACTTGCGAGATGTTGGGCTTGTGACGAAAGTGAAACGAGAGTGCATTAAATTCAGCGCTCACAATGTAGTGAAAAGAGCTCTTAAACGTCGAAATATGACAAACGCGAAGGAAATGACACTTAATTTTCGTCAAAATCGACGAAATCATCGAGATTTGCTAGCTGTTGGGCTTCTTTCTACGCTGAAACGGTCGGGCATTTCATTAGCAGCGTAAAATGGAGTGAGAGGACTGCTCATTCGTTGAAAAATCTCAAACGGGAGGGAAATGATGGTTAATTTTCGACAATATCAACGAGATCATTGCGATTTGCGAGCTGTTGGGCTTGTGTCGACAGTGAAACTGGGGTGCATTGCATTCCGCGCGTTAGTGGAATGAATTGAGCTCTTAAACGTCGAAATATGACAAACGCGAAGGAAATGACACTTAGTTTTCGTCAAAATCGACGAAATCATCGCGATTTGCGAACTGTTGGGCTTGTTTCGACGGTGAAAGTGTCGTGCATTTCATTCGGCGCGTGAAATGGAGCGTAGTGGGCGGATAAACGTCGAAATATCACAAACGGGGAAGAAATAACGCTTCGATTTCTTCAAAATCGACGAAATCATTGCTACTTGCGAGCTGTTGGGCTTGTTATAACGGTGACACTGGAGTGCATTGCATTCGGCGCGTAAAATGGAATGAAAAGAGCGCTGAAACATCGAAATGTCTCAAACGGCAAGGAAACAATGCTTAGTTTTCGTCGGAATAAACGAAATAACGCGATTTGCGAGCTGTTGGGCTTGTGCCGATGGTGAAACGGGCGGGCTTTACATTTGGTGCGTTAAATGGAGTGAAAAGAGCGCATAAACGTTGAAATATCTCAAACGCGAAGAAAATGACGGGTAGTTTTCTTCAAAATCGACGAATTCATCGTGATTTGCTAGCTGTTGGACTTGTGTCGACGGTGAAACCTGCATGCATTAAATTCGGCGCGTGAAGTGGAGTGAAAAGAGTTCTTAAACGTCGAAATATCTCAAACGGAAAAGAAATGACGGTGAGTTTCCGTCATAATCGATGAAATAATCGCGATTTGCGAACAGTTAGGCTTGTTTTGACGGTAAAAGTGTCTTGCATTTCATTCGGAGCGTAAAATGGAGCGAGAGTAAATATCATCTCGGCTGTGTAAAACAATGGCTAATTCACGCGAAGAGTTGTTACGCGCCAAAAATTCTAACCCTAACCCGACATCAGAAGTGGGATCAGAACCGCTTATAGTGATACAAGAGCAGATGGCCCTTATGCACGAGTTAATTTAGACGATAGCGCTAAAACCGAGGGAGCAGGAACCGAGTGTAAAACCCGAAAAATTTTCGCTACCGCGTTTTAACCCCGAAATCGCGGGTGCCGACCCAGCTGCGTGGTGCGCGACTGTTAGTGTAATTATGGAAAAAAGACCTCTACAAGACGACGAGATATATCTCACTATAAGTCGTGCTCTAGAGGGTACAGCAGCACAGTGGCTTATCCATGTTCCGGTCAGTGGTTTTACTTGGATAAAATTTACGGGACATTTTCTTGCGCGTTATGGTGGCACGGAGACGGCAACCTCAGCGCTAATGAGGATGTTCAATGAACCACCACTGAAGGGCGAAACCACGGCGGCTTTTGGTAATCGTCTTCACTCCACTGTCTTTTGTCCACTGTCTGCATTAATGGTCTTACATTGGAGATAATTTTTCATGTCCTTGCTGATGATTACTTAAAATACGATATCATGATTGGTCGCGAGAATTTAAGCCAACGATTCGACGTAAATATCACGCAGAATAACCTCGTTATTTGTAAAACAAAGATAATTAACACCTGTGGTAACGTTGCGGAAGATGCGGTCAACATTAACGACGTTGACACTGATGTGATCGGTAACAATAAAGATCGATTAATCTCTGTTCTCGAAAAATTTAAAGAATCATTCTTTACGGGTTTCCCGCGTAATCGCGTAAGTAGGGGCCAGTTAGAAATACGGCTGATTGATCCCAACGTCGTCGCGCAAAGAAGCCCTTACAGGCTTAGCGAGGAAGAGCGAAGAATAGTACGTGAGAGAATAGCCGAATTAATTAATTTAATTAATTAATGCACCAGCCGTTTTCCAGAGAGCCATTTTCAAAGCCTTAGGCGACCTCGTGAACACCTGATATTCGTAATTTTGTCTCTAATACGTTTTTGTTTGATCGATTGTACACGTATAATATTTCTTAAGTCATTTACAATTAGTAGATATTTCAATGTCTTTTTCTTTTAAATAGGTTTAAAGGCGCAATAAATTACAATTAAAATGGATACAATGATTCCTACAATCAACTTCCGATATTTCATGGAACATGATGCAGAATCTACAGAAGATGAAGAATTACTGCCTGTTCCTTCAACATTGTCAGATGATTCAAATCCGTCGGTTCATTCAATATCGGCGGTTGAGTTAGCCGTACCTTCAACATCCATGGTACTTCCTGAAATTATGGTTGATATACCATCCCCTGTACCTTCAGCAAGGGTGATTGATTTAACATCACCGATACCGTCGATGTCGACAATGCCACCGATATTCTCGATAGAAATGCCGCCGGTTCCATCCACATCGCGTGACGTTCAAGAATATTATGATGATTTTCGTTTTGAAGCAGCAAGGCGTTCAAGTTTTCGAAATTGGCCTGTGTCTTTCATTGACCCTGTCAGTCTTGCAGCTGCAGAATTCTATTATACTAGAAACTTTGATGTCGTTAGATGCTTTGAATGTCAATTGGTGGCAAGTCAGTGGTCAGTGGTTGATATTCCCATGCAAATTCATGAGATGCGTTCTCCAGAGTGCAGATTTATCCGCAATGAACATTGTAATAATGTACCAATCGGAGCAGATCCTGCTAAAGTTCGACGGACAAAACGAAAAAATAGAAATATATCTTGTCCTAATGGTTTACAATATCAGAAGGCATTTGATTTTAATGACCATCGATTTTTAAGATATTCAAGAAACCCGACGGCATATGAACTTAGCCGTTTGGGACTAAAAAGAGTTAAGAAGCTACGAATCCAGATTAAATTCGTTCACAACATGGCCTACATATATGACACAGACAATTGAAGAATTAGCCCATGCAGGCTTCTACTAGACCGGAATAAATGATTGCACTACATGTTACCATTGTGGAATTGGTATAGGAAGTTGGAGAGCAGAAGATGATCCATGGGAACAGCACACAATTTCGTCTCCCAGCTGTTGTTATTTATTAACAGTACGAGGCTGGGAATATGTTAATAAAGTAACAGGCCAGGAGTTATATGAAACTGCTGAAGGTGCAAGTATAAAAACTTATACCCTGAACAATATATATAACATTGTGTATAACGAATAATTGCAATACATACTTATGTACAGTATATTTATTTCAGGCAGCAATACAAATTGCAAATGGGAATCCTGAGAGATCCACTAGTGAAAATGATACTAATGAAATGACTCTCGTTGGGAAAATTGGTAAGTGATAAAAATGAAAACACATATTCGTTAATTTGTATGAAAGCCGTATACATATAATAAATTCCATTATATATTACATTTAAATACACTGATTACTATTTTAGCTGCTCTGGAGCAAGAAAATCGACAACCAGTCGCCGAACGTAACCGCGGTCACGGGTTTGTATAACAAAGGTATTGCATAATTCTATAGCTGTCCTTAAAAGAAATATTTGTGACGGCACGCGACAGTAAACATTCCAACGGTTTCTGTCCCGTGGCTCGCCACACGCAGACCCTATTCTTCGAGTAAGATGATTGCCAGATGTCGATGCGTCTTCGCAGTACATGTTAGGCTAGCCTGAGGGCCTGATATAAATCTTAAGATTTAGTTGGCTAAAGTCGTTCAGACGGACAAACAGTCTTTGTTCCAGCTACGGGAAGTTAGGAGAGACCTATTTTTCAACGAACGGCGTCTCCCACTAGCAACTTTCCCTCGAGGGCGGCTAGCATCTTTTACTAACCACCGATATGGAGATTGACCAATTAGCAGCAACGCCAATTTCCCTCACCTACTAAACGAAGGCTATCTTCGACGAATCCAAGGATCTCTTAGACACACCCCATCATAGTTTTCCTCTGCAGCATCATCGCGACGGAAAGTCATTCTCTCGTGAGGCAGTATTAGCGAATAACTTAGTGTCTGTACGCTCGGTGGATATTCTACGTTCCAACAAAGAGTCCGACTTAGATTTTGCGAGCATATTCATCAATCATCCCGTTGACCGCGGATTCGTTATTGAACCTAGGATCATTGTCATTAGTTTCTCGAGTACCTAATTACCACGGTTACTTGCCCAATTCTATAATTATCGTATTTGCACTAGTCAATGTCATACATATATAACTTGTAATGTATAATTTTTTAATTAAAATGTTAACCATTCCTAGTCACCTGGTTTGTTAACAGGTTTATTTAGTTATTTTATTTATCCATTTATTTCTTGTATTTGTTAATAAAATATAACATGTATTCTTGCCCTTTTCTCCCAATTATTTCCTCTTCGCCATGATGTCGTATGTTGTTATTTTTATTTTGGATCCATCAGATGATTTCGCAATTAATTCAGTTTATTAATTAGTTTTATTCAATTATTTTATAAATTTCTCCTTTTTCTTGTTGGTTGATTAAAATATATCTTCCTATTGTTCCATTTATTCTCTTTTACTATTATGTGGTACATAATTATTTTAATTTCTGGATGTTACCTGCTTATTCGATTTACTAGTTGGTTTTATTTAATAATTTGTTTTGCATTTGCATATCCCATGTTCGCTAATTAATTGTAGTATATTTTCCTGTCGTCGGATATAATTGTTCTGGTTCCAGGTTGATTGTTAGTTGGTATAGGTTATGCTATACTCTTTATATTTACTACTTCGTTAGAATATCTATTTCTATTTTATTATTTGTTATTTACCCTCATATGCTAATTCTATATATATAATTACGTTTAATTAATCTTTTATTAAAGTATTTCCATTTTCGTTGTACCGTGCGTTTGTTTCGGGTGTTCGAATTGTCACTCGCGTTGTTTGTATATTGTGACTTTCTGTTTTTCGTTACCGTACGTGCGGAGCGCGGGGCGTGACAATAGCATTTTACGTTGTAACGGGCTTGTTCCGAATTTCAAAAAGGAGTGTACAGCATTCGGCGTGCAAAATGGAATAGCATTACATTTCGCGCGTAAATAGTGTGAAAAGAGCGCTTAAACGTCGAAATATATCAAACGGGGAGGAAATAACTCTTAGTTTTCGCCAAAATCGACGAAATCATCGCGATTTGCGAGCTGTTGCGCTTGTATCAAAGGTGAAAGATGCGTGCATTACCTTCCGCACGTAAAATGGAGTGAAAAGAGCGCTGGAACTTCGAAATATCTCAAACGGGATGGAAATGACACATAGTTTTCGACAATATCGACGTTATCATCGTGATTTGCGAGCTCTTGGGCTGGTTTCGAAGGTGAAACGGGCGTGCATTTCTCTCAGCATGTAAATTCGGGTGAACAGAGCGCATAAACGTCGATATATCTCCAACGGTAAGGAAATGACTCAAAGTTTTCGTCAAAATCGAGGAAATCATCGAGATTAGCGACATGTTGAGCCTGCTTGGACGGTGAAACAGGCGTGCATTACATTCGTCGCGTAAAATGGAGTTAAAGGAGCTCATAAACGTCGAAATATCTGAAACGGGAAGGAAATCACCGTTAATTTTCGACAATTTCGACGAAATCATTCCGATTTGCGAGCTCTTGGGCTGGTTTCAACGGTGAAGCTGGAGTGCATTACATTTAGCGCGTAAATAGAGTCAAAAGAGCGCTTAAACGTTGAAAAATCTATAACGGGATGCAAACAACGCTCAGTTTTCTTCAAAATAGACGAAATCATCGCTGTTTGCGAGATGTTAGGATTGTGTCGACGGTGAAACGGGCGTGCATTAAATTCAGCGCGTACAATGTAGTGAAAAGAGCGCTTAAACCTTGTAATATCTTTAACGGGATGGAAATGACGCATAGTTTTCGTCAAAATCGACGAAATCATCGCTATTTGCGAGATGTTAGGATTGTGTCAACGGTGAAACGGGCGTGCATTAAATTCAGCGCGTACAATGTAGTGAAAAGAGCGCATAAACTTTGAAATTTCTCAAACTCGAAGGAAATGACGGTCAATTTTCGATACAATCGACGATGTCCGGCTCTATTTGCAAGCTTTTGGGCTCGTTCCGAAGATGAAACGGGCGTGCATTAAACTCTGCACTTAAAATGGAGTGATAAGGACGCTTAAACGTCGAAATATCTCAAGCGGGTAGGAAATGACTCCTAGTTTTCTGCAAAATCGACGAAATCATCGCGGTTTGCGAGCTGTTAAGCTCGTGTCGACTGTGAAACCTGCCTGCACTACATTCGGTGCGTAATATGGAGCGAAACGATTGCTTAAACGTCGAAATATCTCAACCGGGAAGGAAACAAACGCTTAGTTGTCGTCGGAATAGACTAAATCATCGCTATTTGCCAGCTGTTGAGCTTGTGCCGACGGTGAAACATGCATGCCTTGAATTCGGCGCGTAAAACGGAGTGAGAAGATCGCTTAAACGTCGAAATATCTCAAACGGAAAGGAAACAACGATTAGCTTTCGTGGGAATAGACGAAGTAATCGCGATTTCCGGGCTGTTGGGCTTGTTTCGACGCAGAAACGGTCGGGTATTACATTCGGCGCGTAAAATGGAGGGAAAGGAGCGCTTAAATGTCGAAATATCTGAAACGGGAAGAAAGTAACGCTTAATTTACGTCAAAATCGACGAAATCCAGCTCCATTTGCGAGCTGTTGGGCTTGTTTCGACGCTGAAACGGGCGGGCATTACATTTCGTGCGTTAAATGGAGTGAAAAGGGAGCATAAACGTTGAAGTATCTCAAACATGTAGGAAATGACGGGTAGTTTTCTTCAAAATCGACGAATTCATCGTGATTTGCGAGCTGTTGAGCTTGTGTCGACGGTGAAACCTGCATGCATTACATTACGCGCGTAAAACGGAGTGAAAAGATCGCCTAAACGCCGAAATATTTCAAGCGGGAAGGAAATGACTCATAGTTTTCTGCAAAATCGACGAAATCATCGATACTTGCGAGCTGTTGCGCTTGTATCAAAGGTGAAAGATGCGTGCATTACCTTCCGCACGTAAAATGGAGTGAAAAGAGCGCTGGAACTTCGAAATATCTCAAACGGGATGGAAATGACACATAGTTTTCGACAATATCGACGTTATCATCGTGATTTGCGAGCTCTTGGGCTGGTTTCGAAGGTGAAACGGGCGTGCATTTCTCTCAGCATGTAAATTCGGGTGAACAGAGCGCATAAACGTCGATATATCTCCAACGGTAAGGAAATGACTCAAAGTTTTCGTCAAAATCGAGGAAATCATCGAGATTAGCGACATGTTGAGCCTGCTTGGACGGTGAAACAGGCGTGCATTACATTCGTCGCGTAAAATGGAGTTAAAGGAGCTCATAAACGTCGAAATATCTGAAACGGGAAGGAAATCACCGTTAATTTTCGACAATTTCGACGAAATCATTCCGATTTGCGAGCTCTTGGGCTGGTTTCAACGGTGAAGCTGGAGTGCATTACATTTAGCGCGTAAATAGAGTCAAAAGAGCGCTTAAACGTTGAAAAATCTATAACGGGATGCAAACAACGCTCAGTTTTCTTCAAAATAGACGAAATCATCGCTGTTTGCGAGATGTTAGGATTGTGTCGACGGTGAAACGGGCGTGCATTAAATTCAGCGCGTACAATGTAGTGAAAAGAGCGCTTAAACCTTGTAATATCTTTAACGGGATGGAAATGACGCATAGTTTTCGTCAAAATCGACGAAATCATCGCTATTTGCGAGATGTTAGGATTGTGTCGACGGTGAAACGGGCGTGCATTAAATTCAGCGCGTACAATGTAGTGAAAAGAGAGCATAAACTTTGAAATTTCTCAAACTCGAAGGAAATGACGGTCAATTTTCGATACAATCGACGATGTCCGGCTCTATTTGCAAGCTTTTGGGCTCGTTCCGAAGATGAAACGGGCGTGCATTAAACTCTGCACTTAAAATGGAGTGATAAGGACGCTTAAACGTCGAAATATCTCAAGCGGGTAGGAAATGACTCCTAGTTTTCTGCAAAATCGACGAAATCATCGCGGTTTGCGAGCTGTTGAGCTCGTGTCGACTGTGAAACCTGCATGCATTACATTACGCGCGTAATATGGAGCGAAACGATTGCTTAAACGTCGAAATATCTCAACCGGGAAGGAAACAAACGCTTAGTTGTCGTCGGAATAGACTAAATCATCGCTATTTGCCAGCTGTTGAGCTTGTGCCGACGGTGAAACATGCATGCCTTGAATTCGGCGCGTAAAACGGAGTGAGAAGATCGCTTAAACGTCGAAATATCTCAAACGGAAAGGAAACAACGATTAGCTTTCGTGGGAATAGACGAAGTAATCGCGATTTCCGGGCTGTTGGGCTTGTTTCGACGCAGAAACGGTCGGGTATTACATTCGGCGCGTAAAATGGAGGGAAAGGAGCGCTTAAATGTCGAAATATCTGAAACGGGAAGAAAGTAACGCTTAATTTACGTCAAAATCGACGAAATCCAGCTCCATTTGCGAGCTGTTGGGCTTGTTTCGACGCTGAAACGGGCGGGCATTACATTTCGTGCGTTAAATGGAGTGAAAAGGGAGCATAAACGTTGAAGTATCTCAAACATGTAGGAAATGACGGGTAGTTTTCTTCAAAATCGACGAATTCATCGTGATTTGCGAGCTGTTGAGCTTGTGTCGACGGTGAAACCTGCATGCATTACATTACGCGCGTAAAACGGAGTGAAAAGATCGCCTAAACGCCGAAATATTTCAAGCGGGAAGGAAATGACTCATAGTTTTCTGCAAAATCGACGAAATCATCGATACTTGCGAGCTGTTGCGCTTGTATCAAAGGTGAAAGATGCGTGCATTACCTTCCGCACGTAAAATGGAGTGAAAAGAGCGCTGGAACTTCGAAATATCTCAAACGGGATGGAAATGACACATAGTTTTCGACAATATCGACGTTATCATCGTGATTTGCGAGCTCTTGGGCTGGTTTCGAAGGTGAAACGGGCGTGCATTTCTCTCAGCATGTAAATTCGGGTGAACAGAGCGCATAAACGTCGATATATCTCCAACGGTAAGGAAATGACTCAAAGTTTTCGTCAAAATCGAGGAAATCATCGAGATTAGCGACATGTTGAGCCTGCTTGGACGGTGAAACAGGCGTGCATTACATTCGTCGCGTAAAATGGAGTTAAAGGAGCTCATAAACGTCGAAATATCTGAAACGGGAAGGAAATCACCGTTAATTTTCGACAATTTCGACGAAATCATTCTGATTTGCGAGCTCTTGGGCTGGTTTCAACGGTGAAGCTGGAGTGCATTACATTTAGCGCGTAAATAGAGTCAAAAGAGCGCTTAAACGTTGAAAAATCTATAACGGGATGCAAACAACGCTCAGTTTTCTTCAAAATAGACGAAATCATCGCTGTTTGCGAGATGTTAGGATTGTGTCGACGGTGAAACGGGCGTGCATTAAATTCAGCGCGTACAATGTAGTGAAAAGAGCGCTTAAACCTTGTAATATCTTTAACGGGATGGAAATGACGCATAGTTTTCGTCAAAATCGACGAAATCATCGCTATTTGCGAGATGTTAGGATTGTGTCGACGGTGAAACGGGCGTGCATTAAATTCAGCGCGTACAATGTAGTGAAAAGAGAGCATAAACTTTGAAATTTCTCAAACTCGAAGGAAATGACGGTCAATTTTCGATACAATCGACGATGTCCGGCTCTATTTGCAAGCTTTTGGGCTCGTTCCGAAGATGAAACGGGCGTGCATTAAACTCTGCACTTAAAATGGAGTGATAAGGACGCTTAAACGTCGAAATATCTCAAGCGGGTAGGAAATGACTCCTAGTTTTCTGCAAAATCGACGAAATCATCGCGGTTTGCGAGCTGTTGAGCTCGTGTCGACTGTGAAACCTGCATGCATTACATTACGCGCGTAATATGGAGCGAAACGATTGCTTAAACGTCGAAATATCTCAACCGGGAAGGAAACAAACGCTTAGTTGTCGTCGGAATAGACTAAATCATCGCTATTTGCCAGCTGTTGAGCTTGTGCCGACGGTGAAACATGCATGCCTTGAATTCGGCGCGTAAAACGGAGTGAGAAGATCGCTTAAACGTCGAAATATCTCAAACGGAAAGGAAACAACGATTAGCTTTCGTGGGAATAGACGAAGTAATCGCGATTTCCGGGCTGTTGGGCTTGTTTCGACGCAGAAACGGTCGGGTATTACATTCGGCGCGTAAAATGGAGGGAAAGGAGCGCTTAAATGTCGAAATATCTGAAACGGGAAGAAAGTAACGCTTAATTTACGTCAAAATCGACGAAATCCAGCTCCATTTGCGAGCTGTTGGGCTTGTTTCGACGCTGAAACGGGCGGGCATTACATTTCGTGCGTTAAATGGAGTGAAAAGGGAGCATAAACGTTGAAGTATCTCAAACATGTAGGAAATGACGGGTAGTTTTCTTCAAAATCGACGAATTCATCGTGATTTGCGAGCTGTTGAGCTTGTGTCGACGGTGAAACCTGCATGCATTACATTACGCGCGTAAAACGGAGTGAAAAGATCGCCTAAACGCCGAAATATTTCAAGCGGGAAGGAAATGACTCATAGTTTTCTGCAAAATCGACGAAATCATCGATACTTGCGAGCTGTTGGGCTTGTGTCGACGGTGAAACGAGCGTGCATTACATTCCGCGCGTGAAATAAAGTGAAAACGGCGCTAGAACGTAGAAATATCTCAAACGGGAAGGAAATAACGATTAGTTTTCGTCAATTTCGACGAAATCAACTGCAATTCCTTGAGGGCATCCAGTAATAAGATGCATTTAAATGACAGGGTTTACAGGTGGTGGGCTTACCTACAAACTTTTACCTTTGACATTATGTATCGGGAAGGCAAACGAATGGCTCACGTCGGTTCCTTTTCGCGGAACCCCGTTGACTCGGATCACCGTACGATCCACAAAATTGCCGAAAAAGAAATCAATCTGGCCGAAATCTCCGAAGATTGGCTCTTGGCGGAGCAACGTCGCGATCCCCAAATTACGGAAATCGTCGATAAGTTGCGGAACGATGAGCTTGCAGATGATATCGCGAATACGTGTGAACTGCGATCCGGTACCCTTTACCGTAAACTACAACGAAAAGGCAGAACTCTCTGCTTGCCCATTGTCCCAAGAGGTTTTAGGTGGTAAGTGAACAACTATGTACACCAGTCGATTATGCACTTAGGATGGGATAAAACGCTCGAGAAACTGTACTAGTATTACTTTTTAGAAGGAATGGCGAAATACTTTCGCAAATTCGTTGAGAACTGTCATGCTTGTCGAGTTTCAAAGGCTAGCTCAGGCAAGACACAAGCCGAAATACATCCCATGCCCAATACCAGCATACCTTGTCACAGGGTTTATATGGATATAACGGGCATACTACGCGGTAAAAGCGACTCGAAGGAATATGTCACTGTGTTGGTCGACGCCTTCATCAAATTCGTATATTTGCACCATACCCGTAGGATAGACTTCGTTAATACCATTAAAGCGCTTATATAGCTCCGCTATATTTTTATTCGTAAGTGCTAAATGCGGCTTCGTGAAACAAAGCGCTACGCAGTTAAAGCGCAACACGACGTGCCCAATCCGTCATCGACATCTTCGCGCTCCTTCCGCCGAATTTCTCCGAGGAGCATACTCGTGCCAGCCGCGGCGACACATCTAATGAATACACGCTAGTGGGGATGTGAATGGGCAACGAAGGGAAGAATCATTTCGATCTGAGAAAAAAACGGACATTTTACCGCGAGCCGCGAAGCGCGAAGGGTGAAAGAAAACGAGTCAGCTATCGATCAATCGTCGCTGTTGTTGATCGTCGTTAAGTATCAACTGTTGTTAACTGTTAATTGTTATTCATTGTTATCAAGTTTAATAAATGTTATTGGTTGAACATACCCGAGTGCACTTCAGTACCTATTACACCATACACCTCAATTGGTGACCCTGACGTGAGTTAATGTTAAAGAGGTGACTGTGATAGTGACCTGAGACTCTAAACGGCGCGAATTTAAACTGCTGTGCGATGGCAAATACCGACGGGACCGCGAACGGCGCACAACGAGTCCACCCAGTAATCAGCATGGCCCCGCTGCAGCCCTCGGAGGTCACGGCGTGCTTCACGCTTCTGGAAATGCAATTCGAGGACATGGATCTTACGGACGACAAACGAAAGTTCGTGACCCTCGCCAGGTGCCTCGGCGGCCGGTATCTATTGCATATCGAGGACGTGAAGAGGAGGATACCAAGGCGGAACAATACCATAAGTAAAAAAACGAGATCATCGAGAGTTGGCTGATACACCCAGCACGATGTAACGCAGGCTGCTGACCTTCGAAGTGATGGGCGACCAAAAGCCGATCCAATTCCACCAACACCTAAGAAGACTAGCCGATCGAATCTACGAGACACATTTGTTAAGAAGACAGAAGGTCGCCGTCATCAAGACCGATCGAGCGGGAGGCGAACAGCGAGATCGCCCCCCACGGAATCGTCAGATTACAGGTTCTCCAGAATAGAGGCACAAATCGAGGCACTGCGCCTCGACCGGCGCCCCTACCAGCGTCCAAACACGAGACGGTACGGACCGCGCCCGAGAGATGTGTAACAGGACTCCGGTCATTGTTACTACCACGCGACGTTCCGAGCGCGCGCGAAGAAGTGCCGCCAACCTTGTACATGGAGGCAGAGAAACGAGACCGGCCGTCTGTAAACGCGACAAGTCACGACGGCCTAACATCCCGCCGCATATTCGTGAGGGACAGGAACTCAAAAACCTCCTTCCTAGTGGACACCGGCGCCGACGTATGTGTATTTCCGCGCAACAAAATACACGGGCCCGCGAACAAAGTTCAACAAAGTACGAATTGTTCGCGTCTAACGGGTCACGCATCGCGACCTACGACACCACTCTAGTGTCTCTCGACTTGGCATTGCGTCGAGCGATGAAATGGCGTTCCTGTATAGCGGACGTCGAAACACCCATCATCGTAGTGGATTTCCTCAGTCACTACGAATTATGGGTGGACGCGAGGAATAAACGCCTTATAGATTCTACTTCGAACCGGTCAACGAGAGGATACACGCCCGCGACGGCGTCGACCAAGACAATTATCGGAGAATCGACGTATCACCGACTCCTCTCTGAATTTCCGGAACTAACCCACCCACCGGCTTTCGGGCGAGAGAAAACTGTTCACGGTGTGGTACATCACATCGAAATCACACCAGGCCCGCCTGTCCACAGCAAACCCCGCCGACTCGCACGTGACCGTCTTAAACAGGTTAAGACGGAGTTCGAAGTCATGATTGAGCAAGGCGTGATGCAGCCATCGAGAAGCCCATGGGCATCATCCTTGCACGTCGTTTCAGAAAAGGACGGAGGGATTCGACCGTGCGGCGAATACCGGGCGTTGAACGCCCGCAGCATCCCGGACAGATATACACCGCCGCACATAGAGGATTTCGCACAGAACTTACATGGTAAGCGCATTTTCTCCAAAATCGACCACGTTCGCGCTTATCATCAAATTCCGATCGCGCCGGAAGACGTCGAGAAAACAGCCATAACGACACCGTTCGGTCTGTTCGAAGCGACCAACATGATGTTCGGGTTTCGGAACGCCGCGCAAACGTGTCAGAGATTCGTAGACGAAATCGTACGAGGCCTTGATTTCGTCTACGCATACATAGATGATTTCCTCGTAGCTTCCGAGAATGACGTGCAACACCGCGAATACTTGCGGGTCCTGTTTCAACGCCTCAACGACTACGGGGTCGTTATTAATACCGCGAAGTGCGAATTCGGCGTCCGCGAAATTCAATTCCTAGGTTATACTGTAACGGCCGAAGAAATAGAGCCGCTGGCTGAACGCGTGGACGACATCGCAAAAGTGCCGCTACCCGCGACCGTTAAATATCTTCGAAGATTCCTCGGTATGATTAACTTTTACAGACGTTTCATACCGAGGGCAGCGCACACTCTCCGACCACGCAACGATATATTGAAAGGCACAACGAAGCGCAACGCGTCTATTGAGTGGTCCGAGCACGCCGAAAAAAGCTTCCGCGAGTCGAAACGCGTCTTGGCCGACGCGACAATGTTAGCGCACCCGATCCCCGGCGCGCCCCTTAGCCTCGCGGTGAACGCATCCGACTACGCTATTGGTGCGGTATTTCAGCAGCGCGTCAACGATTGTTGGCAACCACTTTGCTTTATGACACAAATGCTATGCCCCGCGCAACGGAAATACAGCGCGTATGATCGGGAATTGCTGGAGATGTACTACGCGGTTAAACGCTTCCGACATGCCGTCGAAGGTAGAAAATTCACGATCACAATTATATCACAAACCCCTTATTTACGCGTCCAAGCAGAACCCCGGTAAGTGTTCGCCAAGAGAGTTCCGACATCTGGACTACGTCGGACAGTTTACGACGGATATCCGACATATAAAAGGGGTAGAGAACAACGTAGCCGATACTCTATCTCGCATCGAAGCGATCGGGAAACCTGTAGACCACCACAAGCTAGCTGCAGCGCAAGGGAAGCTGCATAGCGAGCTGCGCGAAATTATCAACACTGGATCGAGCGCGCTGCATTTGAAAAAGGTACGATTTCCCGATCACGACGTCGAGTTATATTGCGGTATTACAGCCGAGACCGTGCGACCGTACGTACCGGAACCGTTACGGCGCATCGTATTCCAATCACTACATGGAATTTCACATCCGGGGATGCGTGCCACGCGAAAATTGGCTTCGTCTGGCCGTCCATAAATAAAGATCGCCGAACGTGGACACGACAATGCATACCGTGTCAGCGCAATAAAGTCACCAGACACGTATTCTCGCCTGCCGGAACGTTAGCAGGCCGGTTCGAGCATATACACTTAGTCATCATCGCCATGCAATATTCGCAAGGATAAGGGTATTCTCTAACGTATATCGATCGTTTTCCGCGTTGGCCCAATGCCATTCCTATCGCCGATATGGCTTCGGCCCTCCTTTCTACCTGGACATCTCGTTTCGGCGTACCTTTGAAAATTACTTCTGATCCAGGACGTCAATTCGAATCGCGTTTATTCGAGGAATTATGCCGGTTGCTCGGCGTCAAACATCTGCGTACAACGGCCTACCATCCAGCGTCTATCGGGATGGTAGAACGCCGACACAGACAACTAAAGGCGGCGATTAAATACCACGACACGTGCAACTGGGTCGGAATTCTGCCAATCGTCTTATTAGGTATCAGAACCGCGATAATGGAGGACCTAAACGCAACGCGGCCGAAATGATTTACGGCACCGGCATACGTCTGCCGTCGGAATTCTTTTTGCCAACTAGTCAACGGGCCAACTCGGAATACGCGAATCGGCTAAGAGAACGTATGGAGAGGGTAAGACCACACCCGGTTACGCGTCATGGCGAAAAGAAAACTTTCATTTTCAGAGAATTAGAGACGTCGCCATATGTATTCATGCGCCATGGCGCGATTGGAGGACCATTACATCCGCCGTAAGATGGACGTATAAAGTTATACAGAGAGGGGATGAGACATATACGGTAAAAATAAATAATCGCGACGTAACGGTTTCCGTAGATCGGTTGAAGCCCGCGTTCGTCATTCCCGAAGACATCGAGCAAGGAACCGCCGAGACTCGCAACGTGCTAATTTCGGTAGAGCAAACGAATGTTCGCGACGAAAGCGGTGTGGACCCCAATAACAAAACGACGAACGAAGAAAATACCAGGAATAGATACGTTACGCGGTCTGGGCGAACTGTCCGATTTCCCGATCGCCTTCAGGCAGGTTTCGGATAAGCGTTAGGAACCGGCGAACGTCCACACCGCTTTGTAATACTTATATATTCTTTTAATTATGTAGAGTTATCACTGGTAAGGGGTACTGTAGCGCCACGGATCACGGAGCTTTCCAACGGCTTCGTGAAACAAAGCGCTACGTCGTTAAAGCGCAACACGACGTGCTCAATCCGTCATCGACATCTTCGCGCTCCTTCCGCCGAATTTCTCGGAGGAGCATACTCGTGCCAGCCGCGGCGACACATCTAATGAATACACTCTAGTGGGGATGTCGATGGGCAACGAAGGGAAGAATCATTTCGATCTGAGAAAAAAACGGACATTTTACCGCGAGTCGCGAAGCGCGTAGGGTGAAAGAAAACGAGTCAGCTATCGGTTGTTACGTTCTTGTTTGATTGAATTAATTTTAAACCGTTGAATTCGCAAGATTTTTTTTTATTTATTTATTTTAATTTTTATTTGTTTTTTGTGTTGTTTTAATTTATTTTAATTCAATTTAGCTCGATTTATACGGTAGTTGCTGCCACCAGAAATAGTCTAAGGACTATTTCGATTGGAGAAATTTCTTTCGATTGTTTATTAATTGATTATTCGCTCGGTAGCGTTAATTAATATTCAGGCTACTGATAATTAGTTTCCACGTTTCTGCTAACCTGCTATGCGCAGGGATACTGGCACGGGAGAGGATTAAAGTTGTATGCAATGGATATTTGTCCTCGTTGAACGGATCGAATCGCTTAAGTAGCTATTCACATATATATATATATATATATATATATATATATATATATATATATATATATATATATATTTTAATAATTGGTGATAAGTAGACTGGATTCAGTTCCCGGATGTGCCGAAATTGTCAGAGTAGAAGAAAATTTTACAAAATTGAGTTCTTACCTTGTAAAGTAGGTTGCGTCAGGGGCCATCACCTTGTAATGGTCGTTGGAGGTTTAATTATTCAACTCGGGTATAACCTTTTATCGAATTTCTACTTTATTTATTTATTTATTTATTTATTTTGATAAGCACTTACAAATATCTAACCGGATTAATATCGCAATTTTATTTTAACAACGAAAATGAGGACTTTAAGAATCTCTAACTCGCTCGCGACTCTCCCTCTTTTTCTTTATTTTATAATGAATGGCTAAAGACCGTCGAAACGCTAAGTGTTGATGAACGTTATGATGAGCTTACGCCGTAAGAAATTACAATGGAATGAGAGTTGACAACAAAATAATAAGCCGAAACGTAACGTACAATTAGCGACAAAATACTGGAATGAGAATCTAACGTACAACTAGCGACAAAATACTGGAATGAGGATCTTGCTCTATGTTGCTACGCTTATTTATAATGCCATCCCCCACGGGGTGGTGGTCCACTGGGGGTATGCTTCCGTGGGAATCGGGACGTTGCAGTTTTGGGTTTCCTGAGATCGTACGTGAGAGAATGTGAATTCTGTAATCGTTGATGTCTCCTTTGCTTCGTTATATTGTCTTTTAACTTCCAGATTCCCATCGGTCCTATTTTCTGCTGAGGTAGCGTCTAGGAGACTTGAAGGGGTCCATGCTGATCTAGTCTTTTCTCGAGAATTTTTATGTGAGTACTGTGCGAATAATTTTTGTTCTTTGGCGTGTGGAAGGGCCGGTGGCTGGAGTCTCATTATTATATCGACATTTGCTCGGGCAACACGCGTAGTCCGCTGTTCTCCCAAAACGAGGTCCTCCTCCTTCGAGTTATTTTACGTAAGTTTGGTTCGAGTGGATATTTGCATATTATGGTTGTTTTCGTGATTTTGATCTCTTTTCCTTTTTTTGTGTTGTTTCATTAGGCTTCGGTGATTGACGTTCGAACAATGTTTGTGGAGGCGTTTCTATCGGAGGTTCTCACGCAGATTTCCATGGTGCGTATTTTATCTTGTTTTTTTTTTGTCCGTTTAATTCGTCCTGTTTTGTTCGATTTAAGCGGTGTTGTGTCGTTTCAGCACAAGAGAAAGAGGAATTCCGAAGAACCCGTGGGCGACTCGGAAAGACCCCTCAAACGCATGCGGCGTTGTGATGAACCACAAGTATCAGGGTGGTCGGAGGATCTTTCCGACATCGATCCGGAGCCCGTGGATTTCCCGTCGGAATTGAATTTTGACAGTCTTGCAGATGAGAGTTTCTCCGATGTAGAGACCGTCGTGTTGGAGTGGGAACCCCCTCTGGTTGAAGCTATTGACACTGATCGTTGTGTGAAAGTTCGTTTTGCCGATGAAATTCCGGTAGAGGTTTTGGAGGCACATCTTCGTCACCATGCTTCTGGGAGAAAGGGAATTTCCCCTGTTGTGCGTTATTGGTGTATGTGTAAATTCAGCGAACTTTGCCCTGGAGCTCCTTGCTTCGATTTTGATTTAGTCTAACTGATTGTTTTGGATATATATATGTATATATATATGTATATATATATATATATATGTGTATATATATATGTATATATATATATATATATATATATATATACATGTCGGAGATGTAGGGATGGCGGGCCTTTCTTTTGGAATTTTGGGAAGATTCCCAATACTTTCGGTTAAACTGTTTGTTTAAGCTGTTCAATATAGTATTATAACAGTGGACTTGAGGTTGAGGTGACACTGTCGGTCACCGAACGTAGCCACGGTCTCGGGATGAACGTAGAAGTACAAATGTTGAGGGACACACGTTGTATTAACAAACAATTCCCGAGGCGGGAGCAATAACGGCTCTACGCGAGCCTAGTAACGGTGCCTGGAATTTTGTTGATAACCCTGATCAATATGCAATTGACAAGTGTGATCGTGTCAGTCTTTTATTTGTATGATCACCTTGGAGAGTTGATACGCAACGTCAAACGATTAGTCTAAAAGATACCGAACGTCATAGCAAACGTCATTTCAAGAATAGCTTATAACTAAATGTTCAAAAAGTTGTCCCGTTGACCGTGGATTCGTTAAACCCGAGAACATTGTTTATTTAAGAGTGACTTTACGTTATACAGTTAAACCTTGTTTAATCAACTCCTGTACATATTACTGTAAATATAAACCTTTGAACAACTATAATGGCTAGTCCTAATGAAGAAACACAAGGCGCCCCAAGAACCAGCATCAACCCAATAAACCCGATTAACCCGACATCAGAAGTGGGATCAGAGCCGTTTTTGTCCATGCGAGAGCATATAACAATCATGCGTGAGTTAATAAGGACGCTTGTGACAGAACCGGGTGCGGAAACGAAGAATCTATCGCTTCCGCGTTTTAGCCCAGAAATCGCAGGTTCTGACCCAGCTGCATGGTGTGCAGTAGTAAATCTGATTATGAAAGAAAATCCCTTGCAAAGCAGTGTGTTATATTCTGCTTTGAGTTGTGCTCTAGAAGGTACAGCAGCGCAATAGCTAACGCAAGTATTGGTTGGTAGAGATATTACTTGGACAAAATTTAAAGACCTTTTCACTGCGCGTTTTGGTGGTAAAGAAACAGCTACCTCAGCGCTAATGAAGATGTCTCATGAAAAACCACTGAAAGATGTAACTATGGGAGCTTTTGGTATACGTCTCCGTTCCTTCCTGAAGGCAAGATGGGAAAATTTAACTATGGCTGAGGTGATCAACGCTACCGTTCTTTTCCAATTGGCTACGCAAGATCAGCGTTTTGAACGGGTTGCACTTACAAGTGATATTAAGACTGAGGATCAATTTCTAAGTGAAATGAGAGCTTTCTCTTACGCAAAGAAGAGTCCGGTGATTGTTACGGACAACTTTTCTACGGGTCCTGAAGCTAAACGTCATAAGCCGCCGGATTACCGGATTAAGTGTCATTACTGTGGTAACCTCGGACATAAAGTGATGGAGTGTCAAAAAAGGATAAAATTTGGGAAACAGAGGAACACACGAAACCCGAACGAAAGTCAATCAGCCGCTACATCGAAGGTGATATGTTTCAAGTGTCGAGAGGAGGGTCATATTGCGCCCAGTTGCCCAATGTTGCGGAAAGGGAAAAATAACGGCAGTACACCTAAAGGAGGCAGTAACTCCAAAAACGAGAAACGGGTTGATTTCTGTGTAACGGAAGCTTCCATTGGTAAATTAATTCATCTGGGTGAGTCGTATCCATTTTACTTCGACTCAGCGGCTGAGTGTTCGTTAATTAAAGAATCCGTGGCATTGAAATTTTCCGGTAAAAGAAAGACTAATACAGTAATGATGCGTGGAATAGGAGATACCTGTGTTAAATGTATTTCGCAAATTTTGTCTTTAGTATGTATTAATGGATTTACATTGGAGATAATTTTTCATGTTCTTGCTGATAGTCACTTAAAATATGATATAATGATTGGTCGTGAAATTTTGAGCCGGTGTTTTGATGTAAATATTACTCAAAACGGCATTGTTATTAATAGAGGAAAAATAATTAGTGTGTGTAGTAAAGTCAAAGAAAACGAAATCAATATTAATGAGGTTGACACTGATATTATAGGGAATGATAAAAACCGTTTGATTTCTGTTCTTGAAAAATTCAAAGACTCGTTTATTACGGGGTTTCCACGAGCTCGCGTTAATACGGGACAATTAGAGATACGGTTAATAGATCCTAACGTCACTGTGCAAAGAAGTCCTTACCGGCTTAGTGAGGAAGAGCGAAGACTTGTACGTGAAAGAATAAGCAAATTAATAGAGGCGAAAATTGTACGGCCCAGCAATTCTCCTTTCGCGAGCCCCATATTACTTGTTAAAAAGAAGGATGGCTCAGAGAGACTATGCGTGGATTACAGAGAATTAAATAAAAACACGGTTGCGGATCGGTTTCTTTTACCTCTAATAGCGGATCAAATCGCGAGATTGCAGAAAGCTAAGTACTTTATTTCCTTGGATATGGCCAGTGGGTTTCATCAAATTCCTATTCATCCAAATTCCACGGAGTATACAGCGTTTGTTACTCCAGACGGGCAATACGAATACATAACAATGCCATTTGGGTTAAAAAATGCACCGTCCGTCTTTCAGAGAGCAATTTTTAAGGCCTTAGGAGATCTTGCTTATTCGTACGTAGTTGTATATTTGGATGATGTACTAATTACCGCTGATTCGGTTGACCAGGCTTTAGAAAGATTAGATATCGTATTGAACACCCTTGTGAACGCTGGATTTTCTTTTAATTTCTCTAAATGCTCTTTTCTAAAAACTTCGGTTCTCTATTTGGGTTATGTTATTCACAACGGTGAAGTTCGCCCCAACCCGGGTAAAATACAAGCCTTGAGTTCTTTATCCGCACCGACGACCGTTACGTAGCTCAGGCAGTTTATTGGTTTGGCTTCTTATTTTCGAAAATTTGTTCCAAAATTCTCACAAATAATGAAGCCTTTATATGCACTTACTTCTAGTAATAAAAATATAAGCTGGACGGATAGGCACGAAAAGATAAGACAAAGAATAATATCAATTCTCACCGATGAACCAGTGTTGATGATATTTGATCCTAAATATCCTATAGAATTACATACCGATGCCAGTCTAGATGGATATGGGGCTATTTTGATGCAGAAAGTTGAAGGGAAAAACAGAGTAGTGGAATATTATAGCAAAAGAACTAGTCCTGCTGAATCCAGATATCATTCGTATGAGTTGGAGACGTTAGCAGTAGTTAACGCTATTAAACATTTCCGACACTATTTGCATGGACGAGAGTTCCTTGTTGTAACGGATTGTAATTCTTTGAAGGCGTCCAGCAATAAAGTAAATTTAAATGACAGGGTTCACAGGTGGTGGGCGTATTTACAAACCTTTAATTTTAACATTATGTATCGCGAAGGAAAACGAATGGCTCATGTAGATTTCTTTTCGCGGAATCCTATAGATATTGATCGCGTAGAAATTAACAAAATTAAAGAAAAGGAAATTAATCTGACTGAAATTTCTAAAGGATGGTTGTTAGCGGAACAGCGTCGCGATCCTCAAATTTCGGAAATTGTTACTAAGTTACAAAATGATGAACTCGCGGAGGATATTGCAAGTACGTACGAATTACGGTCTAGTACCCTTTACCGCAAAATACAAAGAAAAGGCAGGACTCTCAGTTTGCCTATTGTCCCAAGAGGTTTTAGGTGGTCCGTAATTAATCATGTGCACCAGTCAATTATGCATTTAGGTTGGGATAAAACGCTTGAAAAGCTGTATGAGTATCACTGGTTTAGAGGAATGGCGAAATATGTTCGTAAATTCGTGGAGAACTGTCATGCTTGTCAGGTTTCCAAGACGAGTTCAGGTAAAGTTCAAGCTGAACTATATCCTATACCTAAAATCAGCATACCTTGGCATACGGTTCACATGGATATTACGGGCAAGTTAAGTGGAAAGAGTGACTTGAAAGAATATGTTATTGTTTTGATTGATGCTTTTACTAAATTTGTATTTTTGCACCATACGCGTAAGTTGGATTCCTTTAATACTGTTAAAGCACTCAAGTCAGCTATATTCTTATTCGGGAGTCCTTGCCGAGTAATAGCGGATCAAGGTAGATGCTTTACTGGTAAAGAGTTCAAAGATTTTTGTAGTGAAAAACAAATTAAACTACACTTGATAGCAACCGGTGCCAGTAGAGCTAACGGGCAGGTGGAGCGTGTTATGGGTACTTTGAAAAACATGTTCACTACAGTGGAGACGACCGGCCGCACGTGGCAAGATGCGATTGGTGAAATACAATTGGCTTTGAATTGCACTACTAATCGTGTGACAAAATCAAGTCCATTAGAGTTATTGATCGGCAAAGCAGCAAGACCCTTCGGTTTGTTGTTGCCTGATAATATGGAAGAAAGAGAAATAGTTATCTCCGATGTAAGACAGCAAGCTATAAAGAACATTGAGATTAACGCTAAGTACGATAAAGAAAGATATGATAAAACTAAGGCTAAGGTAGTTAGATTTAATCTTGGAGATTTTGTGTTGCGCAAAAACGAAGAGAGAAATCAAACCAAATTGGATCCAAAGTTTAGGGGCCCATTTGTAATAGCAGAGATTTTAGAAGGAAACAGGTACGTTTTAAAGACGTTGGATGGTAAACGATCATACAAGTACAGTCATGATAAGTTAAGGAAAATGCCAGATAGTTGCATTCCTGCTGAGTTGGATATCTGTAGTGATGGTGATGGAAGTGACAATGACAGTTTGAGTACACCGATCCAGGAGGAACATTAACACTATGACCATAACATCTAGCATAGTGTTTCCTCGTACACAATGTATTATGTTCATGGTATCTAGTATCGATTTTTGAGGAGCATTAACACTATGACCATAACATCTAGCATAGTGTTTCCTCGTACGTAATGTATTATGTTCATGGTATCTAGTATCGATTTTTGAGGAGCATTAACAGTATGACCATAACATCTAGCATAGTGTTTCCTCGTACGTTATGAACAATATTCATAACGCGAAGTTCAGTGTTCTCATGTGCATCCAGTGTGGTGATGAGAACGAAGTTCAGTGTTCTCATGTGCATCCAGTGTGGTGATGAGAACGAAGTTCAGTGTTCTCATGTGCATCCAGTGTGGTGATGAGAACGAAGTTCAGTGCTCTCATGAGCGTCTAGTGTGGTTGAGAACGAAGTTCAGTGTTCTCATGAGCGCCCATTGTGGTAATGTGATGAAATTTAGTGTGTACTTTAGTGTGTACGACCATGTACGACCAGAAGTGTTGAGGTGTGAACAGGTGTTAGATTGAATAAACTGATGACTGGTGGTTCACAGGATGCAACTAGCACTTTGGACGAAATTGTAATGTTACTGATTGTTGTGTTTCGATTTATTAAAGAGCATTTCATCGGAATCTTTGTTGTTGAACTGGGCCCTTGACTAGTTGGAATATTTAGTTAGATTGTAAAATGTCAATTGTGTTAAGTCTAATGTTAAGAAAATCGAATATTTTAGATGCACCCGAGGACGGGTGATTGTCAGGATGGCCGTGTCGGAGATGTAGGGATGGCGGGCCTTTCTTTTGGAATTTTGGGAAGATTCCCAATACTTTCGGTTAAACTGTTTGTTTAAGCTGTTCAATATAGTATTATAACAGTGGACTTGAGGTTGAGGTGACACTGTCGGTCACCGAACGTAGCCACGGTCTCGGGATGAACGTAGAAGTACAAATGTTGAGGGACACACGTTGTATTAACAAACAAGTCCCGAGGCGGGAGCAATAACGGCTCTACGCGAGCCTAGTAACGGTGCCTGGAATTTTGTTGATAACCCTGATCAATATGCAATTGACAAGTGTGATCGTGTCAGTCTTTTATTTGTATGATCACCTTGGAGAGTTGATACACAACGTCAAACGATTAGTCTAAAAGATACCGAACGTCATAGCAAACGTCATTTCAAGAATAGCTTATAACTAAATGTTCAAAAAGTTGTCCCGTTGACCGTGGATTCGTTAAACCCGAGAACATTGTTTATTTAAGAGTGACTTTACGTTATACAGTTAAACCTTGTTTAATCAACTCCTGTACATATTACTGTAAATATAAACCTTTGAACAACTATAATGGCTAGTCCTAATGAAGAAACACAAGGCGCCACAAGAACCAGCATCAACCCAATAAACCCGATTAACCCGACATATATATTTATACATTTTAGATGTAACGTTTGTTAAATATATTTGTTTAGTTTTATATTTTCTTTTTACTCGATTATATATATATATTTTTTATACTTTTTGTATTTGACAAAGTAATTTTCGCATAATAAAATTGTTAACAATGTGTTTTATGATTCGTCTCTCGCGGCTGATTTCCACCAATCCCCAGCATTCCTGTCCCGTGTCATTATTTATTGCTACCTCAGCACGACGTTCCATTTTGTATTAAATTTTTATTTTCGCTGTTCTTTCCTTTTCCTTTTCTTTTCTTTTCCCCATCGAAAGTATAATTTTATTACTATTATTTTTTGTAACACGTACGAATTAGTGCGCGCATGTTTCAAAATGGCCGCCCGTGAATGTCCCTAGCATACAGTGACTTCTATTGATCTCGGATCTATTTATCGATTATGTGTAAATCTTGTTTCGGTGTTTTGACGTATAGTCGAAGTGAGAAATATAGTATTTCGTATTTATCCAATGCGTACAATCATTGCGTGTGTTCCGACGCGCGCGTGTAAATCTAACATGGCTGTTCGCAAATGTCATCAGCGAGGTTACAGTGGCGGGTCTTTAGTTTTATCGAACTGATTTTCCTGTCTGTCGCTCGTTTTCCCTTATTCTACCGCAATTAGACTATATATTTATTATTATTATTATTGTTAAAATGACAGTAGTATTGTTCATTTAGATTATTAATACCTTAGTTAAAAATCTAGATTATATATATATATATATATATATATATATATATATATATATATATATACATGCATGTTTCGTAGTATAGTTTTCATATGTAATTCCTTACTAGAATGATCACGAGTTTTGATTATGTATTTTATGTTTACCAGATTGTTAATTTGATTTAATAGTATAGAATACGCACACATATACATATTTCCATCAATGTGATTTTTATATAAGTTCTTTAATAGTGTAGTATTGTGTATTTTAGGTTATGTATTCATTAGACTGTTAACCATTTGATATCATATATACATATATATTTGTAATTTGTTACATAGTATTAAAAGTTTTATTTCTAATATCTACTAAATTGTTATGTGTTTGGCATATATGTTTATATTTATATGTAACTCTCCAAGTTGTTGCTGCGTTGATAAAAATATATTTCTATACACATTTATTCCTGGTGTTTCAATTATTTTCCTTTTGTAGTTATTCTTATTTCCTGGTTTACTCGTTTGGTTCGCGACTCGTTTAATTCATTAATTAATATTTATTTTCTGATTTAAATTCTTTCTTTTGTATTGTACATATTCCGTCTTCGTTACGGCACGTGCGGAGCGCGGGACGTGACACGGTCAATCGTCGCTGTTGTTGATCGTCGTTATGTATCAACTGTTGTTAACTGTTAATTGTTATTCATTGTTACCAAGCGTAATAAACGTTATTGGTTGAATATACTTGAGTGCACTTCAGTATCTATTACACCATACTCCTCATATCCATTAGAAATAGAAGGGGATACATCAAGTATTGTTCGCCTTTTATCTTCCTCTTTTTTCTTTTCATTTTTTTCGCAGTCTCATATCAGAATTCTATAATCCACACAAATCCACATGGAAATCATTATTTCCCACCAAACGCGTCCGTAATACCTAACTGCAATGTTTCAGTGTAGGGAATATAGAATATATAATTTGAGAAATATGTGTATACGCGCGTGTTGTACATTGCTTGACATTCTCTATTGTGAATTGTCCTTCGAAAGCTTTTGTATATTGTTTTATCAAATAAATTTAGATTGACTTGTGTGCAACTATCCACACTATTCTATAAAATTTTTCAATAAATATAAGTATTACAGCTGTTTCTTCCATATTTATGCAAAAAAATATTAGATGAGTTTTCAAATAACCGATAGTCTGCTGTGATGCCATCATTTTGTTTAACAAAATTTGAGCTGATTAATGCTTCTATAAATTAAAAAAATATTTAAGAAATGTTTATTTTAAGATTTACTACCTCAGCACGTTTTTTCACGATATTGTACATTAATATATTCTTTTTGCCTTATTGTACAGTTGCCCAGATCTAGGAACACGCAGGTCTTCGTTAAGACCTTAACAGGGAAAACTATTACTCTTAAAGTTGAAGCTTCTGACACAATAGAGAATGTTAAAGCAAAGAACTTTTAATACCTTATGCATTAGCTTTAAAGACAAATCAATCAGAAAGTGTTCAGAATAGTTTAATTTCACTCACCTTGACTTGCAATCTGAACGATCTGTTACCTACTTCTCCAAATATATATGTTATACAAAATAAACATAATGAGGAAATTAATTTGAATATAGAAGATGAAATAAAAGATAAACTATTATTTGTAAATGAAGATGAAGGCGTAGTAATGCTAACTTGTTCAAAAAGTAGAAAAAATGTAAGCGAACTACCTTTGCAGAGGTATGTTAGTTACTACTCTATATTATATACAAAATAATTATGATATTTTATTTTAACTGTATTGTTTGCAATGATAAGGCTGTATTCCATTCGGCTACAAGATTGAAATATTCAACACAAAGAAGATCTTGATACTACTCTTGAATATGTGCCTGAATTTAGTCCATTGCGCCAACAAAATATTCCTCCAAATATGAATGATGAAAATGTATTTGGAGAAAATACACCAACACCACCACTTTTACAGGACACCTCCAAGAGGAGCAATTTTAAATTCAGAAGAAGCAAAGGTGTTTGTTTTACTAAAACATTACGGATTAGGTCAATACGTGCCTATATTTCTCGAACCAGAAGTAAATATATTATTAAATTATGTGTGTTATATATATGTAAACTCTCTAAGAGTTCAAATGCGGATAAACAAGGGGACTTTCTCTGTTTTACGGACAGCACGGCTTCTTTTGTTTCACGGACAGAGCGGCTTTCCTTGTTTTACGGAGAGCCATTTTCAGAGACACGCATTTCCCAAACGGACGGACAGAGATCAACATCGGAGATAGACAAGATCACAGAAGAAAGAGTAATTATTTAAAACATTGAAGACTGTCGGAGAAAGAACGGCAGCTCAGGACGTTGAAAATCGATTGTCGATTTTCAGGAAGACATTGCACAGAACTTCGTATTTATTGTTTACTGTTATTAATTGGTTGTTGTTTATTTAATTATTACTGTTATTGATTGTTGTTAATTATTAATTGTTGTTTACTCTTGTATTTCATTTAAGTATTTTCACAATAAACTCGATTTTCAGAATCGATCCCTGAATTATCCTAGAATTGAACCTTATAAATCGATTTTCGCTACGCCATGCCGCTGAAAGTTAACTTACGTATCGTCATGAACGAGAACGCGAAAGGGGAGAAGCTAGAGAGCATAGAATCCATAAGAAGACCAGAAGACGAAGTATACTACATTTTTCCACGGAATATCAAGCGAAAAGCTACCATCAGCAATTATTCCGTTCAGCAACAGTGAAGAAGTCCGCAAACAGTCTAACCAAGGTAGGCCAGTATAGAAATGTTAAACTCACGATGGATGACGAGACAGCAGCGCTTTATATCGATACAGACTTAAACTTCGTATTCCAAGACATGTTCCTAGACGAAGCAGAAATTACCCCCACAAGGAAAATAAAGACGGAAACCGAGAAGTCCAGTCTGGACATGGAAAGACTTCTAGAAACTCTCCAAAAACGAGATAAGCGTGAAAGAGAAGAAATAAACTTTAGTATAAAACAAATTGATGGAACTCAAGAAGCCACAGGCTGGATATCAGAGTATGAAGAAGAATGCAGTAAATATAAAATAAAAAGTGATGAGGAGAAAGTAAAAGGTTTAAAAAAGTATTTAGAGAAAACAGCAGCAAGATGGTACCAAACGAATCTGCTGAAAGCTGAAGGACACAACTGGGAAGACTGGAAGGATGCATTTCTCTAAACCTTTAACAATAAAGGTCCTTCAGTATTAAATGTTTTTGTCTTTGATCTCTTTCTTGCGGTAGCTATTTTTAAATAGAGAATATTATAAGCGATGCATAAACAGTGAAAGTATAAATAAAAGAAAAAGTAAGCTATGATTCTTATGATTTGAAATTTATATATATATTTAATACAATTTCAAATATATATGTAATACAATTTCATTTTACTAACAATAAGGGGAATAAAACAAAGAACAATTAGTTAGATGCGGAAAATGTTAACTTTATTCAGATAAAATAAGATACATAATACAAAGTAATGTTTAATTAAGTAACACTTAAAATACAAAGAAAGCCAAAAAAATAGAGAAAAAATGTATTTGATTAGTTTAATATTATGTTTCTGTTTGTACACTTAATTTAATCGATACATGATACCATACATCTTAATGTGTGTATGTCATTGTTAAACAATTATAAAGTATATTTATATAAGTGATATGAATAAGCTAATTTTTACATGTGTATGCATTACGCCAAAAATGTACGGGTAACGGCCTTGACTTCTCTTCGGCAAATGATGCACGTTGTGAATGCTGGCGAACAGTACTGACAAGTAGCTAGATGTCCACAAGGTAGGAACGTAATAGTCGCTTGTCGTTCCGTGCAAACTTTACACGAACGAGCATCTTTCAATGCTCGATTTTCTTGCTCCAGAGCAGCTAAAATAGTAAACAGTATATTTAAATACAATATATAATAGAATTTATTATATGTATACGGATTTCAGACAAATTAACGAATCTGTGTTTTTATTTTTATTACTTACCTACTTTCTCAGCGAGAGCTATTTCATTAGTATCATTTTCACTATTGGATCTCTCAGGACTCACATCTGTAATTTCAATTGGTGCCTGAAATAAATATAATGTACATAAGTATATATTCTAATTATTAATTATACATATGGTTCAGGCTTTAAGTTTTTGTACTTACTTCCGCAGAAGTTTCATATAACTCCTGGCCTGTTACATTATTGACATATTCCCAGCCCCGTACTGGTAAAAAATGACCACAGCTGGGAGACGAAATCATATGTCTCTCCCATGGATCCTCTTCCGATCTCCAATTTCCTATTGTAATTCCACAATGGTAACAGGTAGTGAAATCATTTATTCCGGTGTAGAAGAAGCCTGCATGGGCTAATTCTTCACTTGTCTGTGTCATATATGTAGGCCATTTTGCGAATGAATTTAATCTGGATTCGTAAGTAGCGTATTCCAATATTGCTGCTTTCATAACATCTTTTAGTCCCAAACGGCTGAGATCATATGCCGTCGGGTTTCGTGAAAATCGATGGTCATTAAAATCAAATGACTCCTGATAATGTAAACCATAAGGACAAGATATATTTCTATTTCTTCGTCTTGTCCGTAGAACTTTAGCTGGATCTGCTCACATTGGTACATTATTACAATGTTCATTGCGGATAAATCTGCACTCTGGAGAACGCATATCATGAATTTGCATGGGAATATCACCCACAGACCACTGACTTGCCAACAATTGACATTCAAAGCACCTTACGATATCCGTCTCGCCTGTATAGTAGAATCCTGCAGCTGCAAGACTGACAGGGTCAATGAAAGATACAGGCCAATTTCGAAAACTCGAACGTCTTACTGCTTCAAAACGAAAATCAGCATAATTTTCTTGAACGTCACGCGGCATTTCTATCGAGAATATCTGTGGCATTGTCGACGTCGACGGTATCGGTGATGTTAAATCAATCACCCTTGCTGAAGGTTCAGGGGATGGTATATCAACCATAATTTCTGGAAGTACCATGGATGTTGAAGGTACGGCTAACTCATCCGCCGATATTGAATGAACCGACGGATTTGAATCATCTGACAATGTCGAAGGAACAGCCAGTAATTCTTCATCTTCTGAAGATTCTGTATTATGTTCCATCAAATATCGGAAGTTGATTGTAGGAATCATTGTATCCATTTTAATTGTAATTTATTGCGCCTTTAAACCTATTTAAAAGAAAAAGACATTGAAATTGAATCTACTAATTGTAGATGACTTAAGAAATATTATACGTGTACAATTGATCAAACAGAAATGTATTACAGACAAAACCTACGAATATCAGATGTTCTCGTTCCGCTTCAACAGCTCTCCAATTCTTCAAATGGAATCTTGACAAATATTTAATATCTTATTCTTGTATATTTTATATTTTTAAATTTACTAAAACTGCTCAATCGTACGAACGAGCCACACAAACTCTTCGAACATCAGTGTAATACTGAACCTTGCTGCTAGTATGTACCGAGAAGCTACTACCTGTTTTCTACAAATCTTATCTCTACCCGCAGTACTCGGTAGCAATATAACCCTTCAATGCACTATAAGGCACACCCACTGCGCAGAATGGGCAAGTTGTCGCCCAATCAAATTTCATCGATGCTCCGGCCCTTACTGTACTGTGTAAAGTAAACGATGCTCGCTAGGTACAGCGTTAAAATACATCTCTTATTTACTCACATTCGAAAATGATGCCGCTTTTGAAGGAATTCTTATTTGCTCCGTTTTTACTTGGCAATATTAACACGTTGTTTAAAATATCAGTAAAAACTGCTACGGAGCCTAGAGAGCCAAAGAGAACGACAAAAATTAACAATTTATTATTAACAGATATAATAAAAGGGGGAATGATAATAGATGCTTGCTATTAGCTCCTAATAGAGTTTTCGTAATATCTCTAGTTCGACATCGTCTTCCTACAATTCTTACCGGAATCTCCATATCGTTCTGCTTCAGATTTGCAATATTCGACAAATCCTAATCGGTACATTATTTCGTTTCAGGGGCCCAGAGTCCTAATCCGGCACCTGTTTCCTTGTGGGTATAATATTTGGTAGAAGGATAATTGCTGTCGTAAACAGTATAGTCTAAATACTCAGATTAGTCTTTGGTAATCATTACTTTATGACACCCTACACCTTTTGGCGTACACCCTGCCTCGGTATTAATCACCGCAGATTATAATTTAATTATTTTTACAAATGGGACGTTTTCAGCAGTTTTTCAATATGTGAAACATCTGACTCGGGGTTTCTGCAGGAAAATTCAACCGTTTGCATCATATTCTAAATTTATTTTGAGATAAAGTTCCCTCGCGATGCGAATAGTAAAACGCTGTAGCATTATGTTATTTTACATTATACATATTATATCATATTATATATATCATATATATATTACATATTATTATATCATATATATATTAATACTTTTATTAAAAGTATTAAAAGTGTTAATTGCGTATGCACGAGATGATAGTAAAAACGAAGAATAAACATATTCTGGCAAAACGCAATATACTAAGCTTGAAAAGCAGTAATATCTTGAAGAATTACGAGGGAAACGTTCTTGTCTGACAACTGCAAAAGAGTATCGACGAAGTAAATTGACGATATGTCTATGTTTTGTTAATAACAATACTGAAATTGCTAAAGTGAGTCCATCATTCTCATAATTGAATTTTCTGGCAGCTGTTTATATTCGTGTACAATGTAACGGCGTATATACGGTATCCGTTTACTCTCATATCGCTTGTTTTTCTAATTTTTCTTTATTTTTCTCCAGCATCCTGCATTCGTCTTATTGAGATAAATGTCATGTTGGTATGATCACTAGTTCCCACATCCAGCGTTGGTGCAAGTGCTTGACATTCTCTTCCGTTTTTCCACGTCCGTCACGTCTTCTTTATCTGAGTATCCCGTGTGTTGTAAATGGCTGTACAAGGTGGTGAAATACACAGCATATAAAACTAATCTGTATGAATCAATTGAATATCAAAACCCAAACCAATGTAATAACAGCTTTAAACAGCATCTGAAAAACGATAACGTCGAAGAAAGCAACTTGCGATTAAAAGAGTCGTATGTCGAAAAATGCATTGGTTTATTATAAATTAATATAAAAAGATTACTCTGAACATTTTTCAATGATTTTCTACGCAATAATAGAATAATTCTATATAATAATTTTCTCCGTTTTCGTTTGTAACATTTACATTTTTTTTTCATTTCTACAGTTCAAAAATCTCGCTTTACATTCCATTCGGAATTTTTTCTCAAAAGACGATATAAATATTTTCTCCCACGTACTTAACAAAGGAAGGTTAGAGGTGTTCGTAAACGTTTGCAACATTTCTCAAATTTTTTAACAGCTTTCCTGGGAAACATATTACATAACAGTTAACTAATTTTAACAAATATGCATTATGTACTTGTATGTGCAAATGAAATAATGTACATGCACTTAATTTAAAGAAATGGTCAAAAGTGTTGAGGTTATTCGATGTGTAATCAGAGAAAACTAGTGGATAAATTGAAAGGCAGAAAATATATTTAAATATAAGTGTAATTATAAATAAGAATACAATTTGAGCTGGTCCAGATTCGCACGCTAGCTGTGTTACAAAATAACTGAAAACCCAAAAGCCAACGTCGCCTGTCTACTGTTTATGGTCTGACTTCGTCGCAGTCTTTTGTCTACGCGCTGTCGATGGCTTCAGTGCTTGAGAAACTAAAAAGACCAGATGTAGAGTTTTCTTATAAGTGGTGACCGCTTCAACACCCTCCCTAAAACTCTACATCTCCACAAACAATTATCTCAAATTTACAAATTATCTCTTAATATTTTTCTAACTCTTGTCGTAAATATCTGAAAATCAATTTGTCGATGCCTCCACAAGTACATTTGCCAGACGCCTTTCTCTTTTTCATTCAAATTAATTTATTACAAAAAGAATTCTGGAAGACTAAACAGATCGTGTAGAGTTTTTCCTTTTTTTTTTTTTTTTTTAGAAGTGATAACCACTTCGACACCCTCCCTAAAAACTCTACATGCCTACAAACAATTACCTCTTAATATCCTTTTTATTTTTCAACCCTAACTTTTGTCTTAAATATTCAAATCTTGGTTTTGGCAACGCCTTTGTACATATATCTGCCAGTTGCTCTTCGCTTGTTACATACGTTACATCAATTTCGCCTCTATTGTATAAATCTCGCAAGAAATGATATCTTACGTCAATATGCTTACTTCTTTGATGGAATTCTGGATTCTTAATTAATTTGACGGCACTAGTATTTTCTACATAGCATATACTTAAGGATCTCTATTTTACATTCAAGAAATATTTTCTTTAGCCACATAATTTCTTTCGCTCTTGAGGCTGCACTGACATACTCAGCTTCGGTCGTAGATAGAGCAGTAGAGATACATTGTTGTCGCTTACATTGCCATGTGATGGCCGCATTCGCATACTTACATACAACGCCTGATGTCGACTTTCTTGTTTCTTTGTTGCCTGCATAGTCAGCATCGCTAAAGGTTTCGAGACTGCCTGCTTTTGTATATAAGAGTCCCATGTCCGCGGTCCCTTTTATGTTGCGCAAAATTCGTTTGACTAATTTCCACTGATACTGGTTTGGATTCTCTAAATGTCTCGCCGCTATATTTATTGCAAAACTAATATCTGGCCTACTTACGGTTTGTAAAAACATTAAGTTCCCTACGGCTTCTCTGTATGGTGCGTTACAATCATTATTGCCACTATAAACACTGTTTGCCTCATTCATATTAAATTTTTCTAATATTTTTTCGATATATCTACTCTGATGAATGAATATTGAACCATCTTTTAATCTTTTAATTTCAAGTCCAAGAAAACTCTTGACTTCTTTGGAACTCGTAATTTTGATTTCTTTATTTAAATCATCGAAAAATTTATCAATTAGAGATTCGTCTGAAGCTGCTACCAGTCCATCGTCTACGTATATGGTCATCAACATTAATTTGTTGTCTTCGCTATAAATATAAAAACAAGGATCTGCGTTACTCTGATAAAATTTTAAGTTTGAAATATATTTTGTGAAACGTTCCGTTCAACTTCTTGGAGACTGCTTTAAGCCATATAGGCTTTTTAGCAATTTACAAACGCGATTCGTACCATCATCATAACCTTTAGGTTGTTTCATATAAATATCTTCTTTCAGACCTCCATATAAAAATGCGGTTTTAATGTCATACTGTCCGAGGTGTAAATTATTTTTGGCTGCAATACTGAGCATTAATCTAATTGTATCAAACCGAGCAACGGGACTATAGGTTTCCTTATAATCTACGCCTTCTTTTTGTGAACACCCTTTTATTACAAGTCGCGCTTTTTATCGTTCCGAATTGTCCGGATTTAGCTTTACCGTTAAAACCCACCTATTACTAAGTACCTTCTGATCTTTAGGTTTTTCTACAAGAATCCACGTCTTATTTTCATGGTGCGATTTCATTTCATCGTTCATAGCCGTTTCCCATAACTCTTTCTTTTCGGAACTCATCGCTTCGTTAAAATCCACCGGTAATTTTTCCGCTACGTACGTTACTGGGCTACCATAAAAATCGGTTCGTTTGATCTTAACTCTATCTCTCAATTGTCTCACATTGTCGCTATTTCCAGGAGGTTGTTCTTCGTGTTCACTCTGTGCACTTTCATACGTACATGCTCTATCGCTCTGCGCACACATATCTTCGCGCTCGACAATTTTCGGTAAACTTAAATTAATAAATTTCGCACTTTCTAGTTCGGGCTTAAATATTACGTCACGGCTTAATATTACATTTCTTACTGTTGGCGCATACACTCGACACCCTCGTGCGTCATCTAGATAGCCTACCAAATATCCTTTGTTCGCCTTTTTGTCAAGTTTTGTCTTCTCCGCAGGTATGTGTGCAAAGCACTCAGTACCGAAAACCCTAAACTTTTCTAAATTTGGCGGTTTCCCGTACCACAGTTCATACGGTGTTTTCTTGTCTTGTATCGTCGGCCCGGTCTTATTTATGACATGTACTGCTGTGTTCATGGCTTCGGCCCATAAAAACAGCGGTAGATTTGGTTTCGAATATAGCATCGATCGGCCTGCCTCTACTATTGTTCTATTTTCCCATTCTGCGACACCATTCTGTTCAGGAGTGTATGGGACGTTAATTGTGTGCCTAATTCCCTGACTTCTTAAAAATTCTTTAACTTCTTTATTTTTGAATTCTTTCCCTCCATCACTATGAATTTCTTTAATCTTATCGTTGAATTGATTCTCAACTTCCAGGCAAAAAGTTTTTAATTTTTCGATTACTTCTGACCTATGTCGTAAGAAGTAAATCTTTGTGAATTTTGAAAAATCATCATTAAATGTAAGAAAATACAATTTCTTGCCTAATGACTCGACTTGTATAGGTCCACATACATCCGTATAAATAATTTCGCGAGGTTTATTCGCACGATTGATTTTCTCATGAAAACTCGATCTATGCTGTTTCCCGTACGCTCAACCTTCACAGAAAAAGCTACTATCCTCCACGACTTTCATATTCGAATTCTTTAAAAACTCTTTAACATGTCTGTTGTTTTGAGGACATAGCCGTTCGTGCCATAACTGCAATGTGTCCGCGTTTGACTCTGCTCTATTGCTAAAATTACAAACTGACGGTATGATAACTCGCATAACTATTTTATACAAATTTCCGATAACAGAACCTTTTGCTATTATTTTCTGGTTTTGTAAAAACATACAATTGGTCCCTTCCTTTAAAACACAGAAATCTATGCCCCTTCTCGCAACAGATCTAATGGAAAATAGGTTTCTTTTCATACCTGGTACGTACAGAACATCGTTCATTGTACATGTTACCCATTTGCCGTCCACAAAAGTCTCTACTTTGATTGTTCCTTTGCCGCACGCATTCATGAACGTAAGCCGATCTCTATCTTCACCGTGTTATCGAATTCTTCGAAGACGTTGAACCATTCCCGTCGTCCTGTCATGTGATCCGTAGCTCCTGAGTCGATTATCCAAACATCAGGGTTTGCCGCTTGTATGATTTTGATTTCTAGGTTCCTGGTTGTTTCTACTGTTGCTTCTTTTATTATTTTTAAAACAATTTTTACTGGTGTGGCCTTTCCTTTTGCATATAAAAAATCTAAAGCAATCCTTCTTTAGATGGCCAACTTTTCCACAATTGAAGCAGCTTGGTCCTTGTTTCTCGTATTCACATTTGCTTGACTGTTTCTGCTGTTCCCTTTTATAATTGTTACTCTTTGTTACCAGCGCCACCGATGTTTCCTGGTCGTCTTTCTTCCATCTGGTTTCTTCTGTCATCAGCCTGGTACTAAGCCTGTCTAGGGTATTCTTTCCTTCTTCCACCGAATCCCACGCACTGTGAAAATGGTCAAATTTGTTTGGTAACACCGATAAAATGCGTGTTATCAGCATTTTCTCGCCAATTTCACTCCCAAGGGCTTTCATCTTCGCCGCTATCACTTCCAACTTTGACAGGTTGTAGGCGACATTTTCAGATTCTTCCCATTTAAAATCGAAGAACTGCTTCTGGACCATATTTAGATTCTCATCTGACTTCATGTCATATACTGTATTCAACTTTTTCCACATTTCATGTGCTGTTGTGCAACATAAAGGAAGATCCAACGGTTTCTTTCCTACTGAAGTCACGATTAATTTTCTCGCTAACCGATCTGCTTTCAAAAATCTTTCACGAGCGATTTCTTTCTCCGCGCTGTTACCTGGATGACACAGATTCCCTTCACACACGTTGATCAGGTCGTCATCTTCCTCCAAAAGTGTACGCATAACAAAACGCCACTGGAGCCAGTTTTCTTCGCCGCGTAACATCTCGATCTTCGCACTTGCTGATTCCATTTTAGCACTATCCCTTACTTTACTAAGCACAACACTTTTACAATTTATTCACTTTACGTTGCTGCCTTGCAATTTACAGCTCTGGGCCCATAACTTGTTGAGGTTATTCGATGTGTAATCAGAGAAATCTAGTGGATAAATTGTAAGGCAGAAAATATATTTAAATATAAGTGTAATTATAAATAAGAATACAATTTGAGCTGGTCCAGATCCGCACCCTAGCTGTGTTACCCAATAACTGAAAACCCCGAAGGCAACGTCGCCTGTCTACTGTTTATGGTCTGACTTCGTCGCAGTCTTTTGTCTACGCGCTGTCGATGGCTTCAGTGCTTGAGAAACTAAAAAGACCAGATGTAGAGTTTTCTTATAAGTGGTGACCACTTCAACAAAAAGTTATGAAATTTTGTCTCAATACACCCTTTACTTTCTTTACTAAACTACGCAGTTATTGTGTATGTCAAAAGATGGCACAAAGTACAAAATTCCAATCACTTGATCTCAGCGTTTAACTATGGTCGGTTGACTCCTATTACTATTTATTAAAATTGATTTCCTCAAAATCTAATATAATTTATCGAAATATAATTTTCCTAATCAAAATAATATATATGTCGGAGATGAAAGGACATCGGAGGCTTCCCTTTGGAACTTCGGGAAAATCCCTTAACACCGTAATCTAGATTTTATTATAGGCGTAATTAAACAATTGCCGTCATTCGATCCGATTGTATTTGTTCGAGATTTGTGATAATGAGCTTGGGATCGAGGCGACAACCAGTCGCCGAACGTAACCGCGGTCACAGGTTTGTCTAACAAAGGTACGGAATAATTCTATAGCTCTCCTTAAAAGAAATATTTGTGACGGCACGCGACAGTAAACATTCCAACGGTTTGTGTCCCGTGGCTCGTCACACGCAGACCCTATTCTTCGAGTAAGATGATTGCCAGATGTCGATGCGTCTTCGCAGTACATGTTAGGCTAGCCTGAGGGCCTGATACAAATCTTAAGATTTAGTTGGCTAAAGTCCTTCAGACAGACAAACAATCTTTGTCCCAGCTACGGGAAGATAGGAGAGAACTATTTTTCAACGAACGGCGTCTCCCACTAGCAACTTTCCCTCGAGGGCGGCTAGCATCGTTTTCTAACCACCGATATGGAGATTGACCAATTAGCAGCAACGCCAATTTCCCTCACCTACTAAACGAAGGCTATCCTCGACGAATCCAAGGATCTCTTAGACACACCCCATCATAGTTTTCCTCTGCAGCATCATCGCGACGGAAAGTCATTCTCTCGTGAGGCAGTATTAGCGAATAACTTAGTGTCTGTACGCTCGGTGGATATTCTACGTTTCAACAAAGAGTCCGACTTAGATTTTGCGAGCATATTCATCTATCATCCCGTTGACCGCGGATTCGTTATTGAACCTAGGATCATTGTCATTAGTTTCTCGAGTACCTAATTACCACGGTTACTTGTCCAATTCTATAATTATCGTATTTGCACTAGTCAATGTCATGCCCCTAACCCTAATTCTAATGTAAACCCGACATACATATATAACTTGTAATATATAATTTTTTATATTACATTTTTTATATTACATACAAGGAAATGACGGTTAGTTTTCTTCAAAATTGACGAAATCACCGCGATTTGCGAGCTCTTAGGCTTGTTCCGACGGTGAAACGTGCGTGCATTACATTCTGCACGTATAATGGAGTGAAACGTGCACTTAAACGTCGAAATATACCAAACGGGAAGGAAATAACACTTCAAAATCGACGAAATCATCGCGATTTGCGAGCTTTTGGGCTTGTGTCTACGGTGAATCGTGCGCGCATTACATTTGGCGTGTAAAATTTAGTCAAGAGAGCGCTTGAGCGTCGAAATATCTCAAACGGGAAAGAAATTACGGTTAATTTTCGGCAAAATCGACGAAATCATCGCTAGTTTCGAGCTGTTGAACTTGTTTCGACGGTGAAAGAGGCGTGCATTACATTCGGCGCGAAAAATAGAATGAAGAGATCGCTTAAACGTAGAAATATCTCAAACAGGAAGGAAATAACTGTTAGTATTCGACAATATCGACGTTATCATCGCGATTTGCGAGCTCTTTGTCTGGTTTCGTAGGTGAAACGGGCATGCATTACATTCGTCGCGTAAAATGAAGTGAATGGAGTGCTTAAGCGTCGAAAGATGTGAAATCGTAAGGATGTAACGCTTAATTTTCGTCAAAATCGACGAAATCATCGCGATACCAGCTGTTGTGCTTGTGTCGACAGTGAAACGTGCGTGCATTACATTCGGCGTGTAAAACGGACTGAAAAGAGCGCTTAAAAGTTGAAATATCTCAAACGCGAAGGAAATGACGGTTAATTTTCGACAAAATCGACGAAATCCAGCTCTATTTGCGAGCTGTTGGTCTTGTTACAACGGTGAAACTGGAGTGCATTGCATACCGCGCGTAAGTGGAGCGAATAGAGCGCATAAACATAGAATTTGCTCAAACGGGAAGGAAATAACGGTTAGTTTTCGACAATATCGACTCTTGGGCTGGTTTCGAAGATGAAACGGGCGTGCATTTCATTCGGAAACTAAAATGGAGTGAGAGGAGAGCTTATTCGTTGAAATATCTCAAACGGGAGGGAAATGACGGTTAATTTTCGACAATATCGACGAAATCATTGCGATTTGCGAGCTGTTGGGCTAGTGTCGAAGGAGAAGCGAGAGTGCATTACATTCGGCGCGTAAAATGGAAGAAAAGGCGCTCATAAAAGTCGAAATATCTCAAACGGAATGGAAACAACGCATAGTTCTCTTCAAAATAGACGAAATCATCTCTACTTGCGAGCTGTTGGGCTTGTGACGAAAGTGAAACGAGAGTGCATTAAATTCAGCCCTCACAATGTAGTGAAAAGAGCTCTTAAACGTCGAAATATGACAAACGCGAAGGAAATGACACTTAGTTTTCGTCAAAATCGACGAAATCATCGAGATTTGCTAGCTATTGGGCTTCTTTCTACGCTGAAACGGTCGGGCATTTCATTAGCAGCGTAAAATGGAGTGAGAGGACTGCTCATTCGTTGAAAAATCTCAAACGGGAGGGAAATGACGGTTAATTTTCGACAATATCAACGAGATCATTGCGATTTGCGAGCTGTTGGGCTTGTGTCGACAGTGAAACTGGGGTGCATTGCATTCCGCGCGTTAGTGGAATGAATTGTGCTCTTAAACGTCGAAATATGACAAACGCGAAGGAAATGACACTTAGTTTTCGTCAAAATCGACGAAATCATTGCGATTTGCGAGCTGTTGGGCTAGTGTCGACGGAGAAGCGAGAGTGCATTACATTCGGCGCGTAAAATGGAAGAAAAGGCGCTCATAATAGTCGAAATATCTCAAACGGGATGGAAACAACGCATAGTTCTCTTCTAAATAGACGAAATCATCTCTACTTGCGAGATGTTGGGCTTGTGACGAAAGTGAAACGAGAGTGCATTAAATTCAGCGCTCACAATGTAGTGAAAAGAGCTCTTAAACGTCGAAATATGACAAACGCGAAGGAAATGACACTTAATTTTCGTCAAAATCGACGAAATCATCGAGATTTGCTAGCTGTTGGGCTTCTTTCTACGCTGAAACGGTCGGGCATTTCATTAGCAGCGTAAAATGGAGTGAGAGGACTGCTCATTCGTTGAAAAATCTCAAACGGGAGGGAAATGATGGTTAATTTTCGACAATATCAACGAGATCATTGCGATTTGCGAGCTGTTGGGCTTGTGTCGACAGTGAAACTGGGGTGCATTGCATTCCGCGCGTTAGTGGAATGAATTGAGCTCTTAAACGTCGAAATATGACAAACGCGAAGGAAATGACACTTAGTTTTCGTCAAAATCGACGAAATCATCGCGATTTGCGAACTGTTGGGCTTGTTTCGACGGTGAAAGTGTCGTGCATTTCATTCGGCGCGTGAAATGGAGCGTAGTGGGCGGATAAACGTCGAAATATCACAAACGGGGAAGAAATAACGCTTCGATTTCTTCAAAATCGACGAAATCATTGCTACTTGCGAGCTGTTGGGCTTGTTATAACGGTGACACTGGAGTGCATTGCATTCGGCGCGTAAAATGGAATGAAAAGAGCGCTGAAACATCGAAATGTCTCAAACGGCAAGGAAACAATGCTTAGTTTTCGTCGGAATAAACGAAATAACGCGATTTGCGAGCTGTTGGGCTTGTGTCGATGGTGAAACGGGCGGGCTTTACATTTGGTGCGTTAAATGGAGTGAAAAGAGCGCATAAACGTTGAAATATCTCAAACGCGAAGAAAATGACGGGTAGTTTTCTTCAAAATCGACGAATTCATCGTGATTTGCTAGCTGTTGGACTTGTGTCGACGGTGAAACCTGCATGCATTAAATTCGGCGCGTGAAGTGGAGTGAAAAGAGTTCTTAAACGTCGAAATATCTCAAACGGAAAAGAAATGACGGTGAGTTTCCGTCATAATCGATGAAATAATCGCGATTTGCGAACAGTTAGGCTTGTTTTGACGGTAAAAGTGTCTTGCATTTCATTCGGAGCGTAAAATGGAGCGAGAGTAAATATCATCTCGGCTGTGTAAAACAATGGCTAATTCACGCGAAGAGTTGTTACGCGCCAAAAATTCTAACCCTAACCCGACATCAGAAGTGGGATCAGAACCGCTTATAGTGATACAAGAGCAGATGGCCCTTATGCACGAGTTAATTTAGACGATAGCGCTAAAACCGAGGGAGCAGGAACCGAGTGTAAAACCCGAAAAATTTTCGCTACCGCGTTTTAACCCCGAAATCGCGGGTGCCGACCCAGCTGCGTGGTGCGCGACTGTTAGTGTAATTATGGAAAAAAGACCTCTACAAGACGACGAGATATATCTCACTATAAGTCGTGCTCTAGAGGGTACAGCAGCACAGTGGCTTATCCATGTTCCGGTCAGTGGTTTTACTTGGATAAAATTTACGGGACATTTTCTTGCGCGTTATGGTGGCACGGAGACGGCAACCTCAGCGCTAATGAGGATGTTCAATGAACCACCACTGAAGGGCGAAACCACGGCGGCTTTTGGTAATCGTCTTCACTCCACTGTCTTTTGTCCACTGTCTGCATTAATGGTCTCACATTGGAGATAATTTTTCATGTCCTTGCTGATGATTACTTAAAATACGATATCATGATTGGTCGCGAGAATTTAAGCCAACGATTCGACGTAAATATCACGCAGAATAACCTCGTTATTTGTAAAACAAAGATAATTAACACCTGTGGTAAAGTTGCGGAAGATGCGGTCAACATTAACGAGATGAACACTGATGTAGTTGGTAACAATAAAGATCGATTAATCTCTGTTCTCGAAAAATTTAAAGAATCATTCTTTACGGGTTTCCCGCGTAATCGCGTAAGTAGGGGCCAGTTAGAAATACGGCTGATTGATCCCAACGTCGTCGCGCAAAGAAGCCCTTACAGGCTTAGCGAGGAAGAGCGAAGAATAGTACGTGAGAGAATAGCCGTATTAATTAATTTAATTAATTAATGCACCAGCCGTTTTCCAGAGAGCCATTTTCAAAGCCTTAGGCGACCTCGTGAACACCTGATATTCGTAATTTTGTCTCTAATACGTTTTTGTTTGATCGATTGTACACGTATAATATTTCTTAAGTCATCTACAATTAGTAGATTCAATTTCAATGTCTTTTTCTTTTAAATAGGTTTAAAGGCGCAATAAATTACAATTAAAATGGATACAATGATTCCTACAATCAACTTCCGATATTTCATGGAACATGATGCAGAATCTACAGAAGATGAAGAATTACTGCCTGTTCCTTCAACATTGTCAGATGATTCAAATCCGTCGGTTCATTCAATATCGGCGGTTGAGTTAGCCGTACCTTCAACATCCATGGTACTTCCTGAAATTATGGTTGATATACCATCCCCTGTACCTTCAGCAAGGGTGATTGATTTAACATCACCGATACCGTCGATGTCGACAATGCCACCGATATTCTCGATAGAAATGCCGCCGGTTCCATCCACATCGCGTGACGTTCAAGAATATTATGATGATTTTCGTTTTGAAGCAGCAAGGCGTTCAAGTTTTCGAAATTGGCCTGTGTCTTTCATTGACCCTGTCAGTCTTGCAGCTGCAGAATTCTATTATACTAGAAACTTTGATGTCGTTAGATGCTTTGAATGTCAATTGGTGGCAAGTCAGTGGTCAGTGGTTGATATTCCCATGCAAATTCATGAGATGCGTTCTCCAGAGTGCAGATTTATCCGCAATGAACATTGTAATAATGTACCAATCGGAGCAGATCCTGCTAAAGTTCGACGGACAAAACGAAAAAATAGAAATATATCTTGTCCTTATGGTTTACAATATCAGAAGGCATTTGATTTTAATGACCATCGATTTTTAAGATATTCAAGAAACCCGACGGCATATGAACTTAGCCGTTTGGGACTAAAAAGAGTTAAGAAGCTACGAATCCAGATTAAATTCGTTCACAACATGGCCTACATATATGACACAGACAATTGAAGAATTAGCCCATGCAGGCTTCTACTAGACCGGAATAAATGATTGCACTACATGTTACCATTGTGGAATTGGTATAGGAAGTTGGAGAGCAGAAGATGATCCATGGGAACAGCACGCAATTTCGTCTCCCAGCTGTTGTTATTTATTAACAGTACGAGGCTGGGAATATGTTAATAAAGTAACAGGCCAGGAGTTATATGAAACTGCTGAAGGTGCAAGTATAAAAACTTATACCCTGAACAATATATATAACATTGTGTATAATGAATAATTGCAATACATACTTATGTACAGTATATTTATTTCAGGCAGCAATACAAATTGCAAATGGGAATCCTGAGAGATCCACTAGTGAAAATGATACTAATGAAATGACTCTCGTTGGGAAAATTGGTAAGTGATAAAAATGAAAACACATATTCGTTAATTTGTATGAAATCCGTATACATATAATAAATTCCATTATATATTACATTTAAATACACTGATTACTATTTTAGCTGCTCTGGAGCAAGAAAATCGACAACCAGTCGCCGAACGTAACCGCGGTCACGGGTTTGTATAACAAAGGTATTGCATAATTCTATAGCTGTCCTTAAAAGAAATATTTGTGACGGCACGCGACAGTAAACATTCCAACGGTTTCTGTCCCGTGGCTCGCCACACGCAGACCCTATTCTTCGAGTAAGATGATTGCCAGATGTCGATGCGTCTTCGCAGTACATGTTAGGCTAGCCTGAGGGCCTGATATAAATCTTAAGATTTAGTTGGCTAAAGTCGTTCAGACGGACAAACAGTCTTTGTTCCAACTACGGGAAGTTAGGAGAGACCTATTTTTCAACGAACGGCGTCTCCCACTAGCAACTTTCCCTCGAGGGCGGCTAGCATCTTTTACTAACCACCGATATGGAGATTGACCAATTAGCAGCAACGCCAATTTCCCTCACCTACTAAACGAAGGCTATCTTCGACGAATCCAAGGATCTCTTAGACACACCCCATCATAGTTTTCCTCTGCAGCATCATCGCGACGGAAAGTCATTCTCTCGTGAGGCAGTATTAGCGAATAACTTAGTGTCTGTACGCTCGGTGGATATTCTACGTTTCAACAAAGAGTCCGACTTAGATTTTGCGAGCATATTCATCAATCATCCCGTTGACCGCGGATTCGTTATTGAACCTAGGATCATTGTCATTAGTTTCTCGAGTACCTAATTACCACGGTTACTTGTCCAATTCTATAATTATCGTATTTGCACTAGTCAATGTCATACATATATAACTTGTAATGTATAATTTTTTAATTAAAATGTTAACCATTCCTAGTCACCTGGTTTGTTAACAGGTTTATTTAGTTATTTTATTTATCCATTTATTTCTTGTATTTGTTAATAAAATATAACATGTATTCTTGCCCTTTTCTCCCAATTATTTCCTCTTCGCCATGATGTCGTATGTTGTTATTTTTATTTTGGATCCATCAGATGATTTCGCAATTAATTCAGTTTATTAATTAGTTTTATTCAATTATTTTATAAATTTCTCCTTTTTCTTGTTGGTTGATTAAAATATATCTTCCTATTGTTCCATTTATTCTCTTTTACTATTATGTGGTACATAATTATTTTAATTTCTGGATGTTACCTGCTTATTCGATTTACTAGTTGGTTTTATTTAATAATTTGTTTTGCATTTGCATATCCCATGTTCGCTAATTAATTGTAGTATATTTTCCTGTCGTCGGATATAATTGTTCTGGTTCCAGGTTGATTGTTAGTTGGTATAGGTTATGCTATACTCTTTATATTTACTACTTCGTTAGAATATCTATTTCTATTTTATTATTTGTTATTTACCCTCATATGCTAATTCTATATATATAATTACGTTTAATTAATCTTTTATTAAAGTATTTCCATTTTCGTTGTACCGTGCGTTTGTTTCGGGTGTTCGAATTGTCACTCGCGTTGTTTGTATATTGTGACTTTCTGCTTTTCGTTACCGTACGTGCGGAGCGCGGGGCGTGACAATAGCATTTTACGTTGTAACGGGCTTGTTCCGAATTTCAAAAAGGAGTGTACAGCATTCGGCGTGCAAAATGGAATAGCATTACATTTCGCGCGTAAATAGTGTGAAAAGAGCGCTTAAACGTCGAAATATATCAAACGGGGAGGAAATAACTCTTAGTTTTCGCCAAAATCGACGAAATCATCGCGATTTGCGAGCTGTTGCGCTTGTATCAAAGGTGAAAGATGCGTGCATTACCTTCCGCACGTAAAATGGAGTGAAAAGAGCGCTGGAACTTCGAAATATCTCAAACGGGATGGAAATGACACATAGTTTTCGACAATATCGACGTTATCATCGTGATTTGCGAGCTCTTGGGCTGGTTTCGAAGGTGAAACGGGCGTGCATTTCTCTCAGCATGTAAATTCGGGTGAACAGAGCGCATAAACGTCGATATATCTCCAACGGTAAGGAAATGACGCAAAGTTTTCGTCAAAATCGAGGAAATCATCGAGATTAGCGACATGTTGAGCCTGCTTGGACGGTGAAACAGGCGTGCATTACATTCGTCGCGTAAAATGGAGTTAAAGGAGCTCATAAACGTCGAAATATCTGAAACGGGAAGGAAATCACCGTTAATTTTCGACAATTTCGACGAAATCATTCCGATTTGCGAGCTCTTGGGCTGGTTTCAACGGTGAAGCTGGAGTGCATTACATTTAGCGCGTAAATAGAGTCAAAAGAGCGCTTAAACGTTGAAAAATCTATAACGGGATGCAAACAACGCTCAGTTTTCTTCAAAATAGACGAAATCATCGCTGTTTGCGAGATGTTAGGATTGTGTCGACGGTGAAACGGGCGTGCATTAAATTCAGCGCGTACAATGTAGTGAAAAGAGCGCTTAAACCTTGTAATATCTTTAACGGGATGGAAATGACGCATAGTTTTCGTCAAAATCGACGAAATCATCGCTATTTGCGAGATGTTAGGATTGTGTCGACGGTGAAACGGGCGTGCATTAAATTCAGCGCGTACAATGTAGTGAAAAGAGCGCATAAACTTTGAAATTTCTCAAACTCGAAGGAAATGACGGTCAATTTTCGATACAATCGACGATGTCCGGCTCTATTTGCAAGCTTTTGGGCTCGTTCCGAAGATGAAACGGGCGTGCATTAAACTCTGCACTTAAAATGGAGTGATAAGGACGCTTAAACGTCGAAATATCTCAAGCGGGTAGGAAATGACTCCTAGTTTTCTGCAAAATCGACGAAATCATCGCGGTTTGCGAGCTGTTGAGCTCGTGTCGACTGTGAAACCTGCCTGCACTACATTCGGTGCGTAATATGGAGCGAAACGATTGCTTAAACGTCGAAATATCTCAACCGGGAAGGAAACAAACGCTTAGTTGTCGTCGGAATAGACTAAATCATCGCTATTTGCCAGCTGTTGAGCTTGTGCCGACGGTGAAACATGCATGCCTTGAATTCGGCGCGTAAAACGGAGTGAGAAGATCGCTTAAACGTCGAAATATCTCAAACGGAAAGGAAACAACGATTAGCTTTCGTGGGAATAGACGAAGTAATCGCGATTTCCGGGCTGTTGGGCTTGTTTCGACGCAGAAACGGTCGGGTATTACATTCGGCGCGTAAAATGGAGGGAAAGGAGCGCTTAAATGTCGAAATATCTGAAACGGGAAGAAAGTAACGCTTAATTTACGTCAAAATCGACGAAATCCAGCTCCATTTGCGAGCTGTTGGGCTTGTTTCGACGCTGAAACGGGCGGGCATTACATTTCGTGCGTTAAATGGAGTGAAAAGGGAGCATAAACGTTGAAGTATCTCAAACATGTAGGAAATGACGGGTAGTTTTCTTCAAAATCGACGAATTCATCGTGATTTGCGAGCTGTTGAGCTTGTGTCGACGGTGAAACCTGCATGCATTACATTACGCGCGTAAAACGGAGTGAAAAGATCGCCTAAACGCCGAAATATTTCAAGCGGGAAGGAAATGACTCATAGTTTTCTGCAAAATCGACGAAATCATCGATACTTGCGAGCTGTTGGGCTTGTGTCGACGGTGAAACGAGCGTGCATTACATTCCGCGCGTGAAATAAAGTGAAAACGGCGCTAGAACGTAGAAATATCTCAAACGGGAAGGAAATAACGATTAGTTTTCGTCAATGTCGACGAAATCAACTGCAATTCCTTGAGGGCATCCAGTAATAAGATGCATTTAAATGACAGGGTTTACAGGTGGTGGGCTTACCTACAAACTTTTACCTTTGACATTATGTATCGGGAAGGCAAACGAATGGCTCACGTCGGTTCCTTTTCGCGGAACCCCGTTGACTCGGATCACCGTACGATCCACAAAATTGCCGAAAAAGAAATCAATCTGGCCGAAATCTCCGAAGATTGGCTCTTGGCGGAGCAACGTCGCGAACCCCAAATTACGGAAATCGTCGATAAGTTGCGGAACGATGAGCTTGCAGATGATATCGCGAATACGTGTGAACTGCGATCCGGTACCCTTTACCGTAAACTACAACGAAAAGGCAGAACTCTCTGCTTGCCCATTGTCCCAAGAGGTTTTAGGTGGTAAGTGAACAACTATGTACACCAGTCGATTATGCACTTAGGATGGGATAAAACGCTCGAGAAACTGTACTAGTATTACTTTTTAGAAGGAATGGCGAAATACTTTCGCAAATTCGTTGAGAACTGTCATGCTTGTCGAGTTTCAAAGGCTAGCTCAGGCAAGACACAAGCCGAAATACATCCCATGCCCAATACCAGCATACCTTGTCACAGGGTTTATATGGATATAACGGGCATACTACGCGGTAAAAGCGACTCGAAGGAATATGTCACTGTGTTGGTCGACGCCTTCACCAAATTCGTATATTTGCACCATACCCGTAGGATAGACTTCGTTAATACCATTAAAGCGCTTATATAGCTCCGCTATATTTTTATTCGTAAGTGCTAAATGCGGCTTCGTGAAACAAAGCGCTACGCAGTTAAAGCGCAACACGACGTGCCCAATCCGTCATCGACATCTTCGCGCTCCTTCCGCCGAATTTCTCCGAGGAGCATACTCGTGCCAGCCGCGGCGACACATCTAATGAATACACGCTAGTGGGGATGTGAATGGGCAACGAAGGGAAGAATCATTTCGATCTGAGAAAAAAACGGACATTTTACCGCGAGCCGCGAAGCGCGAAGGGTGAAAGAAAACGAGTCAGCTATCGATCAATCGTCGCTGTTGTTGATCGTCGTTAAGTATCAACTGTTGTTAACTGTTAATTGTTATTCATTGTTATCAAGTTTAATAAATGTTATTGGTTGAACATACCCGAGTGCACTTCAGTACCTATTACACCATACACCTCAATTGGTGACCCTGACGTGAGTTAATGTTAAAGAGGTGACTGTGATAGTGACCTGAGACTCTAAACGGCGTGAATTTAAACTGCTGTGCGATGGCAAATACCGACGGGACCGCGAACGGCGCACAACGAGTCCACCCAGTAATCAGCATGGCCCCGCTGCAGCCCTCGGAGGTCACGGCGTGCTTCACGCTTCTGGAAATGCAATTCGAGGACATGGATCTTACGGACGACAAACGAAAGTTCGTGACCCTCGCCAGGTGCCTCGGCGGCCGGTATCTATTGCATATCGAGGACGCGAAGAGGAGGATACCAAGGCGGAACAATACCATAAGTAAAAAAACGAGATCATCGAGAGTTGGCTGATACACCCAGCACGATGTAACGCAGGCTGCTGACCTTCGAAGTGATGGGCGACCAAAAGCCGATCCAATTCCACCAACACCTAAGAAGACTAGCCGATCGAATCTACGAGACACATTTGTTAAGAAGACAGAAGGTCGCCGTCATCAAGACCGATCGAGCGGGAGGCGAACAGCGAGATCGCCCCCCACGGAATCGTCAGATTACAGGTTCTCCAGAATAGAGGCACAAATCGAGGCACTGCGCCTCGACCGGCGCCCCTACCAGCGTCCAAACACGAGACGGTACGGACCGCGCCCGAGAGATGTGTAACAGGACTCCGGTCATTGTTACTACCACGCGACGTTCCGAGCGCGCGCGAAGAAGTGCCGCCAACCTTGTACATGGAGGCAGAGAAACGAGACCGGCCGTCTGTAAACGCGACAAGTCACGACGGCCTAACATCCCGCCGCATATTCGTGAGGGACAGGAACTCAAAAACCTCCTTCCTAGTGGACACCGGCGCCGACGTATGTGTATTTCCGCGCAACAAAATACACGGGCCCGCGAACAAAGTTCAACAAAGTACGAATTGTTCGCGTCTAACGGGTCACGCATCGCGACCTACGACACCACTCTAGTGTCTCTCGACTTGGCATTGCGTCGAGCGATGAAATGGCGTTCCTGTATAGCGGACGTCGAAACACCCATCATCGTAGTGGATTTCCTCAGTCACTACGAATTATGGGTGGACGCGAGGAATAAACGCCTTATAGATTCTACTTCGAACCGGTCAACGAGAGGATACACGCCCGCGACGGCGTCGACCAAGACAATTATCGGAGAATCGACGTATCACCGACTCCTCTCTGAATTTCCGGAACTAACCCACCCACCGGCTTTCGGGCGAGAGAAAACTGTTCACGGTGTGGTACATCACATCGAAATCACACCAGGCCCGCCTGTCCACAGCAAACCCCGCCGACTCGCACGTGACCGTCTTAAACAGGTTAAGACGGAGTTCGAAGTCATGATTGAGCAAGGCGTGATGCAGCCATCGAGAAGCCCATGGGCATCATCCTTGCACGTCGTTTCAAAAAAGGACGGAGGGATTCGACCGTGCGGCGAATACCGGGCGTTGAACGCCCGCAGCATCCCGGACAGATATACACCGCCGCACATAGAGGATTTCGCACAGAACTTACATGGTAAGCGCATTTTCTCCAAAATCGACCACGTTCGCGCTTATCATCAAATTCCGATCGCGCCGGAAGACGTCGAGAAAACAGCCATAACGGCACCGTTCGGTCTGTTCGAAGCGACCAACATGATGTTCGGGTTTCGGAACGCCGCGCAAACGTGTCAGAGATTCGTAGACGAAATCGTACGAGGCCTTGATTTCGTCTACGCATACATAGACGATTTCCTCGTAGCTTCCGAGAATGACGTGCAACACCGCGAATACTTGCGGGTCCTGTTTCAACGCCTCAACGACTACGGGGTCGTTATTAATACCGCGAAGTGCGAATTCGGCGTCCGCGAAATTCAATTCCTAGGTTATACTGCAACGGCCGAAGAAATAGAGCCGCTGGCTGAACGCGTGGACGCCATCGCAAAAGTGCCGCTACCCGCGACCGTTAAAGATCTTCGAAGATTCCTCGGTATTATTAACTGTTACAGACGTTTCATACCGAGGGCCGCGCACACTCTCCGACCACGCAACGATATATTGAAAGGCACAACGAAGCGCAACGCGTCTATTGAGTGGTCCGAGCACGCCGAAAAAAGCTTCCGCGAGTCGAAACGCGTCTTGGCCGACGCGACAATGTTAGCGCACCCGATCCCCGGCGCGCCCCTTAGCCTCGCGGTGGACGCATCCGACTACGCTATTGGTGCGGTATTTCAGCAGCGCGTCAACGATTGTTGGCAACCACTTTGCTTTATGACACAAATGCTATGCCCCGCGCAACGGAAATACAGCGCGTATGATCGGGAATTGCTGGAGATGTACTACGCGGTTAAACGTTTCCGACATGCCGTCGAAGGTAGAAAATTCACGATCACAATTATATCACAAACCCCTTATTTACGCGTCCAAGCAGAACCCCGGTAAGTGTTCGCCAAGAGAGTTCCGACATCTGGACTACGTCGGACAGTTTACGACTGATATCCGACATATAAAAGGGGTAGAGAACAACGTAGCCGATACTCTATCTCGCATCGAAGCGATCGGGAAACCTGTAGACCACCACAAGCTAGCTGCAGCGCAAGGGAAGCTGCATAGCGAGCTGCGCGAAATTATCAACACTGGATCGAGCGCGCTGCATTTGAAAAAGGTACGATTTCCCGATCACGACGTCGAGTTATATTGCGGTATTACAGCCGAGACCGTGCGACCGTACGTACCGGAACCGTTACGGCGCATCGTATTCCAATCACTACATGGAATTTCACATCCGGGGATGCGTGCCACGCGAAAATTGGCTTCGTCTGGCCGTCCATAAAGAAAGATCGCCGAACGTGGACACGACAATGCATACCGTGTCAGCGCAATAAAGTCACCAGACACGTATTCTCGCCTGCCGGAACGTTAGCAGGCCGGTTCGAGCATATACACTTAGTCATCATCGCCATGCAATATTCGCAAGGATAAGGGTATTCTCTAACGTATATCGATCGTTTTCCGCGTTGGCCCAATGCCATTCCTATCGCCGATATGGCTTCGGCCCTCCTTTCTACCTGGACATCTCGTTTCGGCGTACCTTTGAAAATTACTTCTGATCCAGGACGTCAATTCGAATCGCGTTTATTCGAGGAATTATGCCGGTTGCTCGGCGTCAAACATCTGCGTACAACGGCCTACCATCCAGCGTCTATCGGGATGGTAGAACGCCGACACAGACAACTAAAGGCGGCGATTAAATACCACGACACGTGCAACTGGGTCGGAATTCTGCCAATCGTCTTATTAGGTATCAGAACCGCGATAATGGAGGACCTAAACGCAACGCGGCCGAAATGATTTACGGCACCGGCATACGTCTGCCGTCGGAATTCTTTTTGCCAACTAGTCAACGGGCCAACTCGGAATACGCGAATCGGCTAAGAGAACGTATGGAGAGGGTGAGACCACACCCGGTTACGCGTCATGGCGAAAAGAAAACTTTCATTTTCAGAGAATTAGAGACGTCGCCATATGTATTCATGCGCCATGGCGCGATTGGAGGACCATTACATCCGCCGTAAGATGGACGTATAAAGTTATACAGAGAGGGGATGAGACATATACGGTAAAAATAAATAATCGCGACGTAACGGTTTCCGTAGATCGGTTGAAGCCCGCGTTCGTCATTCCCGAAGACATCGAGCAAGGAACCGCCGAGACTCGCAACGTGCTAATTTCGGTAGAGCAAACGAATGTTCGCGACGAAAGCGGTGTGGACCCCAATAACAAAACGACGAACGAAGAAAATACCAGGAATAGATACGTTACGCGGTCTGGGCGAACTGTCCGATTTCCCGATCGCCTTCAGGCAGGTTTCGGATAAGCGTTAGGAACCGGCGAACGTCCACACCGCTTTGTAATACTTATATATTCTTTTAATTATGTAGAGTTATCACTGGTAAGGGGTACTGTAGCGCCACGGATCACGGAGCTTTCCAACGGCTTCGTGAAACAAAGCGCTACGTCGTTAAAGCGCAACACGACGTGCTCAATCCGTCATCGACATCTTCGCGCTCCTTCCGCCGAATTTCTCGGAGGAGCATACTCGTGCCAGCCGCGGCGACACATCTAATGAATACACTCTAGTGGGGATGTCGATGGGCAACGAAGGGAAGAATCATTTCGATCTGAGAAAAAAACGGACATTTTACCGCGAGTCGCGAAGCGCGTAGGGTGAAAGAAAACGAGTCAGCTATCGGTTGTTACGTTCTTGTTTGATTGAATTAATTTTAAACAGTTGAATTCGCAAGATTTTTTTTTTATTTATTTATTTTAATTTTTATTTGTTTTTTGTGTTGTTTTAATTTATTTTAATTCAATTTAGCTCGATTTATACGGTAGTTGCTGCCACCAGAAATAGTCTAAGGACTATTTCGATTGGAGAAATTTCTTTCGATTGTTTATTAATTGATTATTCGCTCGGTAGCGTTAATTAATATTCAGGCTACTGATAATTAGTTTCCACGTTTCTGCTAACCTGCTATGCGCAGGGATACTGGCACGGGAGAGGATTAAAGTTGTATGCAATGGATATTTGTCCTCGTTGAACGGATCGAATCGCTTAAGTAGCTATTCACATATATATATATATATTTTAATAATTGGTGATAAGTAGACTGGATTCAGTTCCCGGATGTGCCGAAATTGTCAGAGTAAAAGAAAATTTTACAAAATTGAGTTCTTACCTTGTAAAGTAGGTTGCGTCAGGGGCCATCACCTTGTAATGGTCGTTGGAGGTTTAATTATTCAACTCGGGTATAACCTTTTATCGAATTTCTACTTTATTTATTTATTTATTTATTTATTTTGATAAGCACTTACAAATATCTAACCGGATTAATATCGCAATTTTATTTTAACAACGAAAATGAGGACTTTAAGAATCTCTAACTCGCTCGCGACTCTCCCTCTTTTTCTTTATTTTATAATGAATGGCTAAAGACCGTCGAGACGCTAAGTGTTGATGAACGTTATGATGAGCTTACGCCGTAAGAAATTTCAATGGAATGAGAGTTGACAACAAAATAATAAGCCGAAACGTAACGTACAATTAGCGACAAAATACTGGAATGAGAATCTAACGTACAATTAGCGACAAAATACTGGAATGAGGATCTTGCTCTATGTTGCTACGCTTATTTATAATGCCATCCCCCACGGGGTGGTGGTCCACTGGGGGTATGCTTCCGTGGGAATCGGGACGTTGCAGTTTTGGGTTTCCTGAGATCGTACGTGAGAGAATGTGAATTCTGTAATCGTTGATGTCTCCTTTGCTTCGTTATCTTGTCTTTTAACTTCCAGATTCCCATCGGTCCTATTTTCTGCTGAGGTAGCGTCTAGGAGACTTGAAGGGGTCCATGCTGATCTAGTCTTTTCTCGAGAATTTTTATGTGAGTTCTGTGCGAATAATTTTTGTTCTTTGGCGTGTGGAAGGGCCGGTGGCTGGAGTCTCATTATTATATCGACATTTGCTCGGGCAACACGCGTAGTCCGCTGTTCTCCCAAAACGAGGTCCTCCTCCTTCGAGTTATTTTACGTAAGTTTGGTTCGAGTGGATATTTGCATATTATGGTTGTTTTCGTGATTTTGATCTCTTTTCCTTTTTTTGTGTTGTTTCATTAGGCTTCGGTGATTGACGTTCGAACAATGTTTGTGGAGGCGTTTCTATCGGAGGTTCTCACGCAGATTTCCATGGTGCGTATTTTATCTTGTTTTTTTTTGTCCGTTTAATTCGTCCTGTTTTGTTCTATTTAAGCGGTGTTGTGTCGTTTCAGCACAAGAGAAAGAGGAATTCCGAAGAACCCGTGGGCGACTCGGAAAGACCCCTCAAACGCATGCGGCGTTGTGATGAACCACAATTATCAGGGTGGTCGGAGGATCTTTCCGACATCGATCCGGAGCCCGTGGATTTCCCGTCGGAATTGAATTTTGACAGTCTTGCAGATGGGAGTTTCTCCGATGTAGAGACCGTCGTGTTGGAGTGGGAACCCCCTCTGGTTGAAGCTATTGACACTGATCGTTGTGTGAAAGTTCGTTTTGCCGACGAAATTCCGGTAGAGGTTTTGGAGGCACATCTTCGTCACCATGCTTCTGGGAGAAAGGGAATTTCCCCTGTTGTGCGTTATTGGTGTATGTGTAAATTCAGCGAACTTTGCCCTGGAGCTCCTTGCTTCAATTTTGATTTAGTCTAACTGATTGTTTTGGATATATATATGTATATATATGTCGGGTTTACATTGTAATAAGGATTAGGGGCGTGAAACGAATCGTCGTTTGGTTTACGCATTGTCGATAAGCAATAGAGAAGACATTGACTAGTGCAGATACGATTATTATAGGATTGGACAAGGAACCGTGGTAATTAGATACTCGAGAAACTAATGACAATGATCCTAGGCTCAATAACGAATCCGCGGTCGACGGGATGGTGGATGAACATGCTCACAAAATCTAAGTCGGACTCTTTGTTAAAACGTGGAATATCCACCGAGCGTGCAGACGTTACGTAACTCGCTAATACGACTCCACCAGAGAGAATGACTTTCCTTCGCGATTATGCTGCAGAGGAAAACTATGATGGGGTGTGTCTAAGGACACGAGATTCTTGGATTCGTCGAGGATAGCCTTCGTTTAGAAGGTGAGGGAAATTGGCGTTGCTGCTAATTGGTCAATCTCCATATCGGTGGTTAGAAAAAGATGCTAGCCGCCCTCGAGGGAAAGTTGCTAGTGGGAGACGCCGTTCGTTGAAAGAAATAGATCTCCCCTATCTTCCCGTAGTTGGGACAAAGACTGTTTATCTGTTCGAAGGACTTTAGGTAACTAGATATTAGTGTTTATAACGGCCCTCGGGCTAGCTGATCACGTACTGTGGAGAGACATCGACATCTGGCAATCATCTTTCTCGAAGAATAGGAACTGCGTGTGGCCACGGGACAGAGACCGTTGGAATGTTTACTGTCATGTGTCGCCAGAGATATTTCTTTTAAGGAGAGCTATAGAATTACTTCATACCTTTGTTAGGCAAAACGTTCATCCCTTGACCGCGGCTACGTTCGGCGACTGGCTATCGCCTCGAGCCCAAGCTCATTATCACAAATCTTGAACAAATACAATCGGATCGAAAGACGACAATTGTTTAATTACGCCTATGATAGAATCTAGACTACGGTGTTAAGGGATTTTCCCGGGGTTCCAAAGGGAGGACTCCGATGTCCTTTCATCTCCGACACGGCCATCCTGACTATCACACGTCCTCGTGTGTAACTAAAATATTGCAAAAATTTTTTTTTTTTTTTTTTTTTTTTTTTTACATTAGACTCGACGTAACTGATATTATTTACCATTCAATTAAATGTTCCTAATAAGTCGAGGGTTCATTTCGATAACGAGATTCTGTTCAGAGGTTTGACAAGCAGGGAAATGAAAAAGAACTAAAATTAGTGGCGTTATAATTTGTATCCAAAGTGCTAGTTGCATTCCGTGAGTTATCAGTCAGACCATAACGACACGACAGATCATTTTCGATTTCGTACACGGGTGAATCTCAGATTGTTGGATCGTGTTACTACGTTGGGCGTATTACGAAGGCGCAGAGTGTCCCACTGGACGTATTACGAAGGCGCAGAGTGTCCCACTGGACGTATTACGAAGGCGCAGAGTGTCCCACTGGACGTATTACGAAGGCGCAGAATGTCCCACTGGACGTATTACAAAGGCGCAGAATGTCCCACTGGACGTATTACAAAGGCGCAGAATGTCCCACTGGACGTATTACAAAGGCGCAGAATGTCCCACTGGACGTATTACAAAGGCGCAGAATGTCCCACTGGACATATTACAAAGGCGCAGAATGTCCCACTGGACATATTACGAAGGCGCAGAGCACCACACTGGATGCACAGCCGCAACGTGGTATTAATGATCCTCTGAGGTCCGTGAACTTGCATCGTTATTATCACCGTCGTTGTCATCATCGTAGACGTCTAACTCAGCAGGAACGCTGCTGTCTGGCGTTTTTCTCAGTCTGTCATGTCTGTCCTTATATGATCTTTTACCGTCTAAAGTTTCTAAGGTGTACCTATCTCCTTCCAAAATCTCTGCTATCCTGAATGGACCCCTGAATTTCGGATCTAGCTTCGTTTGGTTTCTTTCCTCGTTTTTGCGTAATACAAAATCACCAAGGTTAAACCTAACTACTTGAGCTTTGTTTTTGTCGAACCTATCCTTATCGTATTTGGCACTTGCTTCTATATTCTTTATCGCCTGTTGTCTTACATGGGAGATGTCTAATTCTCTTTCTTCGATGTTGTCGGGTACGGACAAGCCGTAGGGTCTCGCTGTTTTACCGATTAGTAGTTCCAATGGGCTCGACTTAGTCACGCGGTTGGGGGTAGAATTTAAAGCTAGTTGTGTTTCCCCGATCGCGTCTTGCCAGGACCGCCCGGTCGTTTCTATTGTTGTGAACGTATTTTTTTTAGCGTACCCATAATACGCTTTACCTGTCCGTTGGCCCTGCTAGCACCGGTTGCCATTAAGTGGAGTTTAATATGTTTATCTCTACAAAGTCTTGAAATTCTTTGCCTGTAAAACATCTTCCTCGGTCTGCTATTATCCAGCGAGGACTCCCGAATAAAAATATAGCATACTTAAGTGTTTTAACGATACTAAGGGAATCTATTTTACGAGTATGATGCAGATATACGAATTTAGTAAAAACGTCGACCTAAACAATGACATATTCTTTCGAATCACTTTCACCGCTTAGTTTGCCCGCTATGTCCACGTGAACTGTATGCCAGGGTATGCTGGTCTTAGGTATAGGACGTAATTCAGCTTGTATTTTACCTGAACTTGCCTTCGAAACTTGACAAGCATGACGGTTCTCTACGAATTTACGAACATATTTTCGTCATTCCTTCGAACCAGTAATACTCGCACAGTTTCTCAAGCGTTTTATCCCAACCTAAGTGCATAATGGACTGGTGCACATGGTTAATAACGGACCACCTAAAACCTCTTGGGACAATGGGCAAGCGGAGAGGTCTGCCTTTTCTCTGTATCTTACGATGAAGGAATTACCGGACCGTAATTCATACATATTCGCTATATTTTCCGTGAGCTCCTCGTTTTGCAATTTATTGACGATCTCAGAAATTTGGGAGTCGCAACGTTGTCCCGCTAATAGCCAATCTTCGGAGATTTCGGTCGGATTGATTTCCTTCTCTACGACTTTGTTGATCGTACGGTGATCTAAGTCTACGGGGTTCCGCGAGAAGAAATCTACGTGAGCCTCTCGTTTACCTTCTTGATACATAATGTCAAAAGTAAAAGTTTGTAAGCAAGCCCACCACCTGTAAACACTGTCATTTAATTTCACACCATTTCTAGAGATGACTTTAAGGAATTACAATCAGTAACGACAAGAAATTCTCGATCATGTAAATAGTGGCGAAAATGTTTAACAGCGTATAACGACTGCTAACGTCTCTAGTCCATATGAATGATACCTAGATTCCGCAAGGTTAGTTCCTTTTCTGTAATATTTCACTACCCTGTTTTTAGCTTCAACCTTATGCGTTAAAGTAACCCCATATACATCCAAACTAGCGTCAGTATGTAATCCTATCGGATAATCAGGGTCAAATATCGTTAACGCCAAAGCATCAGTCCGGATGGAAGTTGCCTTTTGCCTCCTCTTTTCGTGTTTATCTGTCCAAGTTATGTTTTTGTTACCGAAAGTAAGTGTGCATAGAGGTTTCATTACCTGTGAAGATTTAGAGACGAATTTTCGGAAGTAAGAAACTAAACCTATGAACTGTCTATGCTGTGTGACGGTCGTTGGTTCAGGTAAAGAACTCAAGGTTTGCATTCCACCCGGGTTGGGGCGGACTTCTCCGTTATGAATTACATGTTCCAAATAGAGTACCGATATGTTTAGGAAAGAGCATTTAGAAGAATTAGATGAAAATCTGGCATTTACGAGGGTATTTAATACGGTGTATGGTCTTTTTAGAACTCGATCTATGGAGTAGGCAACAATTAGAACATCATCCAAATAAACAACAATGTACGAATGGCACGTTGGCTGCCATACGTGTTTCCAAAGGAATCTCAAGCACGATCTCATTTCGTTCGCTCGCAACATGAAAACCAACAGCTGTTGTCGAATACAATGAAGAAAAGTGCGGTATAAATTATTCTGACCAAATGGTTTCTTATGCCTTCTTAGAAAAGGGATCAAATGGTACCGAAGACTTGGTACGACTACTTCTGGGTACTTCTGTGGTAAACGCTTTGATGGTTTTAAAATTGCAGCAAGGAAGAAATTAGAATATTTAGAAAAGTATTAGTTGCAAAATTATTAGGGTTGTCTAAAAATGCAAAAATCCTTGTTTCAACGGAGTCAGCGCAATATCGCCGTTCGGAAAAACGATTATGAAAATAAAAGGACGTCGTGTGGACAGAACAAAGGCACAAAAGAATTTGAAGAAAACAACAACTTATTGTCCAAATCGTCCATTGCTGTATATTTTCTAGAATTAGGATGAATAGGGATTTGGCGAAATCCGCTGGCCATGTCAGACTAGTAAAATATCTCGCATTTGCAATCTCGCGACTTGATCTGCAATAAGGGGTAAAGGATACCGATCCGCGACCGTATTTTTATTTAGTTCTTGAAAATCTACTAATCATCTATCTGAACCATCGTTCGTCTTCACGTGTAGCATAGGCCTCGCGAACGGTGAATTACTAGGCCTTATGATATTTGGCTCCAATTAATTCGCTTATTCTCTCACGTACTATTCTGCGCTCTTCCTCGCGGAATCTATAAGGACTTTTTTTGTACGGTGATGTTAGGATCAATTAATTGTATTTCTAACTGGCCTGTATTTACGCGAGTACGTAGGAAACCCGTAACGAATGAATCTTTGATTTTTCGAAAAGAAAGATTAATCGAATTTTATCGCTACCATGTACCTCATTGTCAACTTCATTAACATCGATCTCGTTTTCAGCGGTTTTATTACAGGCATTAATTATTTTTGTTTTACACATAGCGAGACTAGTTTGTGTAATATTGCGTCAAAACCTTGGCTTGAAATTTAACGAGCAATCGCGATATCATATTTTTAAATAACTATAAGCGAGGACATGAAAAATTTGTCTCTAACCACTAACACCTGCAACGGACAAGATTTGAGATGTGCGTTTAGTACAAACATTTCTTATTCCTCGCATTACTACTGTATCAATCGTTCTTTTGCCAGAAAATCTCAAGACTACGGATTCTTTAATTAGTGAGCACTCGGCTCCAAAATCGAGGTAAAATGGAAACGACTCACCCGGATGACTTGATCCACCAGTTGGTGCTTCCACTACGTAGAGGTCGATTCGACGTTCGTTATTGAAATTATATTCAGGGCACTGCATTGTAAGGATTTTCCTCCATAATCAAATTAACAGCTGCGCATCATGCAGCGGAGTCGAAACCCGCGGTTTCAGGGTTAAAACGCGGCGGCGAAAAATTGTTAGGTTCCACACTCGATTTTTGCACTAGCAACAGAATTAACTCGCGCACGATGGTCGTAAGCTCTTGCACTGTTATAACCGGCACTGATCCCACTTCTGATGTCGGGTTTACATTGTAATAAGGATTAGGGGCGTGAAACGAATCGTCGTTTGGTTTACGCATTGTCGATAAGCAATAGAGAAGACATTGACTAGTGCAGATACGATTATTATAGGATTGGACAAGGAACCGTGGTAATTAGATACTCGAGAAACTAATGACAATGATCCTAGGCTCAATAACGAATCCGCGGTCGACGGGATGGTGGATGAACATGCTCACAAAATCTAAGTCGGACTCTTTGTTAAAACGTGGAATATCCACCGAGCGTGCAGACGTTACGTAACTCGCTAATACGACTCCACCAGAGAGAATGACTTTCCTTCGCGATTATGCTGCAGAGGAAAACTATGATGGGGTGTGTCTAAGGACACGAGATTCTTGGATTCGTCGAGGATAGCCTTCGTTTAGAAGGTGAGGGAAATTGGCGTTGCTGCTAATTGGTCAATCTCCATATCGGTGGTTAGAAAAAGATGCTAGCCGCCCTCGAGGGAAAGTTGCTAGTGGGAGACGCCGTTCGTTGAAAGAAATAGATCTCCCCTATCTTCCCGTAGTTGGGACAAAGACTGTTTATCTGTTCGAAGGACTTTAGGTAACTAGATATTAGTGTTTATAACGGCCCTCGGGCTAGCTGATCACGTACTGTGGAGAGACATCGACATCTGGCAATCATCTTTCTCGAAGAATAGGAACTGCGTGTGGCCACGGGACAGAGACCGTTGGAATGTTTACTGTCATGTGTCGCCAGAGATATTTCTTTTAAGGAGAGCTATAGAATTACTTCATACCTTTGTTAGGCAAAACGTTCATCCCTTGACCGCGGCTACGTTCGGCGACTGGCTATCGCCTCGAGCCCAAGCTCATTATCACAAATCTTGAACAAATAAAATCGGATCGAAAGACGACAATTGTTTAATTACGCCTATGATAGAATCTAGACTACGGTGTTAAGGGATTTTCCCGGGGTTCCAAAGGGAGGACTCCGATGTCCTTTCATCTCCGACATATATATATATATATATATATATATATATATATATATATATATATATATATATATATATATATATATATATATGTCGGAGATGAAAGGAAAGCCGAAGCCGTTCCTTGGAAATTTTGGGAACATCTTCTAGTAGTCTAGCCCGGATTTTATCATAGCTGTAATTGTTCGAGATTTGTGATATCAAGATTGGGTTCGAGGCGACAATTGGTCGCCGAACGTAGCCACGGTCACGGGATGGATGTTTTATCTAACGGAGGTCTGGTGTGGTTGTATGTGTTCTCCGAGAAATGTGGTTGTGGCGGCATGCGACCTCGAGAGCGGGCCTAGCCACGTGTGATGTTGCCTCGGAGGTGCCGATGCAATGGGACATACATTGTATTAGTAATCAAAACTCCAGGCAGAAACTGCCTAGCAACGGCGTTTGGAACTTTCTCGATGCTTCCAACGAGTGTGCCTTGCAACGGCGTTTGGAACCTTCTCGATGCTTCCAAACGGGTATAGAAAACAAAATGCAATCGTACAGGGAGAAAAATCTCCACGAGACTGGCATTCGTCTTATGACTGCTTTAGAGAGGGACACGTCGTGTTTCTGTGCTTAAGATCAGTCTACGCTTAGTAAGGAGTCATCCCGTTGATCGTGGATTCGTTTGAACTCAAATTATTGTTTATAACGATTATTAACTTATTGTTTGTAAACCATATTATTCATTGAACTTACTATCCGTTAAACGTTTTATTCATTAGCTTTATTATCTGTTAGACTTACTAACCGTTCAACTTATTATCCACTAACTTTATTATTTGCTTAATTTATTATTCGTTCAATATATTTTTCGCTAACTTCATTATTTGTTAAGTTTATTATTCTCTAGACTTATTATTTGTTAATCTTTGTAATAGACTTGTGTATACGTGAAAATATAATCTTAGTTGTGTTAAACAATGGATAGCTCACGTGAAGAATTGCCACGCGCCCAAAATTCCAATCTCACCCCGACATATATATATATATATATATATATATATATATATATTTATACATTTTAAATGTAACGTTTGTTAAATATATTTGTTTAGTTTTATATTTTCTTTTTACTCGATTATATATATATATTTTTTATACTTTTTGTATTTGACAAAGTAATTTTCGCATAATAAAATTGTTAACAATGTGTTTTATGATTCGTCTGTCGCGGCTGATTTCCACCAATCCCCAGCATTCCTGTCCCGTGTCATTATTTATTGCTACCTCAGCACGACGTTCCATTTTGTATTAAATTTTTATTTTCGCTGTTCTTTCCTTTTCCTTTTCTTTTCTTTTCCCCATCGAAAGTATAATTTTATTACTATTATTTTTTGTAACACGTACGAATTAGTGCGCGCATGTTTCAAAATGGCCGCCCGTGAAAGTCCCTAGCATACAGTGACTTCTATTGATCTCGGATCTATTTATCGATTATGTGTAAATCTTGTTTCGGTGTTTTGACGTATAGTCGAAGTGAGAAATATAGTATTTCGTATTTATCCAATGCGTACAATCATTGCGTGTGTTCCGACGCGCGCGTGTAAATCTAACATGGCTGTTCGCAAATGTCATCAGCGAGGTTACAGTGGCGGGTCTTTAGTTTTATCGAACTGATTTTCCTGTCTGTCGCTCGTTTTCCCTTATTCTACCGCAATTAGACTATATATTTATTATTATTATTATTGTTAAAATGACAGTAGTATTGTTCATTTAGATTATTAATAGCTTAGTTAAAAATCTAGATTATATATATATATATATATATATATATATACATGCATGTTTCGTAGTATAGTTTTCATATGTAATTCCTTACTAGAATGATCACGAGTTTTGATTATGTATTTTATGTTTACCAGATTGTTAATTTGATTTAATAGTATAGAATACGCACACATATACATATTTCCATCAATGTGATTTTTATATAAGTTCTTTAATAGTGTAGTATTGTGTATTTTAGGTTATGTATTCATTAGACTGTTAACCATTTGATATCATATATACATATATATTTGTAATTTGTTACATAGTATTAAAAGTTTTATTTCTAATATTTACTAAATTGTTATGTGTTTGGCATATATGTTTATATTTATATGTAACTCTCCAAGTTGTTGCTGCGTTGATAAAAATATATTTATATACACATTTATTCCTGGTGTTTCAATTATTTTCCTTTTGTAGTTATTCTTATTTCCTGGTTTACTCGTTTGGTTCGCGACTCGTTTAATTCATTAATTAATATTTATTTTCTGATTTAAATTCTTTCTTTTGTATTGTACATATTCCGTCTTCGTTACGGCACGTGCGGAGCGCGGGACGTGACACGGTCAATCGTCGCTGTTGTTGATCGTCGTTATGTATCAACTTTTGTTAACTGTTAATTGTTATTCATTGTTATCAAGCGTAATAAACGTTATTGGTTGAACATACTTGAGTGCACTTCAGTATCTATTACACCATACTCCTCATATCCATTAGAAATAGAAGGGGATACATCAAGTATTGTTCGCCTTTTATCTTCCTCTTTTTTCTTTTCATTTTTTTCGCAGTCTCCTATCAGAATTCTATAACCCACACAAATCCACAAGAAAATCATTATTTCCCACCAAACGCGGCCGTAATACCTAACTGCAATGTTTCATTGTAGGGAATATAGAATATATAATTTGAGAAATATGTGTATACGCGCGTGTTGTACATTGTTTGACATTCTCTATTGTGAATTGTCCTTCGAATGCTTTTGTATACTGTTTTATCAAATAAATTTAGATTGTCTTGTGTGCAACTATCCACACTATTCTATAAAATGTTTCAATATATATAAGTATAACAGCTGTTTCTTCCATATTTATGCAAAAAAATATTAGATGAGTTTTCAAATAACCGATAGTCTGCTGTGATGCCATCATTTTGTTTAACAAAATTTGAGATGATTAATGTTTCTATAAGTTAAAAAAATATTTAAGAAATGTTTATTTTAGGATTTACTACCTCAGCACGTTTTTTCACGATATTGCACATTAATATATTCTTTTTGCCTTATTGTACAGTTGCCCAGATCTAGGAACACGCAGGTCTTCGTTAAGACCTTAACAGGGAGAACTATTACTCTTAAAGTTGAAGCTTCTGACACAATAGAGAATGTTAAAGCAAAGAACTTTTAATACCTTATGCATTAGCTTTAAAGACAAATCATTCAGAAAGTGTTCAGAATAGTTTAATTTCACTCACCTTGACTTGCAATCTGATCGAACTGTTACCTACTTCTCCAAATATATATTTTATACAAAATAAACATAATGAGGAAATTAGTTTGAATATAGAAGATGAAATAAAAGATAAACTATTATTTGTAAATGAAGATGAAGGCGTAGTAATGCTAACTTGTTCAAAAAGTAGAAAAAATGTAAGCGAACTACCTTTGCAGAGGTATGTTAGTTACTACTCTATATTATATACAAAATAATTATGATATTTTATTTTAACTGTATTGTTTGCAAAGATAAGACTGTATTCCATTCGGCTACAAGATTGAAATATTCAACACAAAGAAGATCTTGATACTACTCTTGAATATGTGCCTTAATGTAGTCCATTGCGCCAACAAAATAGTCCTCCAAATATGAATGATGAAAATGTATCTGGAGAAAATACACCAACACCACCACGTTACAGGACACCTCCAAGAGCAGCAATTTTAAATTCAGAAGAAGCAAAGATGTTTGTTTTACTAAAACATTACGGATTAGGTCAATACGTGCCTATATTTCTCGAACAAGAAGTAAATATATTATTAAATTATGTGTGTTATATATATGTAAACTCTCTAAGAGTTCAAATGCGGATAAACAAGGGGACTTTCTCTGTTTTACGGACAGCACGACTTCTTTTGTTTCACGGACAGAGCGGCTTTCCTTGTTTTACGGAGAGCCATTTTCAGAGACACGCATTTCCCAAACGGACGGACAGAGATCAACATCGGAGATAGACAAGATCACAGAAGAAGGAGTAATTATTTAAAACATCGAAGACTGACGGAGAAAGAACGGTAGCTCAGGTCGTTGAAAATCAATTTTCAGGAAGACATTGCACAGAAATTCGTATTTATTGTTTACTGTTATTAATTGGTTGTTGTTTATTTAATTATTACTGTTATTGATTGTTGTTAATTATTAATTGTTGTTTACCCTTGTATTTCATTTAAGTATTTTCACAATAAACTCGATTTTCAGAATCGATCCCTGAATTATCCTAGAATTGAACCTTATAAATCGATTTTCGCTACGCCATGCCGCTGAAAGTTAACTTACGTATCGTCATGAACGAGAACGCGAAAGGGGAGAAGCTAGAGAGCATAGAATCCATAAGAAGACGGAATTATTCCGTTCAGCAACAGTGAAGAAAGCCGCAAACAGTCTAACCAAGGTAGGCCAGTATAGAAATGTTAAACTCACAATGGATGACGAGACAGCAGCGCTTTATATCGATACAGACTTAAACTTCGTATTCCAAGACATGTTCCTAGACGAAGCAGAAATTACCCCCACAAGGAAAATAAAGACGGAAACCGAGAAGTCCAGTCTGGACATGGAAAGACTTCTAGAAACTCTCCAAAAACGAGATAAGCGTGAAAGAGAAGAAATAAACTTTAGTATAAAACAAATTGATGGAACTCAAGAAGCCACAGGCTGGATATCAGAGTATGAAGAAGAATGCAGAAAATATAAAATGAAAAGTGATGAGGAGAAAGTAAAAGGTTTAAAAATGTATTTAGAGAAAACAGCAGCAAGATGGTACCAAACGAATCTGCTGAAAGCTGAAGGACACAACTGGGAAGACTGGAAGGATGCAATTTCTCTAAACATTTAACAATAAATCTCCTTCAGTATTAAATGTTTTAGTCTTTGATCCCTTTCCTGCGGTAGCTATTTTTAAATAGAGAATATTATAAGCGATGCATAAACAGAGAAAGTATAAATAAAAGAAAAAGTAAGCTATGATTCTTATGATTTGAAATTTATATATATATATATATATATATATATAATACAATTTCAAATATATATGTAATACAATTTCATTTTACTAACAATAAGGGGAATAAAACAAAGAACAATTAGTTAGATGCGGTAAATGTTAACTTTATTCAGATAAAATAAGATACATAATACAAAGTAATGTTTAATTAAGTAACACTTAAAATACAAAGAAAGCCAAAAAAATAGAGAAAAAATGTATTTGATTAGTTTAATATTATGTTTCTATTTGTACACTTAATTTAACGATACATGATACCATACATCTTAATGTGTGTATGTCATTGTTAAACAATTATAAAGTATATTTATATAAGAGATATGAATAAGCTAATTTTTACATGTGTATGCATTACGCCAAAAATGTACGGGTAACGGCCTTGACTTCTCTTCGGCAAATGATGCACGTTGTGAATGCTGGCGAACAGTACTGACAAGTAGCTAGATGTCCACAAGGTAGGAACGTAATAGTCGCTTGTCGTTCCGTGCAAACTTTACACGAACGAGCATCTTTCAATGCTCGATTTTCTTGCTCCAGAGCAGCTAAAATAGTAAACAGTATATTTAAATACAATATATAATAGAATTTATTATATGTATACGGATTTCAGACAAATTAACGAATCTGTGTTTTTATTTTTATTACTTACCTACTTTCTCAGCGAGAGTTATTTCATTAGTATCATTTTCACTATTGGATCTCTCAGGACTCTCATCTGTAATTTCAATTGGTGCCTGAAATAAATATAATGTACATAAGTATATATTCTAATTATTAATTATACATATGGTTCAGGCTTTAAGTTTTTGTACTTACTTCTGCAGAAGTTTCATATAACTCCTGGCCTGTTACATTATTGACATATTCCCAGCCCCGTACTGGTAAAAAATGACCACAGCTGGGAGACGAAATCATATGTCTCTCCCATGGATCCTCTTCCGATCTCCAATTTCCTATAGTAATTCCACAATGGTAACAGGTAGTGAAATCATTTATTCCGGTGTAGAAGAAGCCTGCATGGGCTAATTCTTCACTTGTCTGTGTCATATATGTAGGCCATGTTGCGAATGAATTTAATCTGGATTCGTATGTAGCGTATTCCAATATTGCTGCTTTCATAACATCTTTTAGTCCCAAACGGCTGAGATCATATGCCGTCGGGTTTCGTGAAAATCGATGGTCATTAAAATCAAATGACTCCTGATAATGTAAACCATAAGGACAAGATATATTTCTATTTCTTCGTCTTGTCCGTAGAACTTTAGCTGGATCTGCTCCCATTGGTACATTATTACAATGTTCATTGCGGATAAATCTGCACTCTGGAGAACGCATCTCATGAATTTGCATGGGAATATCACCCACAGACCACTGACTTGCCAGCAATTGACATTCAAAGCACCTTACGATATCCGCCTCGCCTGTATAGTAGAATCCTGCAGCTGCAAGACTGACAGGGTCAATGAAAGATACAGGCCAATTTCGAAAACTCGAACGTCTTACTGCTTCAAAACGAAAATCAGCATAATTTTCTTGAACGTCACGCGGCATTTCTATCGAGAATATCTGTGGCATTGTCGACGTCGACGGTATCGGTGATGTTAAATCAATCACCCTTGCTGAAGGTTCAGGGGATGGTATATCAACCATAATTTCTGGAAGTACCATGGATGTTGAAGGTACGGCTAACTCAACCGCCGATATTGAATGAACCGACGGATTTGAATCATCTGACAATGTCGAAGGAACAGCCAGTAATTCTTCATCTTCTGAAGATTCTGTATTATGTTCCATCAAATATCGGAAGTTGATTGTAGGAATCATTGCATCCATTTTAATTGTAATTTATTGCGCCTTTAAACCTATTTAAAAGAAAAAGACATTGAAATTGAATCTACTAATTGTAGATGACATAAGAAATATTATTCGTGTACAATTGATCAAACAGAAATGTATTACAGACAAAACTTACGAATATCAGATGTTCTCGTTCCGCTTCAACAGCTCTCCAATTCTTCAAATGGAATCTTGACAAATATTTAATATCTTATTCTTGTATATTTTATATTTTTAAATTTACTAAAACTGCTCAATCGTACGAACGAGCCACACAAACTCTTCGGACATCAGTGTAATACTGAACCTTGCTGCTAGTATGTACCGAGAAGCTACTACCTGTTTTCTACAAATCTTATCCCTACCCACAGTACCCGGTAGCAATATAAGTAGCATAATAGCAATATAATTGAAGTACCCTTCAATGCACTATAAGGCACACCCACTGCGCAGAATGGGCAAGTTGTCGCCCAATCAAATTTCATCGATGCTCCGGCCCTTACTGTACTGTGTAAAGTAAACGATGCTCGCTAGGTACAGCGTTAAAATACATCTCTTATTTACTCACATTCGAAAATGATGCCGCTTTTGAAGGAGTTCTTATTTGCTCCGTTTTTACTTGGCAATATTAACACGTTGTTTAAAATATCAGTAAAAACTGCAACGGAGCCTAGAGAGCCAAAGAGAACGACAAAAATTAACAATTTATTATTAACAGATATAATAAAAGGGGGAATGATAATAGATGCTTGCTATTAGCTCCTAATAGAGTTTTCGTAATATCTCTAGTTCGACATCGTCTTCCTACAATTCTTACCGGAATCTCCATATCGTTCTGCTTCAGATTTGCAATATTCGACAAATCCTAATCGGTACATTATTTCGTTTCAGGGGCCCAGAGTCCTAATCCGGCACCTGTTTCCTGGTGGGTATAATATTTAGTAGAAGGATAATTGCTGTCGTAAACAGTATAGTCTGAATACTCAGATTAGTCTTTGGTAATCATTACTTTATGACACCCTACACCTTTTGGCGTATACCCTGCCTCGGTATTAATCATCGCAGATTATAATTAAATTATTTTTACAAATGGGACGTTTTCAGCAGTTTTTCAATATGTGAAACATCTGACTCGGGGTTTCTGCAGAAAAATTCAACCGTTTGCATCATATTCTAAATTTATTTTGAGATAAAGTTCCCTCGCGATGCGAATAGTAAAACGCTGTAGCATTATGTTATTTTACATTATACATATTATATCATATTATATATATCATATATATATTATATATTATTATATCATATATATATTAATACTTTTATTAAAAGTATTAAAAGTGTTAATTGCGTATGCACGAGATGATAGTAAAAACGAAGAATAAACATATTCGGGCAAAACGCAATATACTAAGCTTGAAAAGCAGTAATATCTTGAAGAATTACGAGGGAAACGTTCTCGTCTGACAACTGCAAAAAAGTATCGACGAAGTAAATTGACGATATGTCTATGTTTTGTTAATAACAATACTGAAATTGCTAAAGTGAGTCCATCATTCTCATAATTGTATTTTCTGGCAGCTGTTTATATTCGTGTACAATGTAACGGCGTATATACGGTATCCGTTTACTCTCATATCGCTTGTTTTTCTAATTTTTCTTTATTTTTCTCCAGCATCCTGCATTCGTCTTATTGAGATAAATGTCATGTTGGTATGATCACTAGTTCCTACATCCAGCGTTGGTGCAAGTGCTTGACATCCTCTTCTGTTTTTCCCCGTCCGTCACGTCCTCTTTATCTGAGTATCCCGTGTGTTGTAAATGGCTGTACAAGGTGGTGAAATACACAGCATATAAAACTAATCTGTATGAATCAATTGAATATCAAAACCCAAACCAATGAAATAACAGCTATAAAGAGCATCTGAAAGACGATAGCATCGAAGAAAGCAACTTGCGATTAAAAGAGTCGTATGTCGAAAAATGCATTGGTTTATTATAAATTAATATAAAAATATTACCCTGAACATTTTTCAATGATTTTCTACGCAATAATAGAATAATTCTATATAATAATTTTCTCCGTTTTCGTTTGTAACATTTACATTCTTTTTCATTTCTACAGTTCAAAAATCTCGCTTTTCATTCCATTCGGAATTTTTTCCCGAAAGACGAAATAAATATTTTCTCCCACGTACTTAACAAAGGAGGGTTAGAGGTGTTCGTAAACGTTTGCAACATTTCTCAAATTTTTTAACAGCTTTCCTGGGAAACATATTATATAACAGTTAACTAATTTTAACAAATATGCATTATGTACTTGTATGTGCAAATGAAATAATGTACATGCACTTAATTTAAAGAAATGGTCAAAAGTGTTGAGGTTATTCGATGTGTAATCAGAGAAAACTAGTGGATAAATTGAAAGGCAGAAAATATATTTAAATATAAGTGTAATTATAAATAAGAATACAATTTGAGCTGGTCCAGATTCGCACGCTAGCTGTGTTACAAAATAACTGAAAACCCAAAAGCCAACGTCGCCTGTCTACTGTTTATGGTCTGACTTCGTCGCAGTCTTTTGTCTACGCGCTGTCGATGGCTTCAGTGCTTGAGAAACTAAAAAGACCAGATGTAGAGTTTTCTTATAAGTGGTGACCGCTTCAACACCCTCCCTAAAACTCTACATCTCCACAAACAATTATCTCAAATTTACAAATTATCTCTTAATATTTTTCTAACTCTTGTCGTAAATATCTGAAAATCAATTTGTCGATGCCTCCACAAGTACATTTGCCAGACGCCTTTCTCTTTTTCATTCAAATTAATTTATTACAAAAAGAATTCTGGAAGACTAAACAGATCGTGTAGAGTTTTTCCTTTTTTTTTTTTTTTTTTTTTTTTTAGAAGTGATAACCACTTCGACACCCTCCCTAAAAACTCTACATGCCTACAAACAATTACCTCTTAATATCCTTTTTATTTTTCAACCCTAACTTTTGTCTTAAATATTCAAATCTTGGTTTTGGCAACGCCTTTGTACATATATCTGCCAGTTGCTCTTCGCTTGTTACATACGTTACATCAATTTCGCCTCTATTGTATAAATCTCGCAAGAAATGATATCTTACGTCAATATGCTTACTTCTTTGATGGAATTCTGGATTCTTAATTAATTTGACGGCACTAGTATTTTCTACATAGCATATACTTAAGGATCTCTATTTTACATTCAAGAAATATTTTCTTTAGCCACATAATTTCTTTCGCTCTTGAGGCTGCACTGACATACTCAGCTTCGGTCGTAGATAGAGCAGTAGAGATACATTGTTGTCGCTTACATTGCCATGTGATGGCCGCATTCGCATACTTACATACAACGCCTGATGTCGACTTTCTTGTTTCTTTGTTGCCTGCATAGTCAGCATCGCTAAAGGTTTCGAGACTGCCTGCTTTTGTATATAAGAGTCCCATGTCCGCGGTCCCTTTTATGTTGCGCAAAATTCGTTTGACTAATTTCCACTGATACTGGTTTGGATTCTCTAAATGTCTCGCCGCTATATTTATTGCAAAACTAATATCTGGCCTACTTACGGTTTGTAAAAACATTAAGTTCCCTACGGCTTCTCTGTATGGTGCGTTACAATCATTATTGCCACTATAAACACTGTTTGCCTCATTCATATTAAATTTTTCTAATATTTTTTCGATATATCTACTCTGATGAATGAATATTGAACCATCTTTTAATCTTTTAATTTCAAGTCCAAGAAAACTCTTGACTTCTTTGGAACTCGTAATTTTGATTTCTTTATTTAAATCATCGAAAAATTTATCAATTAGAGATTCGTCTGAAGCTGCTACCAGTCCATCGTCTACGTATATGGTCATCAACATTAATTTGTTGTCTTCGCTATAAATATAAAAACAAGGATCTGCGTTACTCTGATAAAATTTTAAGTTTGAAATATATTTTGTGAAACGTTCCGTTCAACTTCTTGGAGACTGCTTTAAGCCATATAGGCTTTTTAGCAATTTACAAACGCGATTCGTACCATCATCATAACCTTTAGGTTGTTTCATATAAATATCTTCTTTCAGACCTCCATATAAAAATGCGGTTTTAATGTCATACTGTCCGAGGTGTAAATTATTTTTGGCTGCAATACTGAGCATTAATCTAATTGTATCAAACCGAGCAACGGGACTATAGGTTTCCTTATAATCTACGCCTTCTTTTTGTGAACACCCTTTTATTACAAGTCGCGCTTTTTATCGTTCCGAATTGTCCGGATTTAGCTTTACCGTTAAAACCCACCTATTACTAAGTACCTTCTGATCTTTAGGTTTTTCTACAAGAATCCACGTCTTATTTTCATGGTGCGATTTCATTTCATCGTTCATAGCCGTTTCCCATAACTCTTTCTTTTCGGAACTCATCGCTTCGTTAAAATCCACCGGTAATTTTTCCGCTACGTACGTTACTGGGCTACCATAAAAATCGGTTCGTTTGATCTTAGCTCTATCTCTCAATTGTCTCACATTGTCGCTATTTCCAGGAGGTTGTTCTTCGTGTTCACTCTGTGCACTTTCATACGTACATGCTCTATCGCTCTGCGCACACATATCTTCGCGCTCGACAATTTTCGGTAAACTTAAATTAATAAATTTCGCACTTTCTAGTTCGGGCTTAAATATTACGTCACGGCTTAATATTACATTTCTTACTGTTGGCGCATACACTCGACACCCTCGTGCGTCATCTAGATAGCCTACCAAATATCCTTTGTTCGCCTTTTTGTCAAGTTTTGTCTTCTCCGCAGGTATGTGTGCAAAGCACTCAGTACCGAAAACCCTAAACTTTTCTAAATTTGGCGGTTTCCCGTACCACAGTTCATACGGTGTTTTCTTGTCTTGTATCGTCGGCCCGGTCTTATTTATGACATGTACTGCTGTGTTCATGGCTTCGGCCCATAAAAACAGCGGTAGATTTGGTTTCGAATATAGCATCGATCGGCCTGCCTCTACTATTGTTCCATTTTCCCATTCTGCGACACCATTCTGTTCAGGAGTGTATGGGACGTTAATTGTGTGCCTAATTCCCTGACTTCTTAAAAATTCTTTAACTTCTTTATTTTTGAATTCTTTCCCTCCATCACTATGAATTTCTTTAATCTTATCGTTGAATTGATTCTCAACTTCCAGGCAAAAAGTTTTTAATTTTTCGATTACTTCTGACCTATGTCGTAAGAAGTAAATCTTTGTGAATTTTGAAAAATCATCATTAAATGTAAGAAAATACAATTTCTTGCCTAATGACTCGACTTGTATAGGTCCACATACATCCGTATAAATAATTTCGCGAGGTTTATTCGCACGATTGATTTTCTCATGAAAACTCGATCTATGCTGTTTCCCGTACGCTCAACCTTCACAGAAAAAGCTACTATCCTCCACGACTTTCATATTCGAATTCTTTAAAAACTCTTTAACATGTCTGTTGTTTTGAGGACATAGCCGTTCGTGCCATAACTGCAATGTGTCCGCGTTTGACTCTGCTCTATTGCTAAAATTACAAACTGACTGTATGATAACTCGCATAACTATTTTATACAAATTTCCGATAACAGAACCTTTTGCTATTATTTTCTGGTTTTGTAAAAACATACAATTGGTCCCTTCCTTTAAAACACAGAAATCTATGCCCCTTCTCGCAACAGATCTAATGGAAAATAGGTTTCTTTTCATACCTGGTACGTACAGAACATCGTTCATTGTACATGTTACCCATTTGCCGTCCACAAAAGTCTCTACTTTGATTGTTCCTTTGCCGCACGCATTCATGAACGTAAGCCGATCTCTATCTTCACCGTGTTATCGAATTCTTCGAAGACGTTGAACCATTCCCGTCGTCCTGTCATGTGATCCGTAGCTCCTGAGTCGATTATCCAAACATCAGGGTTTGCCGCTTGTATGATTTTGATTTCTAGGTTCCTGGTTGTTTCTACTGTTGCTTCTTTTATTATTTTTAAAACAATTTTTACTGGTGTGGCCTTTCCTTTTGCATATAAAAAATCTAAAGCAATCCTTCTTTAGATGGCCAACTTTTCCACAATTGAAGCAGCTTGGTCCTTGTTTCTCGTATTCACATTTGCTTGACTGTTTCTGCTGTTCCCTTTTATAATTGTTACTCTTTGTTACCAGCGCCACCGATGTTTCCTGGTCGTCTTTCTTCCATCTGGTTTCTTCTGTCATCAGCCTGGTACTAAGCCTGTCTAGGGTATTCTTTCCTTCTTCCACCGAATCCCACGCACTGTGAAAATGGTCAAATTTGTTTGGTAACACCGATAAAATGCGTGTTATCAGCATTTTCTCGCCAATTTCACTCCCAAGGGCTCTCATCTTCGCCGCTATCAACTCCAACTTTGATCGGTCGTAGGCGACATTTTCAGATTCTTACCATACAAAATCGAAGAACTGCTTCTGGACCATATTTAGATTCTCATCTGTCTTCATGTCATATACTGTAGTCAACTTTTTCCACATTTCATGTGCTGTTGTGCAACATAAAAGAAGATCCAACGGTTTCTTTCCTACTGAAGTCACGATTAATTTTCTCGCTAACCGATCAGCCTACAAAAATCTTTCACGAGCGATTTCTTTCTCCGCGCTGTTACCTGGATGACACAGATTCCCTTCACACACGTTGATCAGGTCGTCATCTTCCTCCAAAAGTGTACGCATAACAAAACGCCACTGGAGCCAGTTTTCTTCGCCGCGTAACATCTCGATCTTCGCACTTGCTGATTCCATTTCAGCACTATCCCTTACTTTACTAAGAACAACACTTTTACAATTTATTCACTTTACGTTGCTGCCTTGCAATTTACAGCTCTGGGCCCATAACTTGTTGAGGTTATTCAATGTGTAATCAGAGAAATCTAGTGGATAAATTGTAAGGCAGAAAATATATTTAAATATAAGTGTAATTATAAATAAGAATACATTTTGAGCTGGTCCAGATCCGCACCCTAGCTGTGTTACCCAATAACTGAAAACCCCGAAGCCAACGTCGCCTGTCTACTGTTTATGGTCTGACTTCGTCGCAGTCTTTTGTCTACGCGCTGTCGATGGCTTCAGTGCTTGAGAAACTAAAAAGACCAGATGTAGAGTTTTCTTATAAGTGGTGACCACTTCAACAAAAAGTTATGAAATTTTGTCTCAATACACCCTTTACTTTCTTTACTAAACTACGCAGTTATTGTGTATGTCAAAAGATGGCACAAAGTACAAAATTCCAATCACTTGATCTCAGCGTTTAACTATGGTCGGTTGACTCCTATTACTATTTATTAAAATTGATTTCCTCAAAATCTAATATAATTTATCGAAATATAATTTTCCTAATCAAAATAATATATATGTCGTTGGTGAAAGGACATCGGAGGTTTCCCTTTGGAACTTCGGGAAAATCCCTTAACACCGTAATCTAGATTTTATTATAGGCGTAATTAAACAATTGCCGTCAATCAATCCGGTTGTATTTGTTCGAGATTTGTGATAATGAGCTTGAGATCGAGGCGACAACCAGTCGCCGAACGTAACCGCGGTCACGGGTTTGTCTAACAAAGGTACGGAATAATTCTATAGCTCTCCTTAAAAGAAATATTTGCGACGGCACGCGACAGTAAACATTCCAACGGTTTGTGTCCCGTGGCTCGTCACACGCAGACCCTATTCTTCGAGTAAGATGATTGCCAGATGTCGATGCGTCTTCGCAGTACATGTTAGGCTACCCTGAGGGCCTGATACAAATCTTAAGATTTAGTTGGCTAAAGTCCTTCAGACAGACAAACAATCTTTGTCCCAGCCACGGGAAGATAGGAGAGAACAATTTTTCAACGAACGGCGTCTCCCACTAGCAACTTTCCCTCGAGGGCGGCTAGCATCGTTTTCTAACCACCGATATGGAGATTGACCAATTAGCAGCAACGCCAATTTCCCTCACCTACTAAACGAAGGCTATCCTCGACGAATCCAAGGATCTCTTAGACACACCCCATCATAGTTTTCCTCTGCAGCATCATCGCGACGGAAAGTCATTCTCTCGTGAGGCCGTATTAGCGAATAACTTAGCGTCTGTACGCTCGGTGGATATTCTACGTTTTAACAAAGAGTCCGACTTAGATTTTGCGAGCATATTCATCTATCATCCCGTTGACCGCGGATTCGTTATTGAACCTAGGATCATTGTCATTAGTTTCTCGAGTACCTAATTACCACGGTTACTTGTCCAATTCTATAATTATCGTATTTGCACTAGTCAATGTCATGCCCCTAACCCTAATTCTAATGTAAACCCGACATACATATATAACTTGTAATATATAATTTTTTATATTTCATTTTTTATATTACATACAAGGAAATGACGGTTAGTTTTCTTCAAAATTGACGAAATCACCGCGATTTGCGAGCTCTTAGGCTTGCTCCGACGGTGAAACGTGCGTGCATTACATTCTGCACGTATAATGGAGTGAAACGTGCACTTAAACGTCGAAATATACCAAACGGGAAGGAAATAACACTTCAAAATCGACGAAATCATCGCGATTTGCGAGCTTTTGGGCTTGTGTCCACGGTGAATCGTGCGCGCATTACATTTGGCGAGTAAAATGGAGTCAAGAGAGCGCTTGAGCGTCGAAATATCTCAAACGGGAAAGAAATTACGGTTAATTTTCGGCAAAATCGACGAAATCATCGCTAGTTTCGAGCTGTTGAACTTGTTTCGACGGTGAAAGAGGCGTGCATTACATTCGGCGCGAAAAATAGAATTAAAAGATCGCTTAAACGTAGAAATATCTCAAACAGGAAGGAAATAACTGTTAGTATTCGACAATATCGACGTTATCATCGCGATTTGCGAGCTCTTTGTCTAGTTTCGAAGGTGAAACGGGCGTGCATTACATTCGTCGCGTAAAATGAAGTGAATGGAGTGCTTAAGCGTCGAAAGATGTGAAATCGTAAGGATGTAACGCTTAATTTTCGTCAAAATCGACGAAATCATCGCGATACCAGCTGTTGTGCTTGTGTCGACAGTGAAACGTGCGTGCATTACATTCGGCGTGTAAAACGGACTGAAAAGAGCGCTTAAACGTTGAAATATCTCAAACGCGAAGGAAATGACGGTTAATTTTCGACAAAATCGACGAAATCCAGCTCTATTTGCGAGCTGTTGGTCTTGTTACAACGGTGAAACTGGAGTGCATTGCATACCGCGCGTAAGTGGAGCGAATAGAGCGCATAAACATAGAATTTGCTCAAACGGGAAGGAAATAACGGTTAGTTTTCGACAATATCGACTCTTGGGCTGGTTTCGAAGATGAAACGGGCGTGCATTTCATTCGGAAACTAAAATGGAGTGTAAGGAGCGCTTTAAACGTCGAATTATCTAAAACGAGAAGGAAATGACTGTTAATTTTCGACAATATCGACGAAATCATTGCGATTTGCGAGCTGTTGGGCTAGTGTCGAAGGAGAAGCGAGAGTGCATTACATTCGGCGCGTAAAATGGAAGAAAAGGCGCTCATAAAAGTCGAAATATCTCAAACGGGATGGAAACAACGCATAGTTCTCTTCAAAATAGACGAAATCATCTCTACTTGCGAGCTGTTGGGCTTGTGACGAAAGTGAAACGAGAGTGCATTAAATTCAGCCCTCACAATGTAGTGAAAAGAGCTCTTAAACGTCGAAATATGGCAAACGCGAAGGAAATGACACTTAGTTGTCGTCAAAATCGACGAAATCATCGCGATTTGCGAACTGTTGGGCTTGTTTCGACGGTGAAAGTGTCGTGCATTTCATTCGGAGCGTAAAATGGTGTGAGAGGAGCGCTTAAACGTCAAAATATCTCAAACATTAAGGAAATGACGGGTAGTTTACTTCAAAATCGACGAAATCATCGCGATTTGCGAGCTTTTGGGCTTGTTTCGACGGTGAAACGGGCGTGCATTACATTTGGCGCGTAATATGGAGTGGAAAGTGTGCTTAAACGTCGAAATATATCAAACGGGAAGGAAATAACATATAGTTCTGGAAAAAATCGACGAAATCATCTTTATATGCTAGCTGTTGGGCTTGTGTCGACGGTGAAACGGTCGGGCATTACATTGGGTGCGTTAAATGGATTGAAAAGAGAGCATAAACGTTGAAGTATCTCAAACGTGAAGGAAATGACGGGTAGTTTTCTCCAAAATCGACGAATTCATCTTGATTTGCGAGCTGTTGAGCTTGTGTCGACGGTGAAACCTGCATGCATTACATTACGCGCGTAAAACGGAGTGAAAAGAGCGCTTAAACGTCGAAATATCTCAAACGGGAAGGAAATAACGGATAGTTTTGTCAAATTCGACGAAATCATCGCGATTTGCTAGCTGTTGGGCTTCTTTCGACGGTGAAACTGGAGTGCATTTCATTCGGAGCGTAAAATGGTGTGAGAGGAGCGCATAAACGTCGAAATATCTCAAACGGGAAGGAAACAACGCTTAGTTTTCGTCAAAATCGACAAAATCATCGCGATTTGCGAACTCTTGGGCTTCTTTCGACGGTGAAACTGGAGTGCATTTCATTCGGAGCGTAAAATGGTGTGAGAGGAGCGCTTAAACGTCAAAATATCTCAAACAGGAAGGAAATGACGGGTAGTTTACTTCAAAATCTACGAAATCATCGCGATTTGCGAGTTTTTGGTCTTGTTTCGACGGTGAAACGGGCGTGCATTCCATTCGGCGAGTATATAGAGTGAGAAGAGCGCTTAAACCTTGTAATATCTGTGGTAACTTATGGATCCTAGAGTAAGGACATGTAATGATGATTTAATTAGGGTTTAGTGTAGTTAAATAAGCAATACTCAGTAACAAAAACCGGTTACAATATAGTCGTACGTATCATTATCACACACGCCTCGACTTCCCGATTCACACTCCGTGACCTCTCAACTCAGACTGCCCTTCTCCACTCGCATTCTGGCCGTTCTAGCAACCCTTTGTCTTTTCCTAGGCCCACCACACGCGTGTTCAGCAGACGCTCGTGGCCAGGGTCACTTAGGCCTTTTCTACGAAACTATGCACTTGAAAAGACCGATGACACATTTATGGACACGACGGCGCCTCGGCTCCCGCGACATTGTTCATGGTTAACTCGATGTTTATTAGACCTTTTTCCCGATACTACATATCTTTAATGGGATGGAGGTGACGCATAGTTTTCGTCAAACTCGACGAAATCATCCCTACTTGCGAGATGTTGGGCTTGTGTCGAAGGTGAAATGGGCGTGCATTACATTCAGTGCGTAAATTCGGGTGAAATGAGCGCTTAAACGTCAAAATATCTCAAACAGGAAGGAAATGACGGATAGTTTTCATCAAAATCGACGAAATAATCGCGATTGGCGAGATGTTGGGCTTGTTTCGATGGTGAAACGGGCGTGCATTTCACTCAGCATGTAATTTCGGGTCCATAAAGCGCTTAACCGTCGAAATATCTCAAACGGGAGGGAAATGACCGTTAGTTTTCGACAATATCAGCGAAATCCAACTGTATTTATTAGCTGTTGGGCTTGTTACGATGCTAAAACAGGCGTGCATTACATTCTGCACGTATAATGGAGTGAAACGAGAGCATAAACGTAGAAATATATCAAACGGGAAGGAAATAACACATAGTTTTCGACAAAATCAACAAAATCATCGCGATTTGCGAACTGTTGGGCTTGTGTCGACGGTGAAACGTGCGTGCATTACTTTTAGCGAGTAAAATGAAGTGAATAGAGCGTTTAATCGTCGAATTATCTCAAACGGGAAGGAAATAACGATTAGTTTTCGTCAATGTCGACGAAATCAACTGCAATTCCTTGAGGGCATCCAGTAATAAGATGCATTTAAATGACAGGGTTTACAGGTGGTGGCCTTACATACAAACTTTTACCTTTGACATTATGTATCGGGAAGGCAAACGAATGGCTCACGTCGGTACCTTTTCGCGGAACCCCGTTGACTCGGATCACCGTACGATCGACAAATTTGCCGAAAAAGAAATCAATCTGGTTGAAATCTCCGAAGATTGGCTCTTGGCGGAGCAACGTCGCGATCCCCAAATTACAGAAATCGTCGACAGGTTGCGGAACGATGAGCTTGCAGATGATATCGCGAATACGTATGAACAGCGATCCGGTATCCATTACCGTAAAATACAACGGAAAGGCAGAACTCTCTGCTTGCCCATTGTCCCAAGAGGTTTTAGGTGGTCCGTGATCAACCATGTACACCAGTCGATTATGCACTTAGAATGGGATAAAACGCTCGAGAAACTGTAGGAGTATTACTTTTTAGAAGGAATGGCGAAATACGTTCGCAAATTCGTTGAGAACTGTCATGCTTGTCGAGTTTCAAAGGCTAGCTCAGGCATGATACAAGCCGAACTACATCCCATGCCCAAAACCAGCATAGCTAGGCACAGGATTCATATGGATATAAGTTGCAAAGTAAGCGGTAAAAGCGACTCGAAGGAATATGTCACTGTGTTGATCGACGCCTTCAGCAAATTCGTATATTTGCTCCATTCCCGTAAGATAGACTCCCTCAATACCATTAAAGCGCTTATATAGCTCCGCTATATTTTTATTCCGTAGTCCCTGCCGGATAATAGCGGATAAGTTGCAATGTTACGATGCTGGTTATGGAACGAAAACTTTGAGTGAATGTGCGATTCGAAGGATGAGACTCATTTGGGTGCGAAATCGAGAATGGTCCATCATGTCATTACGACACGACTGATAGCCCACAGGATGCAACTGGCACTTTGAATGCTAATCATAACGATACTAATCATGTTTCCTTTTGTTTTGTCATCGAAGGTACACCCGAGGACTTGTGATAGTCAGGATGGCCGTGTCGGAGATGAAAGGAAAGCCGAAGCCGTTTCTTGGAAATTTTGGGAACACTCTACAACTCTAGCCTCGATTTTATCATAGCTGGAATTGTTCGAGATTTGTGATAGCGAGATTGGGTTCGAGGTGACAATTGGTCGCCGAACGTAGCCACGCTCACGGAATTGACGATTTGCCTAACGGAGGTCTGGAGTGGTTGTATGGGTTTTCCGAGAAATGTGGTTGTGGCGACATGCGGCCTCGGGAGCGGGCCTAGCCACGCTTGATGTTGCCTCGGAGGTGCTGATACAATGGGACATACATTGTATTAACAATCAAACTCCAGGCAGAAATTGCCTAGCAACGGCGTTTGGAACATTCTCGATGCTTCCAACGAGACTGCCTAGCAACGGTGTTTGAAACTTTCTCATTGCTTCCAAACGGGTATAGAAAAACAAATGCAATCGTACAGCGAGAAAAATCTCCACGAGGCTGGCATTTTTGCGATTGCCTTGAAGAGTGACACATCGAGCATTTTCAACAATCGTATTTCTGTGCCTAAGATCATTTTACGCTTGGTAGAGAGTGATCCCGCTGACCGTGGATTCGTTTGAACCCAAAAATAGTGTTAATAGTGTTCATTAAACTTATTATTCGTAAATCATACTATTCATCAATCTTTCTGTTCGTTAAACTTATTATTCATTAGACTTATTATTTGTTACACTTATTATTTGTTCAACTTATTTTTTCACTACCTTTATTATTCATTAAGCTTTCTATTCACTAGACTTAGTATTTGTTAATCTTTGTAGTAGACTTGTATATACGCGTAAATATAATCTCGGTTGTGTAAAACAATGGCTAATTCAGTTTATAATAATAAACTTATAATTATAGTAATAAAGAGTTGTTGCGCGCCAAAAATTCTAACCCTAACCCGACATCAGAAGTAGGATCAGTACCGCTTAAAGTGATACAAGTGCAGATGGCCCTTATGCACGAGTTAATTCAGACGATAGCGCAAAAACCAAGGGAGCCGGAACCGAGTGTAAAACCCGAAAAATTTTCGCTACCGCGTTTTGTCCCCGAAATCGCGGGTGCGGACTCAGCTGCGTGGTGCACGACTGTTAGTGTAATTATGGAAAAAAGGCCTCTACAAGACGACGAGTTATATCTCACTATAAGTCGTGCTCTAGAGGGTACAGCAGCACAGTGGCTTACGCAAGTTCCGGTCAGTGGTTTTACTTGGACAAATTTACGAAACATTTTCTTGCGCGTTATGGTGGCACGGAGACGGCAACCTCAGCGCTAATGAGGATATTCAATGAACCACCACTGAAGGACGAAACCACGGCGGCTTTTGGTAATCGTCTTCACTCCCTTCTGTCGGCGAAATGGGCATATCTAACCAGTGTCGAATTATTTAACGCCGCCGTCCTTCTACGGCTGATTTCGCATGACCAGCGTGTCGATCGGATAGCACTCACGAATGACATCCAAATCCGGGGTCAATTCCACAAGGAAATGAGAGCTTTCTCCTACGCGAGAAAGAGACTGGTACCTTCGTCAAATAATCAATCGGCGGAACCGTAAGCTAAACGAACGAACGAAGAACATAGGAGAACTGAGTGTTACGGGAAGATAAAAACGGGGAAGGAGCAGGATATACGAAACCCAAAGGAAAAACGACCAGCTGCATCGTCAAAGGTGACTTGCTTCAAATGCCACGAGGAGGGACATATCGCGCCTAATTGCCCATCATTGCGGAAAAGAAACCACGATTCCATTGACGAACGCCGGATCGACTTCTGCGTAGTGGAAGCTCCGGCTGGTAGATTAAGTCATCTGGGTGTGTCGTATCCATTTTACTTTGATTCTGGGGCTGAGTGTTCGTTAATTAAAGAGTCTTTAGCCTCGAAATTTTCGGGTAAAAGAATAACCGATATAGTAGTGATGCGGGGGATCGGGAATACTTGTATTAAGAGTACACTTCAGATTTTGTCCACTGTCTGTATTACATTGGTCTTACATTGGAGATAGTTTTTCATGTCCTTGCTGATGGTTACTTAAAATACAATATCATGATTGGTCGCGAGATTTTAAGAAAAGGATTTGACGTAAATATCACGCAGAATAGCCTCGTTATTTGTAAAACAAAGATAATTAACACCTGTGATAAAGTCGCGGAAGATGCGGTCAACATTAACGAGGTTGACACTGATGTGATCGGTAACAATAAAGATCGATTAATCTCTGTTCTCGAAAAATTTAAAGAATCATTCATTACGGGTTTCCCGCGTACTCGCGTAAGTACGGGCCAGTTAGAAATACGGCTAACTGATCCCAACGTCACCGTGCAAAGAAGCCCTTACAGGCTTAGCGAGGAAGAGCGGAAAATAGTGCGCGAGCGAATAAGTGAACTGATTAGGGCAAAAATTCTAAAACCTAGTAATTCGCCGTTCGCGAGCCCCATGTTATTCGTGAAGAAGAAGGACGAATCAGACAGATTGTGCGTAGATTTCCGGGCGCTAAATAAAAACACGGTCGCGGATCGGTATCCCTTACCGAGAGTGCGAGATACTTCATTAGCTTGGACATGGCCAGCGGATTTCATCAGATTCCCATTCACCCTAACTCGACTGAATATACAGCGTTCGTCACCCCCGACGGTCAAAACGAATACGCAACGATGCCGTTTGGTTTGAAAAATGCACCAGCCGTTTTCCAGAGAGCCATTTTCAAAGCCTTAGGCGACCTCGCTTATTCATACGTCGTTGTTTACTTGGATGACGTCTTAATTATCGCTGACTCGGTAGATTAAGCCCAAGAACGATTGAACATCGTATTAGATACTCTTGTAAAAGCCGGATTCTCTTTTAACTTTTCAAAATGTTCTTTTCTAACTACCTCGGTACTTTATTTGGGATATGTGTTCCGTGACGGAGAAGTTCGTTCCAACCCGGATAAAATACACGCCTTGAGCTCTTTACTTGCGCCAACGACCGTCACACAGCTCAGGCAATTCATAGGTCTAGCCTCTTACTTCCGAAAATTCGTCCCTAAATTCTCACAGATAATGAAACCCTTGTACGCGCTTACTTCCGGTAATAAAAGCATAGCTTGGACGGATAGACATGAAAAAATAAGGCAAAAGGTAATCTCCGTCCTGACCAAAGCGCCGGTGTTAATGATATTCGACCCCAACTACCCGATAGAACTACATACCGACGCTTGTTCAGAAGGATATGGGGCTATCTTAATGCATAAGGTCGAAGGTAAAAATAGAGTAGTAGAGTATTACAGCAAAAGGACTAGCCCTGCGGAATCTAGATATCATTCCTATGAGCTAGAGACGTTGGCAGTTGTAAACGCCGTCAAGCATTTCCCTCACTATCTACACGGACGAGAATTCCTTGTTGTCACTGACAAGGATGCCCCCTGAGTCCGACACTATTTAACATCTATGTGGTAGGGCTGGAAGAGGAAATAAAGAAAGGTCAAGTAGGAGGCATAGTGGTAGGAGACAGTAAGGTATGGTCAATATCAAACGCAGATGGTATTGTATTGATAGCAGACAGAGAAGTGGAGTTAAAGGATACGATGTACAGACTTATGATATTCCTAAAGGAAGTGGAACTGGAATTGAACACCGAAAAAACGAAAGTAGTAGTTGTTTCGACCGTTCGCGGAGAGACGCGATCGAGAGATAGCACGTCAACGAGAGTTGTAAGTTCCCGTTACGATTAAATAATCGACGCCACGAACTGATCGATTCCCTTACTTCTATTTGGATAATAAGGTAGTTCAAAATAATTGCACTGATTTAACACAAAGAAATAAATATTTAATCCAACAACTTATTAGGTAGATAGAAATACATAGAACAAAAATATAAATGTTCGACTTATGACATGTGTTGACGGTTCGACTTCTCGAAAAGTTATGATCGCCCTTCCATCTTTTTCGTCTTCTCTGGAATCACTACGTTCGGATCACGCCACATTCTTTTACGCGAGATAAAATAACGGCCACGAGACGACGTTTCTGGAAGTCGCCCTGCTTAATGAACCATGTGCTTGCCATTACAATGTTTATTTGCCGGGCAGAAGCGACGATCCGTCTGCGACATTGTAGTGCCACGATCGACGGTAAAGAATATGGCCTATGGCAAGCCGCATGGTGTAACAGTAGTGTTTGAAAAGAGAAGGAACAATAGGAGGCAAAGAAAATGGAGATGGGGTGAGGAAGAACTAGAAGAAGTGGATGAAATTAGGTATCTAGGGTACATACTGTAGAAAAATGGGAGCGACGAAAAGCATATACAAGACAGCAAAAGAAGGGCGACAATCGCGATGAAGAGGAGAATTAGGATGTTTGGAGCACTGGTAGAGAGTGTAGCGCTGTTTGGAGCAGAGGTGTGGGGATGGAACATAGAGAGGAGGCTGGACAGGGTAAAAAGGAGATACGTGAGATACGTGGGTTCTAGGATGGGAAACAACAACGCCAAACTACATTTTGAGAGAGGAGTGCAAGATAGAGGAAATAAGAGAAAATGCGCTGGAAAGAGCAGCAAGGTATGAGGAGAAAGCCTTGGAATCGAAGAAGAAATTAGTAAAGGAGTGTATAAAGGAGAGAGAAAGGAATTGGGGAAAGGACCAAGAAGGGAAAAGAGCAAGGAAAAGAAAGATGAGGTTAGAGCAGGCGAGTGAGGGAAGGACACAAGTGGAGGCAGGAGATAGACAAGAAAGGATAACAGCGAACCAAATAATGGAAGAAAGAAGGAAAAGAGAAACAGAGAAGAGGGAGAAAAGGATAAGGGAATCCAAGGACAACGATATTACAGGAACATAGCAAAAGAAGGGCTACCAAAGTATCTCGAAGGAAAGATGAAATGGTAGGACAGAAGTATGGTAGCAAGATTCAGATGTGGCAACGAAACCAGGGCAAGGGAACACTGGAAAGGGAAGGAAGAAAGAAGATGCATATTATGCAAGAAAGGAGAGGAAGACTTAAAGCATATAGTAGAAGAATTCTAAATGACAAGAAGAGCGAAGAGCATAGCAGAGGTGCTAGAGGAGAATGGAGAAGGACGGGCAGAACTAAAGGGGATAATAGGGAATAGAAAAGTAGCAGAAGGGGGGAAGGAACGACAGGAAGGGAGCACAGCAAGGAAGTGAAAGCCAAAGACAGAATGAGTGCTAGAATAAGAACATATGTGTGTAAGGCATTAAATGTAAAAAGGAAGTCGTCCAAAGCCGAAAGGCACGGACTAAAACAAATAATAATAATAATAATAATAATATAGAATAGTGTAGACAGTTGCACACAAGTCAATGTAAATTTTTTTGATAAAACAATATACAAAAGCTTTCGAAGGACAATTCACAATAGAGAATGTCAAACAATGTACAACACGCGCGTATACACATATTTCTCAAATTATAGATTCTATATTCCCTACACTGAAACATTGCAGTTAGGTATTACGGCCGCGTTTGGTGGGAAATAATGATTTTCATGTGGATTTGTGTGGATTATAGAATTCTGATAAGAGACTGCGAAAAAAAATGAAAAGATAAAAGGCGAACAATACTTGATGTATCCCCTTCTATTTCTAATGGATATGAGGTGTATGGTGTAATAGATACTGAAGTGCACTCAAGTATGTTCAACCAATAACGTTTATTACGCTTGATAACAATGAATAACAATTCACAGTGAACAACAGTTGATACTTAATGACGATCAACAACAGCGACGATTGACCGATAGCTGACTCGTTTTCTTTCACCCTTCGCGCTTCGCGGCTCGCGGTAAAATGTCCGTTTTTTTCTCAGATCGAAATGATTCTTCCCTTCGTTGCCCATCGACATCCCCACTAGCGTGTATTCATTAGATATGCCGCCGCGGCTGGCACGAATATGCTACTCTGAGTAATTCGGCGGAAGGAGCGCGAAGATGTCGATGACAGATAGAGAACGTCGTGTTGCGCTTCAACGGCGTAGCGCTTTGTATCACGAGTTCCATATATATATATATATATATATATATATATATATATATATATATATATATATATATATATGTCGGGTTATGGTTGGAATTTTGGGCGCGTAACAACACTTCACGTGAATTAACCATTGTTTTACACAACCGAGATTATATTTACACGTATACACAAGTCTACTACAAAGATTAACAAATAATAAGTCTAGTGAATAATAAGCTTAACAAAAAATAAAGTTAGTGGATAATAAGTTGAACGAATAATAAGTCTAACAAATAATATGTCTAATGAATAATGAGCTTAACAAATAGTAAGTTTAATGGATAGTATGATTTACGAACAATAAGTTTAATGAACGCTATTAACAATAATTTTGAGTTCAAACGAATCCACGGCCAACGGGATAACTCTTTACTAAGCGTAGACTGATCTTAAGCACATAAATACGATGGTTGAAAACTCGACGTATCACTCTTCAAAGCAATCGCAAGAATGCCAGCCTCGTGGAGATTTTTCTCGCTGTACGATTGCATTTGTTTTTCTATACCCGTTTGGAAGCATCGAGAAGGTTCCAAACACCGTTGCTAGGCAGACTCGATGGAAGCATCGAGAAAGTTCCAAACGCCGTTGTTAGGCAGTTTCTGCCTGGAGTTTGATTAGTAATACAATGTATGAACCATTCTATCAGCACCTCGGAGGCAACTTCACACGTGGCTAGGCCCGCTCCCAAGGCCGCATGCCGCCACAACCACATTTCTCGGAAAGCCTATACAACCACTCCAGACCTCCGTTAGGCAAAACGTACATCCCGTGACCGTGGCTACGTTCGGCGACCAATTGTCGCCTCGAACCCAATCTCGCTATCACAAATCTCGAACAATTACAGCTATGCTAAAATCCAGGCTAGAGTTCTAGAGGATGATCCCAAAATTTCCAAGGAACGGCTTCGACTTTTCTTTCATCTCCGACACGGCCATTCTGACTATCTCACGTCCTCGTGTGTAACTAAAATACAGAGTTCTTTTTTCAACATTAGACTCGGTGTAGCTGATATTATTTACCATTCAGGTAAATGTTCCAAATAAGGCAAGGGTCCAGTTCGACAGCAAAATTTTGTTCGGAGGTTTGACAAGCAAGGAAATGAAAGAGAACTCAAATTAGTAGTGTTATAGTTTGTATTCGAAGTGCTAGTTGCATTCTGTGAGTCACCAGTCAGACCGCAATGACAGAGCAGATCATTTTCGATTTCGCACACAGATCTCAGTTTGTTGGATCGTATTACCACGTTGGGTGCATTACGAAAGGCGCAGGACACCACACTGGGTGTATTACAGAAGGCGCAGGACACCACACTGGGTGTATTACAGAAGGCGCAGGACACCACACTGGGTGTATTACAGAAGGCGCAGACGCTACACTGGGTGTATTACTATGACCACAACGCGGTGTTAATGATCCTCTCAGGTCAGTGTACTCGCATCGTTACTATCACCGTCGTTGTCATCGCCGCAGACGTCCAACTCAGCAGGAACGCAACTATTTGGCATTTTTCTTAGTTTGTCATGTCTGTCCTTGTATGTCCGTTTATCGTCTAAGGTCGTTAGAGTATATCGGTCTCCTTCTAAAATCTCTGCTATCACGAATGGACCCCCGAATTTCGGATCCAACTTCGTTTGGTTCCTTTCTCGTTCTTTCGTAACACAAAGTCACCGAGGTTAAACCTAACTATCTTGGCTTTCGTTTTGTCGAACCTGTCTTTATCATAGCTAGCGCAAGTCTCCATGTTCTGTATCGCCTGTTGTCTTACACTGGAGATGTCCACTTCCTTTTCCTCGACATTATCAGGCAACGATAAACCGTAGGGCCTTGCTGCCTTGCCAATTAATAATTCCAGAGGACTTGATTTAGTTACACGATTGGTGGTGCAATTCAAGGCTAACTGTATCTCGCCAATCGCGTTTTGCCACGATCGCCCGGTCGTTTCTGCCGTCGAAAACATATTTTTTAAGGTGCTCATAGTACGCTCTACTTGTACATTGGCCCTACTAGCACCGGTTGCAATTAAGTGGAGTTTAAAGTGTCTATCGTGACAGAAATTTTGGAAATCTTTACCCGTAAAACATCTTCCCTGATCCGCTATTATCCGGCAGGGACTGCCGAATAAAAATATCGCGGACTTAAGCGCTTTAATGGTATTAAGGGAGTCTATCTTACGGGTATGGTGCAAATATACGAATTTGGTGAAGGCGACGACCAACACAATGACATATTCTTTCGAGTCGCTTTTACCGCTTAGTTTGGCCGTTATATCCATGTGAACCGTGTGCCAAGGTATGCTGGTCTTAGGTATAGGGTATAGTTCGGCTTGTGTTTTGCCTGAACTAGCCTTTGAAACTCGACAAGCATGACAGTTTTCAACGAATTTGCGAACGTATTTCGCCATTCCCTCGAACCAGTAATACTCGTTCAGTTTCTCGAGCGTTTTATCCCATCCTAAGTGCATGATTGACTGGTGTACATGGTTGATCACGGACCACCTAAAACCTCTTGGGACAATGGGCAAGCAGAGAGTTTTGCCTCTCCTTTGTATATTACGGTACAGGGTACCGGATCGCAGTTCCTACGTATTCGCGATATCTCCTGCAAGCTCATCGTTCCGCAACTTATCGACGATTTCCGTAATTTGGAGATCGCGACGTTGCTCCGCCAAGAGCCAATCTTCGGAGATTTCGGCCAGATTGATTTCTTTTTCGGCAATTTTGACGATCGTAAGGTGATCCGAGTCTACGGGATTCCGCGGAAAGAAATCAACGTGAGCCATTCGTTTGCCTTCTCGATACATAATGTCAAAGGTAAAAGTTTGTGGGTAAGCCCACCACCTGTAAACCCTGTCATTTAAATGCACCTTATTGCTGGATGCCTTCAAGGAATTGCAATCAGTGACAACAAGGAATTCTCGTCCGTGTAGATAGTGACGGAAATGCTTGACGGCTTTTACGACTGCTAACGTTTCTAGTTCGTAGGAATGATATCTAGATTCCGTAGGGCTAGTCCTTTTGCTGTAATACTCTACTACTCTATTTTTACCTTCGACCATATGCATTAGGATAGCCCCGTATCCTTCTGAACTAGCGTCGGTGTGTAGCTCTATCGGGTAGTTGGGGTCGAATATCATTAACACCGGTGCTTCGGTCAGGACGGAAATTACCTTTTGCCTTATTTTTTCATGTTTATCCGTCCAAGCTATGCTTTTGTTACCGGAAGTAAGCGCGTACAAGGGTTTCATTATCTGTGAGAATTTAGGGACGAATTTTCGGAAGTAAGTGGCTAGCCCTATGAATTGTCTGAGCTGTGTGACGGTCGTTGGCGCAGGTAAAGAGCTCAAGGCGTGTATTTTACCCGGGTTAGGGCGAACTTCTCCGTCACGGATTACATACCCCAAATAAAGTACCGAGGTCGTTAGGAAAGAACATTTTGAAAAGTTGAAAGAGAATCCGGCTTTTACGAGGGTATCCAATACGGTGTTCAATCTTTCTAGGGCTTGATCTATCGAGTCGGCAATAATTAGAACGTCATCCAAGTAGACAACAACGTATGAATACGCAAGGTCGCCTAAGGCGTTGAGAATGGCCCTCTGAAAAACGGAAGGTGCATTTTTCAATCCGAACGGCATGGTTAGGTACTCGTACTGTCCGTCGGGTGTAACGAACGCCGTATACTCCGTCGAATTAGGATGAATAGGAATCTGATGAAACCCGCTGGCCATGTCTAAGCTAATGAAGTATCTCGCCTTTTGCAATCTCGCGATCTGATCCGCGATGAGGGGTAGGGGATACCGATCCGCGACCGTGTTTTTGTTTAGCGCTCGAAAATCTACACACAGTCTATCTGAGCCGTCCCTTTTCTTCACGAGTATCATGGGGCTCGCGAACGGCGAACTACTGGGCCTTATGATTTTTGCCTCGATTAACTCGCTGATTCTCTCTCGCACTGTTCTTCGTTCTTCCTCGCTGAGTCTGTAGGGACTTCTTTGTACGGTGATGTTGGGATCAATTAATCGAATCTCTAACTGGCCCGTATTTACGCGAGTACGCGGGAAGCCCGTAATAAATGACTCTTTAAAATTTTGGAGAATAGAAATCAATCGGCTCTTATCATTACCACATACTTCGGTGTCTACTTTATTAAAGTCAATCCCATTTTCGACGATTTTATGGCAAGCATTGACTGTCTTCGTTTTGCGGATATCGAGGCCGTTGGGCGTAATAATTACATCGAATCCTTGGCTTACTATCTCGCGACCAATCATAATATCGTACCTTAAATGACTATCGTCAAGGACGTGGAAAGCTATCTCCAATGTAAAATCGCTAATACGTACGACGGACAAAATCTGGGACGTACTTTTAACGCAGGTATTTCCGATTCCTTGCATTACTATTACATCTGTCGTTCTCTTACCGGAAAATTTCGAGGCTACAGATTCTTTAACTAATGAGCACTCGGCTCCGGAATCGAAGTAAAACGGAAACGACTCACCCAGATGACTCAAACTACCAACTGGCGGCTTCATCACACAGACGTCGACTCGGGGTTTGTTCTTGGGGCTGGATTTTCCGTCTTGTTGTTGCGGACAGTTTGGTGCGATATGGCCCTCCGCCTTACACTTGAAGCAAACCACCTGGGGCGATGTTGCCGGTTGTCTTCCTTCCGGGCGTTGCGTATTTCCTCGCTGTTCTCTCTGCATCCTACGGCGGCACTCAGCTATTCTGTGTCCTTGTTTACCACAGTAGAGGCACTTCACGTGGTGGGCCGACAGCTTGCGTCTTTTGGCTTCGGGTTCCGCCGGTGGATTTCTTGACGAAAATGTCGGCTGATCGTTGTAAGGGAGAATCCTCATTTCATCATGAAATTGGTCCTCCGTCCTGATATTATTCGCGAGCGTTAGTCGCTGAAAGCGTTGATCTTTTGAACTCAGTATATAAAGGGCGAGGGCATTGATCACTTCGGGCATCGTTAGATCTTGCAACTTCATCTGCAGCATGGAGCGGAGGCGACTACCGTACGCTCCCGGAGATTCAGTCTCCGACGGTCGTTCTCTGGATATCCTTATTAACGCCGAAGCGGCTATCTCTCTGCCACCAAAACGCGAGAGAAATTGTTCCTTAAGCGTTGGCCAGGTAAGCTTTCCACCGCGCACCACTTGCGAAAGCCAATGCGCAGCAGAACCCTTTAGGGCGCGATTTAGAGCGGAAAGTAACGCACTATCTTGCATCGGGTGGTCTTTCAAAATCAGATCAGCATGCGCGCACCACGCGGATGGATCGGCGCCTGCGCCTTCGGGGTCAAAACGTGGTAACGTTGCATCCTTAGATTCCGCACTCGGTCTTTGGTCCCCCGGTTTGTGCGCTAGCGTCTGAATTAACTCGCGCATAAGGGCCATTTGCTCTTGTAGCGCTTTAAACGGTTCTGATCCCACTTCTGATGTCGGAGTAGCGTTGGGGTAAGGATTGTGGGTGTTTGGTGAGTCTTCATTGAAATTAGCCATCGTTGCGATATAATAAAGACACAGTTTATTAGCACAGGCACGGATGATACAAGTTTAACAATCGACTGTGGTGATTAGGCACCCGCGATACTAGTAACAATGGTCTCGGGTTCGATAACGAAACCGCGGTCAGAGGGATGATGGTTGAACGTGTTCGCGAAGTCTAAGTCCGCACAATAATTCGTAAGAACGTTACTTCCTTCAGTTGACGAGATCGCGTGAAAGAATGCCTTTTCCGTCCCGATGATGCCACAGAGGAAAACTATATCGGGGTGTGTCTAAGGGCACGAGATCATCGGATTCGTCGAGGATAGTCTTCGTTCCGGGAGTAAGGGAAATTGGCGTTGCTGCTAATTGGTCAATTTCCATATCGGTGGTTAGAAAAGATGCTAGCCGCCCTCGAGGGAAGGTTGCTAGTGGGAGACGCCGTTCGTTGAAAGAAATAGATCTCCCCTATCTTCCCGTAGTTGGGACAAAGATTGTTTATCTGTTCGAAGGGCTTTAGGTGACTAGATATTAGTGTTTATAACGGCCCTCGGGCTAGCTGGTCACGTACTGTGGAGAGACATCGACATCTGGCAATCATCTTTCTCGAAGAATAGGAACTGCGTGTGGCCACGGGACAGAGACCGTTGGAATGTTTACTGTCGTGTGTCGCCAGAGATATTTCTTTTAAGGAGAGCTATAGAATTACTTCATACCTTTGTTAGGCAAAACGTTCATCCCTTGACCGCGGGCACGTTGGCGACCGACTGTCGCCTCGAGCCCAAGCTCACTATCACAAATCTCGGACAATTACAATTAGGTTGAATAACTACAATTGTTTAATTACAGCTATAGTAGGCTCTAGGTTACAATGTTGCGGGATTATCCAGCATTCCAGAGGCTCCGGTGTTCTTTCCTCTCCGACACGGCTATCCTGACTATCACACGTCCTCGTGTGTAGCTAAAATATTGTATTTTTTTAACATTAGACTCGACGTAGCTGATATTATTTACCATTCAATTACATGTTCCAAATAAGTCAAAGGTCTATTTCGGCAACGAGATTCTGTTCGGGGGTTTGACAAGCAAGGAAATGAAAGAGAACTAGAATTAGTGGCGTTATAATTTATATTCAAAGTGCTAGTTGCATTCCATGAGTTATCAGTCAGACCGTAACGACACGACAGATCATTTTCGATTCCGTACACGGGTGGGTCTCAGATTGTTGGATCGTGTTACTACGTTGGGCGTATTACGAAGGCGCAGAGTGTCCCACTGGACGTATTACAAAGGCGCAGAATGTCCCACTGGACGTATTACAAAGGCGCAGAATGTCCCACTGGACGTATTACAAAGGCGCGGAATGTCCCACTGGACGTATTACAAAGGCGCAGAATGTCCCACTGGACGTATTACAAAGGCGCAGAATGTCCCACTGGACGTATTACAAAGGCGCAGAATGTCCCACTGGACGTATTACAAAGGCGCAGAGCACCACACTGGATGCACAGCCGCAACGTGGTATTAATGATCCTCTGAGGTCCGTGAACTTGTATCGTTATTATCACCGTCGTTGTCATCATCGTAGACGTCTAACTCAGCGGGAACGCTGCTGTCTGGCATCTTCCTCAGTCTGTCATGTCTGTCCTTATATGATCTTTTGCCGTCCAAGGTTTCTAAGGTGTACCTATCTCCTTCCAAAATCTCTGCTATCCTAAATGGACCCCTGAATTTCGGATCTAGCTTCGTTTGGTTTCTTTCCTCGTTTTTACGTAACACAAACTCACCAAGGTTAAACCTAACTACTTGAGCCTTATTTTTATCGAACCTATCCTTATCGTATTTGGCACTTGCTTCTATATTTTTTATCGCCTGTCGCCGTACGTGGGAGATATCTACTTCTCTTTCTTCGATATTGTCGGGTACGGACAAGCCGTAGGGTCTCGCTGTTTTACCGATTAACAGTTCCAATGGGCTCGACTTAGTCACGCGGTTGGGGGTACAATTTAAAGCCAGTTGTGTTTCCCCGATCGCGTCTTGCCAGGACCGTCCGGTCGTTTCTATTGTTGTGAACGTATTTTTTAGCGTACCCATGATACGCTCTACCTGTCCATTGGCCCTGCTAGCACCGGTTGCTATTAAGTGGAGTTTAATATGTTTATCTCTACAAAAGTCTTGAAATTCTTTGCCCGTAAAACATCTTCCCTGGTCCGCTATTATCCGACAGGGGCTGCCGAATAAGAATATAGCGGACTTGAGTGCTTTAATGGTATTAAGGGAGTCTATCTTACGGGTGTGGTGCAAGTATACGAACTTGGTAAAGGCGTCGACCAGCACAATGACATATTCCTTCGCGTCGTTTTTACCGCTTAGTTTGCCCGTGATATCCATGTGAACCGTGTGCCAAGGTATGCTGGTCTTAGGTATGGGGTGTAGTTCGGCTTGTATTTTGCCGGAACTGGCCTTAGAAACTCAACAAGCATGACAGTTCTCAACGAATTTGCGAACGTATTTCGCCATTCCTTCGAACCAGTAATACTCGTATAGTTTCTCGAGCGTTTTATCCCATCCTAAGTGCATGATTGACTGGTGTACATGGCTGATCACGGACCACCTAAAGCCTCTTGGGACAATGGGCAAGCAGAGAGTTCTGCCTCTTCTTTGTATTTTACGGTACAGGGTGCCGCATCGTAGTTCGTAGGTGTTCGCGATGTCTTCCGCAAGCTCGTCATTCCGCAACTTATCAACAATTTCGGTGATTTGGGGGTCGCGACGTTGTTCCGCTAAGAGCCAATCGTCGGAGATTTCGGCCAGATTGATTTCCTTTTCGGCGATTTTGTCGATCTTACGGTGATCCGAGTCTACGGGGTTCCGCGAAAAGAAGTCGGCGTGAGCCATTCGTTTGCCTTCCCGATACATAATGTCGAAGGTGAAAGTTTGCAGGTAGGCCCACCATCTGTAAACCCTGTCACTTAAATGTACCTTATTACTGGATGCCTTTAGGGAATTGCAATCAGTGACAACGAGGAATTCTCGTCCGTGTAGGTAATGACGGAAATGTTTGACGGCGTTTACAACCGCCAACGTCTCCAGTTCATAGGAATGGTATCTGGATTCCGCGGGGCTAGTCTTTTTACTGTAATATTCTACTACTCTATTTTGACCTTCGACCTTATGCATCAAAATGGCCCCATATCCTTCGGAACTAGCGTCGGTATGTAGTTCTATCGGGTAGTTGGGGTCGAATATCATTAACACCGGTGCTTCGGTCAGGACGGAAATTACCTTTTGCCTTATCTTTTCATGTTTATCCGTCCAAGCTATGCTTTTGTTACCGGAAGTAAGCGCGTACAAGGGTTTCATTATCTGTGAGAATTTAGGGACGAATTTTCGGAAGTAAGTGGCTAGACCTATGAATTGTCTGAGCTGTGTGACGGTCGTTGGCGCAGGTAAAGAGCTCAAGGCGTGTATTTTACCCGGGTTGGGGCGAACTTCTCCGTCACGGATTACATACCCCAAATAAAGTACCGAGGTCGTTAGGAAAGAACATTTTGAAAAGTTGAAAGAGAATCCGGCTTTTACGAGGGTATCCAATACGGTGTTCAATCTTTCTAGGGCTTGATCTATCGAGTCGGCAATAATTAGAACGTCATCCAAGTAGACAACAACGTATGAATACGCAAGGTCGCCTAAGGCGTTGAGAATGGCCCTCTGAAAAACGGAAGGTGCATTTTTCAATCCGAACGGTATGGTTAGGTACTCGTACTGTCCGTCGGGTGTAACGAACGCCGTATACTCCGTCGAATTAGGATGAATAGGAATCTGATGAAACCCGCTGGCCATGTCTAAGCTAATGAAGTATCTCGCCTTTTGCAATCTCGCGATCTGATCCGCGATGAGGGGTAGGGGATACCGATCCGCGACCGTGTTTTTGTTTAGCGCTCGAAAATCTACACACAGTCTATCTGAGCCGTCCCTTTTCTTCACGAGTATCATGGGGCTCGCGAACGGCGAACTACTGGGCCTTATGATTTTTGCCTCGATTAACTCGCTGATTCTCTCTCGCACTGTTCTTCGTTCTTCCTCGCTGAGTCTGTAGGGACTTCTTTGTACGGTGATGTTGGGATCAATTAATCGAATCTCTAACTGGCCCGTATTTACGCGAGTACGCGGGAAGCCCGTAATAAATGACTCTTTAAAATTTTGGAGAATAGAAATCAATCGGCTCTTATCATTACCACATACTTCGGTGTCTACTTTATTAAAGTCAATCCCATTTTCGACGATTTTATGGCAAGCATTGACTGTCTTCGTTTTGCGGATATCGAGGCCGTTGGGCGTAATAATTACATCGAATCCTTGGCTTACTATCTCGCGACCAATCATAATATCGTACCTTAAATGACTATCGTCAAGGACGTGGAAAGCTATCTCCAATGTAAAATCGCTAATACGTACGACGGACAAAATCTGGGACGTACTTTTAACGCAGGTATTTCCGATTCCTTGCATTACTATTACATCTGTCGTTCTCTTACCGGAAAATTTCGAGGCTACAGATTCTTTAACTAATGAGCACTCGGCTCCGGAATCGAAGTAAAACGGAAACGACTCACCCAGATGACTCAAACTACCAACTGGCGGCTTCATCACACAGACGTCGACTCGGGGTTTGTTCTTGGGGCTGGATTTTCCGTCTTGTTGTTGCGGACAGTTTGGTGCGATATGGCCCTCCGCCTTACACTTGAAGCAAACCACCTGGGGCGATGTTGCCGGTTGTCTTCCTTCCGGGCGTTGCGTATTTCCTCGCTGTTCTCTCTGCATCCTACGGCGGCACTCAGCTATTCTGTGTCCTTGTTTACCACAGTAGAGGCACTTCACGTGGTGGGCCGACAGCTTGCGTCTTTTGGCTTCGGGTTCCGCCGGTGGATTTCTTGACGAAAATGTCGGCTGATCGTTGTAAGGGAGAATCCTCATTTCATCATGAAATTGGTCCTCCGTCCTGATATTATTCGCGAGCGTTAGTCGCTGAAAGCGTTGATCTTTTGAACTCAGTATATAAAGGGCGAGGGCATTGATCACTTCGGGCATCGTTAGATCTTGCAACTTCATCTGCAGCATGGAGCGGAGGCGACTACCGTACGCTCCCGGAGATTCAGTCTCCGACGGTCGTTCTCTGGATATCCTTATTAACGCCGAAGCGGCTATCTCTCTGCCACCAAAACGCGAGAGAAATTGTTCCTTAAGCGTTGGCCAGGTAAGCTTTCCACCGCGCACCACTTGCGAAAGCCAATGCGCAGCAGAACCCTTTAGGGCGCGATTTAGAGCGGAAAGTAACGCACTATCTTGCATCGGGTGGTCTTTCAAAATCAGATCAGCATGCGCGCACCACGCGGATGGATCGGCGCCTGCGCCTTCGGGGTCAAAACGTGGTAACGTTGCATCCTTAGATTCCGCACTCGGTCTTTGGTCCCCCGGTTTGTGCGCTAGCGTCTGAATTAACTCGCGCATAAGGGCCATTTGCTCTTGTAGCGCTTTAAACGGTTCTGATCCCACTTCTGATGTCGGAGTAGCGTTGGGGTAAGGATTGTGGGTGTTTGGTGAGTCTTCATTGAAATTAGCCATCGTTGCGATATAATAAAGACACAGTTTATTAGCACAGGCACGGATGATACAAGTTTAACAATCGACTGTGGTGATTAGGCACCCGCGATACTAGTAACAATGGTCTCGGGTTCGATAACGAAACCGCGGTCAGAGGGATGATGGTTGAACGTGTTCGCGAAGTCTAAGTCCGCACAATAATTCGTAAGAACGTTACTTCCTTCAGTTGACGAGATCGCGTGAAAGAATGCCTTTTCCGTCCCGATGATGCCACAGAGGAAAACTATATCGGGGTGTGTCTAAGGGCACGAGATCATCGGATTCGTCGAGGATAGTCTTCGTTCCGGGAGTAAGGGAAATTGGCGTTGCTGCTAATTGGTCAATTTCCATATCGGTGGTTAGAAAAGATGCTAGCCGCCCTCGAGGGAAGGTTGCTAGTGGGAGACGCCGTTCGTTGAAAGAAATAGATCTCCCCTATCTTCCCGTAGTTGGGACAAAGATTGTTTATCTGTTCGAAGGGCTTTAGGTGACTAGATATTAGTGTTTATAACGGCCCTCGGGCTAGCTGGTCACGTACTGTGGAGAGACATCGACATCTGGCAATCATCTTTCTCGAAGAATAGGAACTGCGTGTGGCCACGGGACAGAGACCGTTGGAATGTTTACTGTCGTGTGTCGCCAGAGATATTTCTTTTAAGGAGAGCTATAGAATTACTTCATACCTTTGTTAGGCAAAACGTTCATCCCTTGACCGCGGGCACGTTGGCGACCGACTGTCTCCTCGAGCCCAAGCTCACTATCACAAATCTCGGACAATTACAATTAGGTTGAATAACTACAATTGTTTAATTACAGCTATAGTAGGCTCTAGGTTACAATGTTGCGGGATTATCCAGCATTCCAGAGGCTCCGGTGTTCTTTCCTCTCCGACATATATATATATATATATATATTTTAATAATTGGTGATAAGTAGACTGGATTCAGTTCCCGGATGTGCCGAAATTGTCAGAGTAGAAGAAAATTTTACAAAATTGAGTTCTTACCTTGTAAAGTAGGTTGCGTCAGGGGCCATCACCTTGTAATGGTCGTTGGAGGTTTAATTATTCAACTCGGGTATAACCTTTTATCGAATTTCTACCTTATTTATTTATTTATTTATTTATTTTGATAAGCACTTACAAATATCTAACCGGATTAATATCGCAATTTTATTTTAACAACGAAAATGAGGACTTTAAGAATCTCTAACTCGCTCGCGACTCTCCCTCTTTTTCTTTATTTTATAATGAATGGCTAAAGACCGTCGAAACGCTAAGTGTTGATGAACGTTATGATGAGCTTACGCCGTAAGAAATTACAATGGAATGAGAGTTGACAACAAAATAATAAGCCGAAACGTAACGTACAATTAGCGACAAAATACTGGAATGAGAATCTAACGTACAATTAGCGACAAAATACTGGAATGAGGATCTTGCTCTATGTTGCTACGCTTATTTATAATACCATCCCCCACGGGGTGGTGGTCCACTGGGGGTATGCTTCCGTGGGAATCGGGACGTTGCAGTTTTGGGTTTCCTGAGATCGTACGTGAGAGAATGTGAATTCTGTAATCGTTGATGTCTCCTTTGCTTCGTTATCTTGTCTTTTAACTTCCAGATTCCCATCGGTCCTATTTTCTGCTGAGGTAGCGTCTAGGAGACTTGAAGGGGTCCATTTTCTCGAGAATTTTTATGTGAGTACTGTGGGAATAATTTTTGTTCTTTGGCGTGTGGAAGGGCCGGTGGCTGGAGTCTCATTATTATATCGACATTTGCTCGGGCAACACGCGTAGTCCGCTGTTCTCCCAAAACGAGGTCCTCCTCCTTCGAGTTATTTTACGTAAGTTTGGTTCGAGTGGATATTTGCATATTATGGTTGTTTTCGTGATTTTGATCTCTTTTCCTTTTTTTGTGTTGTTTCATTAGGCTTCGGTGATTGACGTTCGAACAATGTTTGTGGAGGCGTTTCTATCGGAGGTTCTTACGCAGATTTCCATGGTGCGTATTTTATCTTGTTTTTTTTTTTTGTCCGTTTAATTCGTCCTGTTTTGTTCTATTTAAGCGGTGTTGTGTCGTTTCAGCACAAGAGAAAGAGGAATTCCGAAGAACCCGTGGGCGACTGGGAAAGACCCCTCAAACGCATGCGGCGTTGTGATGAACCACAAGTATCAGGGTGGTCGGAGGATCTTTCCGACATCGATCCGGAGCCCGTGGATTTCCCGTCGGAAATGAATTTTGACAGTCTTGCAGATGAGAGTTTCTCCGATGTAGAGACCGTCGTGTTGGAGTGGGAACCCCCTCTGGTTGAAGCTATTGACACTGATCGTTGTGTGAAAGTTCGTTTTGCGGATGAAATTCCGGTAGAGGTTTTGGAGGCACATCTTCGTCACCATGCTTCTGGGAGAAAGGGAATTTCCCCTGTTGTGCGTTATTGGTGTATGTGTAAATTCAGCGAACTTTGCCCTGGAGCTCCTTGCTTCGATTTTGATTTAGTCTAACTGATTGTTTTGGATATATATATGTATATATATATATATATATATATATATATATATATATATATATATATATTTATTTATACATTTTAGATGTAACGTTTGTTAAATATATTTGTTTAGTTTTATATTTTCTTTTTACTCGATTATATATATATATATATATGTCGGAGAGGAAAGAACACCGGAGCCTCTGGAATGCTGGATAGTCCCGCAACATTGTAACCTAGAGCCTACTATAGCTGTAATTAAACAATTGTAGTTATTCAACCTAATTGTAATTGTCCGAGATTTGTGATAGTGAGCTTGGGCTCGAGGCGACAGTCGGTCGCCAACGTGCCCGCGGTCAAGGGATGAACGTTTTGCCTAACAAAGGTATGAAGTAATTCTATAGCTCTCCTTAAAAGAAATATCTCTGGCGACACACGACAGTAAACATTCCAACGGTCTCTGTCCCGTGGCCACACGCAGTTCCTATTCTTCGAGAAAGATGATTGCCAGATGTCGATGTCGCTCCACAGTTCGTGACCAGCTAGCCCGAGGGCCGTTATAAACACTAATATCTAGTTACCTAAAGTCCTTCGAACAGATAAACAGTCTTTGTCCCAACTACGGGAAGATAGGGGAGATCTATTTCTTTCAACGAACGGCGTCTCCCACTAGCAACTTTCCCTCGAGGGCGGCTAGCATCTTTTCTAACCACCGATATGGAAATTGACCAATTAGCAGCAACGCCAATTTCCCTTACTCCCTGAACGAAGACTATCCTCGACGAATCCGATGATCTCGTGCCCTTAGACACACCCCGATATAGTTTTCCTCTGTGGCATCATCGGGACGGAAAAGGCATTCTTTCACGCGATCTCATCGACTAAAGAAGTAACGTCTTCACGAATTATTATTGTTCAGACTTAGACCTCGCGAGCACGTTCGTTCATCATCCCGTTGACCGCGGATTCGTTATCGAACCCGAGACCATTGTTACTAGTATCGCGGGTGCCTAATCACCACAGTCGATTGTTAAACTTGTATCATCCGTGCCTGTGCTAATAAACTGTGTCTTTATTATATCGCAACGATGGCTAATTTCAATGAAGACTCACCAAACACCCACAATCCTAACCCCAACGCCACTCCGACATATATATTTTTTATACTTTTTGTATTTGACAAAGTAATTTTCGCATAATAAAATTGTTAACAATGTGTTTTATGATTCGTCTCTCGCGGCTGATTTCCACCAATCCCCAGCATTCCTGTCCCGTGTCATTATTTATTGCTACCTCAGCACGACGTTCCATTTTGTATTAAATTTTTATTTTCGCTGTTCTTTCCTTTTCCTTTTCTTTTCTTTTCCCCATCGAAAGTATAATTTCATTACTATTATTTTATGTAACACGTACGAATTAGTGCGCGCATGTTTCAAAATGGCCGCCCGTGAATGTCCCTAGCATACAGTGACTTCTATTGATCTCGGATCTATTTATCGATTATGTGTAAATCTTGTTTCGGTGTTTTGACGTATAGTCGAAGTGTGAAATATAGTATTTCGTATTTATCCAATGCGTACAATCATTGCGTGTGTTCCGACGCGCGCGTGTAAATCTAACATGGCTGTTCGCAAATGTCATCAGTGAGGTTACAGTGGCGGGTCTTTAGTTTTACCGAACTGATTTTCCTGTCTGTCGCTCGTTTTCCCTTATTCTACCGCAATTAGACTATATATTTATTATTATTATTATTGTTAGAATGACAGTAGTATTGTTCATTTAGATTATTAATAGCTTAGTTAAAAATCTAGATTATATATATATATATATATGTCGGGGACGAAAAGGACACCAGAACCCTCGCCGGAACCTCGGAAAAAGCTATGAACATGTAACGAAAGTAATTAAATAAAGTACTGTTACTCGATCTAGTCGTATTTGGTTTGCGATAGTAAAGCCTAGACCCAAGGCGACCATCCGTCGCCGGACGTAGCCGCGGCCAACGGGACGGGCGTGCGATTTAGAAAAAAGGCATGGAGCGATAGTATGACCCTCATTAAAAGGACACCCATAGAGGTACCCGGCAGTAAAACACGCTAACGGTTCCTTCGGACAAGGAATATTAGATATTGAGGCACGTACACAGCACAAGTCCAGTTAGCCTAGGACCGGCTATAAAACCTGGGTTTTTTTGGTAATTAAGATGCTTCTAACGGACAAGTAGTCTTTGTCTCAAGTTGACCAATAGACAGCGACGTCAACTTCCCTCACTTCGAGAACGAGGGCTATCCTGGGAGAGTCCGATGATTTCTTGTCCTGGGAGACACCCGCATCAGAGTTGCCCTCGGTGGCATGATTGAGACGAGATTCATTCTTTCTGGAGAGCTCGCCTACGAAGGTAGTCGCGCCTTCTGATCCGAGTAAGTGTATCCCGTTGGTCGCGGATTCGTTAGGGACATAGGGATACCAATTCGATTATCGCGAGTGTAGTCACCGTCTTTGATTGTCGCGTCTGGAGTGCTTGCTCACGGAATACGAGTTCAAGTACGCGGGATAAGGTTATGATGGCCGACTCCGAAGGAGGCTCACCAAACGCCCCCGGCCCTAGCCTGGGTCCTTCTCCGACATCAGAAGTGGGATCAGAACCGCTTAAAGCGCTACAAGAGCAGATGGCCATCATGCAAGAGATGATTAAAACGCTAACGCAAAAGCCGAAGGAGCAAGTGCCAAGTGCGGAACCTGAAGGAGCAGGATAGACGGAATTCAAGGGAAAAACGACCCGCCGCACCGTCGAAGGCGACTTGCTTCAAGTGCCATGAGGAGGGACATATCGCCCCTCACTGCCCAGTGTCACGAAAGGAAGGCCATGCTCCCGGGAAGGAACGACGGATTGATGCCTGCCGGGTAGAAGCTTCCATCGGCGAATTAAGCCACCTGGGTGAGTCGTTCCCGTTTTGTTTCGATTCCGGAGCCGAATGCTCGTTAATTGGGGAGTCCGCCGCCGCGAAATTCGCTGGCAAAAGAACGACTGACGTAGTAGTAATGCGAGGAATAGGAAACACGTGCGTTAAAAGTACATCCCAAATTTTGTCCACCGTATGTACCGACGGTTTTACTTTGGAAATAGCTTTCCATGTCCTGGCCGATAGCTACTTAAAATACGATATCATGATAGGACGTGAAATTTTGAGTCAAGGGTTCGACGTAAACATTACACGGAATAGCGTTGATATTTGTAAGACGAAAGTGATTAGCGCCTGTAGCAAAATCGCGGAAGACGAGGTCAACGTTAACGAGGTTGACACCGATGTAATTGGTACCGAGAAAGACCGATTAATTTCCGTTCTTGAAAAATTTAAAGATTCATTCATCACGGGCTTTCCGCGTACTCGCGTAAGTACGGGCCAGTTAGAAATACGGCTGATCGACCCTAACGTTACCGTGCAAAGAAGCCCATACAGGCTCAGCGAAGAAGAGCGCAGAATAGTACGCGATAGGATAGACGAATTAATGAGGGCGAAAATTATAAGGCCTAGTAAGTCGCCGTTCGCGAGCCCCGCGATACTCGTGAAGAAGAAGGATGGCTCAGACAGATTGTGCGTAGACTTTCGAGCGCTAAATAAAAATACAGTCGCGGACCGGTATCCCTTACCCCTTATTGCCGATCAAATCGCGAGATTGCAGAGCGCGAAATACTTCATTAGCCTAGATATGGCCAGCGGATTTCATCAGATTCCTATTCATCCTAACTCGACGGAATATACAGCGTTCGTTACCCCCGACGGTCAATACGAATACGTAACGATGCCATTTGGATTGAAGAATGCACCGGCCGTTTTCCAGAGAGCCATTTTCAAAGCCTTAGGCGACCTCGCCTACTCGTATGTCGTTGTTTATTTGGACGACGTTCTAATAATCGCCGACTCAATAGATCAAGCTCTAGAAAGGTTGCACACTGTACTAAACACTCTCGTGAACGCCGGATTTTCTTTCAATTTCGCTAAATGTTCTTTTCTGAAGACGTCGGTACTTTATTTGGGATATGTGATTCGTAACGGAGAAGTTCGTCCAAACCCGGGAAAAATACAAGCTTTGAATTCTTTACCTGCACCGTCGACCGTCACACAGCTGAGGCAGTTCATAGGTTTGGCCTCGTACTTCCGAAAATTTATTCCTAAATTTTCGCAAGTGGTGAAACCCCTGTATGCACTCACTCCTAGTAGCAAACACATAACTTGGACGGACAGGCACGAAACGATAAGACAAAAAGTGATCTCCGCCCTGACTGACGCGCCAGTGTTAATGATATTCGACCCCAGCCACCCCATAGAACTACATACAGACGCTAGCTCGGAGGGTTATGGGACTATTTTAATGCACAAAGTTGAGGGGAAAACAGGGTCATTGAATACTATAGTAAAAGGACCAGCCCCGCGGAATCCAGGTATCATTCGTACGAACTGGAGACATTAGCAGTAGTGAACGCCGTCAAGCATTTCTGACACTATTTACACGGGCGGAAATTCCTAGTTGTTACCGACTGCAACTCGCTGAAGGCCTCCAGCAACAAAGTAAACTTAAATGACCGGGTTTATCGGTGGTGGGCGTATCTACAAATGTTTGATTTTGACATCATGTATCGAGAGGGTAAACGAATGGCCCACGTAGATTTCTTTTCGCGAAACCCCGTAGACTTGAATCGCCGTATGATAGACAAGGTCGCAGAGAAAGAGATTAATCTGGCCGAGATCTCTGAAGATTGGCTATTAGCGGAACAACGTCGCGATCCGCAAATCTCCGAAATCGTTAATAAATTACAGAACGAAGAGCTCGCGGAAGATATCGCGAATACCTACGAACTGCGATCCGGTACACTTTGCCGTAAAATACAACGAAAGGGCAGAACCCTTTGCTTACCCATTGTTCCGAGAGGTTTTAGATGGTCCGTTATCAACCATGTGCATCAGTCAATTATGCGCTTAGGATGGGATAAAACGCTCGAGAAACTGTATGAGTATTATTGGTTCGAGGGAATGGCGAAGTATGTTCGCAAATTCGTCGAGAACTGCCATGCTTGTAGAGTTTCGAAGGCTGGTTCGTGTAAAATACAGGCTGAACTGCATCCTATACCTAAGACCGGCATACCGTGGCATACGGTGCACATGGACATAACGGGCAAGCTGAGTGGCAAGAATGACTCGAAAGAGTATGTCGTCGTCTTGATCGATGCCTTTACGAAATTCGTGCACCTACACCACACACGCAAATTGGATTCGCTTAGCGTTATCAAGGCACTTAAGTCCACCGTGTTTTTGTTCGGTAGTCCCTGTCGGATAATAGCAGATCAGGGTAGATGTTTCACGGGCCGGGAATTTCAAGAATTCTGTGCAAGCAAACAAATCAAAGTTCATTTGATCGCGACCGGTGCAAGTAGGGCCAATGGGCAAGTAGAACGGGTTATGAGCACGTTAAAAAAAAATATGTTCACAACGGTAGAAACGACCGGGCGTTCATGGCAAGACGCGATCGGGAAAGTAGCAAGACCATACGGACTGGTCGTAGCCGACGGTATCGGAGAAAGAGAGGTAGACCTTGACAACGTAAGGCAGCAGGCGAAAGAAAACATGGAAGCGTACGCCAAATACGATAAAAACAGGTGGGACAAAACTAGAGCTAGGATAGTTAAGTTTAACCCCGGCGACTACGTATTACTCAAAAACGAAGAGAGGAATCAGACCAAGCTAGACCCAAAATTCAGGGGCCCTTTTGTAATAACGGAAATTTTAGAAGGGGATAGATATGTGTTGAAAACAGTAGACGGTAAGCGATCCTATAAATATAGTCACGATAGGTTGCGAAAGATGCCGAATAGTCGTATCCCTGCGGAATTGGACGTCTGTAGCGATGGCGAGAACGGTGACCATAGCGACATGAGCGCCCCGATCTCGGAGGATCACAAGCACGATGATAATAACGCCTAGCAAAGTAATGTAGGAAAGGTCAGTGAGACTGTGAAATGGGTTAAATGTACCATTGGATGTGGGCTGTGCAATGGGTAAATGTACCATTGGATGTAGACTGTGAAATGGGTTAAATGTACCATTGGATGTAGACTGTGCAATGGGTTAAATGTACCATTGGATGTGGGCTGTGCAATGGGTAAATGTACCATTGGATGTAGACTGTGAAATGGGTTAAATGTACCATTGGATGTAGACTGTGCAATGGGTTAAATGTACCATTGGATGTGGGCTGTGCAATGGGTAAATGTACCATTGGATGTAGACTGTGCAATGGGTTAAATGTACCATTGGATGTAGACTGTGCAATGGGTTAAATGTACCATTGGCTGTAGACTGTGAAATGGGTTAAATGTACCATTGGATGTAGACTGTGCAATGGGTTAAAAGGACCATTGGGTGATAATGTAAGAAGGGCCAGGAAGGCCGAGCAATGGGTGAAATGGACCATTGGGTGATAATGTAAGAAGGGCCAGGAAGGCCGAGCAATGGGTGAAATGGACCATTGGGTGATAATGTAAGAAGGGCCAGGAAGGCCAAGCAATGGATTAAATGTATCATTGGGCGATAACGTAATAAAACTTTGGGCGGTCGTGCGATCCAGTAAACGAGATTCACTTGGGTGCGAAATCAAAATGGTCCATCACGTCATTGCGACCAGATTAACAACCTGCAGGATGCAACTAGCATCTCGAACACCAATCATGACGTTAGTAATTTGTTTTTCGTATTCCTCTCATTACCAAATCTCTGAACAAAAATTACGGGCAAACCGGACCATCGGTCTAGCTAGGTTGTAAATAAGGGTATCCGTACCAAGTCTAACGTTAGAAAACTCGACATTTTAGATACACACAGGGACGTGTGTTAGGCAGGATGGCCGTGTCGGGGACGAAAAGGACACCAGAACCCTCGCCGGAACCTCGGAAAAAGCTATGAACATGTAACGAAAGTAATTAAATAAAGTACTGTTACTCGATCTAGTCGTATTTGGTTTGCGATAGTAAAGCCTAGACCCAAGGCGACCATCCGTCGCCGGACGTAGCCGCGGCCAACGGGACGGGCGTGCGATTTAGAAAAAAGGCATGGAGCGATAGTATGACCCTCATTAAAAGGACACCCATAGAGGTACCCGGCAGTAAAACACGCTAACGGTTCCTTCGGACAAGGAATATTAGATATTGAGGCACGTACACAGCACAAGTCCAGTTAGCCTAGGACCGGCTATAAAACCTGGGTTTTTTTGGTAATTAAGATGCTTCTAACGGACAAGTAGTCTTTGTCTCAAGTTGACCAATAGACAGCGACGTCAACTTCCCTCACTTCGAGAACGAGGGCTATCCTGGGAGAGTCCGATGATTTCTTGTCCTGGGAGACACCCGCATCAGAGTTGCCCTCGGTGGCATGATTGAGACGAGATTCATTCTTTCTGGAGAGCTCGCCTACGAAGGTAGTCGCGCCTTCTGATCCGAGTAAGTGTATCCCGTTGGTCGCGGATTCGTTAGGGACATAGGGATACCAATTCGATTATCGCGAGTGTAGTCACCGTCTTTGATTGTCGCGTCTGGAGTGCTTGCTCACGGAATACGAGTTCAAGTACGCGGGATAAGGTTATGATGGCCGACTCCGAAGGAGGCTCACCAAACGCCCCCGGCCCTAGCCTGGGTCCTTCTCCGACATCAGAAGTGGGATCAGAACCGCTTAAAGCGCTACAAGAGCAGATGGCCATCATGCAAGAGATGATTAAAACGCTAACGCAAAAGCCGAAGGAGCAAGTGCCAAGTGCGGAACCTGAAGGAGCAGGATAGACGGAATTCAAGGGAAAAACGACCCGCCGCACCGTCGAAGGCGACTTGCTTCAAGTGCCATGAGGAGGGACATATCGCCCCTCACTGCCCAGTGTCACGAAAGGAAGGCCATGCTCCCGGGAAGGAACGACGGATTGATGCCTGCCGGGTAGAAGCTTCCATCGGCGAATTAAGCCACCTGGGTGAGTCGTTCCCGTTTTGTTTCGATTCCGGAGCCGAATGCTCGTTAATTGGGGAGTCCGCCGCCGCGAAATTCGCTGGCAAAAGAACGACTGACGTAGTAGTAATGCGAGGAATAGGAAACACGTGCGTTAAAAGTACATCCCAAATTTTGTCCACCGTATGTACCGACGGTTTTACTTTGGAAATAGCTTTCCATGTCCTGGCCGATAGCTACTTAAAATACGATATCATGATAGGACGTGAAATTTTGAGTCAAGGGTTCGACGTAAACATTACACGGAATAGCGTTGATATTTGTAAGACGAAAGTGATTAGCGCCTGTAGCAAAATCGCGGAAGACGAGGTCAACGTTAACGAGGTTGACACCGATGTAATTGGTACCGAGAAAGACCGATTAATTTCCGTTCTTGAAAAATTTAAAGATTCATTCATCACGGGCTTTCCGCGTACTCGCGTAAGTACGGGCCAGTTAGAAATACGGCTGATCGACCCTAACGTTACCGTGCAAAGAAGCCCATACAGGCTCAGCGAAGAAGAGCGCAGAATAGTACGCGATAGGATAGACGAATTAATGAGGGCGAAAATTATAAGGCCTAGTAAGTCGCCGTTCGCGAGCCCCGCGATACTCGTGAAGAAGAAGGATGGCTCAGACAGATTGTGCGTAGACTTTCGAGCGCTAAATAAAAATACAGTCGCGGACCGGTATCCCTTACCCCTTATTGCCGATCAAATCGCGAGATTGCAGAGCGCGAAATACTTCATTAGCCTAGATATGGCCAGCGGATTTCATCAGATTCCTATTCATCCTAACTCGACGGAATATACAGCGTTCGTTACCCCCGACGGTCAATACGAATACGTAACGATGCCATTTGGATTGAAGAATGCACCGGCCGTTTTCCAGAGAGCCATTTTCAAAGCCTTAGGCGACCTCGCCTACTCGTATGTCGTTGTTTATTTGGACGACGTTCTAATAATCGCCGACTCAATAGATCAAGGTCTAGAAAGGTTGCACACTGTACTAAACACTCTCGTGAACGCCGGATTTTCTTTCAATTTCGCTAAATGTTCTTTTCTGAAGACGTCGGTACTTTATTTGGGATATGTGATTCGTAACGGAGAAGTTCGTCCAAACCCGGGAAAAATACAAGCTTTGAATTCTTTACCTGCACCGTCGACCGTCACACAGCTGAGGCAGTTCATAGGTTTGGCCTCGTACTTCCGAAAATTTATTCCTAAATTTTCGCAAGTGGTGAAACCCCTGTATGCACTCACTCCTAGTAGCAAACACATAACTTGGACGGACAGGCACGAAACGATAAGACAAAAAGTGATCTCCGCCCTGACTGACGCGCCAGTGTTAATGATATTCGACCCCAGCCACCCCATAGAACTACATACAGACGCTAGCTCGGAGGGTTATGGGACTATTTTAATGCACAAAGTTGAGGGGAAAACAGGGTCATTGAATACTATAGTAAAAGGACCAGCCCCGCGGAATCCAGGTATCATTCGTACGAACTGGAGACATTAGCAGTAGTGAACGCCGTCAAGCATTTCTGACACTATTTACACGGGCGGAAATTCCTAGTTGTTACCGACTGCAACTCGCTGAAGGCCTCCAGCAACAAAGTAAACTTAAATGACCGGGTTTATCGGTGGTGGGCGTATCTACAAATGTTTGATTTTGACATCATGTATCGAGAGGGTAAACGAATGGCCCACGTAGATTTCTTTTCGCGAAACCCCGTAGACTTGAATCGCCGTATGATAGACAAGGTCGCAGAGAAAGAGATTAATCTGGCCGAGATCTCTGAAGATTGGCTATTAGCGGAACAACGTCGCGATCCGCAAATCTCCGAAATCGTTAATAAATTACAGAACGAAGAGCTCGCGGAAGATATCGCGAATACCTACGAACTGCGATCCGGTACACTTTGCCGTAAAATACAACGAAAGGGCAGAACCCTTTGCTTACCCATTGTTCCGAGAGGTTTTAGATGGTCCGTTATCAACCATGTGCATCAGTCAATTATGCGCTTAGGATGGGATAAAACGCTCGAGAAACTGTATGAGTATTATTGGTTCGAGGGAATGGCGAAGTATGTTCGCAAATTCGTCGAGAACTGCCATGCTTGTAGAGTTTCGAAGGCTGGTTCGTGTAAAATACAGGCTGAACTGCATCCTATACCTAAGACCGGCATACCGTGGCATACGGTGCACATGGACATAACGGGCAAGCTGAGTGGCAAGAATGACTCGAAAGAGTATGTCGTCGTCTTGATCGATGCCTTTACGAAATTCGTGCACCTACACCACACACGCAAATTGGATTCGCTTAGCGTTATCAAGGCACTTAAGTCCACCGTGTTTTTGTTCGGTAGTCCCTGTCGGATAATAGCAGATCAGGGTAGATGTTTCACGGGCCGGGAATTTCAAGAATTCTGTGCAAGCAAACAAATCAAAGTTCATTTGATCGCGACCGGTGCAAGTAGGGCCAATGGGCAAGTAGAACGGGTTATGAGCACGTTAAAAAAAAATATGTTCACAACGGTAGAGACGACCGGGCGTTCATGGCAAGACGCGATCGGGAAAGTAGCAAGACCATACGGACTGGTCGTAGCCGACGGTATCGGAGAAAGAGAGGTAGACCTTGACAACGTAAGGCAGCAGGCGAAAGAAAACATGGAAGCGTACGCCAAATACGATAAAAACAGGTGGGACAAAACTAGAGCTAGGATAGTTAAGTTTAACCCCGGCGACTACGTATTACTCAAAAACGAAGAGAGGAATCAGACCAAGCTAGACCCAAAATTCAGGGGCCCTTTTGTAATAACGGAAATTTTAGAAGGGGATAGATATGTGTTGAAAACAGTAGACGGTAAGCGATCCTATAAATATAGTCACGATAGGTTGCGAAAGATGCCGAATAGTCGTATCCCTGCGGAATTGGACGTCTGTAGCGATGGCGAGAACGGTGACCATAGCGACATGAGCGCCCCGATCTCGGAGGATCACAAGCACGATGATAATAACGCCTAGCAAAGTAATGTAGGAAAGGTCAGTGAGACTGTGAAATGGGTTAAATGTACCATTGGATGTGGGCTGTGCAATGGGTAAATGTACCATTGGATGTAGACTGTGAAATGGGTTAAATGTACCATTGGATGTAGACTGTGCAATGGGTTAAATGTACCATTGGATGTGGGCTGTGCAATGGGTAAATGTACCATTGGATGTAGACTGTGAAATGGGTTAAATGTACCATTGGATGTAGACTGTGCAATGGGTTAAATGTACCATTGGATGTGGGCTGTGCAATGGGTAAATGTACCATTGGATGTAGACTGTGCAATGGGTTAAATGTACCATTGGATGTAGACTGTGCAATGGGTTAAATGTACCATTGGCTGTAGACTGTGAAATGGGTTAAATGTACCATTGGATGTAGACTGTGCAATGGGTTAAAAGGACCATTGGGTGATAATGTAAGAAGGGCCAGGAAGGCCGAGCAATGGGTGAAATGGACCATTGGGTGATAATGTAAGAAGGGCCAGGAAGGCCGAGCAATGGGTGAAATGGACCATTGGGTGATAATGTAAGAAGGGCCAGGAAGGCCAAGCAATGGATTAAATGTATCATTGGGCGATAACGTAATAAAACTTTGGGCGGTCGTGCGATCCAGTAAACGAGATTCACTTGGGTGCGAAATCAAAATGGTCCATCACGTCATTGCGACCAGATTAACAACCTGCAGGATGCAACTAGCATCTCGAACACCAATCATGACGTTAGTAATTTGTTTTTCGTATTCCTCTCATTACCAAATCTCTGAACAAAAATTACGGGCAAACCGGACCATCGGTCTAGCTAGGTTGTAAATAAGGGTATCCGTACCAAGTCTAACGTTAGAAAACTCGACATTTTAGATACACACAGGGACGTGTGTTAGGCAGGATGGCCGTGTCGGGGACGAAAAGGACACCAGAACCCTCGCCGGAACCTCGGAAAAAGCTATGAACATGTAACGAAAGTAATTAAATAAAGTACTGTTACTCGATCTAGTCGTATTTGGTTTGCGATAGTAAAGCCTAGACCCAAGGCGACCATCCGTCGCCGGACGTAGCCGCGGCCAACGGGACGGGCGTGCGATTTAGAAAAAAGGCATGGAGCGATAGTATGACCCTCATTAAAAGGACACCCATAGAGGTACCCGGCAGTAAAACACGCTAACGGTTCCTTCGGACAAGGAATATTAGATATTGAGGCACGTACACAGCACAAGTCCAGTTAGCCTAGGACCGGCTATAAAACCTGGGTTTTTTTGGTAATTAAGATGCTTCTAACGGACAAGTAGTCTTTGTCTCAAGTTGACCAATAGACAGCGACGTCAACTTCCCTCACTTCGAGAACGAGGGCTATCCTGGGAGAGTCCGATGATTTCTTGTCCTGGGAGACACCCGCATCAGAGTTGCCCTCGGTGGCATGATTGAGACGAGATTCATTCTTTCTGGAGAGCTCGCCTACGAAGGTAGTCGCGCCTTCTGATCCGAGTAAGTGTATCCCGTTGGTCGCGGATTCGTTAGGGACATAGGGATACCAATTCGATTATCGCGAGTGTAGTCACCGTCTTTGATTGTCGCGTCTGGAGTGCTTGCTCACGGAATACGAGTTCAAGTACGCGGGATAAGGTTATGATGGCCGACTCCGAAGGAGGCTCACCAAACGCCCCCGGCCCTAGCCTGGGTCCTTCTCCGACATCAGAAGTGGGATCAGAACCGCTTAAAGCGCTACAAGAGCAGATGGCCATCATGCAAGAGATGATTAAAACGCTAACGCAAAAGCCGAAGGAGCAAGTGCCAAGTGCGGAACCTGAAGGAGCAGGATAGACGGAATTCAAGGGAAAAACGACCCGCCGCACCGTCGAAGGCGACTTGCTTCAAGTGCCATGAGGAGGGACATATCGCCCCTCACTGCCCAGTGTCACGAAAGGAAGGCCATGCTCCCGGGAAGGAACGACGGATTGATGCCTGCCGGGTAGAAGCTTCTATCGGCGAATTAAGCCACCTGGGTGAGTCGTTCCCGTTTTGTTTCGATTCCGGAGCCGAATGCTCGTTAATTGGGGAGTCCGCCGCCGCGAAATTCGCTGGCAAAAGAACGACTGACGTAGTAGTAATGCGAGGAATAGGAAACACGTGCGTTAAAAGTACATCCCAAATTTTGTCCACCGTATGTACCGACGGTTTTACTTTGGAAATAGCTTTCCATGTCCTGGCCGATAGCTACTTAAAATACGATATCATGATAGGACGTGAAATTTTGAGTCAAGGGTTCGACGTAAACATTACACGGAATAGCGTTGATATTTGTAAGACGAAAGTGATTAGCGCCTGTAGCAAAATCGCGGAAGACGAGGTCAACGTTAACGAGGTTGACACCGATGTAATTGGTACCGAGAAAGACCGATTAATTTCCGTTCTTGAAAAATTTAAAGATTCATTCATCACGGGCTTTCCGCGTACTCGCGTAAGTACGGGCCAGTTAGAAATACGGCTGATCGACCCTAACGTTACCGTGCAAAGAAGCCCATACAGGCTCAGCGAAGAAGAGCGCAGAATAGTACGCGATAGGATAGACGAATTAATGAGGGCGAAAATTATAAGGCCTAGTAAGTCGCCGTTCGCGAGCCCCGCGATACTCGTGAAGAAGAAGGATGGCTCAGACAGATTGTGCGTAGACTTTCGAGCGCTAAATAAAAATACAGTCGCGGACCGGTATCCCTTACCCCTTATTGCCGATCAAATCGCGAGATTGCAGAGCGCGAAATACTTCATTAGCCTAGATATGGCCAGCGGATTTCATCAGATTCCTATTCATCCTAACTCGACGGAATATACAGCGTTCGTTACCCCCGACGGTCAATACGAATACGTAACGATGCCATTTGGATTGAAGAATGCACCGGCCGTTTTCCAGAGAGCCATTTTCAAAGCCTTAGGCGACCTCGCCTACTCGTATGTCGTTGTTTATTTGGACGACGTTCTAATAATCGCCGACTCAATAGATCAAGCTCTAGAAAGGTTGCACACTGTACTAAACACTCTCGTGAACGCCGGATTTTCTTTCAATTTCGCTAAATGTTCTTTTCTGAAGACGTCGGTACTTTATTTGGGATATGTGATTCGTAACGGAGAAGTTCGTCCAAACCCGGGAAAAATACAAGCTTTGAATTCTTTACCTGCACCGTCGACCGTCACACAGCTGAGGCAGTTCATAGGTTTGGCCTCGTACTTCCGAAAATTTATTCCTAAATTTTCGCAAGTGGTGAAACCCCTGTATGCACTCACTCCTAGTAGCAAACACATAACTTGGACGGACAGGCACGAAACGATAAGACAAAAAGTGATCTCCGCCCTGACTGACGCGCCAGTGTTAATGATATTCGACCCCAGCCACCCCATAGAACTACATACAGACGCTAGCTCGGAGGGTTATGGGACTATTTTAATGCACAAAGTTGAGGGGAAAACAGGGTCATTGAATACTATAGTAAAAGGACCAGCCCCGCGGAATCCAGGTATCATTCGTACGAACTGGAGACATTAGCAGTAGTGAACGCCGTCAAGCATTTCTGACACTATTTACACGGGCGGAAATTCCTAGTTGTTACCGACTGCAACTCGCTGAAGGCCTCCAGTAACAAAGTAAACTTAAATGACCGGGTTTATCGGTGGTGGGCGTATCTACAAATGTTTGATTTTGACATCATGTATCGAGAGGGTAAACGAATGGCCCACGTAGATTTCTTTTCGCGAAACCCCGTAGACTTGAATCGCCGTATGATAGACAAGGTCGCAGAGAAAGAGATTAATCTGGCCGAGATCTCTGAAGATTGGCTATTAGCGGAACAACGTCGCGATCCGCAAATCTCCGAAATCGTTAATAAATTACAGAACGAAGAGCTCGCGGAAGATATCGCGAATACCTACGAACTGCGATCCGGTACACTTTGCCGTAAAATACAACGAAAGGGCAGAACCCTTTGCTTACCCATTGTTCCGAGAGGTTTTAGATGGTCCGTTATCAACCATGTGCATCAGTCAATTATGCGCTTAGGATGGGATAAAACGCTCGAGAAACTGTATGAGTATTATTGGTTCGAGGGAATGGCGAAGTATGTTCGCAAATTCGTCGAGAACTGCCATGCTTGTAGAGTTTCGAAGGCTGGTTCGTGTAAAATACAGGCTGAACTGCATCCTATACCTAAGACCGGCATACCGTGGCATACGGTGCACATGGACATAACGGGCAAGCTGAGTGGCAAGAATGACTCGAAAGAGTATGTCGTCGTCTTGATCGATGCCTTTACGAAATTCGTGCACCTACACCACACACGCAAATTGGATTCGCTTAGCGTTATCAAGGCACTTAAGTCCACCGTGTTTTTGTTCGGTAGTCCCTGTCGGATAATAGCAGATCAGGGTAGATGTTTCACGGGCCGGGAATTTCAAGAATTCTGTGCAAGCAAACAAATCAAAGTTCATTTGATCGCGACCGGTGCAAGTAGGGCCAATGGGCAAGTAGAACGGGTTATGAGCACGTTAAAAAAAAATATGTTCACAACGGTAGAAACGACCGGGCGTTCATGGCAAGACGCGATCGGGAAAGTAGCAAGACCATACGGACTGGTCGTAGCCGACGGTATCGGAGAAAGAGAGGTAGACCTTGACAACGTAAGGCAGCAGGCGAAAGAAAACATGGAAGCGTACGCCAAATACGATAAAAACAGGTGGGACAAAACTAGAGCTAGGATAGTTAAGTTTAACCCCGGCGACTACGTATTACTCAAAAACGAAGAGAGGAATCAGACCAAGCTAGACCCAAAATTCAGGGGCCCTTTTGTAATAACGGAAATTTTAGAAGGGGATAGATATGTGTTGAAAACAGTAGACGGTAAGCGATCCTATAAATATAGTCACGATAGGTTGCGAAAGATGCCGAATAGTCGTATCCCTGCGGAATTGGACGTCTGTAGCGATGGCGAGAACGGTGACCATAGCGACATGAGCGCCCCGATCTCGGAGGATCACAAGCACGATGATAATAACGCCTAGCAAAGTAATGTAGGAAAGGTCAGTGAGACTGTGAAATGGGTTAAATGTACCATTGGATGTGGGCTGTGCAATGGGTAAATGTACCATTGGATGTAGACTGTGAAATGGGTTAAATGTACCATTGGATGTAGACTGTGCAATGGGTTAAATGTACCATTGGATGTGGGCTGTGCAATGGGTAAATGTACCATTGGATGTAGACTGTGAAATGGGTTAAATGTACCATTGGATGTAGACTGTGCAATGGGTTAAATGTACCATTGGATGTGGGCTGTGCAATGGGTAAATGTACCATTGGATGTAGACTGTGCAATGGGTTAAATGTACCATTGGATGTAGACTGTGCAATGGGTTAAATGTACCATTGGCTGTAGACTGTGAAATGGGTTAAATGTACCATTGGATGTAGACTGTGCAATGGGTTAAAAGGACCATTGGGTGATAATGTAAGAAGGGCCAGGAAGGCCGAGCAATGGGTGAAATGGACCATTGGGTGATAATGTAAGAAGGGCCAGGAAGGCCGAGCAATGGGTGAAATGGACCATTGGGTGATAATGTAAGAAGGGCCAGGAAGGCCAAGCAATGGATTAAATGTATCATTGGGCGATAACGTAATAAAACTTTGGGCGGTCGTGCGATCCAGTAAACGAGATTCACTTGGGTGCGAAATCAAAATGGTCCATCACGTCATTGCGACCAGATTAACAACCTGCAGGATGCAACTAGCATCTCGAACACCAATCATGACGTTAGTAATTTGTTTTTCGTATTCCTCTCATTACCAAATCTCTGAACAAAAATTACGGGCAAACCGGACCATCGGTCTAGCTAGGTTGTAAATAAGGGTATCCGTACCAAGTCTAACGTTAGAAAACTCGACATTTTAGATACACACAGGGACGTGTGTTAGGCAGGATGGCCGTGTCGGGGACGAAAAGGACACCAGAACCCTCGCCGGAACCTCGGAAAAAGCTATGAACATGTAACGAAAGTAATTAAATAAAGTACTGTTACTCGATCTAGTCGTATTTGGTTTGCGATAGTAAAGCCTAGACCCAAGGCGACCATCCGTCGCCGGACGTAGCCGCGGCCAACGGGACGGGCGTGCGATTTAGAAAAAAGGCATGGAGCGATAGTATGACCCTCATTAAAAGGACACCCATAGAGGTACCCGGCAGTAAAACACGCTAACGGTTCCTTCGGACAAGGAATATTAGATATTGAGGCACGTACACAGCACAAGTCCAGTTAGCCTAGGACCGGCTATAAAACCTGGGTTTTTTTGGTAATTAAGATGCTTCTAACGGACAAGTAGTCTTTGTCTCAAGTTGACCAATAGACAGCGACGTCAACTTCCCTCACTTCGAGAACGAGGGCTATCCTGGGAGAGTCCGATGATTTCTTGTCCTGGGAGACACCCGCATCAGAGTTGCCCTCGGTGGCATGATTGAGACGAGATTCATTCTTTCTGGAGAGCTCGCCTACGAAGGTAGTCGCGCCTTCTGATCCGAGTAAGTGTATCCCGTTGGTCGCGGATTCGTTAGGGACATAGGGATACCAATTCGATTATCGCGAGTGTAGTCACCGTCTTTGATTGTCGCGTCTGGAGTGCTTGCTCACGGAATACGAGTTCAAGTACGCGGGATAAGGTTATGATGGCCGACTCCGAAGGAGGCTCACCGAACGCCCCCGGCCCTAGCCTGGGTCCTTCTCCGACATATATATATATATATATATATATATATATATATATATATATATATATATATATATATACATGCATGTTTCGTAGTATAGTTTTCATATGTAATTCCTTACTAGAATGATCACGAGTTTTGATTATGTATTTTATGTTTACCAGATTGTTAATTTGATTTAATAGTATAGATTACGCACACATATACATATTTCCATCAATGTGATTTTTATATAAGTTCTTTAATAGTGTAGTATTGTGTATTTTAGGTTATGTATTCATTAGACTGTTAACCATTTGATTTCATATATACATATATATTTGTAATTTGTTACATAGTATTAAAAGTTTTATTTCTAATATTTACTAAATTGTTATGTGTTTGGCATATATGTTTATATTTATATGTAACTCTCCAAGTTGTTGCTGCGTTGATAAAAATATATTTATATACACATTTATTCCTGGTGTTTCAATTATTTTCCTTTTGTAGTTATTCTTATTTCCTGGTTTACTCGTTTGGTTCGCGACTCGTTTAATTCATTAATTAATATTTATTTTCTGATTTAAATTCTTTCTTTTGTATTGTACATATTCCGTCTTCGTTACGGCACGTGCGGAGCGCGGGACGTGACGCGGTCAATCGTCGCTGTTGTTGATCGTCGTTAAGTATCAACTGTTGTTAACTGTTAATTGTTATTCATTGTTATCAAGCGTAATAAACGTTATTGGTTGAATATACTTGAGTGCACTTCAGTATCTATTACACCATACTCCTCATATCCATTAGAAATAGAAGGGGATACATCAAGTATTGTTCGCCTTTTATCTTCCTCTTTTTTCTTTTCATTTTTTTCGCAGTCTCTTATCAGAATTCTATAACCCACACAAATCCACATGAAAATCATTATTTCCCACCAAACGCGGCCGTAATACCTAACTGCAATGTTTCAGTGTAGGGAATATGGAATATATAATTTGAGAAATATGTGTATACGCGCGTGTTGTACATTGTTTGACATTCTCTATTGTGAATTGTCCTTCGAATGCTTTTGTATACTGTTTTATCAAATAAATTTAGATTGTCTTGTGTGCAACTATCCACAATATTCTATAAAATGTTTCAATAAATATAAGTATAACAGCTGTTTCTTCCATATTTATGCAAAAAAATATTAGATGAGTTTCCAAATAACCGATAGTCTGCTGTGATGCCATCATTTTGTTTAACAAAATTTGAGCTGATTAATGTTTCTATAAGTTAAAAAAATATTTAAAAAATGTTTATTTTAGGATTTACTACCTCAGCACGTTTTTTCACGATATTGTACATTAATATATTCTTTTTGCCTTATTGTACAGTTGCCCAGATCTAGAAACACGCAGGTCTTCGTTAAGACCTTAACAGGGAAAACTATTACTCTTAAAGTTGAAGCTTCTGACACAATAGAGAATGTTAAAGCAAAGAACTTTTAATACCTTATGCATTAGCTTTAAAGACAAATCATTCAGAAAGTGTTCAGAATAGTTTAATTTCACACACCTTGACTTGCAATCTGAACGAACTGTTACCTACTTCTCCAAATATATATGTTATACAAAATAAACATAATGAGGAAATTAATTTGAATATAGAAGATGAAATAAAAGATAAACTATTATTTGTAAATGAAGATGAAGGCGTAGTAATGCTTACTTGTTCAAAAAGTAGAAAAAATGTAAGCGAACTACCTTTGCAGAGGTATGTTAGTTACTACTCTATATTATATACAAAATAATTATGATATTTTATTTTAACTGTATTGTTTGCAAAGATAAGACTGTATTCCATTCGGCTACAAGATTGAAATATTCAACACAAAGAAGATCTTGATACTACTCTTGAATATGTGCCTGAATTTAGTCCATTGCGCCAACAAAATATTCCTCCAAATATGAATGATGAAAATGTTTACTGTTATTAATTGGTTGTTGTTTATTTAATTATTACTGTTATTGATTGTTGTTAATTATTAATTGTTGTTTACTCTTGTATTTCATTTAAGTATTTTCACAATAAACTCGATTTTCAGAATCGATCCCTGAATTATCCTAGAATTGAACCTTATAAATCGATTTTCGCTACGCCATGCCGCTGAAAGTTAACTTACGTATCGTCATGAACGAGAACGCGAAAGGGGAGAAGCTAGAGAGCATAGAATCCATAAGAAGACGGAATTATTCCGTTCAGCAACAGTGAAGAAAGCCGCAAACAGTCTAACCAAGGTAGGCCAGTATAGAAATGTTAAACTCACAATGGATGACGAGACAGCAGCGCTTTATATCGATACAGACTTAAACTTCGTATTCCAAGACATGTTCCTAGACGAAGCAGAAATTACCCCCACAAGGAAAATAAAGACGGAAACCGAGAAGTCCAGTCTGGACATGGAAAGACTTCTAGAAACTCTCCAAAAACGAGATAAGCGTGAAAGAGAAGAAATAAACTTTAGTATAAAACAAATTGATGGAACTCAAGAAGCCACAGGCTGGATATCAGAGTATGAAGAAGAATGCAGAAAATATAAAATGAAAAGTGATGAGGAGAAAGTAAAAGGTTTAAAAATGTATTTAGAGAAAACAGCAGCAAGATGGTATCAAACGAATCTGCTGAAAGCTGAAGGACACAACTGGGAAGACTGGAAGGATGCAATTTCTCTAAACATTTAACAATAAATCTCCTTCAGTATTAAATGTTTTAGTCTTTGATCCCTTTCCTGCGGTAGCTATTTTTAAATAGAGAATATTATAAGCGATGCATAAACAGAGAAAGTATAAATAAAAGAATAAGTAAGCTATGATTCTTATGATTTGAAATATATATATATATATTAAATACAATTTCAAATATATATGTAATACAATTTCATTTTACTAACAATAAGGGGAATAAAACAAAGAACAATTAGTTAGATGCGGTAAATGTTAACTTTATTCAGATAAAATAAGATACATAATACAAACTAATGTTTAATTAAGTAACACTTAAAATACAAAGAAAGCCAAAAAAATAGAGAAAAAATGTATTTGATTAGATTAATATTATGTTTCTATTTGTACACTTAATTTAACGATACATGATACCATACATCTTAATGTGTGTATGTCATTGTTAAACAATTATAAAGTATATTTATATAAGAGATATGAATAAGCTAATTTTTACATGTGTATGCATTACGCCAAAAATGTACGGGTAACGGCCTTGACTTCTCTTCGGCAAATGATGCACGTTGTGAATGCTGGCGAACAGTACTGACAAGTAGCTAGATGTCCACAAGGTAGGAACGTAATAGTCGCTTGTCGTTCCGTGCAAACTTTACACGAATGAGCATCTTTCAATGCTCGATTTTCTTGCTCCAGAGCAGCTAAAATAGTAAACAGTATATTTAAATACAATATATAATAGAATTTATTATATGTATACGGATTTCAGACAAATTAACGAATCTGTGTTTTTATTTTTATTACTTACCTACTTTCTCAGCGAGAGCTATTTCATTAGTATCATTTTCACTATTGGATCTCTCAGGACTCTCATCTGTAATTTCAATTGGTGCCTGAAATAAATATAATGTACATAAGTATATATTCTAATTATTAATTATACATATGGTTCAGGCTTTAAGTTTTTGTACTTACTTCTGCAGAAGTTTCATATAACTCCTGGCCTGTTACATTATTGACATATTCCCAGCCCCGTACTGGTAAAAAATGACCACAGCTGGGAGACGAAATCATATGTCTCTCCCATGGATCCTCTTCCGATCTCCAATTTCCTATAGTAATTCCACAATGGTAACAGGTAGTGAAATCATTTATTCCGGTGTAGAAGAAGCCTGCATGGGCTAATTCTTCACTTGTCTGTGTCATATATGTAGGCCATGTTGCGAATGAATTTAATCTGGATTCGTAAGTAGCGTATTCCAATATTGCTGCTTTCATAACATCTTTTAGTCCCAAACGGCTGAGATCATATGCCGTCGGGTTTCGTGAAAATCGATGGTCATTAAAATCAAATGACTCCTGATAATGTAAACCATAAGGACAAGATATATTTCTATTTCTTCGTCTTGTCCGTAGAACTTTAGCTGGATCTGCTCCCATTGGTACATTATTACAATGTTCATTGCGGATAAATCCGCACTCTGGAGAACGAATCTCATGAATTTGCATGGGAATATCACCCACAGACCACTGACTTGCCAGCAATTGACATTCAAAGCACCTTACGATATCCGTCTCGCCTGTATAGTAGAATCCTGCAGCTGCAAGACTGACAGGGTCAATGAAAGATACAGGCCAATTTCGAAAACTCGAACGTCTTACTGCTTCAAAACGAAAATCAGCATAATTTTCTTGAACGTCACGCGGCATTTCTATCGAGAATATCTGTGGCATTGTCGACGTCGACGGTATCGGTGATGTTAAATCAATCACCCTTGCTGAAGGTTCAGGGGATGGTATATCAACCATAATTTCTGGAAGTACCATGGATGTTGAAGGTACGGCTAACTCATCCGCCGATATTGAATGAACCGACGGATTTGAATCATCTGACAATGTCGAAGGAACAGCCAGTAATTCTTCATCTTCTGAAGATTCTGTATTATGTTCCATCAAATATCGGAAGTTGATTGTAGGAATCATTGTATCCATTTTAATTGTAATTTATTGCGCCTTTAAACCTATTTAAAAGAAAAAGACATTGAAATTGAATCTACTAATTGTAGATGACTTAAGAAATATTATACGTGTTCAATTGATCAAACAGAAATGTATTACAGACAAAACCTACGAATATCAGATGTTCTCGATCCGCTTCAACAGCTCTCCAATTCTTCAAATGGAATCTTGACAAATATTTAATATCTTATTCTTGTATATTTTATATTTTTAAATTTACTAAAACTGCTCAATCGTACGAACGAGTCACACAAACTCTTCGAACATCAGTGTAATACTGAACCTTGCTGCTAGTATGTACCGAGAAGCTACTACCTGTTTTCTACAAATCTTATCCCTACCCACAGTACTCGGTAGCAATAGAACCCTTTAATGCACTATAAGGCACACCCACTGCGCAGAATGGGCAAGTTGTCGCCCAATCAAATTTCATCGATGCTCCGGCCCTTACTGTACTGTGTAAAGTAAACGATGCTCGCTAGGTACAGCGTTAAAATACATCTCTTATTTACTCACATTCGAAAATGATGCCGCTTTTGAAGGAATTCTTATTTGCTCCGTTTTTACTTGGCAATATTAACATGTTGTTTAAAATATCAGTAAAAACTGCTACGGAGCCTAGAGAGCCAAAGAGAACGACAAAAATTAACAATTTATTATTAACAGATATAATAAAAGGGGGAATGATAATAGATGCTTGCTATTAGCTCCTAATAGAGTTTTCGTAATATCTCTAGTTCGACATCGTCTTCCTACAATTCTTACCGGAATCTCCATATTGTTCTGCTTCAGATTTGCAATATTCGACAAATCCTAGTAGGTACATTATTTCGTTTCAGGGGCCCAGAGTCCTAATCCGGCACCTGTTTCCTGGTGGGTATAATATTTAGTAGAAGGATAATTGCTGTCGTAAACAGTATAGTCTAAATACTCAGATTAGTCTTTGGTAATCATTACTTTATGACACCCTACACCTTTTGGCGTATACCCTGCCTCGGTATTAATCATCGCAGATTATAGTTAAATTATTTTTACAAATGGGACGTTTTCAGCAGTTTTTCAATATGTGAAACATCTGACTCGGGGTTTCTGCAGGAAAATTCAACCGTTTGCATCATATTCTAAATTTATTTTGAGATAAAGTTCCCTCGCGATGCGAATAGTAAAACGCTGTAGCATTATGTTATTTTACATTATACATATTATATCATATTATATATATCATATATATATTATATATTATTATATCATATATATATTAATACTTTTATTAAAAGTATTAAAAGTGTTAATTGCGTATGCACGAGATGATAGTAAAAACGAAGAATAAACATATTCGGGCAAAACGCAATATACTAAGCTTGAAAAGCAGTAATATCTTGAAGAATTACGAGGGAAACGTTCTCGTCTGACAACTGCAAAAAAGTATCGACGAAGTAAATTGACGATATGTCTATGTTTTGTTAATAACAATACTGAAATTGCTAAAGTGAGTCCATCATTCTCATAATTGTATTTTCTGGCAGCTGTTTATATTCGTGTACAATGTAACGGCGTATATACGGTATCCGTTTACTCTCATATCGCTTGTTTTTCTAATTTTTCTTTATTTTTCTCCAGCATCCTGCATTCGTCTTATTGAGATAAATGTCATGTTGGTATGATCACTAGTTCCTACATCCAGCGTTGGTGCAAGTGCTTGACATCCTCTTCTGTTTTTCCCCGTCCGTCACGTCCTCTTTATCTGAGTATCCCGTGTGTTGTAAATGGCTGTACAAGGTGGTGAAATACACAGCATATAAAACTAATCTGTATGAATCAATTGAATATCAAAACCCAAACCAATGAAATAACAGCTATAAAGAGCATCTGAAAGACGATAGCATCGAAGAAAGCAACTTGCGATTAAAAGAGTCGTATGTCGAAAAATGCATTGGTTTATTATAAATTAATATAAAAATATCACCCTGAACATTTTTCAATGATTTTCTACGCAATAATAGAATAATTCTATATAATAATTTTCTCCGTTTTCGTTTGTAACATTTACATTCTTTTTCATTTCTACAGTTCAAAAATCTCGCTTTTCATTCCATTCGGAATTTTTTCCCGAAAGACGAAATAAATATTTTCTCCCACGTACTTAACAAAGGAAGGTTAGAGGTGTTCGTAAACGTTTGCAACATTTCTCAAATTTTTTAACAGCTTTCCTGGGAAACATATTACATAACAGTTAACTAATTTTAACAAATATGCATTATGTACTTGTATGTGCAAATGAAATAATGTACATGCACTTAATTTAAAGAAATGGTCAAAAGTGTTGAGGTTATTCGATGTGTAATCAGAGAAAACTAGTGGATAAATTGAAAGGCAGAAAATATATTTAAATATAAGTGTAATTATAAATAAGAATACAATTTGAGCTGGTCCAGATTCGCACGCTAGCTGTGTTACAAAATAACTGAAAACCCAAAAGCCAACGTCGCCTGTCTACTGTTTATGGTCTGACTTCGTCGCAGTCTTTTGTCTACGCGCTGTCGATGGCTTCAGTGCTTGAGAAACTAAAAAGACCAGATGTAGAGTTTTCTTATAAGTGGTGACCGCTTCAACACCCTCCCTAAAACTCTACATCTCCACAAACAATTATCTCAAATTTACAAATTATCTCTTAATATTTTTCTAACTCTTGTCGTAAATATCTGAAAATCAATTTGTCGATGCCTCCACAAGTACATTTGCCAGACGCCTTTCTCTTTTTCATTCAAATTAATTTATTACAAAAAGAATTCTGGAAGACTAAACAGATCGTGTAGAGTTTTTCCTTTTTTTTTTTTTTTTTTTTTTTTAGAAGTGATAACCACTTCGACACCCTCCCTAAAAACTCTACATGCCTACAAAAAATTACCTCTTAATATCCTTTTTATTTTTCAAACCTAACTTTTGTCTTAAATATTCAAATCTTGGTTTTGGCAACGCCTTTGTACATATATCTGCCAGTTGCTCTTCGCTTGTTACATACGTTACATCAATTTCGCCTCTATTGTATAAATCTCGCAAGAAATGATATCTTACGTCAATATGCTTACTTCTTTGATGGAATTCTGGATTCTTAATTAATTTGACGGCACTAGTATTTTCTACATAGCATATACTTAAGGATCTCTATTTTACATTCAAGAAATATTTTCTTTAGCCACATAATTTCTTTCGCTCTTGAGGCTGCACTGACATACTCAGCTTCGGTCGTAGATAGAGCAGTAGAGATACATTGTTGTCGCTTACATTGCCATGTGATGGCCGCATTCGCATACTTACATACAACGCCTGATGTCGACTTTCTTGTTTCTTTGTTGCCTGCATAGTCAGCATCGCTAAAGGTTTCGAGACTGCCTGCTTTTGTATATAAGAGTCCCATGTCCGCGGTCCCTTTTATGTTGCGCAAAATTCGTTTGACTAATTTCCACTGATACTGGTTTGGATTCTCTAAATGTCTCGCCGCTATATTTATTGCAAAACTAATATCTGGCCTACTTACGGTTTGTAAAAACATTAAGTTCCCTACGGCTTCTCTGTATGGTGCGTTACAATCATTATTGCCACTATAAACACTGTTTGCCTCATTCATATTAAATTTTTCTAATATTTTTTCGATATATCTACTCTGATGAATGAATATTGAACCATCTTTTAATCTTTTAATTTCAAGTCCAAGAAAACTCTTGACTTCTTTGGAACTCGTAATTTTGATTTCTTTATTTAAATCATCGAAAAATTTATCAATTAGAGATTCGTCTGAAGCTGCTACCAGTCCATCGTCTACGTATATGGTCATCAACATTAATTTGTTGTCTTCGCTATAAATATAAAAACAAGGATCTGCGTTACTCTGATAAAATTTTAAGTTTGAAATATATTTTGTGAAACGTTCCGTTCAACTTCTTGGAGACTGCTTTAAGCCATATAGGCTTTTTAGCAATTTACAAACGCGATTCGTACCATCATCATAACCTTTAGGTTGTTTCATATAAATATCTTCTTTCAGACCTCCATATAAAAATGCGGTTTTAATGTCATACTGTCCGAGGTGTAAATTATTTTTGGCTGCAATACTGAGCATTAATCTAATTGTATCAAACCGAGCAACGGGACTATAGGTTTCCTTATAATCTACGCCTTCTTTTTGTGAACACCCTTTTATTACAAGTCGCGCTTTTTATCGTTCCGAATTGTCCGGATTTAGCTTTACCGTTAAAACCCACCTATTACTAAGTACCTTCTGATCTTTAGGTTTTTCTACAAGAATCCACGTCTTATTTTCATGGTGCGATTTCATTTCATCGTTCATAGCCGTTTCCCATAACTCTTTCTTTTCGGAACTCATCGCTTCGTTAAAATCCACCGGTAATTTTTCCGCTACGTACGTTACTGGGCTACCATAAAAATCGGTTCGTTTGATCTTAACTCTATCTCTCAATTGTCTCACATTGTCGCTATTTCCAGGAGGTTGTTCTTCGTGTTCACTCTGTGCACTTTCATACGTACATGCTCTATCGCTCTGCGCACACATATCTTCGCGCTCGACAATTTTCGGTAAACTTAAATTAATAAATTTCGCACTTTCTAGTTCGGGCTTAAATATTACGTCACGGCTTAATATTACATTTCTTACTGTTGGCGCATACACTCGACACCCTCGTGCGTCATCTAGATAGCCTACCAAATATCCTTTGTTCGCCTTTTTGTCAAGTTTTGTCTTCTCCGCAGGTATGTGTGCAAAGCACTCAGTACCGAAAACCCTAAACTTTTCTAAATTTGGCGGTTTCCCGTACCACAGTTCATACGGTGTTTTCTTGTCTTGTATCGTCGGCCCGGTCTTATTTATGACATGTACTGCTGTGTTCATGGCTTCGGCCCATAAAAACAGCGGTAGATTTGGTTTCGAATATAGCATCGATCGGCCTGCCTCTACTATTGTTCCATTTTCCCATTCTGCGACACCATTCTGTTCAGGAGTGTATGGGACGTTAATTGTGTGCCTAATTCCCTGACTTCTTAAAAATTCTTTAACTTCTTTATTTTTGAATTCTTTCCCTCCATCACTATGAATTTCTTTAATCTTATCGTTGAATTGATTCTCAACTTCCAGGCAAAAAGTTTTTAATTTTTCGATTACTTCTGACCTATGTCGTAAGAAGTAAATCTTTGTGAATTTTGAAAAATCATCATTAAATGTAAGAAAATACAATTTCTTGCCTAATGACTCGACTTGTATAGGTCCACATACATCCGTATAAATAATTTCGCGAGGTTTATTCGCACGATTGATTTTCTCATGAAAACTCGATCTATGCTGTTTCCCGTACGCTCAACCTTCACAGAAAAAGCTACTATCCTCCACGACTTTCATATTCGAATTCTTTAAAAACTCTTTAACATGTCTGTTGTTTTGAGGACATAGCCGTTCGTGCCATAACTGCAATGTGTCCGCGTTTGACTCTGCTCTATTGCTAAAATTACAAACTGACTGTATGATAACTCGCATAACTATTTTATACAAATTTCCGATAACAGAACCTTTTGCTATTATTTTCTGGTTTTGTAAAAACATACAATTGGTCCCTTCCTTTAAAACACAGAAATCTATGCCGCTTCTCGCAACAGATCTAATGGAAAATAGGTTTCTTTTCATACCTGGTACGTACAGAACATCGTTCATTGTACATGTTACCCATTTGCCGTCCACAAAAGTCTCTACTTTGATTGTTCCTTTGCCGCACGCATTCATGAACGTAAGCCGATCTCTATCTTCACCGTGTTATCGAATTCTTCGAAGACGTTGAACCATTCCCGTCGTCCTGTCATGTGATCCGTAGCTCCTGAGTCGATTATCCAAACATCAGGGTTTGCCGCTTGTATGATTTTGATTTCTAGGTTCCTGGTTGTTTCTACTGTTGCTTCTTTTATTATTTTTAAAACAATTTTTACTGGTGTGGCCTTTCCTTTTGCATATAAAAAATCTAAAGCAATCCTTCTTTAGATGGCCAACTTTTCCACAATTGAAGCAGCTTGGTCCTTGTTTCTCGTATTCACATTTGCTTGACTGTTTCTGCTGTTCCCTTTTATAATTGTTACTCTTTGTTACCAGCGCCACCGATGTTTCCTGGTCGTCTTTCTTCCATCTGGTTTCTTCTGTTATCAGCCTGGTACTAAGCCTGTCTAGGGTATTCTTTCCTTCTTCCACCGAATCCCACGCACTGTGAAAATGGTCAAATTTGTTTGGTAACACCGATAAAATGCGTGTTATCAGCATTTTCTCGCCAATTTCACTCCCAAGGGCTTTCATCTTCGCCGCTATCACTTCCAACTTTGACAGGTTGTAGGCGACATTTTCAGATTCTTCCCATTTAAAATCGAAGAACTGCTTCTGGACCATATTTAGATTCTCATCTGACTTCATGTCATATACTGTATTCAACTTTTTCCACATTTCATGTGCTGTTGTGCAACATAAAGGAAGATCCAACGGTTTCTTTCCTACTGAAGTCACGATTAATTTTCTCGCTAACCGATCTGCTTTCAAAAATCTTTCACGAGCGATTTCTTTCTCCGCGCTGTTACCTGGATGACACAGATTCCCTTCACACACGTTGATCAGGTCGTCATCTTCCTCCAAAAGTGTACGCATAACAAAACGCCACTGGAGCCAGTTTTCTTCGCCGCGTAACATCTCGATCTTCGCACTTGCTGATTCCATTTTAGCACTATCCCTTACTTTACTAAGCACAACACTTTAACAATTTATTCACTTTACGTTGCTGCCTTGCAAGTTACAGCTCTGGGCCCATAACCTGTTGAGGTTATTCGGTTTGTAATCAGAGAAAACTAGTGGATAAATTGTAAGGCAGAAAATATATTTAAATAAAAGTGTAATTATAAATAAGAATACAATTTGAGCTGGTCCAGATCCGCACGCTAGCTGTGTTACCCAATAACTGAAAACCCCGAAGCCAACGTCGCCTGTCTACTGTTTATGGTCTGACTTCGTCGCAGTCTTTTGTCTACGCGCTGTCGATGGCTTCAGTGCTTGAGAAACTAAAAAGACCAGATGTAGAGTTTTCTTATAAGTGGTGACCACTTCAACAAAAAGTTATGAAATTTTGTCTCAATACACCCTTTACTTTCTTTACTAAACTACGCAGTTATTGTGTATGTCAAAAGATGGCACAAAGTACAAAATTCCAATCACTTGATCTTAGCATTTAACTATGGTCGGTTGACTCCTATTACTATTTATTAAAATTGATTTCCTCAAAATCTAATATAATTTATCGAAATATAATTTTCCTAATCAAAATAATATATATGTCGTTGATGAAAGGACATCGGAGGTTTCCCTTTGGAACTTCGGGAAAATCCCTTAACACCGTAATCTAGATTTTATTATAGGCGTAATTAAACAATTGCCGTCAATCAATCCGGTTGTATTTGTTCGAGATTTGTGATAATGAGCTTGGGATCGAGGCGACAACCAGTCGCCGAACGTAACCGCGGTCACGGGTTTGTCTAACAAAGGTACGGAATAATTCTATAGCTCTCCTTAAAAGAAATATTTGTGACGGCACGCGACAGTAAACATTCCAACGGTTTGTGTCCCGTGGCTCGTCACACGCAGACCCTATTCTTCGAGTAAGATGATTGCCAGATGTCGATGCGTCTTCGCAGTACATGTTAGGCTAGCCTGAGGGCCTGATACAAATCTTAAGATTTAGTTGGCTAAAGTCCTTCAGACAGACAAACAATCTTTGTCCCAGCTACGGGAAGATAGGAGAGAACTATTTTTCAACGAACGGCGTCTCCCACTAGCAACTTTCCCTCGAGGGCGGCTAGCATCTTTTTCTAACCACCGATATGGAGATTGACCAATTAGCAGCAACGCCAATTTCTCTCACCTACTAAACGAAGGCTATCCTCGACGAATCCAAGGATCTCTTAGACACACCCCATTATAGTTTTCCTCTGCAGCATCATCGCGACGGAAAGTCATTCTCTCGTGAGGCCGTATTAGCGAATAACTTAGCGTCTGTACGCTCGGTGGATATTCTACGTTTTAACAAAGAGTCCGACTTAGATTTTGCGAGCATATTCATCTATCATCCCGTTGACCGCGGATTCGTTATTGAACCTAGGATCATTGTCATTAGTTTCTCGAGTACCTAATTACCACGGTTACTTGTCCAATTCTATAATTATCGTATTTGCACTAGTCAATGTCATGCCCCTAACCCTAATTCTAATGTAAACCCGACATACATATATAACTTGTAATATATAATATTTTATATTACATTTTTTATATTACATACAAGGAAATGACGGTTAGTTTTCTTCAAAATTGACGAAATCACCGCGATTTGCGAGCTCTTAGGCTTGTTCCGACGGTGAAACGTGCGTGCATTACATTCTGCACGTATAATGGAGTGAAACGTGCACTTAAACGTCGAAATATACCAAACGGGAAGGAAATAACACTTCAAAATCGACGAAATCATCGCGATTTGCGAGCTTTTGGGCTTGTGTCTACGGTGAATCGTGCGCGCATTACATTTGGCGAGTAAAATGGAGTCAAGAGAGCGCTTGAGCGTCGAAATATCTCAAACGGGAAAGAAATTACGGTTAATTTTCGGCAAAATCGACGAAATCATCGCTAGTTTCGAGCTGTTGAACTTGTTTCGACGGTGAAAGAGGCGTGCATTACATTCGGCGCGAAAAATAGAATGAAAAGATCGCTTAAACGTAGAAATATCTCAAACAGGAAGGAAATAACTGTTAGTTTTCGACAATATCGACGTTATCATCGCGATTTGCGAGCTCTTTGTCTGGTTTCGTAGGTGAAACGGGCGTGCATTACATTCGGCGTGTAAAACGGACTGAAAAGAGCGCTTAAAAGTTGAAATATCTCAAACGCGAAGGAAATGACGGTTAATTTTCGACAAAATCGACGAAATCCAGCTCTATTTGCGAGCTGTTGGTCTTGTTACAACGGTGAAACTGGAGTGCATTGCATACCGCGCGTAAGTGGAGCGAATAGAGCGCATAAACATAGAATTTGCTCAAACGGGAAGGAAATAACGGTTAGTTTTCGACAATATCGACTCTTGGGCTGGTTTCGAAGATGAAACGGGCGTGCATTTCATTCGGAAACTAAAATGGAGTGAGAGGAGAGCTTATTCGTTGAAATATCTCAAACGGGAGGGAAATGACGGTTAATTTTCGACAATATCGACGAAATCATTGCGATTTGCGAGCTGTTGGGCTAGTGTCGAAGGAGAAGCGAGAGTGCATTACATTCGGCGCGTAAAATGGAAGAAAATGCGCTCATAAAAGTCGAAATATCTCAAACGGGATGGAAACAAAGCATAGTTCTCTTCAAAATAGACGAAATCATCTCTACTTGCGAGCTGTTGGGCTTGTGACGAACGTGAAACGAGAGTGCATTAAATTCAGCCCTCACAATGTAGTGAAAAGAGCTCTTAAACGTCGAAATATGACAAACGCGAAGGAAATGACACTTAGTTTTCGTCAAAATCGACGAAATCATCGAGATTTGCTAGCTGTTGGGCTTCTTTCTACGCTGAAACGGTCGGGCATTTCATTAGCAGCGTAAAATGGAGTGAGAGGACTGCTCATTCGTTGAAAAATCTCAAACGGGAGGGAAATGACGGTTAATTTTCGACAATATCAACGAGATCATTGCGATTTGCGAGCTGTTGGGCTTGTGTCGACAGTGAAACTGGGGTGCATTGCATTCCGCGCGTTAGTGGAATGAATTGAGCTCTTAAACGCAGAATATGACAAACGCGAAGGAAATGACACTTAGTTTTCGTCAAAATCGACGAAATCATTGCGATTTGCGAGCTGTTGGGCTAGTGTCGACGGAGAAGCGAGAGTGCATTACATTCGGCGCGTAAAATGGAAGAAAAGGCGCTCATAAAAGTCGAAATATCTCAAACGGGATGGAAACAACGCATAGTTCTCTTCAAAATAGACGAAATCATCTCTACTTGCGAGATGTTGGGCTTGTGACGAAAGTGAAACGAGAGTGCATTAAATTCAGCGCTCACAATGTAGTGAAAAGAGCTCTTAAACGTCGAAATATGACAAACGCGAAGGAAATGACACTTAATTTTCGTCAAAATCGACGAAATCATCGAGATTTGCTAGCTGTTGGGCTTCTTTCTACGCTGAAACGGTCGGGCATTTCATTAGCAGCGTAAAATGGAGTGAGAGGACTGCTCATTCGTTGAAAAATCTCAAACGGGAGGGAAATGATGGTTAATTTTCGACAATATCAACGAGATCATTGCGATTTGCGAGCTGTTGGGCTTGTGTCGACAGTGAAACTGGGGTGCATTGCATTCCGCGCGTTAGTGGAATGGATTGAGCTCTTAAACGTCGAAATATGACAAACGCGAAGGAAATGACACTTAGTTTTCGTCAAAATCGACGAAATCATCGCGATTTGCGAACTGTTGGGCTTGTTTCGACGGTGAAAGTGTCGTGCATTTCATTCGGCGCGTGAAATGGAGCGTAGTGGGCGGATAAACGTCGAAATATCACAAACGGGGAAGAAATAACGCTTCGATTTCTTCAAAATCGACGAAATCATTGCTACTTGCGAGCTGTTGGGCTTGTTATAACGGCGACACTGGAGTGCATTGCATTCGGCGCGTAAAATGGAATGAAAAGAGCGCTGAAACATCGAAATGTCTCAAACGGCAAGGAAACAATGCTTAGTTTTCGTCGGAATAAACGAAATAACGCGATTTGCGAGCTGTTGGGCTTGTGTCGATGGTGAAACGGGCGGGCTTTACATTTGGTGCGTTAAATGGAGTGAAAAGAGCGCATAAACGTTGAAATATCTCAAACGCGAAGAAAATGACGGGTAGTTTTCTTCAAAATCGACGAATTCATCGTGATTTGCTAGCTGTTGGACTTGTGTCGACGGTGAAACCTGCATGCATTAAATTCGGCGCGTGAAGTGGAGTGAAAAGAGTTCTTAAACGTCGAAATATCTCAAACGGAAAAGAAATGACGGTGAGTTTCCGTCATAATCGATGAAATAATCGCGATTTGCGAACAGTTAGGCTTGTTTTGACGGTAAAAGTGTCTTGCATTTCATTCGGAGCGTAAAATGGAGCGAGAGTAAATATCATCTCGGCTGTGTAAAACAATGGCTAATTCACGCGAAGAGTTGTTAAGCGCCAAAAATTCTAACCCTAACCCGACATCAGAAGTAGGATCAGTACCGCTTAAAGTGATATAAGTGCAGATGGCCCTTATGCACGAGTTAATTCAGACGATAGCGCTAAAACCGAGGGAGCAGGAACCGAGTGTAAAACCCGAAAAATTTTCGCTACCGCGTTTTAACCCCGAAATCGCGGGTGCCGACCCAGCTGCGTGGTGCGCGACTGTTAGTGTAATTATGGAAAAAAGACCTCTACAAGACGACGAGATATATCTCACTATAAGTCGTGCTCTAGAGGGTACAGCAGCACAGTGGCTTATCCATGTTCCGGTCAGTGGTTTTACTTGGATAAAATTTACGGGACATTTTCTTGCGCGTTATGGTGGCACGGAGACGGCAACCTCAGCGCTAATGAGGATGTTCAATGAACCACCACTGAAGGGCGAAACCACGGCGGCTTTTGGTAATCGTCTTCACTCCACTGTCTTTTGTCCACTGTCTGCATTAATGGTCTCACATTGGAGATAATTTTTCATGTCCTTGCTGATGATTACTTAAAATACGATATCATGATTGGTCGCGAGAATTTAAGCCAACGATTCGACGTAAATATCACGCAGAATAACCTCGTTATTTGTAAAACAAAGATAATTAACACCTGTGGTAAAGTTGCGGAAGATGCGGTCAACATTAACGACGTTGACACTGATGTGATCGGTAACAATAAAGATCGATTAATCTCTGTTCTCGAAAAATTTAAAGAATCATTCTTTACGGGTTTCCCGCGTAATCGCGTAAGTAGGGGCCAGTTAGAAATACGGCTGATTGATCCCAACGTCGTCGCGCAAAGAAGCCCTTACAGGCTTAGCGAGGAAGAGCGAAGAATAGTACGTGAGAGAATAGCCGAATTAATTAATTTAATTAATTAATGCACCAGCCGTTTTCCAGAGAGCCATTTTCAAAGCCTTAGGCGACCTCGTGAACACCTGATATTCGTAATTTTGTCTCTAATACGTTTTTGTTTGATCGATTGTACACGTATAATATTTCTTAAGTCATTTACAATTAGTAGATATTTCAATGTCTTTTTCTTTTAAATAGGTTTGATGGCGCAATAAATTACAATTAAAATGGATAAAACGATTCCTACAATCAACTTCCGATATTTCATGGAACATGATGCAGAATCTACAGAAGATGAAGAATTACTGCCTGTTCCTTCAACATTGTCAGATGATTCAAATCCGTCGGTTCATTCAATATCGGCGGTTGAGTTAGCCGTACCTTCAACATCCATGGTACTTCCTGAAATTATGGTTGATATACCATCCCCTGTACCTTCAGCAAGGGTGATTGATTTAACATCACCGATACCGTCGATGTCGACAATGCCACCGATATTCTCGATAGAAATGCCGCCGGTTCCATCCACATCGCGTGACGTTCAAGAATATTATGATGATTTTCGTTTTGAAGCAGCAAGGCGTTCAAGTTTTCGAAATTGGCCTGTATCTTTCATTGACCCTGTCAGTCTTGCAGCTGCAGAATTCTATTATACTAGAAACTTTGATGTCGTTAGATGCTTTGAATGTCAATTGGTGGCAAGTCAGTGGTCAGTGGTTGATATTCCCATGCAAATTCATGAGATGCGTTCTCCAGAGTGCAGATTTATCCGCAATGAACATTGTAATAATGTACCAATCGGAGCAGATCCTGCTAAAGTTCGACGGACAAAACGAAAAAATAGAAATATATCTTGTCCTTATGGTTTACAATATCAGAAGGCATTTGATTTTAATGACCATCGATTTTTAAGATATTCAAGAAACCCGACGGCATATGAACTTAGCCGTTTGGGACTAAAAAGAGTTAAGAAGCTACGAATTCAGATTAAATTCGTTCACAACATGGCCTACATATATGACACAGACAATTGAAGAATTAGCCCATGCAGGCTTCTACTAGACCGGAATAAATGATTGCACTACATGTTACCATTGTGGAATTGGTATAGGAAGTTGGAGAGCAGAAGATGATCCATGGGAACAGCACGCAATTTCGTCTCCCAGCTGTTGTTATTTATTAACAGTACGAGGCTGGGAATATGTTAATAAAGTAACAGGCCAGGAGTTATATGAAACTGCTGAAGGTGCAAGTATAAAAACTTATACCCTGAACAATATATATAACATGGTGTATAATGAATAATTGCAATACATACTTATGTACAGTATATTTATTTCAGGCAGCAATACAAATTGCAAATGGGAATCCTGAGAGATCCACTAGTGAAAATGATACTAATGAAATGACTCTCGTTGGGAAAATTGGTAAGTGATAAAAATGAAAACACATATTCGTTAATTTGTATGAAATCCGTATACATATAATAAATTCCATTATATATTACATTTAAATACACTGATTACTATTTTAGCTGCTCTGGAGCAAGAAAATCGACAACCAGTCGCCGAACGTAACCGCGGTCACGGGTTTGTATAACAAAGGTATTGCATAATTCTATAGCTGTCCTTAAAAGAAATATTTGTGACGGCACGCGACAGTAAACATTCCAACGGTTTCTGTCCCGTGGCTCGCCACACGCAGACCCTATTCTTCGAGTAAGATGATTGCCAGATGTCGATGCGTCTTCGCAGTACATGTTAGGCTAGCCTGAGGGCCTGATATAAATCTTAAGATTTAGTTGGCTAAAGTCGTTCAGACGGACAAACAGTCTTTGTTCCAGCTACGGGAAGTTAGGAGAGACCTATTTTTCAACGAACGGCGTCTCCCACTAGCAACTTTCCCTCGAGGGCGGCTAGCATCTTTTACTAACCACCGATATGGAAATTGACCAATTAGCAGCAACGCCAATTTCCCTCACCTACTAAACGAAGGCTATCCTCGACGAATCCAAGGATCTCTTAGACACACCCCATCATAGTTTTCCTCTGCAGCATCATCGCGACGGAAAGTCATTCTCTCGTGAGGCAGTATTAGCGAATAACTTAGTGTCTGTACGCTCGGTGGATATTCTACGTTTCAACAAAGAGTCCGACTTAGATTTTGCGAGCATATTCATCAATCATCCCGTTGACCGCGGATTCGTTATTGAACCTAGGATCATTGTCATTAGTTTCTCGAGTACCTAATTACCACGGTTACATGTCCAAGTCTATAATTATCGTATTTGCACTAGTCAATGTCATACATATATAACTTGTAATGTATAATTTTTTAATTAAAATGTTAACCATTCCTAATCACCTGGTTTGTTAACAGGTTTATTTAGTTATTTTATTTATCCATTTATTTCTTGTATTTGTTAATAAAATATAACATGTATTCTTGCCCTTTTCTCCCAATTATTTCCTCTTCGCCATGATGTCGTATGTTGTTATTTTTATTTTGGATCCATCAGATGATTTCGCAATTAATTCAGTTTATTAATTAGTTTTATTCAATTATTTTATAAATTTCTCCTTTTTCTTGTTGGTTGATTAAAATATATCTTCCTATTGTTCCATTTATTCTCTTTTACTATTATGTGGTACATAATTATTTTAATTTCTGGATGTTACCTGCTTATTCGATTTACTAGTTGGTTTTATTTAATAATTGGTTTTGCATTTGCATATCCCATGTTCGCTAATTAATTGTAGTATATCTTCCTGTCGTCGGATATAATTGTTCTGGTTCCAGGTTGATTGTTAGTTGGTATAGGTTATGCTATACTCTTTATATTTACTACTTCGTTAGAATATCTATTTCTATTTTATTATTTGTTATTTACCCTCATATGCTAATTCTATATATATAATTACGTTTAATTAATCTTTTATTAAAGTATTTCCATTTTCGTTGTACCGTGCGTTTGTTTCGGGTGTTCGAATTGTCACTCGCGTTGTTTGTATATTGTGACTTTCTGTTTTTCGTTACCGTACGTGCGGAGCGCGGGGCGTGACAATAGCATTTTACGTTGTAACGGGCTTGTTCCGAATTTCAAAAAGGAGTGTACAGCATTCGGCGTGCAAAATGGAATAGCATTACATTTCGCGCGTAAATAGTGTAAAAAGAGCGCTTAAACGTCGAAATATATCAAACGGGGAGGAAATAACTCTTAGTTTTCGCCAAAATCGACGAAATCATCGCGATTTGCGAGCTGTTGCGCTTGTATCAAAGGTGAAAGATGCGTGCATTACCTTCCGCACGTAAAATGGAGTGAAAAGAGCGCTGGAACTTCGAAATATCTCAAACGGGATGGAAATGACACATAGTTTTCGACAATATCGACGTTATCATCGTGATTTGCGAGCTCTTGGGCTGGTTTCGAAGGTGAAACGGGCGTGCATTTCTCTCGGCATGTAAATTCGGGTGAACAGAGCGCATAAACGTCGATATATCTCCAACGGTAAGGAAATGACTCAAAGTTTTCGTCAAAATCGAGGAAATCATCGAGATTAGCGACATGTTGAGCCTGCTTGGACGGTGAAACAGGCGTGCATTACATTCGTCGCGTAAAATGGAGTTAAAGGAGCTCATAAACGTCGAAATATCTGAAACGGGAAGGAAATCACCGTTAATTTTCGACAATTTCGACGAAATCATTCCGATTTGCGAGCTCTTGGGCTGGTTTCAACGGTGAAGCTGGAGTGCATTACATTTAGCGCGTAAATAGAGTCAAAAGAGCGCTTAAACGCTTGAAAAATCTATAACGGGATGCAAACAACGCTCAGTTTTCTTCAAAATAGACAAAATCATCGCTGTTTGCGAGATGTTAGGATTGTGTCGACGGTGAAACGGGCGTGCATTAAATTCAGCGCGTACAATGTAGTGAAAAGAGCGCATAAACTTTGAAATTTCTCAAACTCGAAGGAAATGACGGTCAATTTTCGATACAATCGACGATGTCCGGCTCTATTTGCAAGCTTTTGGGCTCGTTCCGAATATGAAACGGGCGTGCATTAAACTCTGCACTTAAAATGGAGTGATAAGGACGCTTAAACGTCGAAATATCTCAAGCGGGTAGGAAATGACTCCTAGTTTTCTGCAAAATCGACGAAATCATCGCGGTTTGCGAGCTGTTGAGCTCGTGTCGACTGTGAAACCTGCCTGCACTACATTCGGTGCGTAATATGGAGCGAAACGATTGCTTAAACGTCGAAATATCTCAACCGGGAAGGAAACAAACGCTTAGTTGTCGTCGGAATAGACTAAATCATCGCTATTTGCCAGCTGTTGAGCTTGTGCCGACGGTGAAACATGCATGCCTTGAATTCGGCGCGTAAAACGGAGTGAGAAGATCGCTTAAACGTCGAAATATCTCAAACGGAAAGGAAACAACGATTAGCTTTCGAGGGAATAGACGAAGTAATCGCGATTTCCGGGCTGTTGGGCTTGTTTCGACGCAGAAACGGTCGGGTATTACATTCGGCGCGTAAAATGGAGGGAAAGGAGCGCTTAAATGTCGAAATATCTGAAACGGGAAGAAAGTAACGCTTAATTTACGTCAAAATCGACGAAATCCAGCTCCATTTGCGAGCTGTTGGGCTTGTTTCGACGCTGAAACGGGCGGGCATTACATTTCGTGCGTTAAATGGAGTGAAAAGGGAGCATAAACGTTGAAGTATCTCAAACATGTAGGAAATGACGGGCAGTTTTCTACAAAATCGACGAATTCATCGTGATTTGCGAGCTGTTGTGCTTGTGTCGACGGTGAAACCTGCATGCATTACATTACGCGCGTAAAACGGAGTGAAAAGATCGCCTAAACGCCGAAATATTTCAAGCGGGAAGGAAATGACTCATAGTTTTCTGCAAAATCGACGAAATCATCGCGGTTTGCGAGCTGTTGGGCTTGTGTCGACGGTGAAACCTGCATGCATTACATTCGGCGTGTAAAACGGAGTGAAAAGATCGCTTAAACGTCGAAATATCTCAAACGGGAAGAAAATAACAGTTAGTTTTCGACAATGTCGACGTTATCATCGCGATTTGAGAGCTCTCTGTCTGGTTTCGAAGGTGAAACTGGCGTGCATCATATTCGCCGCGTAAAATGAAGTGAAAAGTGCGCTTAAACGTCGAAATATCTCAAACGGGATGGAAGTTACGCTTTGTATTCGTCAAAATCGACGAAATCATCGCCCTATGCGAGCTGTTAGGGTTGTGTCAACGGTGAAACTAGAGTGCATTACATTTCGCTCGTAAATAGAGTGCAAAGGGCGCTTAAACGTCGAAATATCTCAAACGGGAAGGAAATAACTGATAGTTTTGTCAAAATCGACGAAATCATCGATACTTGCGAGCTGTTGGGCTTGTGTCGACGGTGAAACGAGCGTGCATTACATTCCGCGCGTGAAATAAAGTGAAAACGGCGCTAGAACGTAGAAATATCTCAAACGGGAAGGAAATAACGATTAGTTTTCGTCAATGTCGACGAAATCAACTGCAATTCCTTGAGGGCATCCAGTAATAAGATGCATTTAAATGACAGGGTTTACAGGTGGTGGGCTTACCTACAAACTTTTACCTTTGACATTATGTATCGGGAAGGCAAGGGAATGGCTCACGTTGTTCCTTTTCGCGGAACCCCGTTGACTCGGATCACCGTACGATCCACAAAACTGCCGAAAAAGAAATCAATCTGGCCGAAATCTCCGAAGATTGGCTCTTGGCGGAGCAACGTCGCGATCCCCAAATTACGGAAATCGTCGATAAGTTGCGGAACGATGAGCTTGCAGATGATATCGCGAATACGTGTGAACTGCGATCCGGTACCCTTTACCGTAAACTACAACGAAAAGGCAGAACTCTCTGCTTGCCCATTGTCCCAAGAGGTTTTAGGTGGTAAGTGATCAACTATGTACAAAAGTCGATTATGCACTTAGGATGGGATAAAACGCTCGAGAAACTGTACTAGTATTACTTTTTAGAAGGAATGGCGAAATACTTTCGCAAATTCGTTGAGAACTGTCATGCTTGTCGAGTTTCAAAGGCTAGCTCAGGCAAGACACTAGCCGAAATACATCCCATGCCCAATACCAGCATACCTTGTCACAGGGTTTATATGGATATAACGGGCATACTACGCGGTAAAAGCGACTCGAAGGAATATGTCACTGTGTTGGTCGACGCCTTCACCAAATTCGTATATTTGCACCATACCCGTAGGATAGACTTCGTTAATACCATTAAAGCGTTTATATAGCTCCGCTATATTTTTATTCGTAAGTGCTAAATGCGGCTTCGTGAAACAAAGCGCTACGCAGTTAAAGCGCAACACGACGTGCCCAATCCGTCATCGACATCTTCGCGCTCCTTCCGCCGAATTTCTCGGAGGAGCATACTCGTGCCAGCCGCGGCGACACATCTAATGAATACACGCTAGTGGGGATGTGGATGGGCAACGAAGGGAAGAATCATTTCGATCTGAGAAAAAAACGGACATTTTACCGCGAGCCGCGAAGCGCGAAGGGTGAAAGAAAACGAGTCAGCTATCGATCAATCGTCGCTGTTGTTGATCGTCGTTAAGTATCAACTGTTGTTAACTGTTAATTGTTATTCATTGTTATCAAGTTTAATAAATGTTATTGGTTGAACATACCCGAGTGCACTTCAGTACCTATTACACCATACACCTCAATTGGTGACCCTGACGTGAGTTAATGTTAAAGAGGTGACTGTGATAGTGACCTGAGACTCTAAACGGCGCGAATTTAAACTGCTGTGCGATGGCAAATACCGACGGGACCGCGAACGGCGCACAACGAGTCCACCCAGTAATCAGCATGGCCCCGCTGCAGCCCTCGGAGGTCACGGCGTGCTTCACGCTTCTGGAAATGCAATTCGAGGACATGGATCTTACGGACGACAAACGAAAGTTCGTGACCCTCGCCAGGTGCCTCGGCGGCCGGTATCTATTGCATATCGAGGACGTGAAGAGGAGGATACCAAGGCGGAACAATACCATAAGTAAAAAAACGAGATCATCGAGAGTTGGCTGATACACCCAGCACGATGTAACGCAGGCTGCTGACCTTCGAAGTGATGGGCGACCAAAAGCCGATCCAATTCCACCAACACCTAAGAAGACTAGCCGATCGAATCTACGAGACACATTTGTTAAGAAGACAGAAGGTCGCCGTCATCAAGACCGATCGAGCGGGAGGCGAACAGCGAGATCGCACCCCACGGAATCGTCAGATTACAGGTTCTCCAGAATAGAGGCACAAATCGAGGCACTGCGCCTCGACCGGCGCCTCTACCAGCGTCCAAACACGAGACGGTACGGACCGCGCCCGAGAGATGTGTAACAGGACTCCGGTCATTGTTACTACCACGCGACGTTCCGAGCGCGCGCGAAGAAGTGCCGCCAACCTTGTACATGGAGGCAGAGAAACGAGACCGGCCGTCTGTAAACGCGACAAGTCACGACGGCCTAACATCCCGCCGCATATTCGTGAGGGACAGGAACTCAAAAACCTCCTTCCTAGTGGACACCGGCGCCGACGTATGTGTATTTCCGCGCAACAAAATACACGTGCCCGCGAACAAAGTTCAACAAAGTACGAATTGTTCGCGTCTAACGGGTCACGCATCGCGACCTACGACACCACTCTAGTGTCTCTCGACTTGGCATTGCGTCGAGCGATGAAATGGCGTTTCTGTATAGCGGACGTCGAAACACCCATCATCGTAGTGGATTTCCTCAGTCACTACGAATTATGGGTGGACGCGAGGAATAAACGCCTTATAGATTCTACTTCGAACCGGTCAACGAGAGGATACACGCCCGCGACGGCGTCGACCAAGACAATTATCGGAGAATCGACGTATCACCGACTCCTCTCTGAATTTCCGGAACTAACCCACCCACCGGCTTTCGGGCGAGAGAAAACTGTTCACGGTGTGGTACATCACATCGAAATCACACCAGGCCCGCCTGTCCACAGCAAACCCCGCCGACTCGCACGTGACCGTCTTAAACAGGTTAAGACGGAGTTCGAAGTCATGATTGAGCAAGGCGTGATGCAGCCATCGAGAAGCCCATGGGCATCATCCTTGCACGTCGTTTCAAAAAAGGACGGAGGGATTCGACCGTGCGGCGAATACCGGGCGTTGAACGCCCGCAGCATCCCGGACAGATATACACCGCCGCACATAGAGGATTTCGCACAGAACTTACATGGTAAGCGCATTTTCTCCAAAATCGACCACGTTCGCGCTTATCATCAAATTCCGATCGCGCCGGAAGACGTCGAGAAAACAGCCATAACGACACCGTTCGGTCTGTTCGAAGCGACCAACATGATGTTCGGGTTTCGGAACGCCGCGCAAACGTGTCAGAGATTCGTAGACGAAATCGTACGAGGCCTTGATTTCGTCTACGCATACATAGACGATTTCCTCGTAGCTTCCGAGAATGACGTGCAACACCGCGAATACTTGCGGGTCCTGTTTCAACGCCTCAACGACTACGGGGTCGTTATTAATAGCGCGAAGTGCGAATTCGGCGTCCGCGAAATTCAATTCCTAGGTTATACTGTAACGGCCGAAGAAATAGAGCCGCTGGCTGAACGCGTGGACGCCATCGCAAAAGTGCCGCTACCCGCGACCGTTAAATATCTTCGAAGATTCCTCGGTATTATTAACTGTTACAGACGTTTCATACCGAGGGCCGCGCACACTCTCCGACCACGCAACGATATATTGAAAGGCACAACGAAGCGCAACGCGTCTATTGAGTGGTCCGAGCACGCCGAAAAAAGCTTCCGCGAGTCGAAACGCGTCTTGGCCGACGCGACAATGTTAGCGCACCCGATCCCCGGCGCGCCCCTTAGCCTCGCGGTGGACGCATCCGACTACGCTATTGGTGCGGTATTTCAGCAGCGCGTCAACGATTGTTGGCAACCACTTTGCTTTATGACACAAATGCTATGCCACGCGCAACGGAAATACAGCGCGTATGATCGGGAATTGCTGGAGATGTACTACGCGGTTAAACGTTTCCGACATGCCGTCGAAGGTAGAAAATTCACGATCACAATTATATCACAAACCCCTTATTTACGCGTCCAAGCAGAACCCCGGTAAGTGTTCGCCAAGAGAGTTCCGACATCTGGACTACGTCGGACAGTTTACGACGGATATCCGACATATAAAAGGGGTAGAGAACAACGTAGCCGATACTCTATCTCGCATCGAAGCGATCGGGAAACCTGTAGACCACCACAAGCTAGCTACAGCGCAAGGGAAGCTGCATAGCGATCTGCGCGAAATTATCAACACTGGATCGAGCGCGCTGCATTTGAAAAAGGTACGATTTCCCGATCACGACGTCGAGTTATATTGCGGTATTACAGCCGAGACCGTGCGACCGTACGTACCGGAACCGTTACGGCGCATCGTATTCCAATCACTACATGGAATTTCACATCCGGGGATGCGTGCCACGCGAAAATTGGCTTCGTCTGGCCGTCCATAAATAAAGATCGCCGAACGTGGACACGACAATGCATACCGTGTCAGCGCAATAAAGTCACCAGACACGTATTCTCGCCTGCCGGAACGTTAGCAGGCCGGTTCGAGCATATACACTTAGTCATCATCGCCATGCAATATTCGCAAGGATAAGGGTATTCTCTAACGTATATCGATCGTTTTCCGCGTTGGCCCAATGCCATTCCTACCGCCGATATGGCTTCGGCCCTCCTTTCTACCTGGACATCTCGTTTCGGCGTACCTTTGAAAATTACTTCTGATCCAGGACGTCAATTCGAATCGCGTTTATTCGAGGAATTATGCAGGTTGCTCGGCGTCAAACATCTGCGTACAACGGCCTGCCATCCAGCGTCTATCGGGATGGTAGAACGCCGACACAGACAACTAAAGGCGGCGATTAAATACCACGACACGTGCAACTGGGTCGGAATTCTGCCAATCGTCTTATTAGGTATCAGAACCGCGATAATGGAGGACCTAAACGCAACGCGGCCGATATGATTTACGGCACCGGCATACGTCTGCCGTCGGAATTCTTTTTGCCAACTAGTCAACGGGCCAACTCGGAATACGCGAATCGGCTAAGAGAACGTATGGAGAGGGTGAGACCACACCCGGTTACGCGTCATGGCGAAAAGAAAACTTTCATTTTCAGAGAATTAGAGACGTCGCCATATGTATTCATGCGCCATGGCGCGATTGGAGGACCATTACATCCGCCGTAAGATGGACGTATAAAGTTATACAGAGAGGCGATGAGACATATACGGTAAAAATAAATAATCGCGACGTAACGGTTTCCGTAGATCGGTTGAAGCCCGCGTTCGTCATTCCCGAAGACATCGAGCAAGGAACCGCCGAGACTCGCAACGTGCTAATTTCGGTAGACCAAACGAATGTTCGCGACGAAAGCGGTGTGGACCCCAATAACAAAACGACGAACGAAGAAAATACCAGGAATAGATACGTTACGCGGTCTGGGCGAACTGTCCGATTTCCCGATCGCCTTCAGGCAGGTTTCGGATAAGCGTTAGGCACCGGCGAACGTCCACACCGCTTTGTAATATTTATATATCCTTTTAATTATGTAGAGTTATCACTGGTAAGGGGTACTGTAGCGCCACGGATCACGGAGCTTTCCAACGGCTTCGTGAAACAAAGCGCTACGTCGTTAAAGCGCAACACGACGTGCTCAATCCGTCATCGACATCTTCGCGCTCCTTCCGCCGAATTACTCGGAGGAGCATACTCGTGCCAGCCGCGGCGACACATCTAATGAATACACTCTAGTGGGGATGTCGATGGGCAACGAAGGGAAGAATCATTTCGATCTGAGAAAAAAACGGACATTTTACCGCGAGCCGCGAAGCGCGTAGGGTGAGAGAAAACGAGTCAGCTATCGGTTGTTACGTTCTTGTTTGATTGAATTAATTTTAAACCGTTGAATTCGCAAGATTTTTTTTTATTTATTTATTTTAATTTTTATTTGTTTTTTGTGTTGCTTTAATTTATTTTAATTCAATTTAGCTCGATTTATACGGTAGTTGCTGCCACCAGAAATAGTCTAAGGACTATTTCGATTGGAGAAATTTCTTTCGATTGTTTATTAATTGATTATTCTCTCGGTAGCGTTAATTAATATTCAGGCTACTGATAATTAGTTTCCACGTTTCTGCTAACCTGCTATGCGCAGGGATACTGGCACGGGAGAGGATTAAAGTTGTATGCAATGGATATTTGTCCTCGTTGAACGGATCGAATCGCTTAAGTAGCTATTCACATATATATATATATATATATATATATATATATATATATATATATATATTTTAATAATTGGTGATAAGTAGACTGGATTCAGTTCCCGGATGTGCCGAAATTGTCAGAGTAGAAGAAAATTTTACAAAATTGAGTTCTTACCTTGTAAAGTAGGTTGCGTCAGGGGCCATCACCTTGTAATGGTCGTTGGAGGTTTAATTGTTCAACTCGGGTATAACCTTTTATCGAATTTCTACTTTATTTATTTATTTATTTATTTATTTTGATAAGCACTTACAAATATCTAACCGGATTAATATCGCAATTTTATTTTAACAACGAAAATGAGGACTTTAAGAATCTCTAACTCGCTCGCGACTCTCCCTCTTTTTCTTTATTTTATAATGAATGGCTAAAGACCGTCGAGACGCTAAGTGTTGATGAACGTTATGATGAGCTTACGCCGTAAGAAATTACAATGGAATGAGAGTTGACAACAAAATAATAAGCCGTAACGTAACGTACAATTAGCGACAAAATACTGGAATGAGAATCTAACGTACAATTAGCGACAAAATACTGGAATGAGGATCTTGCTCTATGTTGCTACGCTTATTTATAATGGTGGTCCACTGGTGGTATGCTTCCGTGGGAATCGGGACGTTGCAGTTTTGGGTTTCCTGAGATCGTACGTGAGAGAATGTGAATTCTGTAATCGTTGATGTCTCCTTTGCTTCGTTATCTTGTCTTTTAACTTCCAGATTTCCATCGGTCCTATTTTCTGCTGAGGTAGCGTCTAGGAGACTTGAAGGGGTCCATGCTGATCTAGTCTTTTCTCGAGAATTTTTATGTGAGTACTGTGGGAATAATTTTTGTTCTTTGGCGTGTGGAAGGGCCGGTGGCTGGAGTCTCATTATTATATCGACATTTGCTCGGGCAACACGCGTAGTCCGCTGTTCTCCCAAAACGAGGTCCTCCTCCTTCGAGTTATTTTACGTAAGTTTGGTTCGAGTGGATATTTGCATATTATGGTTGTTTTCGTGATTTTGATCTCTTTTCCTTTTTTTGTGTTGTTTCATTAGGCTTCGGTGATTGACGTTCGAACAATGTTTGTGGAGGCGTTTCTATCGGAGGTTCTCACGCAGATTTCCATGGTGCGTATTTTATCTTGTTTTTTTTTTGTCCGTTTAATTCGTCCTGTTTTGTTCTATTTAAGCGGTGTTGTGTCGTTTCAGCACAAGAGAAAGAGGAATTCCGAAGAACCCGTGGGCGACTCGGAAAGACCCCTCAAACGCATGCGGCGTTGTGATGAACCACAAGTATCAGGGTGGTCGGAGGATCTTTCCGACATCGATCCGGAGCCCGTGGATTTCCCGTCGGAATTGAATTTTGACAGTCTTGCAGATGAGAGTTTCTCCGATGTAGAGACCGTCGTGTTGGAGTGGGAACCCCCTCTGGTTGAAGCTATTGACACTGATCGTTGTGTGAAAGTTCGTTTTGCCGATGTAATTCCGGTAGAGGTTTTGGAGGCACATCTTCGTCACCATGCTTCTGGGAGAAAGGGAATTTCCCCTGTTGTGCGTTATTGGTGTATGTGTAAATTCAGCGAACTTTGCCCTGGAGCTCCTTGCTTCGATTTTGATTTAGTCTAACTGATTGTTTTGGATATATATATATGTATATATATATATATATATATATATATATATGTATATATATATATATATATATATATATATATATATATATATATATATATATACATGTCGGAGATGTAGGGATGGCGGGCCTTTCTTTTGGAATTTTGGGAAGATTCCCAATACTTTCGGTTAAACTGTTTGTTTAAGCTGTTCAATATTGTATTATAACAGTGGACTTGAGGTTGAGGTGACACTGTCGGTCACCGAACGTAGCCACGGTCTCGGGATGAACGTAGAAGTACAAATGTTGAGGGACACACGTTGTATTAACAAACAAGTCCCGAGGCGGGAGCAATAACGGCTCTACGCGAGCCTAGTAACGGTGCCTGGAATTTTGTTGATAACCCTGATCAATATGCAATTGACAAGTGTGATCGTGTCAGTCTTTTATTTGTATGATCACCTTGGAGAGTTGATACACAACGTCAAACGATTAGTCTAAAAGATACCGAACGTCATAGCAAACGTCATTTCAAGAATAGCTTATAACTAAATGTTCAAAAAGTTGTCCCGTTGACCGTGGATTCGTTAAACCCGAGAACATTGTTTATTTAAGAGTGACTTTACGTTATACAGTTAAACCTTGTTTAATCAACTCCTGTACATATTACTGTAAATATAAACCTTTGAACAACTATAATGGCTAGTCCTAATGAAGAAACACAAGGCGCCCCAAGAACCAGCATCAACCCAATAAACCCGATTAACCCGACATCAGAAGTGGGATCAGAGCCGTTTTTGTCCATGCGAGAGCATATAACAATCATGCGTGAGTTAATAAGGACGCTTGTGACAGAACCGTGTGCGGAAACGAAGAATCTATCGCTTCCGCGTTTTAGCCCAGAAATCGCAGGTTCTGACCCAGCTGCATGGTGTGCAGTAGTAAATCTGATTATGAAGGAAAATCCCTTGCAAAGCAGTGTGTTATATTCTGCTTTGAGTTGTGCTCTAGAAGGTACAGCAGCGCAATAGCTAACGCAAGTATTGGTTGGTAGAGATATTACTTGGACAAAATTTAAAGACCTTTTCACTGCGCGTTTTGGTGGTAAAGAAACAGCTACCTCAGCGCTAATGAAGATGTCTCATGAAAAACCACTGAAAGATGTAACTATGGGAACTTTTGGTATACGTCTCCGTTCCTTCCTGAAGGCAAGATGGGAAAATTTAACTATGGCTGAGGTGATCAACGCTACCGTTCTTTTCCAATTGGCTACGCAAGATCAGCGTTTTGAACGGGTTGCACTTACAAGTGATATTAAGACTGAGGATCAATTTCTAAGTGAAATGAGAGCTTTCTCTTACGCAAAGAAGAGTCCGGTGATTGTTACGGACAACTTTTCTACGGGTCCTGAAGCTAAACGTCATAAGCCGCCGGATTACCGGATTAAGTGTCATTACTGTGGTAACCTCGGACATAAAGTGATGGAGTGTCAAAAAAGGATAAAATTTGGGAAACAGAGGAACACACGAAACCCGAACGAAAGTCAATCAGCCGCTACATCGAAGGTGATATGTTTCAAGTGTCGAGAGGAGGGTCATATTGCGCCCAGTTGCCCAATGTTGCGGAAAGGGAAAAATAACGGCAGTACACCTAAAGGAGGCAGTAACTCCAAAAACGAGAAACGGGTTGATTTCTGTGTAACGGAAGCTTCCATTGGTAAATTAATTCATCTGGGTGAGTCGTATCCATTTTACTTCGACTCAGCGGCTGAGTGTTCGTTAATTAAAGAATCCGTGGCATTGAAATTTTCCGGTAAAAGAAAGACTAATACAGTAATGATGCGTGGAATAGGAGATACCTGTGTTAAATGTATTTCGCAAATTTTGTCTTTAGTATGTATTAATGGATTTACATTGGAGATAATTTTTCATGTTCTTGCTGATAGTCACTTAAAATATGATATAATGATTGGTCGTGAAATTTTGAGCCGGTGCTTTGATGTAAATATTACTCAAAACGGCATTGTTATTAATAGAGCAAAAATAATTAGTGTGTGTAGTAAAGTCAAAGAAAACGAAATCAATATTAATGAGGTTGACACTGATATTATAGGGAATGATAAAAACCGTTTGATTTCTGTTCTTGAAAAATTCAAAGACTCGTTTATTACGGGGTTTCCACGAGCTCGCGTTAATACGGGACAATTAGAGATACGGTTAATAGATCCTAACGTCACTGTGCAAAGAAGTCCTTACCGGCTTAGTGAGGAAGAGCGAAGACTTGTACGTGAAAGAATAAGCAAATTAATAGAGGCGAAAATTGTACGGCCCAGCAATTCTCCTTTCGCGAGCCCCATATTACTTGTTAAAAAGAAGGATGGCTCAGAGAGACTATGCGTGGATTACAGAGAATTAAATAAAAACACGGTTGCGGATCGGTTTCTTTTACCTCTAATAGCGGATCAAATCGCGAGATTGCAGAAAGCTAAGTACTTTATTTCCTTGGATATGGCCAGTGGGTTTCATCAAATTCCTATTCATCCAAATTCCACGGAGTATACAGCGTTTGTTACTCCAGACGAGCAATACGAATACATAACAATGCCATTTGGGTTAAAAAATGCACCATCCGTCTTTCAGAGAGCAATTTTTAAGGCCTTAGGAGATCTTGCTTATTCGTACGTAGTTGTATATTTGGATGATGTACTAATTACCGCTGATTCGGTTGACCAGGCTTTAGAAAGATTAGATATCGTATTGAACACCCTTGTGAACGCTGGATTTTCTTTTAATTTCTCTAAATGCTCTTTTCTAAAAACTTCGGTTCTCTATTTGGGTTATGTTATTCACAACGGTGAAGTTCGCCCCAACCCGGGTAAAATACAAGCCTTGAGTTCTTTATCCGCACCGACGACCGTTACGCAGCTCAGGCAGTTTATTGGTTTGGCTTCTTATTTTCGAAAATTTGTTCCAAAATTCTCACAAATAATGAAGCCTTTATATGCACTTACTTCTAGTAATAAAAATATAAGCTGGACGGATAGGCACGAAAAGATAAGACAAAGAATAATATCAATTCTCACCGATGAACCAGTGTTGATGATATTTGATCCTAAATATCCTATAGAATTACATACCGATGCCAGTCTAGATGGATATGGGGCTATTTTGATGCAGAAAGTTGAAGGGAAAAACAGAGTAGTGGAATATTATAGCAAAAGAACTAGTCCTGCTGAATCCAGATATCATTCGTATGAGTTGGAGACGTTAGCAGTAGTTAACGCTATTAAACATTTCCGACACTATTTGCATGGACGAGAGTTCCTTGTTGTAACGGATTGTAATTCTTTGAAGGCGTCCAGCAATAAAGTAAATTTAAATGACAGGGTTCACAGGTGGTGGGCGTATTTACAAACCTTTAATTTTAACATTATGTATCGCGAAGGAAAACGAATGGCTCATGTAGATTTCTTTTCGCGGAATCCTATAGATATTGATCGCGTAGAAATTAACAAAATTAAAGAAAAGGAAATTAATCTGACTGAAATTTCTAAAGGATGGTTGTTAGCGGAACAGCGTCGCGATCCTCAAATTTCGGAAATTGTTACTAAGTTACAAAATGATGAACTCGCGGAGGATATTGCAAGTACGTACGAATTACGGTCTAGTACCCTTTACCGCAAAATACAAAGAAAAGGCAGGACTCTCAGTTTGCCTATTGTCCCAAGAGGTTTTAGGTGGTCCGTAATTAATCATGTGCACCAGTCAATTATGCATTTAGGTTGGGATAAAACGCTTGAAAAGCTGTATGAGTATCACTGGTTTAGAGGAATGGCGAAATATGTTCGTAAATTCGTGGAGAACTGTCATGCTTGTCAGGTTTCCAAGACGAGTTCAGGTAAAGTTCAAGCTGAACTATATCCTATACCTAAAATCAGCATACCTTGGCATACGGTTCACATGGATATTACGGGCAAGTTAAGTGGAAAGAGTGACTTGAAAGAATATGTTATTGTTTTGATTGATGCTTTTACTAAATTTGTATTTTTGCACCATACGCGTAAGTTGGATTCCTTTAATACTGTTAAAGCACTCAAGTCAGCTATATTCTTATTCGGGAGTCCTTGCCGAGTAATAGCGGATCAAGGTAGATGCTTTACTGGTAAAGAGTTCAAAGATTTTTGTAGTGAAAAACAAATTAAACTACACTTGATAGCAACCGGTGCCAGTAGAGCTAACGGGCAGGTGGAGCGTGTTATGGGTACTTTGAAAAACATGTTCACTACAGTGGAGACGACCGGCCGCACGTGGCAAGATGCGATTGGTGAAATACAATTGGCTTTGAATTGCACTACTAATCGTGTGACAAAATCAAGTCCATTAGAGTTATTGATCGGCAAAGCAGCAAGACCCTTCGGTTTGTTGTTGCCTGATAATATGGAAGAAAGAGAAATAGTTATCTCCTATGTAAGACAGCAAGCTATAAAGAACATTGAGATTAACGCTAAGTACGATAAAGAAAGATATGATAAAACTAAGGCTAAGGTAGTTAGATTTAATCTTGGAGATTTTGTGTTGCGCAAAAACGAAGAGAGAAATCAAACCAAATTGGATCCAAAGTTTAGGGGCCCATTTGTAATAGCAGAGATTTTAGAAGGAAACAGGTACGTTTTAAAGACGTTGGATGGTAAACGATCATACAAGTACAGTCATGATAAGTTAAGGAAAATGCCAGATAGTTGCATTCCTGCTGAGTTGGATATCTGTAGTGATGGTGATGGAAGTGACAATGACAGTTTGAGTACACCGATCCAGGAGGAACATTAACACTATGACCATAACATCTAGCATAGTGTTTCCTCGTACACAATGTATTATGTTCATGGTATCTAGTATCGATTTTTGAGGAGCATTAACAGTATGACCATAACATCTAGCATAGTGTTTCCTCGTACGTTATGAACAATATTCATAACGCGAAGTTCAGTGTTCTCATGTGCATCCAGTGTGGTGATGAGAACGAAGTTCAGTGTTCTCATGTGCATCCAGTGTGGTGATGAGAACGAAGTTCAGTGTTCTCATGTGCATCCAGTGTGGTGATGAGAACGAAGTTCAGTGCTCTCATGAGCGTCTAGTGTGGTTGAGAACGAAGTTCAGTGTTCTCATGAGCGCCCATTGTGGTAATGTGATGAAATTTAGTGTGTACTTTAGTGTGTACGACCATGTACGACCAGAAGTGTTGAGGTGTGAACAGGTGTTAGATTGAATAAACTGATGACTGGTGGTTCACAGGATGCAACTAGCACTTTGGACGAAATTGTAATGTTACTGATTGTTGTGTTTCGATTTATTAAAGAGCATTTCATCGGAATCTTTGTTGTTGAACTGGGCCCTTGACTAGTTGGAATATTTAGTTAGATTGTAAAATGTCAATTGTGTTAAGTCTAATGTTAAGAAAATCGAATATTTTAGATGCACCCGAGGACGGGTGATTGTCAGGATGGCCGTGTCGGAGATGTAGGGATGGCGGGCCTTTCTTTTGGAATTTTGGGAAGATTCCCAATACTTTCGGTTAAACTGTTTGTTTAAGCTGTTCAATATAGTATTATAACAGTGGACTTGAGGTTGAGGTGACACTGTCGGTCACCGAACATAGCCACGGTCTCGGGATGAACGTAGAAGTACAAATGTTGAGGGACACACGTTGTATTAACAAACAAGTCCCGAGGCGGGAGCAATAACGGCTCTACGCGAGCCTAGTAACGGTGCCTGGAATTTTGTTGATAACCCTGATCAATATGCAATTGACAAGTGTGATCGTGTCAGTCTTTTATTTGTATGATCACCTTGGAGAGTTGATACACAACGTCAAACGATTAGTCTAAAAGATACCGAACGTCATAGCAAACGTCATTTCAAGAATAGCTTATAACTAAATGTTCAAAAAGTTGTCCCGTTGACCGTGGATTCGTTAAACCCGAGAACATTGTTTATTTAAGAGTGACTTTACGTTATACAGTTAAACCTTGTTTAATCAACTCCTGTACATATTACTGTAAATATAAACCTTTGAACAACTATAATGGCTAGTCCTAATGAAGAAACACAAGGCGCCACAAGAACCAGCATCAACCCAATAAACCCGATTAACCCGACATATATATTTATACATTTTAGATGTAACGTTTGTTAAATATATTTGTTTAGCTTTATATTTTCTTTTTACTCGATTATATATATATATTTTTTATACTTTTTGTATTTGACAAAGTAATTTTCGCATAATAAAATTGTTAACAATGTGTTTTATGATTCGTCTCTCGCGGCTGATTTCCACCAATCCCCAGCATTCCTGTCCCGTGTCATTATTTATTGCTACCTCAGCACGACGTTCCATTTTGTATTAAATTTTTATTTTCGCTGTTCTTTCCTTTTCCTTTTCTTTTCTTTTCCCCATCGAAAGTATAATTTTATTACTATTATTTTTTGTAACACGTACGAATTAGTGCGCGCATGTTTCAAAATGGCCGCCCGTGAATGTCCCTAGCATACAGTGACTTCTATTGATCTCGGATCTATTTATCGATTATGTGTAAATCTTGTTTCGGTGTTTTGACGTATAGTCGAAGTGAGAAATATAGTATTTCGTATTTATCCAATGCGTACAATCATTGCGTGTGTTCCGACGCGCGCGTGTAAATCTAACATGGCTGTTCGCAAATGTCATCAGTGAGGTTACAGAGGCGGGTCTTTAGTTTTATCGAACTGATTTTCCTGTCTGTCGCTCGTTTTCCCTTATTCTACCGCAATTAGACTATGTATTTATTATTATTATTATTGTTAAAATGACAGTAGTATTGTTCATTTAGATTATTAATACCTTAGTTAAAAATCTAGATTATATATATATATATATATATATATATATATATATATATATATATATATATATATATATATATATATACATGCATGTTTCGTAGTATAGTTTTCATATGTAATTCCTTACTAGAATGATCACGAGTTTTGATTATGTATTTTATGTTTACCAGATTGTTAATTTGATTTAATAGTATAGAATACGCACACATATACATATTTCCATCAATGTGATTTTTATATAAGTTCTTTAATAGTGTAGTATTGTGTATTTTAGGTTATGTATTCATTAGACTGTTAACCATTTGATATCATATATACATATATATTTGTAATTTGTTACATAGTATTAAAAGTTTTATTTCTAATATCTACTAAATTGTTATGTGTTTGGCATATATGTTTATATTTATATGTAACTCTCCAAGTTGTTGCTGCGTTGATAAAAATATATTTCTATACACATTTATTCCTGGTGTTTCAATTATTTTCCTTTTGTAGTTATTCTTATTTCCTGGTTTACTCGTTTGGTTCGCGACTCGTTTAATTCATTAATTAATATTTATTTTCTGATTTAAATTCTTTCTTTTGTATTGTACATATTCCGTCTTCGTTACGGCACGTGCGGAGCGCGGGACGTGACACGGTCAATCGTCGCTGTTGTTGATCGTCGTTATGTATCAACTGTTGTTAACTGTTAATTGTTATTCATTGTTACCAAGCGTAATAAACGTTATTGGTTGAATATACTTGAGTGCACTTCAGTATCTATTACACCATACTCCTCATATCCATTAGAAATAGAAGGGGATACATCAAGTATTGTTCGCCTTTTATCTTCCTCTTTTTTCTTTTCATTTTTTTCGCAGTCTCATATCAGAATTCTATAATCCACACAAATCCACATGGAAATCATTATTTCCCACCAAACGCGTCCGTAATACCTAACTGCAATGTTTCAGTGTAGGGAATATAGAATATATAATTTGAGAAATATGTGTATACGCGCGTGTTGTACATTGCTTGACATTCTCTATTGTGAATTGTCCTTCGAAAGCTTTTGTATATTGTTTTATCAAATAAATTTAGATTGACTTGTGTGCAACTATCCACACTATTCTATAAAATTTTTCAATAAATATAAGTATTACAGCTGTTTCTTCCATATTTATGCAAAAAAATATTAGATGAGTTTTCAAATAACCGATAGTCTGCTGTGATGCCATCATTTTGTTTAACAAAATTTGAGCTGATTAATGCTTCTATAAATTAAAAAAATATTTAAGAAATGTTTATTTTAAGATTTACTACCTCAGCACGTTTTTTCACGATATTGTACATTAATATATTCTTTTTGCCTTATTGTACAGTTGCCCAGATCTAGGAACACGCAGGTCTTCGTTAAGACCTTAACAGGGAAAACTATTACTCTTAAAGTTGAAGCTTCTGACACAATAGAGAATGTTAAAGCAAAGAACTTTTAATACCTTATGCATTAGCTTTAAAGACAAATCAATCAGAAAGTGTTCAGAATAGTTTAATTTCACTCACCTTGACTTGCAATCTGAACGATCTGTTACCTACTTCTCCAAATATATATGTTATACAAAATAAACATAATGAGGAAATTAATTTGAATATAGAAGATGAAATAAAAGATAAACTATTATTTGTAAATGAAGATGAAGGCGTAGTAATGCTAACTTGTTCAAAAAGTAGAAAAAATGTAAGCGAACTACCTTTGCAGAGGTATGTTAGTTACTACTCTATATTATATACAAAATAATTATGATATTTTATTTTAACTGTATTGTTTGCAATGATAAGGCTGTATTCCATTCGGCTACAAGATTGAAATATTCAACACAAAGAAGATCTTGATACTACTCTTGAATATGTGCCTGAATTTAGTCCATTGCGCCAACAAAATATTCCTCCAAATATGAATGATGAAAATGTATTTGGAGAAAATACACCAACACCACCACTTTTACAGGACACCTCCAAGAGGAGCAATTTTAAATTCAGAAGAAGCAAAGGTGTTTGTTTTACTAAAACATTACGGATTAGGTCAATACGTGCCTATATTTCTCGAACCAGAAGTAAATATATTATTAAATTATGTGTGTTATATATATGTAAACTCTCTAAGAGTTCAAATGCGGATAAACAAGGGGACTTTCTCTGTTTTACGGACAGCACGGCTTCTTTTGTTTCACGGACAGAGCGGCTTTCCTTGTTTTACGGAGAGCCATTTTCAGAGACACGCATTTCCCAAACGGACGGACAGAGATCAACATCGGAGATAGACAAGATCACAGAAGAAAGAGTAATTATTTAAAACATTGAAGACTGTCGGAGAAAGAACGGCAGCTCAGGACGTTGAAAATCGATTCTCGATTTTCAGGAAGACATTGCACAGAACTTCGTATTTATTGTTTACTGTTATTAATTGGTTGTTGTTTATTTAATTATTACTGTTATTGATTGTTGTTAATTATTAATTGTTGTTTACTCTTGTATTTCATTTAAGTATTTTCACAATAAACTCGATTTTCAGAATCGATCCCTGAATTATCCTAGAATTGAACCTTATAAATCGATTTTCGCTACGCCATGCCGCTGAAAGTTAACTTACGTATCGTCATGAACGAGAACGCGAAAGGGGAGAAGCTAGAGAGCATAGAATCCATAAGAAGACCAGAAGACGAAGTATACTACATTTTTCCACGGAATATCAAGCGAAAAGCTACCATCAGCAATTATTCCGTTCAGCAACAGTGAAGAAGTCCGCAAACAGTCTAACCAAGGTAGGCCAGTATAGAAATGTTAAACTCACGATGGATGACGAGACAGCAGCGCTTTATATCGATACAGACTTAAACTTCGTATTCCAAGACATGTTCCTAGACGAAGCAGAAATTACCCCCACAAGGAAAATAAAGACGGAAACCGAGAAGTCCAGTCTGGACATGGAAAGACTTCTAGAAACTCTCCAAAAACGAGATAAGCGTGAAAGAGAAGAAATAAACTTTAGTATAAAACAAATTGATGGAACTCAAGCAGCCACAGGCTGGATATCAGAGTATGAAGAAGAACGCAGTAAATATAAAATAAAAAGTGATGAGGAGAAAGTAAAAGGTTTAAAAAAGTATTTAGAGAAAACAGCAGCAAGATGGTACCAAACGAATCTGCTGAAAGCTGAAGGACACAACTGGGAAGACTGGAAGGATGCATTTCTCTAAACCTTTAACAATAAAGGTCCTTCAGTATTAAATGTTTTTGTCTTTGATCTCTTTCTTGCGGTATTTTTAAATAGAGAATATTATAAGCGATGCATAAACAGTGAAAGTATAAATAAAAGAAAAAGTAAGCTATGATTCTTATGATTTGAAATATATATATATATATATATATTTAATACAATTTCAAATATATATGTAATACAATTTCATTTTACTAACAATAAGGGGAATAAAACAAAGAACAATTAGTTAGATGCGGAAAATGTTAACTTTATTCAGATAAAATAAGATACATAATACAAACTAATGTTTAATTAAGTAACACCTAAAATACAAAGAAAGCCAAAAAAATAGAGAAAAAATGTATTTGATTAGTTTAATATTATGTTTCTATTTGTACACTTAATTTAACGATACATGATACCATACATCTTAATGTGTGTATGTCATTGTTAAACAATTATAAAGTATATTTATATAAGAGATATGAATAAGCTAATTTTTACATGTGTATGCATTACGCCAAAAATGTACGGGTGACGGCCTTGACTTCTCTTCGGCAAATGATGCACGTTGTGAATGCTGGCGAACAGTACTGACAAGTAGCTAGATGTCCACAAGGTAGGAACGTAATAGTCGCTTGTCGTTCCGTGCAAACTTTACACGAACGAGCATCTTTCAATGCTCGATTTTCTTGCTCCAGAGCAGCTAAAATAGTAAACAGTATATTTAAATACAATATATAATAGAATTTATTATATGTATACGGATTTCAGACAAATTAACGAATCTGTGTTTTTATTTTTATTACTTACCTACTTTCTCAGCGAGAGCTATTTCATTAGTATCATTTTCACTATTGGATCTCTCAGGACTCTCATCTGTAATTTCAATTGGTGCCTGAAATAAATATAATGTACATAAGTATATATTCTAATTATTAATTATACATATGGTTCAGGCTTTAAGTTTTTGTACTTACTTCTGCAGAAGTTTCATATAACTCCTGGCCTGTTACATTATTGACATATTCCCAGCCCCGTACTGGTAAAAAATGACCACAGCTGGGAGACGAAATCATATGTCTCTCCCATGGATCCTCTTCCGATCTCCAATTTTCTATAGTAATTCCACAATGGTAACAGGTAGTGAAATCATTTATTCCGGTGTAGAAGAAGCCTGCATGGGCTAATTCTTCACTTGTCTGTGTCATATATGTAGGCCATTTTGCGAATGAATTTAATCTGGATTCGTAAGTAGCGTATTCCAATATTGCTGCTTTCATAACATCTTTTAGTCCCAAACGGCTGAGATCATATGCCGTCGGGTTTCGTGAAAATCGATGGTCATTAAAATCAAATGACTCCTGATAATGTAAACCATAAGGACAAGATATATTTCTATTTCTTCGTCTTGTCCGTAGAACTTTAGCTGGATCTGCTCCCATTGGTACATTATTACAATGTTCATTGCGGATAAATCTGCACTCTGGAGAACGCATGTCATGAATTTGCATGGGAATATCACCCACAGACCACTGACTTGCCAGCAATTGACATTCAAAGCACCTTACGATATCCGTCTCGCCTGTATAGTAGAATCCTGCAGCTGCAAGACTGACAGGGTCAATGAAAGATACAGGCCAATTTCGAAAACTCGAACGTCTTACTGCTTCAAAACGAAAATCAGCATAATTTTCTTGAACGTCACGCGGCATTTCTATCGAGAATATCTGTGGCATTGTCCACGTCGACGGTATCGGTGATGTTAAATCAATCACCCTTGCTGAAGGTTCAGGGGATTGTATATCAACCATAATTTCTGGAAGTACCATGGATGTTGAAGGTACGGCTAACTCATCCGCCGATATTGAATGAACCGACGGATTTGAATCATCTGACAATGTCGAAGGAACAGCCAGTAATTCTTCATCTTCTGACGATTCTGTATTATGTTCCATCAAATATCGGAAGTTGATTGTAGGAATCATTGTATCCATTTTAATTGTAATTTATTGCGCCTTTAAACCTATTTAAAATAAAAAGACATTGAAATTGAATCTACTAATTGTAGATGACTTAAGAAATATTATACGTGTACAATTGATCAAACAGAAATGTATTACATTATATTTTTAAATTTACTAAAACTGCTCAAACGTACGAACGAGCCACACAAACTCTTCGAACATCAGTGTAATACTGAACCTTGCTTCTAGTATGTACCGAGTAGCTACTACCTGTTTTCTACAAATCTTATCCCTACCCACAGTACTCGGTAGCAATATAACCCTTTAATGCACTATAAAGCACACCCACTGCGCAGAATGGGCAAGTTGTCGCCCAATCAAATTTCATCGATGCTCCGGCCCTTACTGTACTGTGTAAAGTAAACGATGCTCGCTAGGTACAGCGTTAAAATACATCTCTTATTTACTCACATTCGAAAATGATGCCGCTTTTGAAGGAATTCTTATTTGCTCCGTTTTTACTTGGCAATATTAACACGTTGTTTAAAATATCAGTAAAAACTGCTACGGAGCCTAGAGAGCCAAAGAGAACGACAAAAATTAACAATTTATTATTAACAGATATAATAAAAGGGGGAATGATAATAGATGCTTGCTATTAGCTCCTAATAGAGTTTTCGTAATATCTCTAGTTCGACATCGTCTTCCTACAATTCTTACCGGAATCTCCATATTGTTCTGCTTCAGATTTGCAATATTCGACAAATCCTAGTAGGTACATTATTTCGTTTCAGGGGCCCAGAGTCCTAATCCGGCACCTGTTTCCTGGTGGGTATAATATTTAGTAGAAGGATAATTGCTGTCGTAAACAGTATAGTCTAAATACTCAGATTAGTCTTTGGTAATCATTACTTTATGACACCCTACACCTTTTGGCGTATACCCTGCCTCGGTATTAATCATCGCAGATTATAGTTAAATTATTTTTACAAATGGGACGTTTTCAGCAGTTTTTCAATATGTGAAACATCTGACTCGGGGTTTCTGCAGGAAAATTCAACCGTTTGCATCATATTCTAAATTTATTTTGAGATAAAGTTCCCTCGCGATGCGAATAGTAAAACGCTGTAGCATTATGTTATTTTACATTATACATATTATATCGTATTATATATATCATATATATATTATATATTATTATATCATATATATATTAATACTTTTATTAAAAGTATTAAAAGTGTTAATTGCGTATGCACGAGATGATAGTAAAAACGAAGAATAAACATATTCGGGCAAAACACAGTATACTAAGCTTGAAAAGCAGTAATATCTTGAAGAATTACGAGGGAAACGTTCTCGTCTGACAACTGCAAAAAAGTATCGACGAAGTAAATTGACGATATGTCTATGTTTTGTTAATAAACAATACTGAAATTGCTAAAGTGAGTCCATCATTCTCATAATTGAATTTTCTGGCAGCTGTTTATATTCGTGTACAATGTAATGGCGTATATACGGTATCCGTTTACTCTCATATCGCTTGTTTTTCTAATTTTTCTTTATTTTTCTCCAGCATCCTGCATTCGTCTTATTGAGATAAATGTCATGTTGGTATGATCACTAGTTCCTACATCCAGCGTTGGTGCAAGTGCTTGACATCCTCTTCTGTTTTTCCCCGTCCGTCACGTCTTCTTTATCTGAGTATCCCGTGTGTTGTAAATGGCTGTCAAGGTGGTGAAATACACAGCATATAAAACTAATCTGTATGAATCAATTGAATATCAAAACCCAAACCAATGTAATAACAGCTTTAAACAGCATCTGAAAAACAGCATCTGAAAATAGCATCGAAGAAAGCAACTTGCGATTAAAAGAGTCGTATGTCGAAAAATGCATTGGTTTATTATAAATTAATATAAAAATATTACCCTGAACATTTTTCAATGATTTTCTACGCAATAAATAATAAATAGAATAATTCTATATAATAATTTTCTCCGTTTTCGTTTGTAACATTTACATTCTTTTTCATTTCTACAGTTCAAAAATCTCGCTTTTCATTCCATTCGGAATTTTTTCCCGAAAGACGAAATAAATATTTTCTCCCACGTACTTAACAAAGGAGGGTTAGAGGTGTTCGTAAACGTTTGCAACATTTCTCAAATTTTTTAACAGCTTTCCTGGGAAACATATTATATGATAGTTAACTAATTCTAACAAATATGCATTATGTACTTGTATGTGCAAATGAAATAATGTACATGCACTTAATTTAGAGAAATGGTGAAAAGTTATGAAATTTAGTCTAAATAAACCCTTTACTGTCTTTACTAAACTACGCAAGTTATTGTGTATGTCAAAAGATGGCACCAAGTACAGAATTCCAATCACTTGATCTCAGAGTTTAACGATGGTCGGTTGACTCCTATTACTATTTATTAAAATTGATTTCCTCAAAATATAATATAATTTATCGAAATATAATTTTCCTAATCAAAATAATATATATGTCGGAGATGAAAGGACATCGGAGGCTTCCCTTTGGAACTTCAGGAAAATCCCTTAACACCGTAATCTAGATTTTATTATAGGCGTAATTAAACAATTGCCGTCATTCGATCCGATTGTATTTGTTCGAGATTTGTGATAATGAGCTTGGGCTCGAGGCGACAACCAGTCGCCGAACGTAACCGCGGTCACGGGTTTGTATAACAAAGGTATGGCACAATTCTATAGCTCTCCTTAAATGAAATATTTGTGATGGCACGCGACAGTAAACATTCCAACGATTTCTGTCCCGTGGCACGCCACACGCAGACCCTATTCTTCGAGTAAGATGATTGGCAGATGTCGATGCGTCTTCGCAGTACATGTTCGGCTAGCCTGAGGGTCCGTTATAAATCTTAAGGTTTAGTTGGCTAAAGTCCTTCAGACAGACAAAATATCTTTGTGCCAGCCACGGGAAGATAGCAGAGACCTATTTTTCAACGAATGGCGTCTCCCACTAGCAACTTTCCCTCGAGGGCGGCAAGCATCTTTTTCTAACCACCGATATGGAGATTGACCAATTAGCAGCAACGCCAATTTCCATCACCTTCTAAACGAAGGCTATCCTCGACGAATCCAAGGATATGTTAGACACACCACATCATAGTTTTCCTCTGCAGCATCATCGCGACGGAAAGTCATTCTCTCGTGAGGCCGTATTAGCGAGTTACTTAGCGTCTGTATGCTCGGTGGATATTCTACGTTTTAACAAAGCTCATTATCACAAATCTCGAACAAATGCAATCGGATCGAATGATGACAATTGTTTAATTATGCCTATGATAGACTCTAGATTACGGTGTTAAGGGATTTTCCCGGAGCTCCAAAGGGAAGGCTCCGATGTCCTTTCATCTCCGACATATAATTATTTTAATTTCTGGATTTTACCTGCTTATTCGATTTACTAGTTGGTTTTATTTAATAATTTGATTTGCATTTGCATATCCCATGTTCGCTAATTAATTGTAGTATATTTTCCTGTTGTCGGATATAATTGTTCTGGTTCCAGATTGATTGTTACTTGGTATAGGTTATGCTATACTCTTGATATTCACTACTTCGTTAGAGTATATATTTCGATTTTATTATTTGTTATTTACCCTCATACGCTAATTCTATATATATAATTACGTTTAATTAATCTTTTATTAAAGATTTTCCATTTTCTTTGTACCGTGCGTTTGTTTCGGGTGTTCGAATTGTCACTCGCGTTGTTTGTATATTGTGACTTTCTGTTTTTCGTTACCGTACGTGCGGAGCGAGGGGCGTGACAATAGCATTTTACGTTGTAACGGGCTTGTTCCGAATTTAAAAAATTAGTGTACAGCATTCGGCGTGCAAAATGGAATAGCGTTTAAACGTCGAGATATCTCAAACGGGAACGAAATAACAGCGTTCCGTAGTCATCACATGATTCTGTAATCATTAGATTAATGCATTTCATGTTGTAGCATACTTGCTCCGACTTTAAACAAGCCTGCACAGCATTCGGCATGCAAAATGAAATAAGTAAGTTTAAACGAGAAGATATGTCAAACAGGAAGGAAATGACGGTTATTTTTTTTCAAAATGGACGAAATCATCGCGATTTGCGAGTTGTTGGGCTGGTTTCGATGGCGAAAGAAGCGTGCATTTCATTCGGCGCGGAAAATAGAATGAAAAGATCGCTTAAACGTCGAAATATCACAAACGGGATGGAAATTACGCTTTGTTTTCGACAAAATCGACGAAATCCAGCTCTTTTTGCTAGCTGCTGGGCATGTGTCGTCGGTGAAACTGGAGTGCATTTCATTCGGAGCATAAAATGGTATGAGAGGATGGCTTATTCGTTGAAATATCTCAAACGGGAAGGAAATGACGGATGGATGTCGTCGAAATCGATGAAATCATCGCGATTTGGGAGCTGTTGGGCTTGTTTCAACGGTGAAACTGGAGTGCGTTGCATTACGCGAGTAAGTGGAATGAAAAGAGTTCTTGAACTTTGAAATATCTCTAACGGGAAGGAAATGACGGATAGTTTTCGTCAAAATCGACGAAATAATCGCGATTTGCGAGCTGTTGGGCTAGTGTCGACGGTGAAGCGAGAGTACATTACATTCGGAGCGTAAAATGGAAGAAAAGGCGCTCATAAACGTCGAAATATCTCAAACTGGAAGGAAACAACGCTTAGTTTTCGTCAAAATAGTCGAAATCAAAGCTATTTGCGAGCTTTTGGGCTTGTGTCTACGGTGAAACTGGGGTGCATTGCATTCCGCGCGTTAGTGAATGAAAAGAGCTCTTAAACTTTGAAACATCTCTAACGGAGAGGAACTACGCATAGTTCTCGGCAAAATAGACGAAATCCTCGAAATTTGCGAGCTGTTGTTCTTGTGTCGACGGTGAAACGTGCATGCATTACATTCTGCACGTATAATGGAGTGAAACGAGTGCATAAACGTCGAAATATATCAAACGGGAAGGAAATGGCGGTTAGCTTTCGGCAATATCGCCGAAATCTAGCTCTATTTCCGAGGTTTTGGGTTTGTTTCGATGCTAAAACGGACGTGCATTACATTCTGCACGTAAAATGGAGTGAAAAGGTCGCTTAAACATCGAAATATCTCAAGCCTGAGGGAAATGACGCATAGTTTTCTGCAAATTCGACGAAATCATCGCGGTTTGCGAGCTGTTGGGCTTGTTTCAACGCTGAAACGGGCGGGCATTTCATTCGGCGCGAAAAATTGAATGAAAACATCGTATAAACGTCGAACGATCTCAAACTGGAAGGAAATGACAGATAGTTTTCGACAATATCGACGAAATCCAGCTCTATTTCCGAGCTGTTGGGCTTGTTTCGATGCTAAAATGGGCGTGCATTACATTCGTCACGCAAAATGGAGTTAAAGGAGCTCCTAAACGTCGAAATATCTAAAACGGGAAGGAAACAACTCTTAGTTTTCGTCAAAATAGACGAAATCATCGCTATTTGCGAGCTGTTGGGCTTGTGTCGAAGGTGAAACGGGCGTGCATTTCACTCAGTATGTAAATTCGGGTGAATAGATCGCATAAACTTCGAAATATCACTAACGGTAAGGAAATGACGCACAGTTCTCGTCAAAATCGACGAAATCATCGCGATTAGCGACATGTTGAGCCTGCTTGGACGGTGAAACGGGCGTGCATTACATTCGGCGCATAAAATGAAGGTAAAATAGCGCTTAAGCGTCGAAATATCTCAAACGGGAAGGAAACAACACTTAGTTTTCGGCAAAATCGACGAAATCATCACGATTTGCTAGCTGTTGGGCTTCTTTCGACGGTGAAACTGGAGTGCATTCCATTCGGAGCGTAAAATGGTGTGAGAGGAGCGCATAAACGTTGAAATATCTCAAACGCGAAGGAAATGACGGTTAATTTTTGGCAAAATCGACGAAATCCAGCTCTATTTGCGAGCTATTGGGCTTGTCTCGATGCTAGAACGGGCGAGCATTGCATTCTGCACGTAAAATGGAGTGAAAAGATCGCCTAAACTTCGAAATATCTCAAACGGGAAGGAAACAACGCTTAGTTTTCGTCAAAATCGACAAAATCATCGCGATTTGCGAGCTGTTCGACTTGTGTCGACGGAGAAATGAGCGTGCATTACATTCGGCGAGTATATAGAGTGAGAAGAGCGCTTAAACCTTGTAATATCTGTGGTAACTTATGGATCCTAGAGTAAGGACAAGTAATGATGATTTAATTAGGGTTTAGTGTAGTTAAATAAGCAATACTCAGTAACAAAAACCGGTTACAATATAGTCGTACGTATCATTATCACACACGCCTCGACTTCCCGATTCACACTCCGTGACCTCTCAACTCAGACTGCTCTTCTCCACTCGCATTCTGGCCGTTCTAGCAACCCTTTGTCTTTTCCTAGGCCCACCATACGCGTGTTCAGCAGACGCTCGTGGCCAGGGTCACTTAGGCCTTTTCTACGAAACTATGCACTTGAAAAGACCGATGACACATTTATGGACACGACGGCGCCTCGGCTCCCGCGACATTGTTCATGGTTAACTCGATGTTTATTAGAGCTTTTTCCCGATACTACATATCTTTAATGGGATGGAGATGACGCATAGTTTTCGTCAAACTCGACGAAATCATCCCTACTTGCGGGATGTTGGGCTTGTGTCGAAGGTGAAACGGGCGTGCATTACATTCAGTGCGTAAATTCGGGTGAAATGAGCGCTTAAACGTCAAAATATCTCAAACTTGAAGGAAATGACGGATAGTTTTCATCAAAATCGACGAAATAATCGCGATTGGCGAGATGTTGGGCTTGTCTCGACGGTGAAGCGGGCGAGCATTTCACTCAGCATGTAATTTCGGGTCCATAAAGCGCTTAACCGTCGAAATATCTCAAACGGGAGGGAAATGACCGTTAGTTTTCGACAATATCGGCGAAATCCAACTCTATTTATTAGCTGTTGGGCTTGTTACGATGCTCAAACAGGCGTGCATTACATTCTGCACGTATAATGGAGTGAAACGAGTGCATAAACGTCGAAATATATCAAACGGGAAGGAAACAACACATAGTTTTCGACAAAATCAACAAAATCATAGCGATTTGCGAGCTGTTGGGTTTGTTTCCACGGTGAAACTGAAGTGCAATAACATTTCGCGCGTAAATAAAGTGAAAACGGCGCTAGAACGTAGAAATATCTCAAACGGGAAGGAAATAACGATTAGTTTTCGTCAATGTCGACGAAATCATCTGCAATTCCTTGAGGGCATCCACTAATAAGATGCATTTAAATGACAGGGTTTACAGGTGGTGGGCTTACCTACAAACTTTTACCTTTGACATTATGTATCGGGGAGGCAGAAGAATGGCTCACGTCGATTTTTTTTCGCTGAACCCCGTAGACTCGGATCACCGTACGATCGTCAAAATTGCCGAAAAAGAAATCAATCGGGCCGAAATTTCCGAAGATTGGCTCTTGGCGGAGCAACGTCGCGATCCTCAAATTACGGGAATCGTCGATAAGTTGCGGAACGACGAGCTTGCGGACGACGTTGCGAATACGTACGAATTACGATCCGGCACCCTGTACCGTAAAATACAAAGAAGGGGCAGAACACTCTGCTTGCCCATTGTCCCAAGAGGCTTTAGGTGGTCCGTGATCAGCCATGTACACCAGTCAATCATGCACTTAGGATGGGATAAAACGCTCGAGAAACTATACGAGTATTACTGGTTCGATGGAATGGCGAAATACGTTCTCAAATTCGTTGAGAACTGTCATGCTTGTCGAGTTTCTAAGGCCAGTTCCGGCAAAATACAAGCCGAACTGCACCCCATACCTAAGACCAGCATACCTTGGCACACGGTTCACATGGATATCACGGCCAAACTAAGCGGTAAAAACGACGCGAAGGAATATGTCATTGTGGTGGTCGACGCCTTCACCAAGTTCGTATACTTGCACCACACCCGTAAGATAGACTCCCTTAATACCATTAAAGCACTCAAGTCCGCTATATTCTTATTCGGCAGCCCCTGTCGGATAATAGCGGACCAGGGAAGATGTTTTACTGGCAAAGAATTTCAAGACATTTGTTGTGATAAACATATTAAACTCCACTTAATAGCAACCGGTGCTAGCAGGGCCAATGGACAGGTAGAGCGTATCATGGGTACGCTAAAAAATACGTTCACAACAATAGAAACGACCGGACGGTCCTGGCAAGACGCGATCGGGGAAACACAACTGGCTTTAAATTGTACCCCCAACCGCGTGACTAAGTCGAGCCCATTGGAACTGTTAATCGGTAAAACAGCGAGACCCTGCGGCTTGTCCGTACCCGACAACATCGAAGAAAGAGAAGTAGATATCTCCCACGTACGGCGACAGGCGATAAAAAATATAGAAGCAAGTGCCAAATACGATAAGGATAGGTTCGACAAAAATAAGGCTCAAGTAGTTAGGTTTAACCTTGGTGAGTTTGTGTTACGTAAAAACGAGGAAAGAAACCAAACGAAGCTAGATCCGAAATTCAGGGGTCCATTTAGGATAGCAGAGATTTTGGAAGGAGATAGGTACACTTTAGAAACCTTGGACGGCAAAAGATCATATAAGGACAGACATGACAGACTGAGGAAGATGCCAGACAGCAGCGTTCCCGCTGAGTTAGACGTCTACGATGATGACAACGACGGTGATAATAACGATGCAAGTTCACGGACCTCAGAGGATCATTAATACCACGTTGCGGCTGTGCATCCAGTGTGGTGCTCTGCGCCTTCGTAATATGTCCAGTGGGACATTCTGCGCCTTCGTAATATGTCCAGTGGGACATTCTGCGCCTTCGTAATATGTCCAGTGGGACATTCTGCGCCTTTGTAATACGTCCAGTGGGACATTCTGCGCCTTTGTAATACGTCCAGTGGGACACTCTGCGCCTTCGTAATACGTCCAGTGGGACATTCTGCGCCTTTGTAATACGTCCAGTGGGACATTCTGCGCATTTGTAATACGTCAAGTGGGACACTCTGCGCCTTCGTAATACGCCCAACGTAGTAACACGATCCAACAATCTGAGACTCACCCGTGTACGGAATCGAAAATGATCTGTCGTGTCGTTACGGTCTGACTGATAACTCACGGAATGCAACTAGCACTTTGAATATAAATTATAACGCCACTAATTCTAGTTCTCTTTCATTTTCTTGCTTGTCAAACCCCTGAACAGAATCTCGTTGCCGAAATGGACCTTTGACTTATTTGGAACATTTAATTGAATGGTAAATAATATCAGCTACGTCGAGTCTAATGTTAAAAAAATACAATATTTTAGCTACACACGAGGACGTGTGATAGTCAGGATGGCCGTGTCGGAGAGGAAAGAACACCGGAGCCTCTGGAATGCTGGATAGTCCCGCAACATTGTAACCTAGAGCCTACTATAGCTGTAATTAAACAATTGTAGTTATTCAACCTAATTGTAATTGTCCGAGATATGTGATAGTGAGCTTGGGCTCGAGGCGACAGTCGGTCGCCAACGTGCCCGCGGTCAAGGGATGAACGTTTTGCCTAACAAAGGTATGAAGTAATTCTATAGCTCTCCTTAAAAGAAATATCTCTGGCGACACACGACAGTAAACATTCCAACGGTCTCTGTCCCGTGGCCACACGCAGTTCCTATTCTTCGAGAAAGATGATTGCCAGATGTCGATGTCTCTCCACAGTACGTGATCAGCTAGCCCGAGGGCCGTTATAAACACTAATATCTAGTTACCTAAAGTCCTTCGAACAGATAAACAGTCTTTGTCCCAACTACGGGAAGATAGGGGAGATCTATTTCTTTCAACGAACGGCGTCTCCCACTAGCAACTTTCCCTCGAGGGCGGCTAGCATCTTTTCTAACCACCGATATGGAAATTGACCAATTAGCAGCAACGCCAATTTCCCTTACTCCCTGAACGAAGACTATCCTCGACGAATCCGATGATCTCGTGCCCTTAGACACACCCCGATATAGTTTTCCTCTGTGGCATCATCGGGACGGAAAAGGCATTCTTTCACGCGATCTCATCGACTAAAGAAGTAACGTCTTCACGAATTATTATTGTTCAGACTTAGACCTCGCGAGCACGTTCGTTCATCATCCCGTTGACCGCGGATTCGTTATCGAACCCGAGACCATTGTTACTAGTACCGCGGGTGCCTAATCACCACAGTCGATTGTTAAACTTGTATCATCCGTGCCTGTGCTAATAAACTGTGTCTTTATTATATCGCAACGATGGCTAATTTCAATGAAGACTCACCAAACACCCACAATCCTAACCCCAACGCCACTCCGACATATATATATATATATTAAATACAATTTCAAATACATATGTAATACAATTTCATTTTACTAACAATAAGGGGAATAAAACAAAGAACAATTAGTTAGATGCGGAAAATGTTAACTTTATTCAGATAAAATAAGATACATAATACAAACTAATGTTTAATTAAGTAACACTTAAAATACAAAGAAAGCCAAAAAAATAGAGAAAAAATGTATTTGATTAGTTTAATATTATGTTTCTCTTTGTACACTTAATTTAACGATACATGATACCATACATCTTAATGTGTGTATGTCATTGTTAAACAATTATAAAGTATATTTATATAAGAGATATGAATAAGCTAATTTTTACATGTGTATGCATTACGCCAAAAATGTACGGGTAACGGCCTTGATTTCTCTTCGGCAAATGATGCACGTTGTGAATGCTGGCGAACAGTACTGACAAGTTGCTAGATGTCCACAAGGTAGGAACGTAATAGTCGCTTGTCGTTCCGTGCAAACTTTACACGAACGAGCATCTTTCAATGCTCGATTTTCTTGCTCCAGAGCAGCTAAAATAGTAAACAGTATATTTAAATACAATATATAATAGAATTTATTATATGTATACGGATTTCAGACAAATTAACGAATCTGTGTTTTTATTTTTATTACTTACCTACTTTCTCAGCGAGAGTTATTTCATTAGTATCATTTTCACTATTGGATCTCTCAGGACTCTCATCTGTAATTTCAATTGGTGCCTGAAATAAATATAATGTACATAAGTATATATTCTAATTATTAATTATACATATGGTTCAGGCTTTAAGTTTTTGTACTTACTTCCGCAGAAGTTTCATATAACTCCTGGCCTGTTACATTATTGACATATTCCCAGCCCCGTACTGGTAAAAAATGACCACAGCTGGGAGACGAAATCATATGTCTCTCCCATGGATCCTCTTCCGATCTCCAATTTCCTATTGTAATTCCACAATGGTAACAGGTAGTGAAATCATTTATTCCGGTGTAGAAGAAGCCTGCATGGGCTAATTCTTCACTTGTCTGTGTCATATATGTAGGCCATTTTGCGAATGAATTTAATCTGGATTCGTAAGTAGCGTATTCCAATATTGCTGCTTTCATAACATCTTTTAGTCCCAAACGGCTGAGATCATATGCCGTCGGGTTTCGTGAAAATCGATGGTCATTAAAATCAAATGACTCCTGATAATGTAAACCATAAGGACAAGATATATTTCTATTTCTTCGTCTTGTCCGTAGAACTTTAGCTGGATCTGCTCCCATTGGTACATTATTACAATGTTCATTGCGGATAAATCTGCACTCTGGAGAACGCATCTCATGAATTTGCATGGGAATATCACCCACAGACCACTGACTTGCCAGCAATTGACATTCAAAGCAAATTACGATATCCGTCTCGCCTGTATAGTAGAATCCTGCAGCTGCAAGACTGACAGGGTCAATGAAAGATACAGGCCAATTTCGAAAACTCGAACGTCTTACTGCTTCAAAACGAAAATCAGCATAATTTTCTTGAACGTCACGCGGCATTTCTATCGAGAATATCTGTGGCATTGTCCACGTCGACGGTATCGGTGATGTTAAATCAATCACCCTTGCTGAAGGTTCAGGGGATTGTATATCAACCATAATTTCTGGAAGTACCATGGATGTTGAAGGTACGGCTAACTCATCCGCCGATATTGAATGAACCGACGGATTTGAATCATCTGACAATGTCGAAGGAACAGCCAGTAATTCTTCATCTTCTGACGATTCTGTATTATGTTCCATCAAATATCGGAAGTTGATTGTAGGAATCATTGTATCCATTTTAATTGTAATTTATTGCGCCTTTAAACCTATTTAAAATAAAAAGACATTGAAATTGAATCTACTAATTGTAGATGACTTAAGAAATATTATACGTGTACAATTGATCAAACAGAAATGTATTACATTATATTTTTAAATTTACTAAAACTGCTCAAACGTACGAACGAGCCACACAAACTCTTCGAACATCAGTGTAATACTGAACCTTGCTTCTAGTATGTACCGAGTAGCTACTACCTGTTTTCTACAAATCTTATCCCTACCCACAGTACTCGGTAGCAATATAACCCTTTAATGCACTATAAAGCACACCCACTGCGCAGAATGGGCAAGTTGTCGCCCAATCAAATTTCATCGATGCTCCGGCCCTTACTGTACTGTGTAAAGTAAACGATGCTCGCTAGGTACAGCGTTAAAATACATCTCTTATTTACTCACATTCGAAAATGATGCCGCTTTTGAAGGAATTCTTATTTGCTCCGTTTTTACTTGGCAATATTAACACGTTGTTTAAAATATCAGTAAAAACTGCTACGGAGCCTAGAGAGCCAAAGAGAACGACAAAAATTAACAATTTATTATTAACAGATATAATAAAAGGGGGAATGATAATAGATGCTTGCTATTAGCTCCTAATAGAGTTTTCGTAATATCTCTAGTTCGACATCGTCTTCCTACAATTCTTACCGGAATCTCCATATTGTTCTGCTTCAGATTTGCAATATTCGACAAATCCTAGTAGGTACATTATTTCGTTTCAGGGGCCCAGAGTCCTAATCCGGCACCTGTTTCCTGGTGGGTATAATATTTAGTAGAAGGATAATTGCTGTCGTAAACAGTATAGTCTAAATACTCAGATTAGTCTTTGGTAATCATTACTTTATGACACCCTACACCTTTTGGCGTATACCCTGCCTCGGTATTAATCATCGCAGATTATAGTTAAATTATTTTTACAAATGGGACGTTTTCAGCAGTTTTTCAATATGTGAAACATCTGACTCGGGGTTTCTGCAGGAAAATTCAACCGTTTGCATCATATTCTAAATTTATTTTGAGATAAAGTTCCCTCGCGATGCGAATAGTAAAACGCTGTAGCATTATGTTATTTTACATTATACATATTATATCGTATTATATATATCATATATATATTATATATTATTATATCATATATATATTAATACTTTTATTAAAAGTATTAAAAGTGTTAATTGCGTATGCACGAGATGATAGTAAAAACGAAGAATAAACATATTCGGGCAAAACACAGTATACTAAGCTTGAAAAGCAGTAATATCTTGAAGAATTACGAGGGAAACGTTCTCGTCTGACAACTGCAAAAAAGTATCGACGAAGTAAATTGACGATATGTCTATGTTTTGTTAATAAACAATACTGAAATTGCTAAAGTGAGTCCATCATTCTCATAATTGTATTTTCTGGCAGCTGTTTATATTCGTGTACAATGTAACGGCGTATATACGGTATCCGTTTACTCTCATATCGCTTGTTTTTCTAATTTTTCTTTATTTTTCTCCAGCATCCTGCATTCGTCTTATTGAGATAAATGTCATGTTGGTATGATCACTAGTTCCTACATCCAGCGTTGGTGCAAGTGCTTGACATCCTCTTCTGTTTTTCCCCGTCCGTCACGTCCTCTTTATCTGAGTATCCCGTGTGTTGTAAATGGCTGTCAAGGTGGTGAAATACACAGCATATAAAACTAATCTGTATGAATCAATTGAATATCAAAACCCAAACCAATGTAATAACAGCTATAAAGAGCATCTGAAAGACGATAGCATCGAAGAAAGCAACTTGCGATTAAAAGAGTCGTATGTCGAAAAATGCATTGGTTTATTATAAATTAATATAAAAATATTACCCTGAACATTTTTCAATGATTTTCTACGCAATAATAGAATAATTCTATATAATAATTTTCTCCGTTTTCGTTTGTAACATTTACATTCTTTTTCATTTCTACAGTTCAAAAATCTCGCTTTACATTCCATTCGGAATTTTTTCTCAAAAGACGATATAAATATTTTCTCCCACGTACTTAACAAAGGAAGGTTAGAGGTGTTCGTAAACGTTTGCAACATTTCTCAAATTTTTTAACAGCTTTCCTGGGAAACATATTATATGACAGTTAACTAATTTTAACAAATATGCATTATGTACTTGTATGTGCAAATGAAATAATGTACATGCACTTAATTTAAAGAAATGGTCAAAAGTGTTGAGGTTATTCGATGTGTAATCAGAGAAAACTAGTGGATAAATTGAAAGGCAGAAAATATATTTAAATATAAGTGTAATTATAAATAAGAATACAATTTGAGCTGGTCCAGATTCGCACGCTAGCTGTGTTACAAAATAACTGAAAACCCAAAAGCCAACGTCGCCTGTCTACTGTTTATGGTCTGACTTCGTCGCAGTCTTTTGTCTACGCGCTGTCGATGGCTTCAGTGCTTGAGAAACTAAAAAGACCAGATGTAGAGTTTTCTTATAAGTGGTGACCGCTTCAACACCCTCCCTAAAACTCTACATCTCCACAAACAATTATCTCAAATTTACAAATTATCTCTTAATATTTTTCTAACTCTTGTCGTAAATATCTGAAAATCAATTTGTCGATGCCTCCACAAGTACATTTGCCAGACGCCTTTCTCTTTTTCATTCAAATTAATTTATTACAAAAAGAATTCTGGAAGACTAAACAGATCGTGTAGAGTTTTTCCTTTTTTTTTTTTTTTTTTTTTTTTAGAAGTGATAACCACTTCGACACCCTCCCTAAAAACTCTACATGCCTACAAAAAATTACCTCTTAATATCCTTTTTATTTTTCAAACCTAACTTTTGTCTTAAATATTCAAATCTTGGTTTTGGCAACGCCTTTGTACATATATCTGCCAGTTGCTCTTCGCTTGTTACATACGTTACATCAATTTCGCCTCTATTGTATAAATCTCGCAAGAAATGATATCTTACGTCAATATGCTTACTTCTTTGATGGAATTCTGGATTCTTAATTAATTTGACGGCACTAGTATTTTCTACATAGCATATACTTAAGGATCTCTATTTTACATTCAAGAAATATTTTCTTTAGCCACATAATTTCTTTCGCTCTTGAGGCTGCACTGACATACTCAGCTTCGGTCGTAGATAGAGCAGTAGAGATACATTGTTGTCGCTTACATTGCCATGTGATGGCCGCATTCGCATACTTACATACAACGCCTGATGTCGACTTTCTTGTTTCTTTGTTGCCTGCATAGTCAGCATCGCTAAAGGTTTCGAGACTGCCTGCTTTTGTATATAAGAGTCCCATGTCCGCGGTCCCTTTTATGTTGCGCAAAATTCGTTTGACTAATTTCCACTGATACTGGTTTGGATTCTCTAAATGTCTCGCCGCTATATTTATTGCAAAACTAATATCTGGCCTACTTACGGTTTGTAAAAACATTAAGTTCCCTACGGCTTCTCTGTATGGTGCGTTACAATCATTATTGCCACTATAAACACTGTTTGCCTCATTCATATTAAATTTTTCTAATATTTTTTCGATATATCTACTCTGATGAATGAATATTGAACCATCTTTTAATCTTTTAATTTCAAGTCCAAGAAAACTCTTGACTTCTTTGGAACTCGTAATTTTGATTTCTTTATTTAAATCATCGAAAAATTTATCAATTAGAGATTCGTCTGAAGCTGCTACCAGTCCATCGTCTACGTATATGGTCATCAACATTAATTTGTTGTCTTCGCTATAAATATAAAAACAAGGATCTGCGTTACTCTGATAAAATTTTAAGTTTGAAATATATTTTGTGAAACGTTCCGTTCAACTTCTTGGAGACTGCTTTAAGCCATATAGGCTTTTTAGCAATTTACAAACGCGATTCGTACCATCATCATAACCTTTAGGTTGTTTCATATAAATATCTTCTTTCAGACCTCCATATAAAAATGCGGTTTTAATGTCATACTGTCCGAGGTGTAAATTATTTTTGGCTGCAATACTGAGCATTAATCTAATTGTATCAAACCGAGCAACGGGACTATAGGTTTCCTTATAATCTACGCCTTCTTTTTGTGAACACCCTTTTATTACAAGTCGCGCTTTTTATCGTTCCGAATTGTCCGGATTTAGCTTTACCGTTAAAACCCACCTATTACTAAGTACCTTCTGATCTTTAGGTTTTTCTACAAGAATCCACGTCTTATTTTCATGGTGCGATTTCATTTCATCGTTCATAGCCGTTTCCCATAACTCTTTCTTTTCGGAACTCATCGCTTCGTTAAAATCCACCGGTAATTTTTCCGCTACGTACGTTACTGGGCTACCATAAAAATCGGTTCGTTTGATCTTAGCTCTATCTCTCAATTGTCTCACATTGTCGCTATTTCCAGGAGGTTGTTCTTCGTGTTCACTCTGTGCACTTTCATACGTACATGCTCTATCGCTCTGCGCACACATATCTTCGCGCTCGACAATTTTCGGTAAACTTAAATTAATAAATTTCGCACTTTCTAGTTCGGGCTTAAATATTACGTCACGGCTTAATATTACATTTCTTACTGTTGGCGCATACACTCGACACCCTCGTGCGTCATCTAGATAGCCTACCAAATATCCTTTGTTCGCCTTTTTGTCAAGTTTTGTCTTCTCCGCAGGTATGTGTGCAAAGCACTCAGTACCGAAAACCCTAAACTTTTCTAAATTTGGCGGTTTCCCGTACCACAGTTCATACGGTGTTTTCTTGTCTTGTATCGTCGGCCCGGTCTTATTTATGACATGTACTGCTGTGTTCATGGCTTCGGCCCATAAAAACAGCGGTAGATTTGGTTTCGAATATAGCATCGATCGGCCTGCCTCTACTATTGTTCTATTTTCCCATTCTGCGACACCATTCTGTTCAGGAGTGTATGGGACGTTAATTGTGTGCCTAATTCCCTGACTTCTTAAAAATTCTTTAACTTCTTTATTTTTGAATTCTTTCCCTCCATCACTATGAATTTCTTTAATCTTATCGTTGAATTGATTCTCAACTTCCAGGCAAAAAGTTTTTAATTTTTCGATTACTTCTGACCTATGTCGTAAGAAGTAAATCTTTGTGAATTTTGAAAAATCATCATTAAATGTAAGAAAATACAATTTCTTGCCTAATGACTCGACTTGTATAGGTCCACATACATCCGTATAAATAATTTCGCGAGGTTTATTCGCACGATTGATTTTCTCATGAAAACTCGATCTATGCTGTTTCCCGTACGCTCAACCTTCACAGAAAAAGCTACTATCCTCCACGACTTTCATATTCGAATTCTTTAAAAACTCTTTAACATGTCTGTTGTTTTGAGGACATAGCCGTTCGTGCCATAACTGCAATGTGTCCGCGTTTGACTCTGCTCTATTGCTAAAATTACAAACTGACGGTATGATAACTCGCATAACTATTTTATACAAATTTCCGATAACAGAACCTTTTGCTATTATTTTCTGGTTTTGTAAAAACATACAATTGGTCCCTTCCTTTAAAACACAGAAATCTATGCCCCTTCTCGCAACAGATCTAATGGAAAATAGGTTTCTTTTCATACCTGGTACGTACAGAACATCGTTCATTGTACATGTTACCCATTTGCCGTCCACAAAAGTCTCTACTTTGATTGTTCCTTTGCCGCACGCATTCATGAACGTAAGCCGATCTCTATCTTCACCGTGTTATCGAATTCTTCGAAGACGTTGAACCATTCCCGTCGTCCTGTCATGTGATCCGTAGCTCCTGAGTCGATTATCCAAACATCAGGGTTTGCCGCTTGTATGATTTTGATTTCTAGGTTCCTGGTTGTTTCTACTGTTGCTTCTTTTATTATTTTTAAAACAATTTTTACTGGTGTGGCCTTTCCTTTTGCATATAAAAAATCTAAAGCAATCCTTCTTTAGATGGCCAACTTTTCCACAATTGAAGCAGCTTGGTCCTTGTTTCTCGTATTCACATTTGCTTGACTGTTTCTGCTGTTCCCTTTTATAATTGTTACTCTTTGTTACCAGCGCCACCGATGTTTCCTGGTCGTCTTTCTTCCATCTGGTTTCTTCTGTCATCAGCCTGGTACTAAGCCTGTCTAGGGTATTCTTTCCTTCTTCCACCGAATCCCACGCACTGTGAAAATGGTCAAATTTGTTTGGTAACACCGATAAAATGCGTGTTATCAGCATTTTCTCGCCAATTTCACTCCCAAGGGCTTTCATCTTCGCCGCTATCACTTCCAACTTTGACAGGTTGTAGGCGACATTTTCAGATTCTTCCCATTTAAAATCGAAGAACTGCTTCTGGACCATATTTAGATTCTCATCTGACTTCATGTCATATACTGTATTCAACTTTTTCCACATTTCATGTGCTGTTGTGCAACATAAAGGAAGATCCAACGGTTTCTTTCCTACTGAAGTCACGATTAATTTTCTCGCTAACCGATCTGCTTTCAAAAATCTTTCACGAGCGATTTCTTTCTCCGCGCTGTTACCTGGATGACACAGATTCCCTTCACACACGTTGATCAGGTCGTCATCTTCCTCCAAAAGTGTACGCATAACAAAACGCCACTGGAGCCAGTTTTCTTCGCCGCGTAACATCTCGATCTTCGCACTTGCTGATTCCATTTTAGCACTATCCCTTACTTTACTAAGCACAACACTTTAACAATTTATTCACTTTACGTTGCTGCCTTGCAAGTTACAGCTCTGGGCCCATAACCTGTTGAGGTTATTCGGTTTGTAATCAGAGAAAACTAGTGGATAAATTGTAAGGCAGAAAATATATTTAAATAAAAGTGTAATTATAAATAAGAATACAATTTGAGCTGGTCCAGATCCGCACGCTAGCTGTGTTACCCAATAACTGAAAACCCCGAAGGCAACGTCGCCTGTCTACTGTTTATGGTCTGACTTCGTCGCAGTCTTTTGTCTACGCGCTGTCGATGGCTTCAGTGCTTGAGAAACTAAAAAGACCAGATGTAGAGTTTTCTTATAAGTGGTGACCACTTCAACAAAAAGTTATGAAATTTTGTCTCAATACACCCTTTACTTTCTTTACTAAACTACGCAGTTATTGTGTATGTCAAAAGATGGCACAAAGTACAAAATTCCAATCACTTGATCTTAGCATTTAACTATGGTCGGTTGACTCCTATTACTATTTATTAAAATTGATTTCCTCAAAATCTAATATAATTTATCGAAATATAATTTTCCTAATCAAAATAATATATATGTCGTTGATGAAAGGACATCGGAGGTTTCCCTTTGGAACTTCGGGAAAATCCCTTAACACCGTAATCTAGATTTTATTATAGGCGTAATTAAACAATTGCCGTCAATCAATCCGGTTGTATTTGTTCGAGATTTGTGATAATGAGCTTGGGATCGAGGCGACAACCAGTCGCCGAACGTAACCGCGGTCACGGGTTTGTCTAACAAAGGTACGGAATAATTCTATAGCTCTCCTTAAAAGAAATATTTGTGACGGCACGCGACAGTAAACATTCCAACTGTTTGTGTCCCGTGGCTCGTCACACGCAGACCCTATTCTTCGAGTAAGATGATTGCCAGATGTCGATGCGTCTTCGCAGTACATGTTAGGCTAGCCTGAGGGCCTGATACAAATCTTAAGATTTAGTTGGCTAAAGTCCTTCAGACAGACAAACAATCTTTGTCCCAGCTACGGGAAGATAGGAGAGAACTATTTTTCAACGAACGGCGTCTCCCACTAGCAACTTTCCCTCGAGGGCGGCTAGCATCTTTTTCTAACCACCGATATGGAGATTGACCAATTAGCAGCAACGCCAATTTCTCTCACCTACTAAACGAAGGCTATCCTCGACGAATCCAAGGATCTCTTAGACACACCCCATTATAGTTTTCCTCTGCAGCATCATCGCGACGGAAAGTCATTCTCTCGTGAGGCCGTATTAGCGAATAACTTAGCGTCTGTACGCTCGGTGGATATTCTACGTTTTAACAAAGAGTCCGACTTAGATTTTGCGAGCATATTCATCTATCATCCCGTTGACCGCGGATTCGTTATTGAACCTAGGATCATTGTCATTAGTTTCTCGAGTACCTAATTACCACGGTTACTTGTCCAATTCTATAATTATCGTATTTGCACTAGTCAATGTCATGCCCCTAACCCTAATTCTAATGTAAACCCGACATACATATATAACTTGTAATATATAATATTTTATATTACATTTTTTATATTACATACAAGGAAATGACGGTTAGTTTTCTTCAAAATTGACGAAATCACCGCGATTTGCGAGCTCTTAGGCTGGTTCCGACGGTGAAACGTGCGTGCATTACATTCTGCACGTATAATGGAGTGAAACGTGCACTTAAACGTCGAAATATACCAAACGGGAAGGAAATAACACTTCAAAATCGACGAAATCATCGCGATTTGCGAGCTTTTGGGCTTGTGTCTACGGTGAATCGTGCGCGCATTACATTTGGCGAGTAAAATGGAGTCAAGAGAGCGCTTGAGCGTCGAAATATCTCAAACGGGAAAGAAATTACGGTTAATTTTCGGCAAAATCGACGAAATCATCGCTAGTTTCGAGCTGTTGAACTTGTTTCGACGGTGAAAGAGGCGTGCATTACATTCGGCGCGAAAAATAGAATGAAAAGATCGCTTAAACGTAGAAATATCTCAAACAGGAAGGAAATAACTGTTAGTTTTCGACAATATCGACGTTATCATCGCGATTTGCGAGCTCTTTGTCTGGTTTCGTAGGTGAAACGGGCGTGCATTACATTCGTCGCGTAAAATGAAGTGAATGGAGTGCTTAAGCGTCGAAAGATGTGAAATCGTAAGGATGTAACGCTTAATTTTCGTCAAAATCGACGAAATCATCGCGATACCAGCTGTTGTGCTTGTGTCGACAGTGAAACGTGCGTGCATTACATTCGGCGTGTAAAACGGACTGAAAAGAGCGCTTAAAAGTTGAAATATCTCAAACGCGAAGGAAATGACGGTTAATTTTCGACAAAATCGACGAAATCCAGCTCTATTTGCGAGCTGTTGGTCTTGTTACAACGGTGAAACTGGAGTGCATTGCATACCGCGCGTAAGTGGAGCGAATAGAGCGCATGAACATAGAATTTGCTCAAATGGGAAGGAAATAACGGTTAGTTTTCGACAATATCGACTCTTGGGCTGGTTTCGAAGATGAAACGGGCGTGCATTTCATTCGGAAACTAAAATGGAGTGAGAGGAGAGCTTATTCGTTGAAATATCTCAAACGGGAGGGAAATGACGGTTAATTTTCGACAATATCGACGAAATCATTGCGATTTGCGAGCTGTTGGGATGGTGTCGAAGGAGAAGCGAGAGTGCATTACATTCGGCGCGTAAAATGGAAGAAAATGCGCTCATAAAAGTCGAAATATCTCAAACGGGATGGAAACAACGCATAGTTCTCTTCAAAATAGACGAAATCATCTCTACTTGCGAGCTGTTGGGCTTGTGACGAAAGTGAAACGAGAGTGCATTAAATTCAGCCCTCACAATGTAGTGAAAAGAGCTCTTAAACGTCGAAATATGACAAACGCGAAGGAAATGACACTTAGTTTTCGTCAAAATCGACGAAGTCATCGAGATTTGCTAGCTGTTGGGCTTCTTTCTACGCTGAAACGGTCGGGCATTTCATTAGCAGCGTAAAATGGAGTGAGAGGACTGCTCATTCGTTGAAAAATCTCAAACGGGAGGGAAATGACGGTTAATTTTCGACAATATCAACGAGATCATTGCGATTTGCGAGCTGTTGGGCTTGTGTCGACAGTGAAACTGGGGTGCATTGCATTCCGCGCGTTAGTGGAATGAATTGAGCTCTTAAACGCAGAATATGACAAACGCGAAGGAAATGACACTTAATTTTCATCAAAATCGACGAAATCATCGAGATTTGCTAGCTGTTGGGCTTCTTTCTACGCTGAAACGGTCGGGCATTTCATTAGCAGCGTAAAATGGAGTGAGAGGACTGCTCATTCGTTGAAAAATCTCAAACGGGAGGGAAATGATGGTTAATTTTCGACAATATCAACGAGATCATTGCGATTTGCGAGCTGTTGGGCTTGTGTCGACAGTGAAACTGGGGTGCATTCCATTCCGCGCGTTAGTGGAATGGATTGAGCTCTTAAACGTCGAAATATGACAAACGCGAAGGAAATGACACTTAGTTTTCGTCAAAATCGACGAAATCATCGCGATTTGCGAACTGTTGGGCTTGTTTCGACGGTGAAAGTGTCGTGCATTTCATTCGGCGCGTGAAATGGAGCGTAGTGGGCGGATAAACGTAGAAATATCTCATACGGGAAGGAAATAACAGTTAGTTTTCGACAATGTCGACGTTATCATCGCGATTTGAGAGCTCTCTGTCTGGTTTCGAAGGTGAAACTGGCGTGCATCATATTCGCCGCGTAAAATGAAGTGAAAAGTGCGCTTAAACGTCGAAATATCTCAAACGGGATGGAAGTTACGCTTTGTATTCGTCAAAATCGACGAAATCATCGCCCTATGCGAGCTGTTAGGGTTGTGTCAACGGTGAAACTAGAGTGCATTACATTTCGCTCGTAAATAGAGTGCAAAGGGCGCTTAGACGTCGAAATATCTCAAACGGGAAGGAAATAACTGATAGTTTTGTCAAAATCGACGAAATCATCGATACTTGCGAGCTGTTGGGCTTGTGTCGACGGTGAAACGAGCGTGCATTACATTCCGCGCGTGAAATAAAGTGAAAACGGCGCTAGAACGTAGAAATATCTCAAACGGGAAGGAAATAACGATTAGTTTTCGTCAATGTCGACGAAATCAACTGCAATTCCTTGAGGGCATCCAGTAATAAGATGCATTTAAATGACAGGGTTCACAGGTGGTGGGCTTACCTACAAACTTTTACCTTTGACATTATGTATCGGGAAGGCAAGCGAATGGCTCACGGTGGTTCCTTTTCGCGGAACCCCGTTGACTCGGATCACCGTACGATCCACAAAATTGCCGAAAAAGAAATCAATCTGGCCGAAATCTCCGAAGATTGGCTCTTGGCGGAGCAACGTCGCGATCCCCAAATTACGGAAATCGTCGATAAGTTGCGGAACGATGAGCTTGCAGATGATATCGCGAATACGTGTGAACTGCGATCCGGTACCCTTTACCGTAAACTACAACGAAAAGGCAGAACTCTCTGCTTGCCCATTGTCCCAAGAGGTTTTAGGTGGTAAGTGATCAACTATGTACACCAGTCGATTATGCACTTAGGATGGGATAAAACGCTCGAGAAACTGTTCTAGTATTACTTTTTAGAAGGAATGGCGAAATACTTTCGCAAATTCGTTGAGAACTGTCATGCTTGTCGAGTTTCAAAGGCTAGCTCAGGCAAGACACTAGCCGAAATACATCCCATGCCCAATACCAGCATACCTTGTCACAGGGTTTATATGGATATAACGGGCATACTACGCGGTAAAAGCGACTCGAAGGAATATGTCACTGTGTTGGTCGACGCCTTCACCAAATTCGTATATTTGCACCATACCCGTAGGATAGACTTCGTTAATACCATTAAAGCGCTTATATAGCTCCGCTATATTTTTATTCGTAAGTGCTAAATGCGGCTTCGTGAAACAAAGCGCTACGCAGTTAAAGCGCAACACGACGTGCCCAATCCGTCATCGACATCTTCGCGCTCCTTCCGCCGAATTTCTCCGAGGAGCATACTCGTGCCAGCCGCGGCGACACATCTAATGAATACACGCTAGTGGGGATGTGGATGGGCAACGAAGGGAAGAATCATTTCGATCTGAGAAAAAAACGGACATTTTACCGCGAGCCGCGAAGCGCGAAGGGTGAAAGAAAACGAGTCAGCTATCGATCAATCGTCGCTGTTGTTGATCGTCGTTAAGTATCAACTGTTGTTAACTGTTAATTGTAATTCATTGTTATCAAGTTTAATAAATGTTATTGGTTGAACATACCCGAGTGCACTTCAGTACCTATTACACCATACACCTCAATTGGTGACCCTGACGTGAGTTAATGTTAAAGAGGTGACTGTGATAGTGACCTGAGACTCTAAACGGCGCGAATTTAAACTGCTGTGCGATGGCAAATACCGACGGGACCGCGAACGGCGCACAACGAGTCCACCCAGTAATCAGCATGGCCCCGCTGCAGCCCTCGGAGGTCACGGCGTGCTTCACGCTTCTGGAAATGCAATTCGAGGACATGGATCTTACGGACGACAAACGAAAGTTCGTGACCCTCGCCAGGTGCCTCGGCGGCCGGTATCTATTGCATATCGAGGACGTGAAGAGGAGGATACCAAGGCGGAACAATACCATAAGTAAAAAAACGAGATCATCGAGAGTTGGCTGATACACCCAGCACGATGTAACGCAGGCTGCTGACCTTCGAAGTGATGGGCGACCAAAAGCCGATCCAATTCCACCAACACCTAAGAAGACTAGCCGATCGAATCTACGAGACACATTTGTTAAGAAGACAGAAGGTCGCCGTCATCAAGACCGATCGAGCGGGAGGCGAACAGCGAGATCGCCCCCCACGGAATCGTCAGATTACAGGTTCTCCAGAATAGAGGCACAAATCGAGGCACTGCGCCTCGACCGGCGCCTCTACCAGCGTCCAAACACGAGACGGTACGGACCGCGCCCGAGAGATGTGTAACAGGACTCCGGTCATTGTTACTACCACGCGACGTTCCGAGCGCGCGCGAAGAAGTGCCGCCAACCTTGTACATGGAGGCAGAGAAACGAGACCGGCCGTCTGTAAACGCGACAAGTCACGACGGCCTAACATCCCGCCGCATATTCGTGAGGGACAGGAACTCAAAAACCTCCTTCCTAGTGGACACCGGCGCCGACGTATGTGTATTTCCGCGCAACAAAATACACGGGCCCGCGAACAAAGTTCAACAAAGTACGAATTGTTCGCGTCTAACGGGTCACGCATCGCGACCTACGACACCACTCTAGTGTCTCTCGACTTGGCATTGCGTCGAGCGATGAAATGGCGTTTCTGTATAGCGGACGTCGAAACACCCATCATCGTAGTGGATTTCCTCAGTCACTACGAATTATGGGTGGACGCGAGGAATAAACGCCTTATAGATTCTACTTCGAACCGGTCAACGAGAGGATACACGCCCGCGACGGCGTCGACCAAGACAATTATCGGAGAATCGACGTATCACCGACTCCTCTCTGAATTTCCGGAACTAACCCACCCACCGGCTTTCGGGCGAGAGAAAACTGTTCACGGTGTGGTACATCACATCGAAATCACACCAGGCCCGCCTGTCCACAGCAAACCCCGCCGACTCGCACGTGACCGTCTTAAACAGGTTAAGACGGAGTTCGAAGTCATGATTGAGCAAGGCGTGATGCAGCCATCGAGAAGCCCATGGGCATCATCCTTGCACGTCGTTTCAAAAAAGGACGGAGGGATTCGACCGTGCGGCGAATACCGGGCGTTGAACGCCCGCAGCATCCCGGACAGATATACACCGCCGCACATAGAGGATTTCGCACAGAACTTACATGGTAAGCGCATTTTCTCCAAAATCGACCACGTTCGCGCTTATCATCAAATTCCGATCGCGCCGGAAGACGTCGAGAAAACAGCCATAACGACACCGTTCGGTCTGTTCGAAGCGACCAACATGATGTTCGGGTTTCGGAACGCCGCGCAAACGTGTCAGAGATTCGTAGACGAAATCGTACGAGGCCTTGATTTCGTCTACGCATACATAGACGATTTCCTCGTAGCTTCCGAGAATGACGTGCAACACCGCGAATACTTGCGGGTCCTGTTTCAACGCCTCAACGACTACGGGGTCGTTATTAATACCGCGAAGTGCGAATTCGGCGTCCGCGAAATTCAATTCCTAGGTTATACTGTAACGGCCGAAGAAATAGAGCCGCTGGCTGAACGCGTGGACGCCATCGCAAAAGTGCCGCTACCCGCGACCGTTAAAGATCTTCGAAGATTCCTCGGTATGATTAACTTTTACAGACGTTTCATACCGAGGGCCGCGCACACTCTCCGACCACGCAACGATATATTGAAAGGCACAACGAAGCGCAACGCGTCTATTGAGTGGTCCGAGCACGCCGAAAAAAGCTTCCGCGAGTCGAAACGCGTCTTGGCCGACGCGACAATGTTAGCGCACCCGATCCCCGGCGCGCCCCTTAGCCTCGCGGTGGACGCATCCGACTACGCTATTGGTGCGGTATTTCAGCAGCGCGTCAACGATTGTTGGCAACCACTTTGCTTTATGACACAAATGCTATGCCCCGCGCAACGGAAATACAGCGCGTATGATCGGGAATTGCTGGAGATGTACTACGCGGTTAAACGCTTCCGACATGCCGTCGAAGGTAGAAAATTCACGATCACAATTATATCACAAACCCCTTATTTACGCGTCCAAGCAGAACCCCGGTAAGTGTTCGCCAAGAGAGTTCCGACATCTGGACTACGTCGGACAGTTTACGACGGATATCCGACATATAAAAGGGGTAGAGAACAACGTAGCCGATACTCTATCTCGCATCGAAGCGATCGGGAAACCTGTAGACCACCACAAGCTAGCTGCAGCGCAAGGGAAGCTGCATAGCGAGCTGCGCGAAATTATCAACACTGGATCGAGCGCGCTGCATTTGAAAAAGGTACGATTTCCCGATCACGACGTCGAGTTATATTGCGGTATTACAGCCGAGACCGTGCGACCGTACGTACCGGAACCGTTACGGCGCATCGTATTCCAATCACTACATGGAATTTCACATCCGGGGATGCGTGCCACGCGAAAATTGGCTTCGTCTGGCCGTCCATAAATAAAGATCGCCGAACGTGGACACGACAATGCATACCGTGTCAGCGCAATAAAGTCACCAGACACGTATTCTCGCCTGCCGGAACGTTAGCAGGCCGGTTCGAGCATATACACTTAGTCATCATCGCCATGCAATATTCGCAAGGATAAGGGTATTCTCTAACGTATATCGATCGTTTTCCGCGTTGGCCCAATGCCATTCCTATCGCCGATATGGCTTCGGCCCTCTTTTCTACCTGGACATCTCGTTTCGGCGTACCTTTGAAAATTACTTCTGATCCAGGACGTCAATTCGAATCGCGTTTATTCGAGGAATTATGCCGGTTGCTCGGCGTCAAACATCTGCGTACAACGGCCTACCATCCAGCGTCTATCGGGATGGTAGAACGCCGACACAGACAACTAAAGGCGGCGATTAAATACCACGACACGTGCAACTGGGTCGGAATTCTGCCAATTGTCTTATTAGGTATCAGAACCGCGATAATGGAGGACCTAAACGCAACGCGGCCGAAATGATTTACGGCACCGGCATACGTCTGCCGTCGGAATTCTTTTTGCCAACTAGTCAACGGGCCAACTCGGAATACGCGAATCGGCTAAGAGAACGTATGGAGAGGGTGAGACCACACCCGGTTACGCGTCATGGCGAAAAGAAAACTTTCATTTTCAGAGAATTAGAGACGTCGCCATATGTATTCATGCGCCATGGCGCGATTGGAGGACCATTACATCCGCCGTAAGATGGACGTATAAAGTTATACAGAGAGGCGATGAGACATATACGGTAAAAATAAATAATCGCGACGTAACGGTTTCCGTAGATCGGTTGAAGCCCGCGTTCGTCATTCCCGAAGACATCGAGCAAGGAACCGCCGAGACTCGCAACGTGCTAATTTCGGTAGACCAAACGAATGTTCGCGACGAAAGCGGTGTGGACCCCAATAACAAAACGACGAACGAAGAAAATACCAGGAATAGATACGTTACGCGGTCTGGGCGAACTGTCCGATTTCCCGATCGCCTTCAGGCAGGTTTCGGATAAGCGTTAGGCACCGGCGAACGTCCACACCGCTTTGTAATATTTATATATCCTTTTAATTATGTAGAGTTATCACTGGTAAGGGGTACTGTAGCGCCACGGATCACGGAGCTTTCCAACGGCTTCGTGAAACAAAGCGCTACGTCGTTAAAGCGCAACACGACGTGCTCAATCCGTCATCGACATCTTCGCGCTCCTTCCGCCGAATTACTCGGAGGAGCATACTCGTGCCAGCCGCGGCGACACATCTAATGAATACACTCTAGTGGGGATGTCGATGGGCAACGAAGGGAAGAATCATTTCGATCTGAGAAAAAAACGGACATTTTACCGCGAGCCGCGAAGCGCGTAGGGTGAGAGAAAACGAGTCAGCTATCGGTTGTTACGTTCTTGTTTGATTGAATTAATTTTAAACCGTTGAATTCGCAAGATTTTTTTTTATTTATTTATTTTAATTTTTATTTGTTTTTTGTGTTGCTTTAATTTATTTTAATTCAATTTAGCTCGATTTATACGGTAGTTGCTGCCACCAGAAATAGTCTAAGGACTATTTCGATTGGAGAAATTTCTTTCGATTGTTTATTAATTGATTATTCGCTCGGTAGCGTTAATTAATATTCAGGCTACTGATAATTAGTTTCCACGTTTCTGCTAACCTGCTATGCGCAGGGATACTGGCACGGGAGAGGATTAAAGTTGTATGCAATGGATATTTGTCCTCGTTGAACGGATCGAATCGCTTAAGTAGCTATTCACATATATATATATATATATATATATATATATATAAAATATATATATATATATATATATATATATATATATATTTTAATAATTGGTGATAAGTAGACTGGATTCAGTTCCCGGATGTGCCGAAATTGTCAGAGTAGAAGAAAATTTTACAAAATTGAGTTCTTACCTTGTAAAGTAGGTTGCGTCAGGGGCCATCACCTTGTAATGGTCGTTGGAGGTTTAATTGTTCAACTCGGGTATAACCTTTTATCGAATTTCTACTTTATTTATTTATTTATTTATTTATTTTGATAAGCACTTACAAATATCTAACCGGATTAATATCGCAATTTTATTTTAACAACGAAAATGAGGACTTTAAGAATCTCTAACTCGCTCGCGACTCTCCCTCTTTTTCTTTATTTTATAATGAATGGCTAAAGACCGTCGAGACGCTAAGTGTTGATGAACGTTATGATGAGCTTACGCCGTAAGAAATTACAATGGAATGAGAGTTGACAACAAAATAATAAGCCGAAACGTAACGTACAATTAGCGACAAAATACTGGAATGAGAATCTAACGTACAATTAGCGACAAAATACTGGAATGAGGATCTTGCTCTATGTTGCTACGCTTATTTATAATGGTGGTCCACTGGTGGTATGCTTCCGTGGGAATCGGGACGTTGCAGTTTTGGGTTTCCTGAGATCGTACGTGAGAGAATGTGAATTCTGTAATCGTTGATGTCTCCTTTGCTTCGTTATCTTGTCTTTTAACTTCCAGATTTCCATCGGTCCTATTTTCTGCTGAGGTAGCGTCTAGGAGACTTGAAGGGGTCCATGCTGATCTAGTCTTTTCTCGAGAATTTTTATGTGAGTACTGTGGGAATAATTTTTGTTCTTTGGCGTGTGGAAGGGCCGGTGGCTGGAGTCTCATTATTATATCGACATTTGCTCGGGCAACACGCGTAGTCCGCTGTTCTCCCAAAACGAGGTCCTCCTCCTTCGAGTTATTTTACGTAAGTTTGGTTCGAGTGGATATTTGCATATTATGGTTGTTTTCGTGATTTTGATCTCTTTTCCTTTTTTTGTGTTGTTTCATTAGGCTTCGGTGATTGACGTTCGAACAATGTTTGTGGAGGCGTTTCTATCGGAGGTTCTCACGCAGATTTCCATGGTGCGTATTTTATCTTGTTTTTTTTTTGTCCGTTTAATTCGTCCTGTTTTGTTCTATTTAAGCGGTGTTGTGTCGTTTCAGCACAAGAGAAAGAGGAATTCCGAAGAACCCGTGGGCGACTCGGAAAGACCCCTCAAACGCATGCGGCGTTGTGATGAACCACAAGTATCAGGGTGGTCGGAGGATCTTTCCGACATCGATCCGGAGCCCGTGGATTTCCCGTCGGAATTGAATTTTGACAGTCTTGCAGATGAGAGTTTCTCCGATGTAGAGACCGTCGTGTTGGAGTGGGAACCCCCTCTGGTTGAAGCTATTGACACTGATCGTTGTGTGAAAGTTCGTTTTGCCGATGTAATTCCGGTAGAGGTTTTGGAGGCACATCTTCGTCACCATGCTTCTGGGAGAAAGGGAATTTCCCCTGTTGTGCGTTATTGGTGTATGTGTAAATTCAGCGAACTTTGCCCTGGAGCTCCTTGCTTCGATTTTGATTTAGTCTAACTGATTGTTTTGGATATATATATATGTATATATATATATATATATATATATATACATGTCGGAGATGTAGGGATGGCGGGCCTTTCTTTTGGAATTTTGGGAAGATTCCCAATACTTTCGGTTAAACTGTTTGTTTAAGCTGTTCAATATTGTATTATAACAGTGGACTTGAGGTTGAGGTGACACTGTCGGTCACCGAACGTAGCCACGGTCTCGGGATGAACGTAGAAGTACAAATGTTGAGGGACACACGTTGTATTAACAAACAAGTCCCGAGGCGGGAGCAATAACGGCTCTACGCGAGCCTAGTAACGGTGCCTGGAATTTTGTTGATAACCCTGATCAATATGCAATTGACAAGTGTGATCGTGTCAGTCTTTTATTTGTATGATCACCTTGGAGAGTTGATACACAACGTCAAACGATTAGTCTAAAAGATACCGAACGTCATAGCAAACGTCATTTCAAGAATAGCTTATAACTAAATGTTCAAAAAGTTGTCCCGTTGACCGTGGATTCGTTAAACCCGAGAACATTGTTTATTTAAGAGTGACTTTACGTTATACAGTTAAACCTTGTTTAATCAACTCCTGTACATATTACTGTAAATATAAACCTTTGAACAACTATAATGGCTAGTCCTAATGAAGAAACACAAGGCGCCCCAAGAACCAGCATCAACCCAATAAACCCGATTAACCCGACATCAGAAGTGGGATCAGAGCCGTTTTTGTCCATGCGAGAGCATATAACAATCATGCGTGAGTTAATAAGGACGCTTGTGACAGAACCGGGTGCGGAAACGAAGAATCTATCGCTTCCGCGTTTTAGCCCAGAAATCGCAGGTTCTGACCCAGCTGCATGGTGTGCAGTAGTAAATCTGATTATGAAAGAAAATCCCTTGCAAAGCAGTGTGTTATATTCTGCTTTGAGTTGTGCTCTAGAAGGTACAGCAGCGCAATAGCTAACGCAAGTATTGGTTGGTAGAGATATTACTTGGACAAAATTTAAAGACCTTTTCACTGCGCGTTTTGGTGGTAAAGAAACAGCTACCTCAGCGCTAATGAAGATGTCTCATGAAAAACCACTGAAAGATGTAACTATGGGAACTTTTGGTATACGTCTCCGTTCCTTCCTGAAGGCAAGATGGGAAAATTTAACTATGGCTGAGGTGATCAACGCTACCGTTCTTTTCCAATTGGCTACGCAAGATCAGCGTTTTGAACGGGTTGCACTTACAAGTGATATTAAGACTGAGGATCAATTTCTAAGTGAAATGAGAGCTTTCTCTTACGCAAAGAAGAGTCCGGTGATTGTTACGGACAACTTTTCTACGGGTCCTGAAGCTAAACGTCATAAGCCGCCGGATTACCGGATTAAGTGTCATTACTGTGGTAACCTCGGACATAAAGTGATGGAGTGTCAAAAAAGGATAAAATTTGGGAAACAGAGGAACACACGAAACCCGAACGAAAGTCAATCAGCCGCTACATCGAAGGTGATATGTTTCAAGTGTCCAGAGGAGGGTCATATTGCGCCCAGTTGCCCAATGTTGCGGAAAGGGAAAAATAACGGCAGTACACCTAAAGGAGGCAGTAACTCCAAAAACGAGAAACGGGTTGATTTCTGTGTAACGGAAGCTTCCATTGGTAAATTAATTCATCTGGGTGAGTCGTATCCATTTTACTTCGACTCAGCGGCTGAGTGTTCGTTAATTAAAGAATCCGTGGCATTGAAATTTTCCGGTAAAAGAAAGACTAATACAGTAATGATGCGTGGAATAGGAGATACCTGTGTTAAATGTATTTCGCAAATTTTGTCTTTAGTATGTATTAATGGATTTACATTGGAGATAATTTTTCATGTTCTTGCTGATAGTCACTTAAAATATGATATAATGATTGGTCGTGAAATTTTGAGCCGGTGCTTTGATGTAAATATTACTCAAAACGGCATTGTTATTAATAGAGGAAAAATAATTAGTGTGTGTAGTAAAGTCAAAGAAAACGAAATCAATATTAATGAGGTTGACACTGATATTATAGGGAATGATAAAAACCGTTTGATTTCTGTTCTTGAAAAATTCAAAGACTCGTTTATTACGGGGTTTCCACGAGCTCGCGTTAATACGGGACAATTAGAGATACGGTTAATAGATCCTAACGTCACTGTGCAAAGAAGTCCTTACCGGCTTAGTGAGGAAGAGCGAAGACTTGTACGTGAAAGAATAAGCAAATTAATAGAGGCGAAAATTGTACGGCCCAGCAATTCTCCTTTCGCGAGCCCCATATTACTTGTTAAAAAGAAGGATGGCTCAGAGAGACTATGCGTGGATTACAGAGAATTAAATAAAAACACGGTTGCGGATCGGTTTCTTTTACCTCTAATAGCGGATCAAATCGCGAGATTGCAGAAAGCTAAGTACTTTATTTCCTTGGATATGGCCAGTGGGTTTCATCAAATTCCTATTCATCCAAATTCCACGGAGTATACAGCGTTTGTTACTCCAGACGAGCAATACGAATACATAACAATGCCATTTGGGTTAAAAAATGCACCATCCGTCTTTCAGAGAGCAATTTTTAAGGCCTTAGGAGATCTTGCTTATTCGTACGTAGTTGTATATTTGGATGATGTACTAATTACCGCTGATTCGGTTGACCAGGCTTTAGAAAGATTAGATATCGTATTGAACACCCTTGTGAACGCTGGATTTTCTTTTAATTTCTCTAAATGCTCTTTTCTAAAAACTTCGGTTCTCTATTTGGGTTATGTTATTCACAACGGTGAAGTTCGCCCCAACCCGGGTAAAATACAAGCCTTGAGTTCTTTATCCGCACCGACGACCGTTACGCAGCTCAGGCAGTTTATTGGTTTGGCTTCTTATTTTCGAAAATTTGTTCCAAAATTCTCACAAATAATGAAGCCTTTATATGCACTTACTTCTAGTAATAAAAATATAAGCTGGACGGATAGGCACGAAAAGATAAGACAAAGAATAATATCAATTCTCACCGATGAACCAGTGTTGATGATATTTGATCCTAAATATCCTATAGAATTACATACCGATGCCAGTCTAGATGGATATGGGGCTATTTTGATGCAGAAAGTTGAAGGGAAAAACAGAGTAGTGGAATATTATAGCAAAAGAACTAGTCCTGCTGAATCCAGATATCATTCGTATGAGTTGGAGACGTTAGCAGTAGTTAATACTATTAAACATTTCCGACACTATTTGCATGGACGAGAGTTCCTTGTTGTAACGGATTGTAATTCTTTGAAGGCGTCCAGCAATAAAGTAAATTTAAATGACAGGGTTCACAGGTGGTGGGCGTATTTACAAACCTTTAATTTTAACATTATGTATCGCGAAGGAAAACGAATGGCTCATGTAGATTTCTTTTCGCGGAATCCTATAGATATTGATCGCGTAGAAATTAACAAAATTAAAGAAAAGGAAATTAATCTGACTGAAATTTCTAAAGGATGGTTGTTAGCGGAACAGCGTCGCTATCCTCAAATTTCGGAAATTGTTACTAAGTTACAAAATGATGAACTCGCGGAGGATATTGCAAGTACGTACGAATTACGGTCTAGTACCCTTTACCGCAAAATACAAAGAAAAGGCAGGACTCTCAGTTTGCCTATTGTCCCAAGAGGTTTTAGGTGGTCCGTAATTAATCATGTGCACCAGTCAATTATGCATTTAGGTTGGGATAAAACGCTTGAAAAGCTGTATGAGTATCACTGGTTTAGAGGAATGGCGAAATATGTTCGTAAATTCGTGGAGAACTGTCATGCTTGTCAGGTTTCCAAGACGAGTTCAGGTAAAGTTCAAGCTGAACTATATCCTATACCTAAAATCAGCATACCTTGGCATACGGTTCACATGGATATTACGGGCAAGTTAAGTGGAAAGAGTGACTTGAAAGAATATGTTATTGTTTTGATTGATGCCTTTACTAAATTTGTATTTTTGCACCATACGCGTAAGTTGGATTCCTTTAATACTGTTAAAGCACTCAAGTCAGCTATATTCTTATTCGGGAGTCCTTGCCGAGTAATAGCGGATCAAGGTAGATGCTTTATTGGTAAAGAGTTCAAAGATTTTTGTAGTGAAAAACAGATTAAACTACACTTGATAGCAACCGGTGCCAGTAGAGCTAACGGGCAGGTGGAGCGTGTTATGGGTACTTTGAAAAACATGTTCACTACAGTGGAGACGACCGGCCGCACGTGGCAAGATGCGATTGGTGAAATACAATTGGCTTTGAATTGCACTACTAATCGTGTGACAAAATCAAGTCCATTAGAGTTATTGATCGGCAAAGCAGCAAGACCCTTCGGTTTGTTGTTGCCTGATAATATGGAAGAAAGAGAAATAGTTATCTCCTATGTAAGACAGCAAGCTATAAAGAACATTGAGATTAACGCTAAGTACGATAAAGAAAGATATGATAAAACTAAGGCTAAGGTAGTTAGATTTAATCTTGGAGATTTTGTGTTGCGCAAAAACGAAGAGAGAAATCAAACCAAATTGGATCCAAAGTTTAGGGGCCCATTTGTAATAGCAGAGATTTTAGAAGGAAACAGGTACGTTTTAAAGACGTTGGATGGTAAACGATCATACAAGTACAGTCATGATAAGTTAAGGAAAATGCCAGATAGTTGCATTCCTGCTGAGTTGGATATCTGTAGTGATGGTGATGGAAGTGACAATGACAGTTTGAGTACACCGATCCAGGAGGAACATTAACACTATGACCATAACATCTAGCATAGTGTTTCCTCGTACACAATGTATTATGTTCATGGTATCTAGTATCGATTTTTGAGGAGCATTAACAGTATGACCATAACATCTAGCATAGTGTTTCCTCGTACGTTATGAACAATATTCATAACGCGAAGTTCAGTGTTCTCATGTGCATCCAGTGTGGTGATGAGAACGAAGTTCAGTGTTCTCATGTGCATCCAGTGTGGTGATGAGAACGAAGTTCAGTGTTCTCATGTGCATCCAGTGTGGTGATGAGAACGAAGTTCAGTGCTCTCATGAGCGTCTAGTGTGGTTGAGAACGAAGTTCAGTGTTCTCATGAGCGCCCATTGTGGTAATGTGATGAAATTTAGTGTGTACTTTAGTGTGTACGACCATGTACGACCAGAAGTGTTGAGGTGTGAACAGGTGTTAGATTGAATAAACTGATGACTGGTGGTTCACAGGATGCAACTAGCACTTTGGACGAAATTGTAATGTTACTGATTGTTGTGTTTCGATTTATTAAAGAGCATTTCATCGGAATCTTTGTTGTTGAACTGGGCCCTTGACTAGTTGGAATATTTAGTTAGATTGTAAAATGTCAATTGTGTTAAGTCTAATGTTAAGAAAATCGAATATTTTAGATGCACCCGAGGACGGGTGATTGTCAGGATGGCCGTGTCGGAGATGTAGGGATGGCGGGCCTTTCTTTTGGAATTTTGGGAAGATTCCCAATACTTTCGGTTAAACTGTTTGTTTAAGCTGTTCAATATAGTATTATAACAGTGGACTTGAGGTTGAGGTGACACTGTCGGTCACCGAACATAGCCACGGTCTCGGGATGAACGTAGAAGTACAAATGTTGAGGGACACACGTTGTATTAACAAACAAGTCCCGAGGCGGGAGCAATAACGGCTCTACGCGAGCCTAGTAACGGTGCCTGGAATTTTGTTGATAACCCTGATCAATATGCAATTGACAAGTGTGATCGTGTCAGTCTTTTATTTGTATGATCACCTTGGAGAGTTGATACACAACGTCAAACGATTAGTCTAAAAGATACCGAACGTCATAGCAAACGTCATTTCAAGAATAGCTTATAACTAAATGTTCAAAAAGTTGTCCCGTTGACCGTGGATTCGTTAAACCCGAGAACATTGTTTATTTAAGAGTGACTTTACGTTATACAGTTAAACCTTGTTTAATCAACTCCTGTACATATTACTGTAAATATAAACCTTTGAACAACTATAATGGCTAGTCCTAATGAAGAAACACAAGGCGCCACAAGAACCAGCATCAACCCAATAAACCCGATTAACCCGACATATATATTTATACATTTTAGATGTAACGTTTGTTAAATATATTTGTTTAGCTTTATATTTTCTTTTTACTCGATTATATATATATATTTTTTATACTTTTTGTATTTGACAAAGTAATTTTCGCATAATAAAATTGTTAACAATGTGTTTTATGATTCGTCTCTCGCGGCTGATTTCCATCAATCCCCAGCATTCCTGTCCCGTGTCATTATTTATTGCTACCTCAGCACGACGTTCCATTTTGTATTAAATTTTTATTTTCGCTGTTCTTTCCTTTTCCTTTTCTTTTCTTTTCCCCATCGAAAGTATAATTTTATTACTATTATTTTTTGTAACACGTACGAATTAGTGCGCGCATGTTTCAAAATGGCCGCCCGTGAATGTCCCTAGCATACAGTGACTTCTATTGATCTCGGATCTATTTATCGATTATGTGTAAATCTTGTTTCGGTGTTTTGACGTATAGTCGAAGTGAGAAATATAGTATTTCGTATTTATCCAATGCGTACAATCATTGCGTGTGTTCCGACGCGCGCGTGTAAATCTAACATGGCTGTTCGCAAATGTCATCAGTGAGGTTACAGAGGCGGGTCTTTAGTTTTATCGAACTGATTTTCCTGTCTGTCGCTCGTTTTCCCTTATTCTACCGCAATTAGACTATGTATTTATTATTATTATTATTGTTAAAATGACAGTAGTATTGTTCATTTAGATTATTAATACCTTAGTTAAAAATCTAGATTATATATATATATATATATATATATATATATATATATATACATGCATGTTTCGTAGTATAGTTTTCATATGTAATTCCTTACTAGAATGATCACGAGTTTTGATTATGTATTTTATGTTTACCAGATTGTTAATTTGATTTAATAGTATAGAATACGCACACATATACATATTTCCATCAATGTGATTTTTATATAAGTTCTTTAATAGTGTAGTATTGTGTATTTTAGGTTATGTATTCATTAGACTGTTAACCATTTGATATCATATATACATATATATTTGTAATTTGTTACATAGTATTAAAAGTTTTATTTCTAATATCTACTAAATTGTTATGTGTTTGGCATATATGTTTATATTTATATGTAACTCTCCAAGTTGTTGCTGCGTTGATAAAAATATATTTCTATACACATTTATTCCTGGTGTTTCAATTATTTTCCTTTTGTAGTTATTCTTATTTCCTGGTTTACTCGTTTGGTTCGCGACTCGTTTAATTCATTAATTAATATTTATTTTCTGATTTAAATTCTTTCTTTTGTATTGTACATATTCCGTCTTCGTTACGGCACGTGCGGAGCGCGGGACGTGACACGGTCAATCGTCGCTGTTGTTGATCGTCGTTATGTATCAACTGTTGTTAACTGTTAATTGTTATTCATTGTTACCAAGCGTAATAAACGTTATTGGTTGAATATACTTGAGTGCACTTCAGTATCTATTACACCATACTCCTCATATCCATTAGAAATAGAAGGGGATACATCAAGTATTGTTCGCCTTTTATCTTCCTCTTTTTTCTTTTCATTTTTTTCGCAGTCTCATATCAGAATTCTATAATCCACACAAATCCACATGGAAATCATTATTTCCCACCAAACGCGTCCGTAATACCTAACTGCAATGTTTCAGTGTAGGGAATATAGAATATATAATTTGAGAAATATGTGTATACGCGCGTGTTGTACATTGCTTGACATTCTCTATTGTGAATTGTCCTTCGAAAGCTTTTGTATATTGTTTTATCAAATAAATTTAGATTGACTTGTGTGCAACTATCCACACTATTCTATAAAATTTTTCAATAAATATAAGTATTACAGCTGTTTCTTCCATATTTATGCAAAAAAATATTAGATGAGTTTTCAAATAACCGATAGTCTGCTGTGATGCCATCATTTTGTTTAACAAAATTTGAGCTGATTAATGCTTCTATAAATTAAAAAAATATTTAAGAAATGTTTATTTTAAGATTTACTACCTCAGCACGTTTTTTCACGATATTGTACATTAATATATTCTTTTTGCCTTATTGTACAGTTGCCCAGATCTAGGAACACGCAGGTCTTCGTTAAGACCTTAACAGGGAAACTATTACTCTTAAAGTTGAAGCTTCTGACACAATAGAGAATGTTAAAGCAAAGAACTTTTAATACCTTATGCATTAGCTTTAAAGACAAATCAATCAGAAAGTGTTCAGAATAGTTTAATTTCACTCACCTTGACTTGCAATCTGAACGATCTGTTACCTACTTCTCCAAATATATATGTTATACAAAATAAACATAATGAGGAAATTAATTTGAATATAGAAGATGAAATAAAAGATAAACTATTATTTGTAAATGAAGATGAAGGCGTAGTAATGCTAACTTGTTCAAAAAGTAGAAAAAATGTAAGCGAACTACCTTTGCAGAGGTATGTTAGTTACTACTCTATATTATATACAAAATAATTATGATATTTTATTTTAACTGTATTGTTTGCAAAGATAAGGCTGTATTCCATTCGGCTACAAGATTGAAATATTCAACACAAAGAAGATCTTGATACTACTCTTGAATATGTGCCTGAATTTAGTCCATTGCGCCAACAAAATATTCCTCCAAATATGAATGATGAAAATGTATTTGGAGAAAATACACCAACACCACCACTTTTACAGGACACCTCCAAGAGGAGCAATTTTAAATTCAGAAGAAGCAAAGGTGTTTGTTTTACTAAAACATTACGGATTAGGTCAATACGTGCCTATATTTCTCGAACCAGAAGTAAATATATTATTAAATTATGTGTGTTATATATATGTAAACTCTCTAAGAGTTCAAATGCGGATAAACAAGGGGACTTTCTCTGTTTTACGGACAGCACGGCTTCTTTTGTTTCACGGACAGAGCGGCTTTCCTTGTTTTACGGAGAGCCATTTTCAGAGACACGCATTTCCCAAACGGACGGACAGAGATCAACATCGGAGATAGACAAGATCACAGAAGAAAGAGTAATTATTTAAAACATTGAAGACTGTCGGAGAAAGAACGGCAGCTCAGGACGTTGAAAATCGATTCTCGATTTTCAGGAAGACATTGCACAGAACTTCGTATTTATTGTTTACTGTTATTAATTGGTTGTTGTTTATTTAATTATTACTGTTATTGATTGTTGTTAATTATTAATTGTTGTTTACTCTTGTATTTCATTTAAGTATTTTCACAATAAACTCGATTTTCAGAATCGATCCCTGAATTATCCTAGAATTGAACCTTATAAATCGATTTTCGCTACGCCATGCCGCTGAAAGTTAACTTACGTATCGTCATGAACGAGAACGCGAAAGGGGAGAAGCTAGAGAGCATAGAATCCATAAGAAGACCAGAAGACGAAGTATACTACATTTTTCCACGGAATATCAAGCGAAAAGCTACCATCAGCAATTATTCCGTTCAGCAACAGTGAAGAAGTCCGCAAACAGTCTAACCAAGGTAGGCCAGTATAGAAATGTTAAACTCACGATGGATGACGAGACAGCAGCGCTTTATATCGATACAGACTTAAACTTCGTATTCCAAGACATGTTCCTAGACGAAGCAGAAATTACCCCCACAAGGAAAATAAAGACGGAAACCGAGAAGTCCAGTCTGGACATGGAAAGACTTCTAGAAACTCTCCAAAAACGAGATAAGCGTGAAAGAGAAGAAATAAACTTTAGTATAAAACAAATTGATGGAACTCAAGAAGCCACAGGCTGGATATCAGAGTATGAAGAAGAATGCAGTAAATATAAAATAAAAAGTGATGAGGAGAAAGTAAAAGGTTTAAAAAAGTATTTAGAGAAAACAGCAGCAAGATGGTACCAAACGAATCTGCTGAAAGCTGAAGGACACAACTGGGAAGACTGGAAGGATGCATTTCTCTAAACCTTTAACAATAAAGGTCCTTCAGTATTAAATGTTTTTGTCTTTGATCTCTTTCTTGCGGTATTTTTAAATAGAGAATATTATAAGCGATGCATAAACAGTGAAAGTATAAATAAAAGAAAAAGTAAGCTATGATTCTTATGATTTGAAATATATATATATATATATATATATATATATATATATATATATATATATATATTTAATACAATTTCAAATATATATGTAATACAATTTCATTTTACTAACAATAAGGGGAATAAAACAAAGAACAATTAGTTAGATGCGGAAAATGTTAACTTTATTCAGATAAAATAAGATACATAATACAAACTAATGTTTAATTAAGTAACACCTAAAATACAAAGAAAGCCAAAAAAATAGAGAAAAAATGTATTTGATTAGTTTAATATTATGTTTCTATTTGTACACTTAATTTAACGATACATGATACCATACATCTTAATGTGTGTATGTCATTGTTAAACAATTATAAAGTATATTTATATAAGAGATATGAATAAGCTAATTTTTACATGTGTATGCATTACGCCAAAAATGTACGGGTGACGGCCTTGACTTCTCTTCGGCAAATGATGCACGCTGTGAATGCTGGCGAACAGTACTGACAAGTAGCTAGATGTCCACAAGGTAGGAACGTAATAGTCGCTTGTCGTTCCGTGCAAACTTTACACGAACGAGCATCTTTCAATGCTCGATTTTCTTGCTCCAGAGCAGCTAAAATAGTAAACAGTATATTTAAATACAATATATAATAGAATTTATTATATGTATACGGATTTCGGACAAATTAACGAATCTGTGTTTTTATTTTTATTACTTACCTACTTTCTCAGCGAGAGCTATTTCATTAGTATCATTTTCACTATTGGATCTCTCAGGACTCTCATCTGTAATTTCAATTGGTGCCTGAAATAAATATAATGTACATAAGTATATATTCTAATTATTAATTATACATATGGTTCAGGCTTTAAGTTTTTGTACTTACTTCCGCAGAAGTTTCATATAACTCCTGGCCTGTTACATTATTGACATATTCCCAGCCCCGTACTGGTAAAAAATGACCACAGCTGGGAGACGAAATCATATGTCTCTCCCATGGATCCTCTTCCGATCTCCAATTTCCTATTGTAATTCCACAATGGTAACAGGTAGTGAAATCATTTATTCCGGTGTAGAAGAAGCCTGCATGGGCTAATTCTTCACTTGTCTGTGTCATATATGTAGGCCATTTTGCGAATGAATTTAATCTGGATTCGTAAGTAGCGTATTCCAATATTGCTGCTTTCATAACATCTTTTAGTCCCAAACGGCTGAGATCATATGCCGTCGGGTTTCGTGAAAATCGATGGTCATTAAAATCAAATGACTCCTGATAATGTAAACCATAAGGACAAGATATATTTCTATTTCTTCGTCTTGTCCGTAGAACTTTAGCTGGATCTGCTCCCATTGGTACATTATTACAATGTTCATTGCGGATAAATCTGCACTCTGGAGAACGCATCTCATGAATTTGCATGGGAATATCACCCACAGACCACTGACTTGCCAGCAATTGACATTCAAAGCACCTTACGATATCCGTCTCGCCTGTATAGTAGAATCCTGCAGCTGCAAGACTGACAGGGTCAATGAAAGATACAGGCCAATTTCGAAAACTCGAACGTCTTACTGCTTCAAAACGAAAATCAGCATAATTTTCTTGAACGTCACGCGGCATTTCTATCGAGAATATCTGTGGCATTGTCCACGTCGACGGTATCGGTGATGTTAAATCAATCACCCTTGCTGAAGGTTCAGGGGATTGTATATCAACTATAATTTCTGGAAGTACCATGGATGTTGAAGGTACGGCTAACTCATCCGCCGATATTGAATGAACCGACGGATTTGAATCATCTGACAATGTCGAAGGAACAGCCAGTAATTCTTCATCTTCTGAAGATTCTGTATTATGTACCATCAAATATCGGAAGTTGATTGTAGGAATCATTGTATCCATTTTAATTGTAATTTATTGCGCCTTTAAACCTATTTAAAATAAAAAGACATTGAAATTGAATCTACTAATTGTAGATGACTTAAGAAATATTATACGTGTACAATTGATCAAACAGAAATGTATTACAGACAAAACCTACGAATATCAGATGTTCTCGTTCCGCTTCAACAGCTCTCCAATTCTTCAAATGGAATCTTGACAAATATTTAATATCTTATTCTTGTATATTTTATATTTTTAAATTTACTAAAACTGCTCAATCGTACGAACGAGCCACACAAACTCTTCGAACATCAGTGTAATACTGAACCTTGCTTCTAGTATGTACCGAGAAGCTACTACCTGTTTTCTACAAATCTTATCCCTACCCACAGTACTCGGTAGCAATATAACCCTTTAATGCACTATAAAGCACACCCACTGCGCAGAATGGGCAAGTTGTCGCCCAATCAAATTTCATCGATGCTCCGGCCCTTACTGTACTGTGTAAAGTAAACGATGCTCGCTAGGTACAGCGTTAAAATACATCTCTTATTTACTCACATTCGAAAATGATGCCGCTTTTGAAGGAATTCTTATTTGCTCCGTTTTTACTTGGCAATATTAACACGTTGTTTAAAATATCAGTAAAAACTGCTACGGAGCCTAGAGAGCCAAAGAGAACGACAAAAATTAACAATTTATTATTAACAGATATAATAAAAGGGGGAATGATAATAGATGCTTGCTATTAGCTCCTAATAGAGTTTTCGTAATATCTCTAGTTCGACATCGTCTTCCTACAATTCTTACCGGAATCTCCATATTGTTCTGCTTCAGATTTGCAATATTCGACAAATCCTAGTAGGTACATTATTTCGTTTCAGGGGCCCAGAGTCCTAATCCGGCACCTGTTTCCTGGTGGGTATAATATTTAGTAGAAGGATAATTGCTGTCGTAAACAGTATAGTCTAAATACTCAGATTAGTCTTTGGTAATCATTACTTTATGACACCCTACACCTTTTGGCGTATACCCTGCCTCGGTATTAATCATCGCAGATTATAATTAAATTATTTTTACAAATGGGACGTTTTCAGCAGTTTTTCAATATGTGAAACATCTGACTCGGGGTTTCTGCAGAAAAATTCAACCGTTTGCATCATATTCTAAATTTATTTTGAGATAAAGTTCCCTCGCGATGCGAATAGTAAAACGCTGTAGCATTATGTTATTTTACATTATACATATTATATCATATTATATATATCATATATATATATTATATATTATTATATCATATATATATTAATACTTTTATTAAAAGTATTAAAAGTGTTAATTGCGTATGCACGAGATGATAGTAAAAACGAAGAATAAACATATTCGGGCAAAACGCAGTATACTAAGCTTGAAAAGCAGTAATATCTTGAAGAATTACGAGGGAAACGTTCTCGTCTGACAACTGCAAAAAAGTATCGACGAAGTAAATTGACGATATGTCTATGTTTTGTTAATAAACAATACTGAAATTGCTAAAGTGAGTCCATCATTCTCATAATTGAATTTTCTGGCAGCTGTTTATATTCGTGTACAATGTAATGGCGTATATACGGTATCCGTTTACTCTCATATCGCTTGTTTTTCTAATTTTTCTTTATTTTTCTCCAGCATCCTGCATTCGTCTTATTGAGATAAATGTCATGTTGGTATGATCACTAGTTCCTACATCCAGCGTTGGTGCAAGTGCTTGACATCCTCTTCTGTTTTTCCCCGTCCGTCACGTCTTCTTTATCTGAGTATCCCGTGTGTTGTAAATGGCTGTCAAGGTGGTGAAATACACAGCATATAAAACTAATCTGTATGAATCAATTGAATATCAAAACCCAAACCAATGTAATAACAGCTTTAAACAGCATCTGAAAAACAGCATCTGAAAATAGCATCGAAGAAAGCAACTTGCGATTAAAAGAGTCGTATGTCGAAAAATGCATTGGTTTATTATAAATTAATATAAAAATATTACCCTGAACATTTTTCAATGATTTTCTACGCAATAATAGAATAATTCTATATAATAATTTTCTCCGTTTTCGTTTGTAACATTTACATTCTTTTTCATTTCTACAGTTCAAAAATCTCGCTTTTCATTCCATTCGGAATTTTTTCCCGAAAGACGAAATAAATATTTTCTCCCAGGTACTTAACAAAGGAGGGTTAGAGGTGTTCGTAAACGTTTGCAACATTTCTCAAATTTTTTAACAGCTTTCCTGGGAAACATATTATATAACAGTTAACTAATTTTAACAAATATGCATTATGTACTTGTATGTGCAAATGAAATAATGTACATGCACTTAATTTAAAGAAATGGTCAAAAGTGTTGAGGTTATTCGATGTGTAATCAGAGAAAACTAGTGGATAAATTGAAAGGCAGAAAATATATTTAAATATAAGTGTAATTATAAATAAGAATACAATTTGAGCTGGTCCAGATTCGCACGCTAGCTGTGTTACAAAATAACTGAAAACCCAAAAGCCAACGTCGCCTGTCTACTGTTTATGGTCTGACTTCGTCGCAGTCTTTTGTCTACGCGCTGTCGATGGCTTCAGTGCTTGAGAAACTAAAAAGACCAGATGTAGAGTTTTCTTATAAGTGGTGACCGCTTCAACACCCTCCCTAAAACTCTACATCTCCACAAACAATTATCTCAAATTTACAAATTATCTCTTAATATTTTTCTAACTCTTGTCGTAAATATCTGAAAATCAATTTGTCGATGCCTCCACAAGTACATTTGCCAGACGCCTTTCTCTTTTTCATTCAAATTAATTTATTACAAAAAGAATTCTGGAAGACTAAACAGATCGTGTAGAGTTTTTCCTTTTTTTTTTTTTTTTTTTTTTTTTTTAGAAGTGATAACCACTTCGACACCCTCCCTAAAAACTCTACATGCCTACAAACAATTACCTCTTAATATCCTTTTTATTTTTCAAACCTAACTTTTGTCTTAAATATTCAAATCTTGGTTTTGGCAACGCCTTTGTACATATATCTGCCAGTTGCTCTTCGCTTGTTACATACGTTACATCAATTTCGCCTCTATTGTATAAATCTCGCAAGAAATGATATCTTACGTCAATATGCTTACTTCTTTGATGGAATTCTGGATTCTTAATTAATTTGACGGCACTAGTATTTTCTACATAGCATATACTTAAGGATCTCTATTTTACATTCAAGAAATATTTTCTTTAGCCACATAATTTCTTTCGCTCTTGAGGCTGCACTGACATACTCAGCTTCGGTCGTAGATAGAGCAGTAGAGATACATTGTTGTCGCTTACATTGCCATGTGATGGCCGCATTCGCATACTTACATACAACGCCTGATGTCGACTTTCTTGTTTCTTTGTTGCCTGCATAGTCAGCATCGCTAAAGGTTTCGAGACTGCCTGCTTTTGTATATAAGAGTCCCATGTCCGCGGTCCCTTTTATGTTGCGCAAAATTCGTTTGACTAATTTCCACTGATACTGGTTTGGATTCTCTAAATGTCTCGCCGCTATATTTATTGCAAAACTAATATCTGGCCTACTTACGGTTTGTAAAAACATTAAGTTCCCTACGGCTTCTCTGTATGGTGCGTTACAATCATTATTGCCACTATAAACACTGTTTGCCTCATTCATATTAAATTTTTCTAATATTTTTTCGATATATCTACTCTGATGAATGAATATTGAACCATCTTTTAATCTTTTAATTTCAAGTCCAAGAAAACTCTTGACTTCTTTGGAACTCGTAATTTTGATTTCTTTATTTAAATCATCGAAAAATTTATCAATTAGAGATTCGTCTGAAGCTGCTACCAGTCCATCGTCTACGTATATGGTCATCAACATTAATTTGTTGTCTTCGCTATAAATATAAAAACAAGGATCTGCGTTACTCTGATAAAATTTTAAGTTTGAAATATATTTTGTGAAACGTTCCGTTCAACTTCTTGGAGACTGCTTTAAGCCATATAGGCTTTTTAGCAATTTACAAACGCGATTCGTACCATCATCATAACCTTTAGGTTGTTTCATATAAATATCTTCTTTCAGACCTCCATATAAAAATGCGGTTTTAATGTCATACTGTCCGAGGTGTAAATTATTTTTGGCTGCAATACTGAGCATTAATCTAATTGTATCAAACCGAGCAACGGGACTATAGGTTTCCTTATAATCTACGCCTTCTTTTTGTGAACACCCTTTTATTACAAGTCGCGCTTTTTATCGTTCCGAATTGTCCGGATTTAGCTTTACCGTTAAAACCCACCTATTACTAAGTACCTTCTGATCTTTAGGTTTTTCTACAAGAATCCACGTCTTATTTTCATGGTGCGATTTCATTTCATCGTTCATAGCCGTTTCCCATAACTCTTTCTTTTCGGAACTCATCGCTTCGTTAAAATCCACCGGTAATTTTTCCGCTACGTACGTTACTGGGCTACCATAAAAATCGGTTCGTTTGATCTTAGCTCTATCTCTCAATTGTCTCACATTGTCGCTATTTCCAGGAGGTTGTTCTTCGTGTTCACTCTGTGCACTTTCATACGTACATGCTCTATCGCTCTGCGCACACATATCTTCGCGCTCGACAATTTTCGGTAAACTTAAATTAATAAATTTCGCACTTTCTAGTTCGGGCTTAAATATTACGTCACGGCTTAATATTACATTTCTTACTGTTGGCGCATACACTCGACACCCTCGTGCGTCATCTAGATAGCCTACCAAATATCCTTTGTTCGCCTTTTTGTCAAGTTTTGTCTTCTCCGCAGGTATGTGTGCAAAGCACTCAGTACCGAAAACCCTAAACTTTTCTAAATTTGGCGGTTTCCCGTACCACAGTTCATACGGTGTTTTCTTGTCTTGTATCGTCGGCCCGGTCTTATTTATGACATGTACTGCTGTGTTCATGGCTTCGGCCCATAAAAACAGCGGTAGATTTGGTTTCGAATATAGCATCGATCGGCCTGCCTCTACTATTGTTCTATTTTCCCATTCTGCGACACCATTCTGTTCAGGAGTGTATGGGACGTTAATTGTGTGCCTAATTCCCTGACTTCTTAAAAATTCTTTAACTTCTTTATTTTTGAATTCTTTCCCTCCATCACTATGAATTTCTTTAATCTTATCGTTGAATTGATTCTCAACTTCTAGGCAAAAAGTTTTTAATTTTTCGATTACTTCTGACTTATGTCGCAACAAGTAAATCTTTGTGAATTTTGAAAAATCATCATTAAATGTAAGAAAATACAATTTCTTGCCTAATGACTCGACTTGTATAGGTCCACATACATCCGTATAAATAATTTCGCGAGGTTTATTCGCACGATTGATTTTCTCATGAAAACTCGATCTATGCTGTTTCCCGTACGCTCAACCTTCACAGAAAAAGCTACTATCCTCCACGACTTTCATATTCGAATTCTTTAAAAACTCTTTAACATGTCTGTTGTTTTGAGGACATAGCCGTTCGTGCCATAACTGCAATGTGTCCGCGTTTGACTCTGCTCTATTGCTAAAATTACAAACTGACGGTATGATAACTCGCATAACTATTTTATACAAATTTCCGATAACAGAACCTTTTGCTATTATTTTCTGGTTTTGTAAAAACATACAATTGGTCCCTTCCTTTAAAACACAGAAATCTATGCCCCTTCTCGCAACAGATCTAATGGAAAATAGGTTTCTTTTCATACCTGGTACGTACAGAACATCGTTCATTGTACATGTTACCCATTTGCCGTCCACAAAAGTCTCTACTTTGATTGTTCCTTTGCCGCACGCATTCATGAACGTAAGCCGATCTCTATCTTCACCGTGTTATCGAATTCTTCGAAGACGTTGAACCATTCCCGTCGTCCTGTCATGTGATCCGTAGCTCCTGAGTCGATTATCCAAACATCAGGGTTTGCCGCTTGTATGATTTTGATTTCTAGGTTCCTGGTTGTTTCTACTGTTGCTTCTTTTATTATTTTTAAAACAATTTTTACTGGTGTGGCGTTTCCTTTTGCATATAAAAAATCTAAAGCAATCCTTCTTTAGATGGCCAACTTTTCCACAATTGAAGCAGCTTGGTCCTTGTTTCTCGTATTCACATTTGCTTGACTGTTTCTGCTGTTCCCTTTTATAATTGTTACTCTTTGTTACCAGCGCCACCGATGTTTCCTGGTCGTCTTTCTTCCATCTGGTTTCTTCTGTTATCAGCCTGGTACTAAGCCTGTCTAGGGTATTCTTTCCTTCTTCCACCGAATCCCACGCACTGTGAAAATGGTCAAATTTGTTTGGTAACACCGATAAAATGCGTGTTATCAGCATTTTCTCGCCAATTTCACTCCCAAGGGCTTTCATCTTCGCCGCTATCACTTCCAACTTTGACAGGTTGTAGGCGACATTTTCAGATTCTTCCCATTTAAAATCGAAGAACTGCTTCTGGACCATATTTAGATTCTCATCTGACTTCATGTCATATACTGTATTCAACTTTTTCCACATTACATGTGCTGTTGTGCAACATAAAGGAAGATCCAACGGTTTCTTTCCTACTGAAGTCACGATTAATTTTCTCGCTAACCGATCTGCTTTCAAAAATCTTTCACGAGCGATTTCTTTCTCCGCGCTGTTACCTGGATGACACAGATTCCTTTCACACACGTTGATCAGGTCGTCATCTTCCTCCAAAAGTGTACGCATAACAAAACGCCACTGGAGCCAGTTTTCTTCGCCGCGTAACATCTCGATCTTCGCACTTGCTGATTCCATTTTAGCACTATCCCTTACTTTACTAAGCACAACACTTTAACAATTTATTCACTTTACGTTGCTGCCTTGCAAGTTACAGCTCTGGGCCCATAACCTGTTGAGGTTATTCGGTTTGTAATCAGAGAAAACTAGTGGATAAATTGTAAGGCAGAAAATATATTTAAATAAAAGTGTAATTATAAATAAGAATACAATTTGAGCTGGTCCAGATCCGCACGCTAGCTGTGTTACCCAATAACTGAAAACCCCGAAGCCAACGTCGCCTGTCTACTGTTTATGGTCTGACTTCGTCGCAGTCTTTTGTCTACGCGCTGTCGATGGCTTCAGTGCTTGAGAAACTAAAAAGACCAGATGTAGAGTTTTCTTATAAGTGGTGACCACTTCAACAAAAAGTTATGAAATTTTGTCTCAATACACCCTTTACTTTCTTTACTAAACTACGCAGTTATTGTGTATGTCAAAAGATGGCACAAAGTACAAAATTCCAATCACTTGATCTTAGCATTTAACTATGGTCGGTTGACTCCTATTACTATTTATTAAAATTGATTTCCTCAAAATCTAATATAATTTATCGAAATATAATTTTCCTAATCAAAATAATATATATGTCGTTGATGAAAGGACATCGGAGGTTTCCCTTTGGAACTTCGGGAAAATCCCTTAACACCGTAATCTAGATTTTATTATAGGCGTAATTAAACAATTGCCGTCAATCAATCCGGTTGTATTTGTTCGAGATTTGTGATAATGAGCTTGGGATCGAGGCGACAACCAGTCGCCGAACGTAACCGCGGTCACGGGTTTGTCTAACAAAGGTACGGAATAATTCTATAGCTCTCCTTAAAAGAAATATTTGTGACGGCACGCGACAGTAAACATTCCAACGGTTTGTGTCCCGTGGCTCGTCACACGCAGACCCTATTCTTCGAGTAAGATGATTGCCAGATGTCGATGCGTCTTCGCAGTACATGTTAGGCTAGCCTGAGGGCCTGATACAAATCTTAAGATTTAGTTGGCTAAAGTCCTTCAGACAGACAAACAATCTTTGTCCCAGCTACGGGAAGATAGGAGAGAACTATTTTTCAACGAACGGCGTCTCCCACTAGCAACTTTCCCTCGAGGGCGGCTAGCATCTTTTTCTAACCACCGATATGGAGATTGACCAATTAGCAGCAACGCCAATTTCTCTCACCTACTAAACGAAGGCTATCCTCGACGAATCCAAGGATCTCTTAGACACACCCCATTATAGTTTTCCTCTGCAGCATCATCGCGACGGAAAGTCATTCTCTCGTGAGGCCGTATTAGCGAATAACTTAGCGTCTGTACGCTCGGTGGATATTCTACGTTTTAACAAAGAGTCCGACTTAGATTTTGCGAGCATATTCATCTATCATCCCGTTGACCGCGGATTCGTTATTGAACCTAGGATCATTGTCATTAGTTTCTCGAGTACCTAATTACCACGGTTACTTGTCCAATTCTATAATTATCGTATTTGCACTAGTCAATGTCATGCCCCTAACCCTAATTCTAATGTAAACCCGACATACATATATAACTTGTAATATATAATATTTTATATTACATTTTTTATATTACATACAAGGAAATGACGGTTAGTTTTCTTCAAAATTGACGAAATCACCGCGATTTGCGAGCTCTTAGGCTTGTTCCGACGGTGAAACGTGCGCGCATTACATTCTGCACGTATAATGGAGTGAAACGTGCACTTAAACGTCGAAATATACCAAACGGGAAGGAAATAACACTTCAAAATCGACGAAATCATCGCGATTTGCGAGCTTTTGGGCTTGTGTCTACGGTGAATCGTGCGCGCATTACATTTGGCGAGTAAAATGGAGTCAAGAGAGCGCTTGAGCGTCGAAATATCTCAAACGGGAAAGAAATTACGGTTAATTTTCGGCAAAATCGACGAAATCATCGCTAGTTTCGAGCTGTTGAACTTGTTTCGACGGTGAAAGAGGCGTGCATTACATTCGGCGCGAAAAATAGAATGAAAAGATCGCTTAAACGTAGAAATATCTCAAACAGGAAGGAAATAACTGTTAGTTTTCGACAATATCGACGTTATCATCGCGATTTGCGAGCTCTTTGTCTGGTTTCGTAGGTGAAACGGGCGTGCATTACATTCGTCGCGTAAAATGAAGTGAATGGAGTGCTTAAGCGTCGAAAGATGTGAAATCGTAAGGATGTAACGCTTAATTTTCGTCAAAATCGACGAAATCATCGCGATACCAGCTGTTGTGCTTGTGTCGACAGTGAAACGTGCGTGCATTACATTCGGCGTGTAAAACGGACTGAAAAGAGCGCTTAAAAGTTGAAATATCTCAAACGCGAAGGAAATGACGGTTAATTTTCGACAAAATCGACGAAATCCAGCTCTATTTGCGAGCTGTTGGTCTTGTTACAACGGTGAAACTGGAGTGCATTGCATACCGCGCGTAAGTGGAGCGAATAGAGCGCATAAACATAGAATTTGCTCAAACGGGAAGGAAATAACGGTTAGTTTTCGACAATATCGACTCTTGGGCTGGTTTCGAAGATGAAACGGGCGTGCATTTCATTCGGAAACTAAAATGGAGTGAGAGGAGAGCTTATTCGTTGAAATATCTCAAACGGGAGGGAAATGACGGTTAATTTTCGACAATATCGACGAAATCATTGCGATTTGCGAGCTGTTGGGCTGGTGTCGAAGGAGAAGAGAGAGTGCATTACATTCGGCGCGTAAAATGGAAGAAAATGCGCTCATAAAAGTCGAAATATCTCAAACGGGATGGAAACAACGCATAGTTCTCTTCAAAATAGACGAAATCATCTCTACTTGCGAGCTGTTGGGCTTGTGACGAAAGTGAAACGAGAGTGCATTAAATTCAGCCCTCACAATGTAGTGAAAAGAGCTCTTAAACGTCGAAATATGACAAACGCGAAGGAAATGACACTTAGTTTTCGTCAAAATCGACGAAGTCATCGAGATTTGCTAGCTGTTGGGCTTCTTTCTACGCTGAAACGGTCGGGCATTTCATTAGCAGCGTAAAATGGAGTGAGAGGACTGCTCATTCGTTGAAAAATCTCAAACGGGAGGGAAATGACGGTTAATTTTCGACAATATCAACGAGATCATTGCGATTTGCGAGCTGTTGGGCTTGTGTCGACAGTGAAACTGGGGTGCATTGCATTCCGCGCGTTAGTGGAATGAATTGAGCTCTTAAACGCAGAATATGACAAACGCGAAGGAAATGACACTTAGTTTTCGTCAAAATCGACGAAATCATCGCGATTTGCGAACTGTTGGGCTTGTTTCGACGGTGAAAGTGTCGTGCATTTCATTCGGCGCGTAAAATGGAATGAAAAGAGCGCTGAAACATCGAAATGTCTCAAACGGCAAGGAAACAATGCTTCGTTTTCGTCGGAATAAACGAAATAACGCGATTTGCGAGCTGTTGGGCTTGTGTCGATGGTGAAACGGGCGGGCTTTACATTTGGTGCGTTAAATGGAGTGAAAAGAGCGCATAAACGTTGAAATATCTCAAACGCGAAGAAAATGACGGGTAGTTTTCTTCAAAATCGACGAATTCATCGTGATTTGCTAGCTGTTGGACTTGTGTCGACGGTGAAACCTGCATGCATTAAATTCGGCGCGTGAAGTGGAGTGAAAAGAGTTCTTAAACGTCGAAATATCTCAAACGGAAAAGAAATGACGGTGAGTTTCCGTCATAATCGATGAAATAATCGCGATTTGCGAACAGTTAGGCTTGTTTTGACGGTAAAAGTGTCTTGCATTTCATTCGGAGCGTAAAATGGAGCGAGAGTAAATATCATCTCGGCTGTGTAAAACAATGGCTAATTCACGCGAAGAGTTGTTACGCGCCAAAAATTCTAACCCTAACCCGACATCAGAAGTGGGATCAGAACCGCCTATAGTGATACAAGAGCAGATGGCCCTTATGCACGAGTTAATTTAGACGATAGCGCTAAAACCGAGGGAGCAGGAACCGAGTGTAAAACCCGAAAAATTTTCGCTACCGCGTTTTAACCCCGAAATCGCGGGTGCCGACCCAGCTGCGTGGTGCGCGACTGTTAGTGTAATTATGGAAAAAAGACCTCTACAAGACGACGAGATATATCTCACTATAAGTCGTGCTCTAGAGGGTACAGCAGCACAGTGGCTTATCCATGTTCCGGTCAGTGGTTTTACTTGGATAAAATTTACGGGACATTTTCTTGCGCGTTATGGTGGCACGGAGACGGCAACCTCAGCGCTAATGAGGATGTTCAATGAACCACCACTGAAGGGCGAAACCACGGCGGCTTTTGGTAATCGTCTTCACTCCACTGTCTTTTGTCCACTGTCTGCATTAATGGTCTTACATTGGAGATAATTTTTCATGTCCTTGCTGATGATTACTTAAAATACGATATCATGATTGGTCGCGAGAATTTAAGCCAACGATTCGACGTAAATATCACGCAGAATAACCTCGTTATTTGTAAAACAAAGATAATTAACACCTGTGGTAAAGTCGCGGAAGATGCGGTCAACATTAACGAGGTTGACACTGATGTGATCGGTAGCAATAAAGATCGATTAATCTCTGTTCTCGAAAAATTTAAAGAATCATTCTTTACGGGTTTCCCGCGTAATCGCGTAAGTAGGGGCCAGTTAGAAATACGGCTGATTGATCCCAACGTCGTCGCGCAAAGAAGCCCTTACAGGCTTAGCGAGGAAGAGCGAAGAATAGTACGTGAGAGAATAGCCGAATTAATTAATTTAATTAATTAATGCACCAGCCGTTTTCCAGAGAGCCATTTTCAAAGCCTTAGGCGACCTCGTGAACACCTGATATTCGTAATTTTGTCTCTAATACGTTTTTGTTTGATCGATTGTACACGTAGAATATTTCTTAAGTCATTTACAATTAGTAGATATTTCAATGTCTTTTTCTTTTAAATAGGTTTAAAGGCGCAATAAATTACAATTAAAATGGATACAATGATTCCTACAATCAACTTCCGATATTTCATGGAACATGATGCAGAATCTACAGAAGATGAAGAATTACTGCCTGTTCCTTCAAAATTGTCAGATGATTCAAATCCGTCGGTTCATTCAATATCGGCGGTTGAGTTAGCCGTACCTTCAGCATCCATGGTACTTCCTGAAATTATGGTTGATATACCATCCCCTGTACCTTCAGCAAGGGTGATTGATTTAACATCACCGATACCGTCGATGTCGACAATGCCACCGATATTCTCGATAGAAATGCCGCCGGTTCCATCCACATCGCGTGACGTTCAAGAATATTATGATGATTTTTGTTTTGAAGCAGCAAGGCGTTCAAGTTTTCGAAATTGGCCTGTGTCTTTCATTGACCCTGTCAGTCTTGCAGCTGCAGAATTCTATTATACTAGAAACTTTGATGTCGTTAGATGCTTTGAATGTCAATTGGTGGCAAGTCAGTGGTCAGTGGTTGATATTCCCATGCAAATTCATGAGATGCGTTCTCCAGAGTGCAGATTTATCCGCAATGAACATTGTAATAATGTACCAATCGGAGCAGATCCTGCTAAAGTTCGACGGACAAAACGAAAAAATAGAAATATATCTTGTCCTTATGGTTTACAATATCAGAAGGCATTTGTTTTTAATGACCATCGATTTTTAAGATATTCAAGAAACCCGACGGCATATGAACTTAGCCGTTTGGGACTAAAAAGAGTTAAGAAGCTACGAATCCAGATTAAATTCGTTCACAACATGGCCTACATATATGACACAGACAATTGAAGAATTAGCCCATGCAGGCTTCTACTAGACCGGAATAAATGATTGCACTACATGTTACCATTGTGGAATTGGTATAGGAAGTTGGAGAGCAGAAGATGATCCATGGGAACAGCACGCAATTTCGTCTCCCAGCTGTTGTTATTTATTAACAGTACGAGGCTGGGAATATGTTAATAAAGTAACAGGCCAGGAGTTATATGAAACTGCTGAAGGTGCAAGTATAGAAACTTATACCCTGAACAATATATATAACATTGTGTATAATGAATAATTGCAATACATACTTATGTACAGTATATTTATTTCAGGCAGCAATACAAATTGCAAATGGGAATCCTGAGAGATCCACTAGTGAAAATGATACTAATGAAATGACTCTCGTTGGGAAAATTGGTAAGTGATAAAAATGAAAACACATATTCGTTAATTTGTATGAAATCCGTATACATATAATAAATTCCATTATATATTACATTTAAATACACTGATTACTATTTTAGCTGCTCTGGAGCAAGAAAATCGACAACCAGTCGCCGAACGTAACCGCGGTCACGGGTTTGTATAACAAAGGTATTGCATAATTCTATAGCTGTCCTTAAAAGAAATATTTGTGACGGCACGCGACAGTAAACATTCCAACGGTTTCTGTCCCGTGGCTCGCCACACGCAGACCCTATTCTTCGAGTAAGATGATTGCCAGATGTCGATGCGTCTTCGCAGTACATGTTAGGCTAGCCTGAGGGCCTGATATAAATCTTAAGATTTAGTTGGCTAAAGTCGTTCAGACGGACAAACAGTCTTTGTTCCAGCTACGGGAAGTTAGGAGAGACCTATTTTTCAACGAACGGCGTCTCCCACTAGCAACTTTCCCTCGAGGGCGGCTAGCATCTTTTACTAACCACCGATATGGAGATTGACCAATTAGCAGCAACGCCAATTTCCCTCACCTACTAAACGAAGGCTATCCTCGACGAATCCAAGGATCTCTTAGACACACCCCATCATAGTTTTCCTCTGCAGCATCATCGCGACGGAAAGTCATTCTCTCGTGAGGCAGTATAAGCGAATAACTTAGTGTCTGTACGCTCGGTGGATATTCTACGTTTCAACAAAGAGTCCGACTTAGATTTTGCGAGCATATTCATCAATCATCCCGTTGACCGCGGATTCGTTATTGAACCTAGGATCATTGTCATTAGTTTCTCGAGTACCTAATTACCACGGTTACTTGTCCAATTCTATAATTATCGTATTTGCACTAGTCAATGTCATACATATATAACTTGTAATGTATAATTTTTTAATTAAAATGTTAACCATTCCTAGTCACCTGGTTTGTTAACAGGTTTATTTAGTTATTTTATTTATCCATTTATTTCTTGTATTTGTTAATAAAATATAACATGTATTCTTGCCCTTTTCTCCCAATTATTTCCTCTTCGCCATGATGTCGTATGTTGTTATTTTTATTTTGGATCCATCAGATGATTTCGCAATTAATTCAGTTTATTAATTAGTTTTATTCAATTATTTTATAAATTTCTCCTTTTTCTTGTTGGTTGATTAAAATATATCTTCCTATTGTTCCATTTATTCTCTTTTACTATTATGTGGTACATAATTATTTTAATTTCTGGATGTTACCTGCTTATTCGATTTACTAGTTGGTTTTATTTAATAATTTGTTTTGCATTTGCATATCCCATGTTCGCTAATTAATTGTAGTATATTTTCCTGTCGTCGGATATAATTGTTCTGGTTCCAGGTTGATTGTTAGTTGGTATAAGTTATGCTATACTCTTTATATTTACTACTTCGTTAGAATATCTATTTCTATTTTATTATTTGTTATTTACCCTCATATGCTAATTCTATATATATAATTACATTTAATTAATCTTTTATTAAAGTATTTCCATTTTCGTTGTACCGTGCGTTTGTTTCGGGTGTTCGAATTGTCACTCGCGTTGTTTGTATATTGTGACTTTCTGTTTTTCGTTACCGTACGTGCGGAGCGCGGGGCGTGACAATAGCATTTTACGTTGTAACGGGCTTGTTCCGAATTTCAAAAAGGAGTGTACAGCATTCGGCGTGCAAAATGGAATAGCATTACATTTCGCGCGTAAATAGTGTGAAAAGAGCGCTTAAACGTCGAAATATATCAAACGGGGAGGAAATAACTCTTAGTTTTCGCCAAAATCGACGAAATCATCGCGATTTGCGAGCTGTTGCGCTTGTATCAAAGGTGAAAGATGCGTGCATTACCTTCCGCACGTAAAATGGAGTGAAAAGAGCGCTGGAACTTCGAAATATCTCAAACGGGATGGAAATGACACATAGTTTTCGACAATATCGACGTTATCATCGTGATTTGCGAGCTCTTGGGCTGGTTTCGAAGGTGAAACGGGCGTGCATTTCTCTCAGCATGTAAATTCGGGTGAACAGAGCGCATAAACGTCGATATATCTCCAACGGTAAGGAAATGACTCAAAGTTTTCGTCAAAATCGAGGAAATCATCGAGATTAGCGACATGTTGAGCCTGCTTGGACGGTGAAACAGGCGTGCATTACATTCGTCGCGTAAAATGGAGTTAAAGGAGCTCATAAACGTCAAAATATCTGAAACGGGAAGGAAATCACCGTTAATTTTCGACAATTTCGACGAAATCATTCCGATTTGCGAGCTCTTGGGCTGGTTTCAACGGTGAAGCTGGAGTGCATTACATTTAGCGCGTAAATAGAGTCAAAAGAGCGCTTAAACGTTGAAAAATCTATAACGGGATGCAAACAACGCTCAGTTTTCTTCAAAATAGACGAAATCATCGCTGTTTGCGAGATGTTAGGATTGTGTCGACGGTGAAACGGGCGTGCATTAAATTCAGCGCGTACAATGTAGTAAAAAGAGCGCTTAAACCTTGTAATATCTTTAACGGGATGGAAATGACGCATAGTTTTCGTCAAAATCGACGAAATCATCGCTATTTGCGAGATGTTGGGATGGTGTCGAAGGAGAAGCGAGAGTGCATTACATTCGGCGCGTAAAATGGAAGAAAATGCGCTCATAAAAGTCGAAATATCTCAAACGGGATGGAAACAACGCATAGTTCTCTTCAAAATAGACGAAATCATCTCTACTTGCGAGCTGTTGGGCTTGTGACGAAAGTGAAACGAGAGTGCATTAAATTCAGCGCGTACAATGTAGTGAAAAGAGCGCATAAACATTGAAATTTCTCAAACTCGAAGGAAATGACGGTCAATTTTCGATACAATCGACGATGTCCGGCTCTATTTGCAAGCTTTTGGGCTCGTTCCGAAGATGAAACGGGCGTGCATTAAACTCTGCACTTAAAATGGAGTGATAAGGACGCTTAAACGTCGAAATATCTCAAGCGGGTAGGAAATGACTCCTAGTTTTCTGCAAAATCGACGAAATCATCGCGGTTTGCGAGCTGTTGAGCTCGTGTCGACTGTGAAACCTGCCTGCACTACATTCGGTGCGTAATATGGAGCGAAACGATTGCTTAAACGTCGAAATATCTCAACCGGGAAGGAAACAAACGCTTAGTTGTCGTCGGAATAGACTAAATCATCGCTATTTGCCAGCTGTTGAGCTTGTGCCGACGGTGAAACATGCATGCCTTGAATTCGGCGCGTAAAACGGAGTGAAAAGATCGCTTAAACGTCGAAATATCTCAAACGGAAAGGAAACAACGATTAGCTTTCGTGGGAATAGACGAAGTAATCGCGATTTCCGGGCTGTTGGGCTTCTTTCGACGCAGAAACGGTCGGGTATTACATTCGGCGCGTAAAATGGAGGGAAAGGAGCGCTTAAATGTCGAAATATCTGAAACGGGAAGAAAGTAACGCTTAATTTACGTCAAAATCGACGAAATCCAGCTCCATTTGCGAGCTGTTGGGCTTGTTTCGAAGCTGAAACGGGCGGGCATTACATTTCGTGCGTTAAATGGAGTGAAAAGGGAGCATAAACGTTGAAGTATCTCAAACATGTAGGAAATGACGGGTAGTTTTCTTCAAAATCGACGAATTCATCGTGATTTGCGAGCTGTTGAGCTTGTGTCGACGGTGAAACCTGCATGCATTACATTACGCGCGTAAAACGGAGTGAAAAGATCGCCTAAACGCCGAAATATTTCAAGCGGGAAGGAAATGACTCATAGTTTTCTGCAA